>NW_028270139.1:164308502-164908502 GCF_037043375.1 Chiloscyllium plagiosum | reverse complement strand
TATGATGAGCAGTACTGTATGATGAGCAGTACTGTATGGTGAACAGTACTGTATGATGAGCAGTACTGTATAATGAGCAGTACTGTATGATGAGCAGTACTGTATGGTGAGCAGTACTGCATGACGAACAGTACTGTATGATGAGCAGTACTGTATGGTGAGCAGTACTGTATAATGAGCAGTACTGTATGGTGAGCAGTACTGTATGGTGAGCAGTACAGTATGTTGAACAATATTGTATTGTGAGCAGTACTGTATGATGAACAATATTGTATTGTGAGCAGTACTGTATGGTGAGCAGTATTGTATTGTGAACAGTACTGTATGGTGAACAGTACTGTATGACGAACAGTACTGTATGGTGAGCAGTACTGTATAATGAGCAGTACTGTATGACGAACAGTACTGTATGATGAGCAGTACTGTATGATGAGCAGTACTGTATGGTGAGCAGTAATGTATGATGAGCAGTATTGTATTGTGAACAATACTGTATGATGAGCAGTACTGTATGGTGAGCAGTAATGTATGATGAGCAGTATTGTATTGTGAACAATACTGTATGATGAGCAGTACTGTATGATGAGCAGTACTGTATGGTGAGCAGTACAGTATGACGAACAGTACTGTATGGTGAGCAGTACTGTATGGTGAGCAGTACTTTATGGTGAGCAGTACTGGATGATGAGCAGTACTGTATGGTGAGCAGTACTGTATGACGAACAGTACTGTATGATGAGCAGTACTGTATGGTGAGCAGTACTTTATGGTGAGCAGTACTGTATGATGAGCAGTACTGTATTGTGAACAATACTGTACGATGAACAGTACTGTATGGTGAGCAGTACTGTACGATGAGCAGTATTGTATTGTGAACAATACTGTATGATGAGCAGTACTGTATGATGAGCAGCATTGTATTGTGAACAATACTGTATGATGAGCAGGACTGAATGGTGAGCAGTACTGTATAGTAAGCAGTATTGTATAATGAACAGTACTGTACGATGCACAGTATTGTATTGTGAACAGTACTATATGATGAGCAGTACTGTATGACGAGCGGTACTATATGATGAGCAGTACTGTATGGTGAGCAGTACTGTATGGTGAACAGTACTGTATGATGAGCAGTACTGTATGATGAGCAGTACTGTATGGTGAGCAGTACTATATGATGAGCAGTACTGTATGACGAGCGGTACTGTATGATGAGCAGTACTGTATGATGAGCAGTACTGTATGGTGAGCAGTACTGTATGATGAGCAGTACTGTATGGTGAGCAGTACAGTTTAATGAGCAGTACTGTATGATGAGCAGTACTGTATGATGAGCAGTACTGTATGACGAACAGTACTGTATGATGAGCAGTACTGTATGGTGAGCAGTACTGTATGGTGAACAATACTGTATGATGAGCAGTACTGTATGGTTAGCAGTACTGTATGATGAGCAGTACTGTATGGTGAGCAGTATGGTATTGTGAACAGTACTGTATGGTGAGCAGTACTGTATGATGAGCAGTACTGTATGGTGAGCAGTATTGTATTGTGAACAGTACTGTATGGTGAGCAGTACTGTATGATGAGCAGTACTGTATGGTTAGCAGTATTGTATTGTGAACAGTACTGTATGGTGAGCAGTACTGTATGATGAGCAGTACTGTATGGTGAGCAGTACTGTATAATGAGCAGTACTGTATGGTGAGCAGTACCATGTGACGAACAGTACTGTATGATGAGCAGTACTGTATGGTGAGCAGTACTGTATGGTGAGCAGTACTGTATGAAAAACAGTACTGTATGATGAGCAGTACTGTATGGTGAGCAGTACTGTACAATGAGCAGTACTGTATGGTGAGCAGTACTGTATGGTGAGCAGTACTGTATAATGAGCAGTAATGTATGGTGAGCAGTACTGTATGACGAACAGTACTGTATGATGAGCAGTACTGTATGGTGAGCAGTACTGTATAATGAGCAGTACTGTATGACGATCAGTACTGTATGACAAACAGTACTGTATGGTGAGCAGTACTGTATGGTGAGCAGTATTGTATTGTGAACAATACTGTATGATGAGCAGTACTGTATGATGAGCAGTACTGTATGGTGAGCAGTACTGTATGGTGAGCAGTACTGTATAATGAGCAGTAATGTATGGTGAGCAGTACTGTATGACGAACAGTACTGTATGATGAGCAGTACTGTATGGTGAGCAGTACTGTATAATGAGCAGTACTGTATGACGATCAGTACTGTATGACAAACAGTACTGTATGGTGAGCAGTACTGTATGGTGAGCAGTATTGTATTGTGAACAATACTGTATGATGAGCAGTACTGTATGATGAGCAGTACTGTATGACGAACAGTAATGTATGATGAGCAGTACAGTATGGTGAGCAGTACTGTATGATGAGCAGTATTGTATGGTGAACAGTATTGTAGGATGAGCAGTACTGTATGACGAACAGTACTGTATGGTGAGCAGTACTGTATGATGAGCAGTATTGTATTGTGAACAATACTGTATGATGAGCAGTGCTGTATGATGAGCAGTATTGTATTGTGAACAATACTGTACGATGAACAGTACTGCATGGTGAGAAGTACTGTACGATGAGCAGTATTGTATTGTGAACAATACTGTATGATGAGCAGTACTGTATGATGAGCAGTACTGTATCGTAAGCAGTATTGTATAATGAACAGTACTGTACGATGAGTAGTATTGTATTGTGAACAATACTGTATGATGAGCAGGACTGTATAGTGAGCAGTACTGTATCGTAAGCAGTATTGTATAATGAACAGTACTGTACGATGCACAGTATTGTATTGTGAACAGTACTATATGATGAGCAGTACTGTATGACGAGCGGTACTGTTTGATGAGCAGTACTGTATGATGAGCAGTACTGTATGGTAAGCAGAACTATATGATGAGCAGTACTGTATGGTGAGCGGTACTGTATGACGAGCGGTACTGTATGATGAGCAGTACTGTATGGTGAGCAGTACTGTATGATGAGCAGTACTGTATCGTGAACAGTACTATATGATGAGCGGTGCAGTATTGTGAACAGTACTATAAGATGAGCGGTACTGTCTGATGAGCAGTACTGTATGATGAGCGGTACTGTATGATGAGCAGTACTGTATTGTGAACAGTACTATATGATGAGCAGTACTGTATGATGAGCAGTACTGTATGGTGAGCAGTACTGTATGATGAACAATATTGTATTGTGAGCAGTACTGTATGGTGAACAGTACTGTATGGTGTGCAGTACAGTATGATGAGCAGTACAGTATGACGAACAGTACTGTATGGTGAGCAGTACTGTATGGTGAGCAGTACTGTATTGTCAACAATACTGTATGATGAGCAGTTCTGTATGATGAGCAGTACTTTATGGTGAGCAGTACTGTATGATGAGCAGTACTGTATGGTGAGCAGTACTGTATGACGAACAGTACTGTATGATGAGCAGTACTGTATGGTGAGCAGTACTGTATAATGAGCAGTATTGTATTGTGAACAATACTGTATGATGAGCAGTACTGTATGGTGAGCAGTACTGTATGGTGAGCAGTATTGTATTGTGAACAATACTGTACGATGAACAGTACTGTATGGTGAGCAGTACTGTACGATGAGCAGTATTGTATTGTGAACAATACTGTATGATGAGCAGTACTGTATGGTGAGCAGTATTGTATTGTGAACGATACTGTATGATGAGCAGTTCTGTATGGTGAGCAGTACTGTATGATGAGCAGTACTGTATGATGAGCAGTACTGTATGGTGAGCAGTACTATATAATGAGCAGTACTGTATGGTGAGCAGTACTTTATGATGAACAGTACTGTATGATGAGCAGTACTGTACGGTGAGCAGTACTGTATAATGAGCAGTACTGTATGGTGAGCAGTACTGTATGACGAATAGTACTGTATGATGAGCAGTACTGTATAATGAGCAGAACTGTATGGTGAACAGTACTGTATGACGAACAGTACTGTATGATGAGCAGTACTGTATAATGAGCAGTACTGTATGGTGAGCAGTACTGTATGACGAGCAGTACTGTATGATGAGCAGTACTGTATGGTGAGCAGTACTGTATGGTGAACAATACTGTATGATGAGCAGTACTGTATGGTTAGCAGTACTGTATGATGAACAGTACTGTATGGAGAGCAGTACTGTATGGTGAGCAGTATTGTATTGTGAACAGTACTGTATAGTGAGTAGTACTGTATGGTGAGCAGTACTGTATGACGAACAGTACTGTATGATGAGCAATACTGTATGGTGAGCAGTACTGTATGACGAACAGTACTGTATGATGAGCAGTACTGTATGGTGAGCAGTACTGTATAATGAGCAGTACTGTATGGTGAGCAGTAATGTATGGTGAGCAGTACTGTATGACGAACAGTACTGTATGATGAGCAGTACTGTATGGTGAGCAGTACTGTATAATGAGCAGTACTGTATGACGATCAGTACTGGATGACGAACAGTACTGTATGGTGAGCAGTACTGTATGATCAGCAGTACTGTACGATGAGCAGTACTGTATGATGAGCAGTACTATATGGTGAGCAGTACTGTATGATGAGCAGTATTGTATTGTGAACAGTATTGTAGGATGAGCAGTACTGTATGACGAACAGTACTGTATGGTGAGCAGTACTGTATGATGAGCAGTATTGTATTGTGAACAATACTGTATGATGAGCAGTACTGTATGATGAGCAGTATTGTATTGTGAACAATACTGTACGATGAACAGTACTGTATGGTGAGCAGTACTGTACGATGAGCAGTATTGTATTGTGAACAATACTGTATGATGAGCAGTACTGTATGATGAGCAGTATTGTATTGTGAACAATACTGTACGATGAACAGTACTGTATGGTGAGCAGTACTGTATAGTAAGCAGTATTGTATAATGAACAGTACTGTACGATGCACAGTATTGTATTGTGAACAGTACTATATGATGAGCAGTACTGTATGACGAGCGGTACTGTATGATGAGCAGTACTGTATGGTGAGCAGTACTATATGATGAGCAGTACTGTATGACGAGCGGTACTGTATGATGAGCAGTACTGTATGGTGAGCAGTACTGTATGATGAGCAGTACTGTATGGTGAGCAGTACAGTATAATGAGCAGTACTGTATGGTGAGCAGTACTGTATGACGAACAGTACTGTATGATGAGCAGTACTGTATAATGAGCAGTACTGTATGGTGAGCAGTACTGTATGATGAACAGTACTGTATGATGAGCAGTACTGTATGGTGAGCAGTACTGTATAATGAGCAGTACTGTATGGTGAGCAGTACTGTATGACGAACAGTACTGTATGATGAGCAGTACTGTATGATGAACAATATTGTATTGTGAGCAGTACTTTATGGTGAGCAGTACTGTATGATGAGCAGTACTGTATGATGAACAATATTGTATTGTGAGCAGTACTTTATGGTGAGCAGTACTGTATGATGAGCAGTACAGTATTGTGAACAGTACTGTATGGTGAGCAGTACTGTATGATGAGCAGTACTGTATGGTGAGCAGTATTGCATGGTGAGCAGTACTGTATGATGAGCGGTACTGTATGACGAACAGTACTGTATGGTGAGCAGTACTGGATGGTGAGCAGTATTGTCTGACAAACAGTACTGTATGATGAGCAGTACTGTATGATGAGCAGTTCTGTATGATGAACAATATTGTATTGTGAGCAGTACTGTATGATGAGCAGTACTGTATGGTGAGCAGTATTGTATGGTGAGCAGTACTGTATGGTGAGCAGTACTGTATGACGAACAGTACTTTATGATGAGCAGTACTGTATGATGAGCAGTTCTGTATGATGAGCAGTTCTGTATGATGAACCATATTGTATTGTGAGCAGTACTGTATGATGAACAGTACTGTATGGTGAGCAGTACTATATGATGAGCAGTACTGTATGACGAGCGGTACTGTATGATGAGCAGTACTGTATGGTGAGCAGTACTGTATGATGAGCAGTACTGTATGGTGAGCAGTACAGTATAATGAGCAGTACTGTATGGTGAGCAGTACTGTATGACGAACAGTACTGTATGATGAGCAGTACTGTATAATGAGCAGTACTGTATGGTGAGCAGTACTGTATGACGAACAGTACTGTATGGTGAGCAGTACTGTATGGTGAGCAGTATTGTATTGTGAACAGTACTGTATAGTGAGCAGTACTGTATGGTGAGCAGTACTGTATGACGAACAGTACTGTATGATGAGCAATACTGTATGGTGAGCAGTACTGTATGACGAACAGTACTGTATGATGAGCAGTACTGTATGGTGAGCAGTACTGTATAATGAGCAGTACTGTATGGTGAGCAGTAATGTATGGTGAGCAGTACTGTATGACGAACTGTACTGTATGATGAGCAGTACTGTATGGTGAGCAGTACTGTATAATGAGCAGTACTGTATGACGATCAGTACTGGATGACGAACAGTACTGTATGTTGAGCAGAACTGTATGATCAGCAGTACTGTACGATGAGCAGTACTGTATGATGAGCAGTACTATATGGTGAGCAGTACTGTATGATGAGCAGTATTGTATTGTGAACAGTATTGTAGGATGAGCAGTACTGTATGACGAACAGTACTGTATGGTGAGCAGTACTGTATGATGAGCAGTATTGTATTGTGAACAATACTGTATGATGAGCAGTACTGTATGATGAGCAGTATTGTATTGTGAACAATACTGTACGATGAACAGTACTGTATGGTGAGCAGTACTGTACGATGAGCAGTATTGTATTGTGAACAATACTGTATGATGAACAGTACTGTATGGTGAGCAGTACTGTATAGTAAGCAGTATTGTATAATGAACAGTACTGTACGATGCACAGTATTGTATTGTGAACAGTACTATATGATGAGCAGTACTGTATGACGAGCGGTACTGTATGATGAGCAGTACTGTATGGTGAGCAGTACTATATGATGAGCAGTACTGTATGACGAGCGGTACTGTATGATGAGCAGTACTGTATGGTGAGCAGTACTGTATGATGAGCAGTACTGTATGGTGAGCAGTACTGTATAATGAGCAGTACTGTATGGTGAGCAGTATTGTATGGTGAGCAGTACTGTATGAAGAGCGGTACTGTATGACGAACAGTACTGTATGGTGAGCAGTACTGGATGGTGAGCAGTACTGTCTGACAAACAGTACTGTATGGTGAGCAGTACTGTATGACGAACAGTACTGTATGATGAGCAGTACTGCATAATGAGCAGTACTGTATGGTGAGCAGTACTGTATGGTGAGCAGTACTGTATGGTGAGCAGTACTGTATTGTGAACAATACTGTATGATGAGCAGTACTGTATGGTTAGCAGTACTGTATGATGAACAGTACTGTATGATGAGCAGTACTGTATGGTGAGCAGTACTGTATAATGAGCAGTACTGTATGGTGAGCAGTACTGTATGACGAACAGTACTGTATGATGAGCAGTACTGTATGATGAACAATATTGTATTGTGAGCAGTACTTTATGGTGAGCAGTACTGTATGATGAGCAGTACTGTATGATGAACAATATTGTATTGTGAGCAGTACTTTATGGTGAGCAGTACTGTATGATGAGCAGTACAGTATTGTGAACAGTACTGTATGGTGTGCAGTACTGTATGATGAGCAGTACTGTATGGTGAGCAGTATTGTATGGTGAGCAGTACTGTATGATGAGCGGTACTGTATGACGAACAGTACTGTATGGTGAGCAGTACTGGATGGTGAGCAGTACTGTCTGACAAACAGTACTGTATGATGAGCAGTACTGTATGATGAGCAGTTCTGTATGATGAACAATATTGTATTGTGAGCAGTACTGTATGATGAGCAGTACTGTATGGTGAGCAGTACTGTATGGTGAGCAGTACTGTATGACGAACAGTACTTTATGATGAGCAGTACTGTATGATGAGCAGTTCTGTATGATGAACCATATTGTATTGTGAGCAGTACTGTATGGTGAACAGTACTGTATGGTGAGCAGTACTGTATGGTGAGCAGTACTGTATGGTGAGCAGTATTGTACTGTGAACAATACTGTATGATGAGCAGTACTGTATGATGAACAATATTGTATTGTGAGCAGTACTGTATGATGAACAATATTGTATTGTGAGCAGTACTGTATGGTGAGCAGTACTGTATGGTTAGCAGTACTGTATGATGAACAGTACTGTATGATGAGCAGTACTGTATGGTGAGCAGTACTGTATAATGAGCAGTACTGTATGGTGAGCAGTACTGTATGACGAACAGTACTGTATGATGAGCAGTACTGTATGATGAACAATATTGTATTGTGAGCAGTACTTTATGGTGAGCAGTACTGTATGATGAGCAGTACTGTATGATGAACAATATTGTATTGTGAGCAGTACTTTATGGTGAGCAGTACTGTATGATGAGCAGTACAGTATTGTGAACAGTACTGTATGGTGAGCAGTACTGTATGATGAGCAGTACTGTATGGTGAGCAGTATTGTATGGTGAGCAGTACTGTATGATGAGCGGTACTGTATGACGAACAGTACTGTATGGTGAGCAGTACTGGATGGTGAGCAGTACTGTCTGACAAACAGTACTGTATGATGAGCAGTACTGTATGATGAGCAGTTCTGTATGATGAACAATATTGTATTGTGAGCAGTACTGTATGATGAGCAGTACTGTATGGTGAGCAGTACTGTATGGTGAGCAGTACTGTATGGTGAGCAGTACTGTATGACGAACAGTACTTTATGATGAGCAGTACTGTATGATGAGCAGTTCTGTATGATGAACCATATTGTATTGTGAGCAGTACTGTATGGTGAACAGTACTGTATGGTGAGCAGTACTGTATGGTGAGCAGTACTGTATGGTGAGCAGTATTGTACTGTGAACAATACTGTATGATGAGCAGTACTGTATGATGAACAATATTGTATTGTGAGCAGTACTGTATGATGAACAATATTGTATTGTGAGCAGTACTGTATGGTGAGCAGTACTGGATGACGAACAGTACTGTATGATGAGCAGTACTGTATGGTGAACAGTACTGTATGATGAGCAGTATTGTATTGTGAGCAGTATTGTACTGTGAACAATACTGTATGATGAGCAGTACTGTATGATGAACAATATTGTATTGTGAGCAGTACTGTATGATGAACAATATTGTATTGTGAGCAGTACTGTATGGTGAGCAGTACTGGATGACGAACAGTACTGTATGATGAGCAGTACTGTATGGTGAACAGTACTGTATGATGAGCAGTATTGTATTGTGAGCAGTGCTGTATGATGAACAGTACTGTATGGTGAGCAGTACTGTATGATGAGCAGTACTGTATGATGAACAGTACTGTATGGTGAGCAGTACTGTATGGTGAGCAGTATTGTACTGTGAACAGTACTGTATGATGAACAATATTGTATTGTGAGCAGTGCTGTATGATGAACAGTACTGTATGATGAGCAGTACTCTATGGTGAGCAGTACTGTATGGTGAGCAGTACTCTATGATGAGCAGTACTGTATGATGAGCAGTACTGTATGATGAACAATATTGTATTGTGAGCAGTACTGTATTATGAACAGTACTGCATGGTGAGCAGTATTGTACTGTGAACAATACTGTATGATGAGCAGGACTGTATAGTGTGCAGTACTGTATGATGAGCAGTATTGTACTGTGAACAATACTGTATGATGAACAATATTGTATTGTGAGCAGTACTGTATGGTGAGCAGTATTGTATGATGAGCAGTACTGTATGATGAGCAGTACTGTATGATGAACAATATTGTATTGTGAGCAGTACTTTATGGTGAGCAGTACTGTATGATGAGCAGTACAGTATTGTGAACAGTACTGTATGGTGAGCAGTACTGTATGATGAGCAGTACTGTATGACGAACAGTACTGTATGATGAGCAGTACTGTATGCCGAACAGTACTGTATGATGAGCAGTACTGTATGACGAACAGTACTGTATGATGAGCAGTACTGTATGACGAACAGTACTGTATGATGAGCAGTACTGTATGGTGAACAGTACTGTATGGTGAGCAGTATTGTATGATGAGCAGTACTGTATGATGAACAATATTGTATTGTGAGCAGTACTTTATGGTGAGCAGTACTGTATGATGAGCAGTACTGTATGACGAACAGTACTGTATGATGAGCAGTACTGTATGCCGAACAGTACTGTATGATGAGCAGTACTGTATGACGAACAGTACTGTATGATGAGCAGTACTGTATGGTGAACAGTACTGTATGGTGAGCAGTATTGTATGATGAGCAGTACTGTATGATGAACAATATTGTATTGTGAGCAGTACTTTATGGTGAGCAGTACTGTATGATGAGCAGTACTGTATGATGAACAATATTGTATTGTGAGCAGTACTGTATGGTGAGCAGTACTGTATGATGAGCAGTACAGTATTGTGAACAGTACTGTATGATGAGCAGTACAGTATTGTGAACAGTACTGTATGGTGAGCAGTATTGTATGATGAGCAGTACTGTATGACGAACAGTACTGTATGATGAGCAGTACTGTATGATGAAAAATATTGTATTGTGAGCAGTACTTTATGGTGAGCAGTACTGTATGATGAGCAGTACAGTATTGTGAACAGTACTGTATGGTGAGCAGTACTGTATGATGAGCAGTACTGTATGGTGAACAGTACTGTATGATGAGCAGTACTGTATAATGAGCAGTTCTGTATGATGAACAATATTGTATTGTGAGCAGTACTGTATGGTGAGCAGTACTGTATGGTGAGCAGTATTGTATGATGAGCAGTACTGTATGACGAACAGTACTCTATGGTGAGCAGTACTGTATGGTGAGCAGTATTGTATGATGAGCAGTACTCTATGGTGAGCAGTACTGTATGGTGAGCAGTATTGTATGATGAACAGTACTGTATGGTGAGCAGTACTGTCTGACGAACAGTACTGTATGATGAGCAGTACTGTATAATGAGCAGTACTGTATGATGAGCAGTACTGTATGACGAACAGTACTGTATGGTGAGCAGTACTGTATGGTGAGCAGTACTGTCTGACAAACAGTACTGTATGATGAGCAGTACTGTATGATGAGCAGTTCTGTATGATGAACAATATTGTATTGTGAGCAGTACTGTATGATGAGCAGTACTGTATGGTGAGCAGTATTGTATGGTGAGCAGTATTGTATGGTGAGCAGTACTGTATGATGAGCAGTACTGTATGACGAACAGTACTTTATGATGAGCAGTACTGTATGATGAGCAGTTCTGTATGATGAACAATATTGTATTGTGAGCAGTACTGTATGGTGAACAGTACTGTATGGTGAGCAGTATTGTACTGTGAACAATACTGTATGATGAGCAGTACTGTATGATGAACAATATTGTATTGTGAGCAGTACTTTATGGGGAGCAGTACTCTGGATACAGAAACCCCAATGCCTTGTATAACTGAGGCATAACTGCCCTCCTCCCATACTCAATTCCCATTTGCAATAAACCAGAACATCTTATTGGTTTTCCTGATTACTTGAAGTCATAAAGTCATACAACATGGAAACAGACCCTCCGTTCCAATTTGTCCATGTAGACTAGATATCCCAATCTCACCTAGTCCCATTTTTCCAGCATTTCGCCCATATTCCTCCAAAACCTTCCTAATCATATACCCATTCAGATGCCTTTTAAATATTGTAATTGTACCAGCCTCACCACATCCTCTGGCAGCTCATTCCATACAGTCACCACAATCTGCATGAACAAGTTGCCCCTCAGGTCCTTTTTAAATCTTTCCCCTCTCACCCTAAACCTATGCCCTCTAGTTTTGGACTCCCCCACCCTAGGAAAAAGAGTTTGGCTATTTGCTCTATCCATGTCCCTTATGATCTTATAAACCTGTATAAGGTCACCCCTCAGCCTCCAACGGTCCATGGAAAGTAGCCCCAGCCTATTCAACCTGTCCCTATAACTCAAACCCTTAGTCCAGGCAACACCCTTGTAAATCTTTTCTACACTCTCTCAAGTTTAATAACACCCTTCGTATAGCAGGGAGACCAGATTTGAGTGCAGGATTCTAAAAGTGGCCTGACCAATGTCCTGTACAGCCACAATATGACATTACAACTCTTATACTCAATGCACTGACTAATGAAGGTGAGTGTGCCAAAGCCTGCAACTCTACTTTGAGGAGCAATGAACCTGCACTTCAAGATCTCTTTGTTTAGCAACACTCCCCAGGACCTTACCATTAAGTGCATATGTCCTGCTCTGATTTCCCTTTACAAAATGCAGCACCTCACATTTATCTAAATTAAACTCTATCTGCCACCCCTCTGCCCATTGGCCCATCTGATCAAGGTCCCGTTGTACTCTGAGGTAACCTTCTTCACTGTCCACTGCAGCTGCAATTTTGATGTCATCTGTAAATTTACTAACTATACCTCCTATGTTCATCTCCAAATAATTTATATAAATGATGAAAAGCAGTGGACCCAGCACCGACCTTTTCTAGCTTGCTTTGAAGTAAAAGTGTCCAATCATGCTGAGAGACAGCTCTAGTGGATACAGGTTTGGGCCCAGCATTGAGAACAGCATGGATTTTGTTGATTTTGCCATGCTGTTAATACTCGTCCCATTTTGGGTTTGTTGATGTGGATGTTCAGGTTGGCTATGAGGTCTTGCAACATTACCTGACATTCATGTTGCATGTAAAATTCAGACAAATCATTCTAGAGTTTGCAATGGGAGTGCACTAGATCAGATAGATGTCCCCTCAAGGATTCACCATCTTAACTAGATACCAGTTTGTGGCAGGATTGCTGGGGGTAGAGGAGTTTTAAATTAACAAATCTCTCCCTGTTTTGACAGGCAAGACAAAAAAGAATGGGTGCACACACTGCATGTATCTCAACTCAACTCAATAGGTAACTGCCAATCACTGTTACACTTGTTAGGGCAA
This sequence comes from Chiloscyllium plagiosum, assembly GCF_037043375.1. NCBI lineage: Eukaryota > Metazoa > Chordata > Chondrichthyes > Orectolobiformes > Hemiscylliidae > Chiloscyllium > Chiloscyllium plagiosum. Next base: position 164,895,405 of record NW_028270139.1, on the reverse strand, counting down.
CGCACTGACCAATTCTGCCCAGTGCTCTGAATGTCAAAGTGAAGAAATTCAATGAAGCGCGGGTAAACGGCGGGAGTAACTATGACTGGCTGTCGACGAGCGACATGAAAACTCGAAATGTGCACTCATATGAGTGTTGTTAAATAGCCTATTAATTGCCTAGTCATCTAATTTGTGACGCGCATGAATGGATGATCGAGATTCCCACTGTCCCTACCTACTATCTAGCGAAACCACAGCCAAGGGAACGGGCTTGGCACAATTAGCGGGGAAAGAAGACCCTGTTGAGCTTGACTCTAGTCTGTCAATGTGAAGAGACATGAGAGGTGTAGAATAAGTGGGAGGCTTCGGCCGCCGGTGAAATACCACTACTCTTATCGTTTTTTCACTTACCCGGTGAGGCAGGGAGGCGAGCCCTGAGGGGCTCTCGCTTCTGGTCGGAAGCGCCCGGGCGGCCGGGCGTGACCCGCTCCGGGGAGAGTGGCAGGTGGGGAGTTTGACTGAGGCGGTACACCTGTCACACCGTAACGCTGGTGTCCTAAGGCGAGCTCAGGGAGGACAGAAACCTCCCGTGGAGCAGAAGGCTTGATCTTGATTTTCAGTACGAGTACAGACCGTGAAAGCGGGGCCTCACGACCCTTCTGACCTTTTGGGTTTTAAGCAGGAGGTGTCAGAAAAGCCAACACAGGGATAACTGGCGACGTCGCTTTTCTGCCAGGCCCGCCCTCAATAAAACGAGTGCTTTAGGGAACATCTCCGAGACACCCGCACCAATCAACCAAATCGCCCCGTGGCTCAACATTTCAACTCCCCCTCCCACTCTGCCGAGGATATGGAGGTGCTGGGCCTCCTCCACCGCCGCTCCCTCACCACCAGACGCCTGGAGGAAGAACGCTTCATCTTCCGCCTCGGAACACTTCAACCCCAGGGCATCAATGTGGACTTCAACAGCTTCCTCATTTCCCCTTCCCCCACCTCATCCTAGTTTCTAACCTCCAGCAACTCGATCCCCTGACTTGTCCGGACTTGTCCGACCTGCCCAGCTCCTTTTCCACCTATCCACTCCACCCTCTCCTCCCTGACCTATCACCTTCATCTCCTTCCCCACTGACCTATTGTACTCTATGCTACTCTCTCCCCACCCCCACCCTCCTCTAGCTTATCTCTCCACGCTTCAGGCTCTCTGCCTTTATTCCTGATGAAGGGCTTTTGCCCGAAACGTCGATTTTGCCTGTCCTCGGATGCTGCCTGAATTGCTGTGCTCTTCCAGCACCACTGATCCAGAATCTGGTTTCCAGCATCTGCAGTCATTGTTTTTACCTCATAATCAGAAAATCTGCCTGGTTTGAAATTTGAATGTTAATGAGCATTAATGGGTCAATTCTCCATGGCAACATCTCTACCAATCAGAGTCGACTTACTAAACAATCAGCGCACTCCTCTCATCTATTGGTTTTCTTCTTAAATTTGTATTCTTGCAAAATGTCCTGATGAGTGCAAGGTGAAAAGTTTTGAATATTTTCAGCAATATTAACTTCTGCTTGTTGTTAAAGAAAATCTATATAGAGCATTTGAAAAGCTATGTGAATATGCCCGAGTGACTGACCACCGAGTAACTATACACACACATAGACAGAATACACACACACACACACACACACACACACACACACACACACACACACACACACACACACACACACACACACACACACACACACACACACACACACACACACACACAAAATGATCTATGAAGCCAGGTACTGTTCTGGGATCTGACCTGTCTCATGGTATATTACATTGCAAAATATCAGCAACACCAACTGATGGTGACCAGAAGGGGGCCAGCTGCAAACACACACACTGGTCTCTTTCCTATCGGATGTTGTGAAACTTGAAAGTGTTCAGAAAAGACTGACAAGGATATTGCCAGGGTTAGAGGATTTGAGCTATAGGGAGAGGCTAAATAGGCAAGGGCTGTTTGCCCTTGAGCGTTGGAGGCTGAGGGGTGACCTTATAAAGATTTACAAAATCATGAGGGGCATGGATAGGATAAATAGAGAAAGTATATTGCCTGGGGTAGGGAAGTCCAGAACTAGAGGGCATAGGTTTAGGGTTAGAGGGGAAAGATATAAAAGGGACCAAAGGGGCAACTTTTTCACACCGAGGGTGGTACGTGTATGGAATGAGCTGCCAGAGGAAGTGGTGGAGCTAGTACAATTACAACATTTAAAAGGCATCTGGATGAGTATATTAGATGATTAGCTTCCCTACAGCGTGGAATCAGGCCCTTCGGCCCAACCAGTCCACACTGACCCTTCGAGGAGTAACCCACCCAGTTCCATTTTCCCCATAACTAATGCACCTAACACTGTGGACAATTTAGCACGGCCATATCACCTGACCTGCACATCTTTGGATTGTGGGAGGAAACTGGAGGAAACCCACACAGACACAGGGAGAATGTGCAAACTCCACACAGACAGTCGCCCGAGGCTGGAATTGAAGGTGAAAAGCTTTTGAATATTTTCAGTAATATTAAACTTCTGCTTGTTGTTAAAGAAAATCTATAAATAGCATTTGAAAAGCTATGTGAATATGCCCGAGTGACTGACCACCGAGTAACTATACACACACACATAGACAGAATACACACACATGCACAAAATGATCTATGAAGATCTGCTTCTTTGCCTTACACCTCTATGACACACACGCACACACACACACACACGCACACACACACACCAGATTAATCCCAGCAATGTCAACAACACCAAGTTGGCTGGATAGTTACTGTTGTCTTGCTGAGTGAGAGATTTCTCACTAACCTGACTCTTTGTCATGTTTACATGATGTTTTAATCTGTCCTCTCCTCCCTGTTGCAATCTATTGACATCTCTGACTCAGAGTGTCCAGCTGTAAGAGGAAAGCAGCACCTTCTCAGGCAAGTTGACTTCCCCCACCCTCTCCCCACCCTTCACCTAAAACCAGTGCCTCACAGGGTGGGACTGAATCCCACAGCAGGATCTGACAATATGGGATGGTCTACACAAAGAGGAGAAAGGGACTGACATCGTGAATAGTCTGGGAACAGCAAATACAGAGGACAGGACACATGAGGAATATACCGTTCTATTCAGTACCCTGCTCACTGGCTCTTCAAGGTTAGGACCACAGACCACAGAATGTTTTTCTCATTTTCCTCTGTTTTTAAAGCATTAATTCTCAGGTTTCAAGCATTGCTAGTTGGGCTGGCATTTAACTGTCCCTAGTTGCCCCTTGAGAAGGTCGGGGTGAGGTTGCCTTGTTGAACTGCCTTCAGTCCATGTGCTGTAGGTTGACCACAATGCCCTTAAGGAGGGGATTTCAGGGACAGTGAAGTACTAGTGTATATTTCCAAGTCAGGACGTTAAGTGGCTTGGAGATGTTCTCATGTATTGCCTGCGCTTGATCTTTAAATGGTAGAGGTCATGGGTTTGGAAGGTTCTGTCTGTTGGTAAATATCGGCAGTGCATCTCGTAGATAGTACACAGTGCTGTAACAGAACGTCAATAATAGAAGGAGTGAATATTCAAAGTTCCCATCAAACATTTCTAGGACAGGGACAGCACAGGGTTAGATACAGAGTAAACCTCCCTCTACACTGTCCCCATCAAACACTCCCAGGAGAGGGACAGCATGCTGTTAGGTACAGAATAAAGCTCTCTCTGCACTATGCCCATTAAATACTGCAGGACAGGGAAAGCAAACTATCAATTGAGAATAAGTAAACTGGAAAGCCTAAGACTCCTTCTCAGTTCAGGTTTTATTGAGCACAGCCGGGTATACTCTGAAGTCTTGGATGAGGTACAGCTCTGGCAGTGAGAGGGAGGAGGAGGAGGTGGGGTGAGGGTGGGGTTTGGGTGGATCTGCAGCCAGTGAGAGTCTGGATGGTGGGAGTGAGGGGAATGAATCTCTCTGGGGGTGGTGACCCAATGTGGGGCAGAGACGATTTTAGCAATGACAGATACATCGTGTGTGGTCCAACCTGTTGTAAACTGTGTCAGTTGCACTCACATGTCACACTAATTTACTTTCTTGTCGTTGGCCACACAATGGGAGGAGGCTGTGTCAAAGGGACTTGTTTCTTTATGAACCATCTATGCCTCTTACCTTGCTGCAGATGGACCCTTGAATCACTGAGACCCTACTGCAAGTTTTTATCTGTATGTGAGTTCACCATGGGAACTCTTCTTTGTCCTGGTTTATGTGCCCTTTCCCGGGTGCAACACTTCCTCTTCCCCTTTTTTTAATCCACTACCCATCTGTGTCTGCCTTTTTAATTGGAGGCGTGGAGACTGGACCTGTTGGGAATGAGCTGCAGGTTCATGACATTTCAGAACTGAGTGTGGTTGAGTCTTAAACTAGCTATCGCTTGAGTTGTACACAGTGGCCCCATCCTGGCCACCATCAGCTGCTGTTGCAGCGTAATGTTACCGCTGGACGATGTGCCGTGATTCCTGCAGTGGTCAAATAGCTGTCATCAGCTCAGAAGCATGATTCAGTGAGGGCTGTGCACGAAAAGAGAGAAGCAGATAGCAGAATTTGAGGTTTAACCAGAGGATGTGTGAATGGGATACAGCTTCAATGGCAGAGCTCTGAGCTCAGTGACTGTAAAATGTCAGCCTCATACCAATGGCTTGTTACTTTCTTTCAATATTAATCCCAGTCCATTCGGACCAACTCATCCTGACAGAATAAGCAATAGATTCAAGCAACAAAAACTTACGGAGTACTTACACATAAATAACACCTCACTGCATATTATATCGGTAAATTCCCTTGACTGTATATTACTCACTGTATACTACATTAAAATTCAACACTCATTGTATAATACAGACAAATTCCTCTCACTCTATACCCTTTCTTTTCTAATCAACTTGTTCAATGATGTTATTGCACACATTTGGCATGGGTAGGACTTGACCCCGGGCTTCCCGGTCCAGGTTTAGGGACACTACCACTGTTCCACAAGAGGGCAATCCAAATCCAGGGAGCTGAGCTGCCCTGAACCTGATGTGAATACAGGTGAATACCCCTGACTGCTTGTTACACAGGTAACATGTGCTCCGGAACTTGCCACTCCCCGAGCCAAGCTGTTCCAGTACAGTTACAACACTGACATCTAACCGACAATGTGGAAAACTATATCCATTATTAACTACAAGAAACTCTTCTGGATAGACCAGGAAGTGAATACTGTTTACCACACTAGATAATCAGACCCAACAGTTTCCTGTGCATTGTGGCAGCAACCTCTGTTATGAATAACAGCTCATAATCATAATGAGCTGGCATTGCCATATAACATGGCAAGTGGTGGCATGGATCTGATATCTCTGTCCATACAACGTGGTGAGTAGTGGTGTGAAACCTTCGGGATCAACTTAAACTCACCTGCCTATACAGCAAAGTCAGCTACAGATGGAGATTTAAGAACTCTGTAGAAGAAACCCTTATCACAATCCTCAACAACAAAGAATACTTCAGTGACTGGTCAAAGAAACGTAGACCATTTAAGAGAGACGCTGCAATGGGAGAGGTAGCAACATGAGGGTTTCTCATGTTTTCCCCATGTACAAGAAGGGTAGTAGGGATGTTCCAGGTAAGTACAGACCAGTGAGCCTGATGTCAGTGGTGGGAAAGTTGCTGGAGAAGGTATTGATGGATAAAATCTATTTATATTTGGAAAAGAATGGGCTTATCAATAATAGGCAACATGGTTTTCTGCAGTGTAGATTGTGCATACCAACTTAATAGAGTTCTTTGAGGAAGTGACCAAGTTGATAGATGAAGGAAGGGCTGTAGATGTCATATACATGGACTTTAGTAAGGCGTTTGATAAGGTTCCCCATGGCAAACTAATGGAGAAAGTGAAGTCACATGATGTGCAGAGTGTTCTAAAGAACTGGTTGAGCAACAAGATTCAGAGAGTAGTATTTGAAGGGAGTTTCTCGAAATGGAGAAAGGTGACCAGTGGTGTTCCACAGGGATCAGTGCTGGGGCCACTGTTGTTTGTAATATACATAAATGATCTGGAAGAGGGCACTGTTGGTATGATCAGCAAGTTGACAGATGACATGAAGATTGGTGGAGTAGCAGAAAACATAGGGGGCTGTCAAAGAATACAGGAGAATATAGATAGACTGGAGAGTTGGGCAGAGAAGTGACAGATGAAATTCAATCCAGGCAAATGTGAGGAGATGCATTTAGGCAAGTCTAATTCTACAGCGAACTATACTATAAACAGAAGAGCCTTGGGAAAAGTTGATGAGCAGAGAGATCTGGGAGTTCAGGTCCATTGTACCCTGAAGGTGGCTGCACATAGAATGATCAAGAAGGCATATGGTATGCTTGCCTTCATCAGACGGTATTGAGTAAAAGAGCTGGGAGGTCATGTTAAAATTGTACAAGACTTTGGTTCGGCCGCATTTAGAATACAGTTCTGGTCACCACATTACCAAAAGGATGTGGACACATTGGAGAGGGTGCAGAGAAGGTTTACAAGGATGTTGCCTCGTATGGAAGGTGCTAGCTCTGAAGAGAGGTTGAGTAGGTTAGGTTTATTTTCATTAGAAAAAAGGAGATGGTGGGGGAACCTGATTGAGGTTTATAAAATCATGAAGGGTATAGACAGGGTAGATATAGATAAGATTTTTCCCAGGATGAGGGATTCAATAATAAGAGGTCACACGTCAAGGTGAGAGGTAAAATGTTTAAGATGTCCAAGTTGATAGATGAAGGAAGGGCTGTGGATGTCATATACATGGACTTTAGTAAGGCGTTTGATAAGGTTCCCCATGGCAAACTAATGGAGAAAGTGAAATCACATGGTGTGCAGGGTGTTCCAGCTAGGTGGATAAAGAACTGGTTGAGCAACAAGATTCAGAGAGTAGTAGTCGAAGGGAGTTTCTCGAAATGGAGAAAGGTGACCAGTGGTGTCAAGGTGAGAGGTAAAACTTTCTATGGACACATGGAAAGTACTTTACACGGAGGGAGGTAGGTAGGTGCTTGGGACACGTTGCTAACAGAGGCAGTAGAAGCAGGCATGGAAGATTCATGTCTGGACAGATGCATGAGTAGGTGGGGAGCAGAGGAATATCGATGCTAGGAATTGGGCGATAGGTTTAGATAGTGGATTTGGATCAGCTCAGGCTCGGAGGACTGAAGGGCCTGTTCCTGGGCTGTAAATTTTCTATGTTCTTTGCTCTAATTTCCTGGAGAACTCCGAAGCAGAGACAGATTGCACTGTGAGGTGGTGGTTTGCGATGGTTCTCCTGATTGTAGTTCAAATATATTTCAGAGGCTCCCCAAGCAACGATTACACTGCAGGGGAAACTTTTTTTAAAAAGAGCAGGCATCCAGGCTGGAAAAGTGAGAAGTTAAACAACTACTTACAGATCAGATTGAGCATAATCAACATAGCTTCTGAAATGGAAATAAACAGCCACAAAAGTTTCTGAGACATCTCAAAGTCAGCAATTAAAATAATAACATTGGGCACATTAGAAGCCAAAATGGACATGGGTAAAAGAATACTTAGTGAGGCTGTGATCAAGGTGGGAATCATTTCTGTAAACTGCGAAGAGTGGACGTTATTCAGTAAAATCATGATTAAAGCAGGAATCATTTTTTAAAGTGACAACAACCAGCAGGGTTCTTACACTGAAGCCACAGATATCCACCATTTTAGCATAATGTGGTAAAACCCACCAGTTGAGCAGCAAAGAGCAGCAGATCTGTTATCAGTGAAAAATAAAAACATTTTATGCAAGGAAAACATATAATGAACTTTGGCAGACATGAAATAGGAAGTATATTTTCATGGAGTCTTCCTTTCAAAAATGGGCCAAATAGGGCACAGAGTTGGATATCTTGGAGAAAAGAAATCCTAGGATTCAGAATTGCTTCCAAATCAGATGCTGAACAAATAAATACACGTCTATACATAATTGTGAGTATAGCTAATGGTGTTATAGTTCAGCAAGGAGTAAAAGCTGAAATAGATAATTTTGAAGAGGAACCAGAAGTCATTGACAATTACTAAATGCCAGAACTAAAAATAAATTGGAAGAGTAAGAGTAATTAGAAGTGTTCGGCATCCAAAGAGAGTCCATAGATGTTTCATTAATGATCCCTACAGATTACAGATGTTGCAATGGTGACATCGAGAGAGAATTAATAAAAGGCAATTGTTTTGGAATTACTGATGAATCTTTGTCAGAATTCTCATAGTTAAAGTTAGATTTGCCTCTAGGAAAAGCCATTCAGATGGTGAGTGAAGCAGAAGTCTGGAAGTAACACAGGTCAATCCTAATTGGAGAAGATTAAACTCAGCTCAGGTGAACAGCAGAGTCCACTCAATCCTCAAGGTGTAAAATCACAAGTTACACACATGAGAAACCAATACACTGATGGGGACTGGTACCAGGCAATAAAACCCCATGTTAAAGTTGTGGAGAAAAGAAATGTCCCAGCTCCAGAGACTGCAACTTTACTGTGACAGACTCAAGTCTAATGTCAGGTTCAGAGGTGACTTGAAAGAGGGAAGTTCAAGCACATTATTTGCCTTTCTTACCTACCAGGAAGAATCCTCCATAGCTGCCAAAAACAATCATCTAATTGAGATCTGAGAAAGGGAACATGGCTGTTTTCCCAACAATGTAAATGTCTGAACTGGTCAACAAATTAAAGTAAATGTTGTGGGTTCAGCATAAACCCACAAGCGGACTGAGTATAAAACTCTGTTCACACAGGTAGAGGATGTGGATGTACTCTGCCAACCCTGTGGAAGCTACTTCTGAGAAGGGAAGACTAATACCCAACTGTTCAGGAAACTATGAAGAAGCAACTTCCTGTTTCAGCAGTGAACAAACAACAAAGAACACTACTGCGAGGGAACAGACCCTTCGGCCCACCAAGGCTGTGCTGACACACTTTGCCTTTCTAAACTAAACACCTTTTGTCTCCATATCCCTCTATTCCTTGCCTATTTACATATTTGTCAATGTGCCTTTCAAATGTTGCTGTTGTATCTGCCTATAACACCTCCTCTGGCAGCGCATTCCAGGCACTTTTCATCCTCTATATTAAAAAAAACTTGCTTCTCCCATCTCTTTTAAACTTTTCCCTCTTTTACCTTAAACTTATATTCTCCAATAATTGATGTTTCTACTCTGGGGAAAAGACTCTGACTATCCTTCCATCCATGCCTGTCATAATTTTGTAACCCTCACCCCTCTGCCTCCGAAATGTAAGTGAAAACAAACCAAGTTTGTCCAATCTCTCCTCATATCCTGATAAACCTTTTCTGTACCCTCTTCATAGCCTCCATATCCTTCTGGTAGTGTGGTGAACAGAACTGTCTGCAATAAAGATGTCCTCTGTGAAGGAAATGAAAGACATTAAAAGTTATCCATTTGAAAGGGATCTACAGAGCTCAGTCTGTCAGGGAGAGACTCAAAGACACTGGCCCTCAGTGATGATGTTGCCCCTTTAATAAGGTTATGTTGTCTTTTGATTTTTCAAGAGGGGTGGTATAGCAGAGGTTCCAATATGTCTGGAAATATCGATTTGAAAAGGCTTTTAAGTTTTTTTTAAAAAAAAACACTTGTACAATGAAAGGGGAGCAGCCAGCTCTCCCAGTACAGGGTTTTTTTCTGGTTTGGTTTTAGCAAGCAGTCTGTTTGAAGCTGTTGCTCAAGAAAAGCTGTTGGGTGAAAAGATTCCATGATTCAACAGAGGTTTGCTGACTGATGTTTGATCCTGCGTTTGATTTTACCTTTTTTGCCAAAGAGGTGTTTATGGGGATGTTGCAAGTATTTGGAACAGCATCGTTAAGCTGCGTCAGAGTCAATTGGGTTTTCAAATAGGTTAAGTTATACTATATTCTGCTGTGGTTTATTCCTGTTTCGTTTAATAATCTGTAAATAAATTGTTTTGTTTAAAACTGAGCAGTTGGGCCAGCTGCATCCCTCCTGGAATATCCACTATACACCTGCTGAAAACAACGAGAAAACTTAGGGTCTGGGTTACCTTCTTAAAATGTTTTGAGGGGCTCTGGCCTGGTCTATAATACCTTCACCTGACAAATTACCAGTCTGCCAATTCTGAAGAGAACATGTTTCATAAAGTCAGTGAGTTGGGTTGGGACAAGCTCCACAATGGTAAAGATAATTATATACGTAAATGTATATTGTTATAATGAGGAATAGAGCTAAGGAGGCGATGTCGTATATATCTCTGAAAGAGTTAATATTGAGGAGTGACGTAGAAACTATTATGATGTTGTATGGACTCGTGGAGAGAACAGCTTAGAGTGTCAAAGGAGTGACTCCCAACATCTAACAGCTCATACTCCCTGTGAGAATGTGTGGCACTGGAAATGCACCGCAGATCAGGCAGCATCCGAGGAGCAGGAGAATCAATGTTTGAGGCATAGGTCCTTCATCAGGAATGATGCTCTCCAGCATCGGCAGTCCTCACTTTCTCTCAGTCGCTGTAACCTTACTGCGAAGCCGCTTCCAAGGGTGCTCACTTTGAAGAAGTTCTCTTCCTCCCTCCACAAGGATCTCAGTGAGTCTCTCTCCCACTGCAACCCCCCACCCTCCTCCCTGCTCCTGCAGGTCGTCTCCTCTGCCCTGAAGCTCTTTAACCACATCCTGAAGCAGACTTGCTACTACAGCCACACATTCCTGATGAAGGGTATATGTCCGAAACATCGACTTTCCTGCTCCTCAAATGCTGCCTGACCAGCTGTGCTTTTCCAGCACCACACTTTTTGACTCTGACTCTCCAGCATCTGCAGTCCTCACTTTCTTCGAGAATGTCTATCATGACAATGTAACCTGTAACTAGTTACTAATATACAACACAAGAGATTCTTTGAGTTAAAGCAGGAAGTGGTTTTTCTTCCCTACACCAGGCCGAGGACGGTCCTGTCATTTCCAACATTTAAAGGGGATGATGGAAACCAAGTTGAATGAAGAGGCCACTCTGTTATAGGGAGGATATTATTAAGCTGGATAGGGCTCAGAAGAGATTTGCCAGGACGTTGCTGGGAATGGAAGGTTTGAGTTATAAGGAAAAGCTGGGTAGGCTGGCACCTTTTTCACTGGAATGTAGGAGGTTGAGGGGCGACGTTATATAGGTTTATAAAATAATGAGGGATATAAATAGGGTTAATGGTAGTTGCCTTTTCCCTAGAATGATGGCATTCAAGACTAGGGGGCCACATTTTTAAAGTGAGGGGAGAGTGTTTTGAAAAAAGACATGAGGGGCAAATATTTTACACAAGAGGGTGTTTCACGTGTGAACTTCCTGAGGAAGTGGTGCATGCAGGTACAGTTACAACATTTAAAAGATATTTGGATAAGTACATGAATAGGAAAGGTTTGGAGGGATGTGGGGCAGGGGCAGGCAGGTGGGACTAGTTTAGTTTGGGATTATGTTCAGAATGGACTGGTTGAACCGAAGGGGCTGCATCTGTGCTGTTTGACTCTATGACATGACACCAGTAATTTAAAAGAGGAAAGTATTCACAAGGGACTGGAAATGGAGGAAAGCTTTTTTCTTGGTCAATTCATGAATGTTTGCATGTGTGGCATTGAGGGGTTTGAAGCAGCTAACTTGTAGAACAATCCTAGTTAGACCGCAATTAGTATAGCAGCCAGACTGGAACACTGTCTGCTCAGACAGATCTATCACTGTCAGCACGCTGTGTTGGATAAAGCCAGCAGAGGGAGATATAGGACCACAAATTAGCTGATCAGGGCACCCTTCGTTAACGCAGAGTCACACAGAGATATTAAAAAGTGAGACTTGAACTTACAAAGCGCCTTTCATGACCTCAAGGACATCCCAAAGGATATCTCACCCAATGAAGGTAATTCTGAAATGTGGCACAGTGACCACTGCACAGTCCTTGTTGAGGCAAAGTCCTGGCTTCACATTGAGAATACCCTCTGTCGTGTTGTGTGGAACTATCACCGTGCTAAGTGGGACAGACTTCATACAGATCTAGCAACTCAAGACTGGGCATCCATGAGGCACTGTGGGCCATCAACAGCAGCAGAATTGTGCTCCAGCACAATCTGTAACCTCATGGCCTGGCATATCCCCCACTCATTACCATCAAGCCAGGCAATCAACCCTGGTTCAATGGAGAGTGCAGGAGGGCATGCCAGGAACAGCCCCAGGAATACCTGAAGGTGAGGTGTCTACCTGGTGAAGCCACCAAACAGGACTACTTATCAAACACAAGTAATAGAGCCAAGCAATCTCATAACCAACAGATCAGATCTAAGCTCTGCAGTCCTTCCACATCCAGTCGTGAATGGTAGTGGACAATTAAACAACTCACTGGAAGAGGAGGCTTCCCAACATCCCCATCCCCAATGATGGGCGAGCCCAACACATGAGTGAAAAAGATGAGGCTGAAGCTTTCACATCAATCTTCAGCCAGAAGTGTTGAGTGGATGATCCATCTCGGCCTCCCCCAGTGGTCCCCAGCATCACAGATACCAGGCTTCAGCCAATTCGATTCACTCCACGTGATATCAAGAAACGGTTGGAGGCACTGGATACTGCAAAGGCAATGGGCCCTGATAACATTTCGGCACTAGGACTGAAGGTGTGAGTTCCAGAACTTGCTGCTCCCCGAGCCAAGCTGTTCCAGTACAGTTACAACACTGGCATCTGCCCAACAATGTGGAAACTTGCTCAGGTATGTCCGCTACACTAAACAATGGGCAAATCCAACCCGGTCAATACCGCCCCATCAGTCTACTCTCGATCATCAATAAAGTGATGGAAGGTGTCATCAACAGTGCTATCAAGCAGCACCTGCTCAGGAACAACCTGCTCAGTGACACCCAGTTTGGGTTCCACCAGGGCCACTCAGCTCCTGACCTCATTACAGCCTTGGGTCAAACATGGACAAAAGAGCTGACCTCCAGAGGGGAGGGGAGAGGGACAGCCCTTGACATCAAGGCTGCATTCGACCGAGTATGACATCGAAGAGCCCTAACAAAACTGGAACAATGGACCTCGGGGCAAACTCTCCACTGGTTGGAGTCGGACCTGGCACACAGGGAGATAGTTGTGATTGTTGGAGGTCAGCCATCTTAGCTCCAAGACATCTCTGCAGGAGTTCTTTAGGGGAGTGTCCTAGACCCAACCATCTTCAGCTCCATCATTAATGACCTTCCCTCCATCATGAGGTCAGAAGTGGGACGTTCGCCAATGATTGCACAATGTTCAGCACCATCCATGACTCCTCAGATAATGAAGCAGTCTGTGTTCAAATGCAAAAATACCTGAACAATACCAAGGTTTGGGCTGACAAGTGGCATGTAACACTTACACCACATAAATGCCAGGCAATGACTATCACCAATAAGAGACAATTTATCCAGTGCCCCATGACATTCAATGTGTTACCATCACTGAATCTCCCCCTATCAATGTCTTGGGGGTACCATTGACAAGTAAGCAACTCACCTCCTGATTCTCCAGAGCCTGTTTATTATTGATAAGGCACAAGTCAGGAGGGGGATGGAATACTCCCCACTTGCCAGGATAGGTGTAGCTCCAACAACACTCAAAAAGATTGACACCATCCAGGACAAAGCAGCCCACTTGATTGGCATCACATCCGCAAGCATCCACTCCCTCCACCACCCTCCCTTCACGCTCAGTAACAGCAGTGTGTACCATCTACAAGATGCACTGCAGAAACTCACCAAAGATCCTCAGACAGCACCTTCCAAACCCACAACCACTTTTATCTCAAAAGAGAAGGACAGCAGATACATCCAAGCTACTCACCATCCTGACTTGTCGCTGGGTCAAAATCCTGGAATTCCCTCCCTAAGGGCATTGTGGGTCAACCTTTAGCACATGGACTGCAGCGGTTCAAGAAAGCAGCTCACCCCCACCTTCTCAAGGGGCAACTAGAGATGGGCAATAAATGCTGACTCAGCCAGCGATGTCCAAGTTCTATAAGTGAATAAATGAAACTGCCAATCCCCTGATCCTGATCATGACCCCGTAATCCTGGTATTGATCCTAATCCCCATATCCCTTGATCTTGACCCTCATTCTTGTATACCATAATCTGGATCCTAATGTCCAGATCCTGATCCAAAATCCTGCTTCCCTGAAACTGACCCTAATCCATGTAAAGAAATCATAAGACTATAAAATGTAGAAACAAAGTTCAGCCCATCGTGTCCGCTCCACCACTCAATGAGATAATGGCTGATCTGATAATCCTCAACTCCACGTTTCTGCCTTTTCCCCCAAACCCTTGATTCCCTCACTGATTAAAAATCTGTCTTTGTCAACCTTGAATATAGTTAATGACCCATCCTCAACAGGCCTCTGCAGTAAAGAATTCCCCAGATCAATTACCTCTGATAGAAGAAATTCCTCCTCATCACTGCCTTAAATAGGCACCTCCTTACTCTGAGATTACACCCTCTGGTCCTACACCCTCCCACAAGGGGAAGCCATCTCTCTGCATCTACCCTGTCAAGTCCCCTAAGAATCTCGTATGTTTCAATAAGGTCGCCTCTGATTCTTCAAACTCCGATGAGTTCAGGTCCAACCTAATTCAACCTCTCTTCATAAGACTGTCCCTGCAAACCTGCTGTCAGCCAAGTGAACTGGACCGTCTCCACTGCCAGTGTGTCTTTGCTTAGACAAGGGGACCCAAACTATCCACAGTATTCCATCTGAATCTGATACTGATCCCCTGTATCTTTTACCCCAACCTTAATCCTTGGATGTCCCGATCCAGGTCCAAATCATTGCATTCCTTGATCCTGATCCTGCTCCCTGTGTTCTCTGACCCTGCTCTGAACCACACTACTCCCTCATCCTGATCCAAGTCCACAATCTGTTGATGCTGATCCTGATCCGAAACCCCACAATCCCAGATCCTTTGATCACGACTTTTATTGTAATTGATGATTGGAGATGATTTATTGTCACTCGTACTCTATAATGAACAACAAGGGAACATATAGTGAAGAGCTTCGTCTGTCTCCACAATCCGGTGACATTTGAATATTTTAAGAATAAAAAGATAAACTGAAAGAGCCTCTCACCTCCACTGTGAGTCCTGAGCTAGCTCACCAATGCCCCCTGTGCCACCACCCCTCCACCGCCAGTGCCAGACCCACCAACATCGGAGTCGTCACTCTTCAGGCTTTGGCTCTTCGTGGCTGGGCCCACCCCACCAACGGGTCATGGATTCAGGGTCCCATGCTGGACCCAAACTCACCCCGTAACCAGGAGTCCCCGCCTCCAGGCCTACAACAACCAGGGTCCATGGCTCCGGGCCTACAGCAACCAGGAGTCTCTGGCTCCAGCCCTACCATAACCAGGAGTCCCTGGCTCCAGGCCTACAACAACCAGGGTCCCTGGTTCTGGGCCTACAGCAACCAGGAGTCTCTGGCTCCAGGCCTACCACAACCAGGGGTCCCTGGCTTCCGGCCTACCACAACCAGGAGTCCCTGGCTCCAGACCTACAACAACCAGGGTCCCTGGTTCTGGGCCTACAGCAACCAGGAGTCTCTGGCTCCAGGCCTACCACAACCAGGAGTCCCTGGCTTCCGGCCTACCACAACCAGGAGTCTCTGGCTCCAGGCCTACAACAATCAAGGTCCCTGGCTCCCGGTCTACAGCAACCAGGAGCACCTGGCTCCGGGCCTACAGCAACCAGGAGCCCCTGGCTCCAGGCCTATCACAAGCAGGAGTCCCCGGCTCCGGGCCTATCACAAGCAGGAGTCCCCAGCTCTGGGCCTATCATAACCAGGAGTCCATGGCTCTGGGCCTATCACAAGCAGGAGTCCCTGGCTCTGGGCCTGCAGCAACCAGGAGTCTCCAGCTCTGCTGCCAGCCCAGGCCATCACCTTGCCAAGAATCCCACACTGACCAACATCGTCTGCCTGGTTACCTTCTCTGCCACCACCAACTGGAAGATGATGAAGAAAAAGAATAAGAAAGAATATGAAAGGGGTAAGGAAAGAAGGAAGGAAACAGCCGTCTAGAGCAGACAGACCCAGGAACCTGAATGCTACCTACCTTGCTGGTGCAGCCATCTTAATGCCTGTATGCCCTGATCCTGTTCCTAATCCCTGAATCTAATCCTCATAACTCCAGATACTGCTCCAAACCCCCTTACCCCTATATTTTGATGCAAATGACAGAATCTCCTTATTTTGATCCAAAATCCCACATCCAATCTAATCCCATAATCGCCTGAACCTGATTTTGATTCCAAGCAATAATTCTACTCCTCATATTCCTGATCCTATCACCAATTCCAGTGTCACTGAGCCTAATCCTAATCCCAAAATCCCTGGTCAGGTCCCTGACAATAATGCTAATCCCAAATTCCCTGGTCAGGACCCTGACACTAATCCTAATCCCAAAATCCCTGGTCAGGGCACTGACACCAAGTGCTGAATGCCCTGAACTTGGTCCAAATTCCTATATTCTAATCTCTTTGCACACTAAATCCAATCCTGATCCCAAATTCTGTATACCCTGCTTCTGATCCCCCGAGCCTGACTCTAATGCCCGCACCTCTGACATGACAGTATTCTCCTGTATTCCTAAACCTAACCAGGACCCTAACCCCTTTACCCCTGTTCCTAATTCTCATCCAGGCAATGACCATCTCCACCAAGAGAGAATTTAACCATGGTTCTTTGACATTCAATGGCATTACCACTGCGACCTCCACTTTCAATATCCTTGACCTACTCCAGGAGACATGGTTGGTAAGTTTGTGGATGACACTAAAATTTGTGGGATTGTGGACAATGAAGAAGGCTATCTACGATTGCAAAGGGATCTTGATCAGCTAGGTCAAGGGGCTGAGGAATGGCAGGTGGAGTTTAATTTGGATAAATTTGAGGTATTGCATTTTGTTAAAACAAACAAGGGCAGGACTTAAACAATTAATGGTGGGGCCCTGGGTTGAGTTGTAGAACAGAGAGACGTCGTGGGTTCAGGTACATAATTTTTGAAATTTGCGTCACAGGTAGACAGGGTGGTTAAGAAGGTGTTCAGCACACTTGCCTTCATTGCTCAGACCTCTGAATGTAGTAGATGGGGCGTTGTATTGGGGTTGTACAGGACATTGGTGAGGCCTCTTCTGGTCCAAAATCCCACATCCAATCTAATCCCATAATCGCCTGAACCTGATCCTGATTCCAACAATAATCCTACCCTTCGCATCTCTGATCCTATCACCAATTCCAGTATCACCGAGTCTGTATCCAGGTCTGTTGCCCTGTTATCGGAAGGATGTTATTAAATTGGAGAGGGTTCGGAAAAGAATTGCCAGGATGATGCTGGGAATGGAGGGTTTGAGTTACAAAAATAGGCTTGGAGTTTCTTTTAACTGCAGCCGTGGAGGTTGAGGGGTGACCTTTTAGAGGTTTATAAAATCATGGTATAGATGAGGGGTATAGATAATGTGAATAGCAAGGCTCTTTTCCTTGGGGGGGGGGGGAAAGTTCAAAACAAGAGCATGTATTTTTAAGGTGAGGGGAGAAAGTTTTAAAAAGAACATGAGGGGCAATGATTTTTGCACACAGAGTGGTTTATGTATGGAATGAACTGCCAGAGGAAGTGGTGGATGCAAGTACAGTTACAATGTTTAAAAGATATTTGGATGAGCTCATGAATAGAGGGACTTTGAGCAAACACAGGCAGGTGGGACTAGTTTCGTTTGGGAACACGGTCAGCATGGACCAGTTGGAATTGAGGGTCTGTTTCTGTGCAGTATGATTATTGTAGCCATTGCATTTATGTGGCAAGTCCAGTTCAGTTTCTGGTCAGTGGATAGGAATCCTGACTTGGAAATATATCGTTGTTCCTTCAGTGTCACTGGGTCAAAATCCTGGAATTCCCTCCCTTAGGGTATTGTGGGTCATTCTACAGCACATGGACTGCAGCAGTTCAAGAAGGCAGCTCACCCCCCACCTTCTCAAGGGGCAACTAGGAACAGGCAGTAAATGTTGGCGAGATAGCGATTTCCAAATCCCATGAATTAATGAAAAGAAATCCTAATCCCCATGTCCCATCCCAATAACGATTTTAATGTTTGCATCCCTTGCTCCTGCTGCTAATTCCATATCCCCTAATCCTGAACCTGACCCTAATCCCTATATCCCCAATCCAGTTCCGAATCGTGATATCCTCAGATGTTGATCCTAATTCCTAAATCCCCTACTTCAGTTGATGATCGCAGAATTTCTTAATTATGATCATGATCCAAAATCCCATATTCCTGATTACCCTGCTAATCTGCATAGCCCTCAATATTGTTCCTAACTCCAGTATCCTCTGGTCAGGATCTTTAATCAAACTAAAGAACTGATCATTGGGTTCAGGAAGCAAGGAGGAGAACACTCCATCATCTACATCAACGGAGCTGAGGGTGAGAGGGTGGAGAGCGTCAAGTTCCTCGGAGTGACAATAACCGACAGCCTGTCCTGGCCTTCCCAGGTAGATGCGATGGTGAAGAGGCACAACAACACCTCTTCTTCCTCAGGCACCTCAGGAAATTCAGCATGTCCATAAGGGCCCTCACTGACTTCTACAGATACACCATTGAGACCATACTGTCCGGGTGTATATCGGCCTGGTACGGTATCTGCTCTGTCCAGGACCGTAGGAAACTACAGAAGGTGGTGTGCACAGCCCAGACCATCACGGAAGCCAATCTTCCATCCATGGGCTCCATTTACAGGGCTCGCTGCCACGGAAACGCTGCCAACATCATCAAAGACCCCTCCCACCCCGGTAATGATCTCCTACAACCTCTTCCATCAGGCAGGAGGTACAGAAACACACGCACTAGCAGGTTCAGGAACAGCTTCTTCCCGGCCGGTATGAGACTGATGAATGGACTCTTTAGCCCCAAATAATGCTGATCTTGCTAACATTGATCTTGCCCTGTACAATGTTATCTGTATGCCGCTCTCTAACTCTTTTTGATCTGTACACCCTTGTTTGCTATGATCTGCCTGTACAGCTTGGAAACATAGCGTTACACTGTACTTCGGTACATGTGACAATAAATAAATCAATCAATTAACCCCATAATCACTGATCATAATTGCCATATCCCTGTCACTAATCCTAAGGCTTGTATTCTCTGAGAAAGATCCTCCTTGCCATACCTAATCCTGATCCTATCACTGTAGCTTACGAATCTGAATACAATTCCTGTATCCTGTTATCCCAATCTTATAGAATAGAATCATAGGATTCCTACAGTGGAGAAGCAAGCCTTTTGGCCCATCGAGTCCACACCAACTCTCTGAAGAGCATCCTCTCCATTCTCTCCTTGTAATATTGCATTTCACGTGGTTAACCTACTTAGCCTGCACACTACAGGGCAATTTCCCATGGACAATCCACCTAACCTACACATCTTTGGAAGGTGGGAGGAACCCAGAGCACCTCGAGGAAACCCAAGCAGACAAAGGAAGAATATGTAAACTCCACACAGACAGCCACCCAAGGCTGGAATTGAACCAGCAATGCTAACCACTGAGCCACTATGCCACCCTATACAGGTGGATCAAGCTAGTCATTGATCCTGATCTTTGTTATTCCTGATGGCCCTCCTTTAATCTTGATCCCCCTGAGCTTGATTCTAATCCCCAAATCCTTTGATCTCTTGTTACAATCTCCTGTGATCCTAGCTCTGACACTGATCCCCAAAAACCCTTATACTGACCCTAATCCATGTATCGAGCGTTCCTGATCCTAAGGCTCATATTCCCTGATTCATATCTAATCCAACCTGAATCTAATCTTAATATGTGAAATCTCTGTTCCTGATCCCCACATCCTTTGAATCTGGCCCAAATCTTGAGCCTGGCCCAACATTCCCTGACATTGATCCTCCGACATCTGCTTCTGCGTGTGTGTGTGTGTGTGTGTGTGTGTGTGTGTGTGTGTGTGTGTGTGTGTGTGTGTGTGTGTGTGTGTGTGTGTGTGTGTGTGTGTGTGTGTGTGTGTGTGTGTGTGTGTGTGTGTGTGTGTGTGTGTGTGTGTGTGTGTGTGTGTGTGTGTGTGTTTTCATTAAGCAGCAGGATA
This sequence comes from Chiloscyllium plagiosum, assembly GCF_037043375.1. Lineage (NCBI taxonomy): Eukaryota > Metazoa > Chordata > Chondrichthyes > Orectolobiformes > Hemiscylliidae > Chiloscyllium > Chiloscyllium plagiosum. Next base: position 164,875,230 of record NW_028270139.1, on the reverse strand, counting down.
TCACAGAGAGGGTGAGTAGTAACTGAGTGGGATATTGATCCCCGGTTGCTGAGCTAACAGCACGTTGAGTAGATGGTGAGCCTGGGGGAGGAGAGAGCTTTTGGCTTGATGAAGAATCTGTCGATCTTCTCGCAGGGATCCATCATATCCTTCAGCTGACTCGCTCAACCACTGTAATATTTAACCTCCTGGTTTATCAGTGCAACCAACTTGAGTAACTGATTAACTAGCTTAACTTAGCCAAGCAGTAATGCATCATAACATCATCTCCTATTGCTGGTTAAGATATTCTCAGATATGCAACATGAAATGGTAAAGGCACTTAATATAGATATCAGTCATGATGGGACTGAATTTTAGAGGCATCTTGAAGGAGGCTGATTAACCTCCCCCTTTTCCTGTGCAAAAGGCTCAAGGGGTTGAATGGCTTCCATCTGTTCCAGTGTACCAGGCTCCAGGGACTGAATGGTCTCCTGCTGTTCCAGTGTACCAGGCTCCAGGGACTGAATGGTCTCCTGTTGTTCCAATGTACTAGGCTCCAGGGACTGAATGGTCACCTGCTGTTCCAGTGTACCAGGCTCCAGGGACTGAATGGTCTCCTCCTGTTCCAGTGTACCAGGCTCCAGGGACTGAATGGTCACCTGCTGTTCCAGTGTACCAGGCTCCAGGGACTGAATGGTCACCTGCTGTTCCAGTGTACCAGGTTCCAGGGACTGAATGGTCTCCTGCTGTTCCAGTGTACCAGGCTCCAGGGACTGAATGGTCACCTGCTGTTCCAGTGTACCAGGCTCCAGGGACTGAATGGTCACCTGCTGTTCCAGTGTACCAGGCTCCAGGGACTGAATGGTCACCTGCTGTCCAGTGTACCAGGCTCCAGGGACTGAATGGTCACCTGCTGTACCAGTGTACCAGGCTCCAGGGACTGAATGGTCACCTGCTGTACCAGTGTACTAGGCTCCAGGGACTGAATGGTCACCTGCTGTACCAGTGTACCAGGCTCCAGGGACTGAATGGTCTCCTGCTGTTCCAGTGTACCAGGCTCCAGGGACAGAATGGTCTCCTGCTGTTCCAGTGTACCAGGCTCCAGGGACTGAATGGTCACCTGCTGTTCCAGTGTACCAGGCTCCAGGGACTGAATGGTCACCTGCTGTTCCAGTGTACCAGGCTCCAGGGACTGAATGGTCACCTGCTGTTCCAGTGTACCAGGCTCCAGGGACAGAATGGTCTCCTGCTGTTCCAGTGTACCAGGCTCCAGGGACTGAATGGTCTCCTGCTGTTCCAGTGTACCAGGCTCCAGGGACAGAATGGTCTCCTGCTGTTCCAGTGTACCTGGCTCCAGGGACTGAATGGCCTCCAGCTGTTCCAGTCTACCAGGCTCCAGGGACTGAATGGTCACCTGCTGTTCCAGTGTACCAGGCTCCAGGGACTGAATGGTCTCCTGCTGTTCCAGTGTACCAGGCTCCAGGGACTGAATGGTCTCCTGCTGTTCCAGTGTACCAGGCTCCAGGGACTGAATGGTCTCCTGTGTTTGTTATACCAGGCTCCAGGGACAGAATGGTCACCTGCTGTTCCAGTGTACCAGGCTCCAGGGACTGAATGGTCTCCTCCTGTTCCAGTGTACCAGGCTCCAGAGACTGAATGGTCTCCTGCTGTTCCAGTGTACCAGGCTCCAGGGACTGAATGGTCTCCTGCTGTTCCAGTGTACCAGGCTCCAGGGACAGAATGGTCTCCTGCTGTTCCAGTGTACCAGGCTCCAGAGACTGAATGGTCACCTGTGTTTGTTGTACCAGGCTTATGGACTGAATGGCCTCCTGCTGTTCCAGTGTACCAGGCTCCAGGGACTGAATGGTCACCTGCTGTTCCAGTGTACCAGGCTTATGGACTGAATGGCCTCCTGCTGTTCCAGTGTACCAGGCTCCAGGGACTGAATGGTCACCTGCTGTTCCAGTGTACCAGGCTCCAGGGACTGAATGGTCTCCTGCTGTTCCAGTGTACCAGGCTTATGGACTGAATGGCCTCCTGCTGTTCCAGTGTACCAGGCTTATGGACTGAATGGCCTCCTGCTGTTCCAGTGTACCAGGCTTATGGACTGAATGGCCTCCTGCTGTTCCAGTGTACCAGGCTCCAGGGACTGAATGGTCACCTCTGTTTGTTGTACCAGGCTTATGGACTGAATGGCCTCCTGCTGTTCCAGTGTACCAGGCTCCAGGGACTGAATGGTCACCTGATGTTCCAGTGTACCAGGCTCCAGGGACTGAATGGTCACCTGCTGTTCCAGTGTACCAGGCTCCAGGGACTGAATGGTCACCTGCTGTTCCAGTGTACCAGGCTCCAGGGACTGAATGGTCTCCTGTGTGTGTTGTACCAGGCTCCAGGGACTGAATGGTCTCCTGCTGTTCCAGTGTACCAGGCTCCAGGGACTGAATGGTCTCCTGCTGTTCCAGTGTACCAGGCTCCAGGGACTGAATGGTCTCCTCCTGTTCCAGTGTACCAGGCTCCAGGGACTGAATGGTCACCTGCTGTTCCAGTGTACCAGGCTCCAGGGACAGAAGGGTCACCTGCTGTTCCAGTGTACCAGGCTCCAGGGACTGAATGGTCTCCTGCTGTTCCAGTGTACCAGGCTTATGGACTGAATGGCCTCCTGCTGTTCCAGTGTACCAGGCTTATGGACTGAATGGCCTCCTGCTGTTCCAGTGTACCAGGCTTATGGACTGAATGGCCTCCTGCTGTTCCAGTGTACCAGGCCTATGGACTGAATGGCCTCCTGCTGTTCCAGTGTACCAGGCTCCAGGGACTGAATGGTCACCTGTGTTTGTTGTACCAGGCTTAGGGACTGAATGGCCTCCTGCTGTTCCAGTGTACCAGGCTCCAGGGACTGAATGGTCACCTGCTGTTCCAGTGTACCAGGCTCCAGGGACTGAATGGTCACCTGCTGTTCCAGTGTACCAGGCTCCAGGGACTGAATGGTCTCCTGTGTGTGTTGTACCAGGCTCCAGGGACTGAATGGTCTCCTGCTTTTCCAGTGTACCAGGCTCCAGGGACTGAATGGTCACCTGCTGTTCCAGTGTACCAGGCTCCAGGGACTGAATGGTCTCCTCCTGTTCCAGTGTACCAGGCTCCAGGGACTGAATGGTCTCCTGCTGTTCCAGTGTATCAGGCTCCAGGGACTGAATGGTCACCTGCTGTTCCAGTGTACCAGGCTCCAGGGACAGAAGGGTCACCTGCTGTTCCAGTGTACCAGGCTCCAGGGACTGAATGGTCTCCTGCTGTTCCAGTGTACCAGGCTCCAGGGACTGAATGGTCTCCTCCTGTTCCAGTGTACCAGGCTCCAGGGACTGAATGGTCACCTGCTGTTCCAGTGTACCAGGCTCCAGGGACTGAATGGTCTCCTGCTGTTCCAGTGTACCAGGCTCATGGGACAGAATGGTCTCCTCCTGTTCCAGTGTACCAGGCTCCAGGGACTGAATGGTCTCCTGCTGTTCCAGTGTACCAGGCTCCAGGGACTGAATGGTCTCCTCCTGTTCCAGTGTACCAGGCTCCAGGGACTGAAGGGTCACCTGCTGTTCCAGTGTACCAGGCTCCAGGGAGTGAATGGTCTCCTGCTGTTCCAGTGTACCAGGCTCCAGGGACTGAATGGTCTCCTCCTGTTCCAGTGTACCAGGCTCCAGGGACTGAATGGTCTCCTCCTGTTCCAGTGTACCAGGCTCCAGGGACTGAATGGTCTCCTGCTGTTCCAGTGTATCAGGCTCCAGGGACTGAATGGTCTCCTGCTGTTCCAGTGTACCAGGCTTATGGACTGAATGGCCTCCTGCTGTTCCAGTGTACCAGGCTTATGGACTGAATGGTCTCCTCCTGTTCCAGTGTATCAGGCTCCAGGGACTGAATGGTCTCCTGCTGTTCCAGTGTACCAGGCTTATGGACTGAATGGCCTCCTGCTGTTCAAGTGTACCAGGCTCCAGGGACTGAATGGTCTCCTGCTGTTCCAGTGTAATAGCCTCGAGGGGCTGAATGGCCTCCTCCTTTTTCTATGAATGGCAACCCATTGCCAATAAGCGACACTAACGACTGCCCCTTGACATTCAATGGTGTTCCCATCACTGAATCCCCCACTGTCAACATCCTTGGGGTTACCATTGAACAGAAACTCCACTGGACTCACCACATAAAAACAGTGGCTCGAACAGCAGGTCAGAGGCTAGGGATACTGTGGCGAGTAATTCACCTCCTGACACCCCAGAGTCTATCCAGTATCTACAAGGCACAAGTCAAGAGTGTTTTAGAATACTCCCCACTTGCCTGGATGGGGGCAGCTCCAACAACTCAAGAAGCTTAACACCATCCAGGACAAAGCAGCCCACTTGATTGGTACCACATCCACAAGCACCCACTCCCTCCATCACCGACGCTCAGTAGCAGCAGGGTGTACTATCCACAAGATGCACTGAAGAAATTCACCAAAGATCCTCAGACAGCACCTTGCAAACACATGACCACTTCCAAGGGCATTGTGGGTCTCTCAACAGGAGGTAAGCTGTTGTAGTTCAAGTAGGCAGCTCACCACCACCTTCTCAAGGGCAACTGGGAATGGATAATAATGCTGGCCAAGCTGCAATACCCACATCCCATTAATGAATTTTTGAAAAAATTGAGGTTAGTGGAAGGACTATGTGCAAGAAGTGCATTTGAAATATCAGCAGTAATGAAACTCAGTGAACATCCAACATGTCACTACAAGCAGACAACCAGCAATAAAAACAGAAAATATTAGAAATACTTTTCAGGTTCATGGAGAGAAACAGAGTTAATGTTTAAGGACCTTTCATCAGTGGTGAATCCCAACATTGAAAAAATCTGTCTTCCCAAATATCTCCCTTTCATTCTGTAATTTTACAAGCTCAAGTATTCTAACCTTGAGTGTGTCTGTGGGTCTATGTGTGGGTGTTTGTCAGCATATGCCTGTGTGTATTATTGGAATGTGTGAGTGTATGTCTACATGTGTATTGCTGTCTATGTGTATGTGTGTGTGTGTTTTTCTGACTGTGCAAGTCTGTCTGTGTGGGTTTGGCTTTGCATCTTTGAGTGTGTGTTTGGGTTTGTGTATGTTGTATTTGTGTGTCACTGTGTGTGTGTGTTAGTGCGTATATTTGTGTGTGTGTGTCTGCATATTTGCATGTGTTAGGTGTGTTTCTGCATGTATCTGTTCGCGTGTGAGTATATATGCCTCTGTGTCTGCCTATTTTTGTTAGTGTACGTGTGTGTGTCTGTTTTAGTGTGTGTCTGTCTGTTTGTGGGCATACGTGTCTGTGTGTGTCTATGTATGCACATGAGTGTATGTATGTCTGTTGTATGTGTGATTGTGAGTATATATGCGTGTGTAAGAATGTGTGTCTATGTTGTGTGTGTGTGCATGTGTGTGAGAGCGTACATATCTCGTTCGCTCATTCTGTCTGTGCGATGTTTTCTGATCATTGCTGTTCCCATAGGAACACTACACTGGTGATTTTTACTGCATTAACACCTGTGGTAGAAAGCAGGCAGGAACTTAGGACAGATTTTGAAAATTTGTCCCATGCAGAAAGTGTTTGAATACGTGCCAACTCTGTCTGACCCTTATTGTTATATCTCTCCTGTCTCCCTTCTAACCCACTCTGACACTCTCTCCTCCTATTCTGCCTTTCCATCCTGTCTCTCTCCCTATTTTTCTATCTCTGTCTCCTGTACTCTCCAATGTTTTTCTGTGACTCCTGCTGTCTCTGATCGCTACTGTCTGCCTCTCTTCACCTCTTTCTCTATCTCTACTTTTTTTCACTTTCTTTCTATATCTTTCTGTCTCACTTACTCTCTCTGTCTCTCTGTTTATATTTCTGCTTCTCTCTTTGTCTCTTCCTCTGTCTTTCGTTCTGTCTCTCTCAAGCTTTCTCAGTCACTGTCTCTCTGTTTCTCTCCTGCCACTATCCTCCATTCTCTCCACCCCACTGTCTATCTCTTTGCTTCTCCCTCTTTCTGTCATTGTTTCTCTCTCCCTCCCTCTCTCGCCCTGTCACTCTCCCTGTCGCACCCTCCCTCCCTGTCTCGTGCTCTGTTTCTCTCTCCATCCCTCTCTCTCACCCCCTCACCGTATTAGTACTTTGGTTTTCTTTCTCTGTGTCTCCGTCTCTCTTTCTCTCTCATTGTTACAGTGTTTTGTCTGTCTCTGTCTCTGTCTCTCTCTCACTCCCTCACTGTCTCAGTGCTCTATTTTTCTCTCCCTCTCTGTCTCCCTCACTGTCTCTCTGTTTATCTCTCTCTCTCTCTCTCTGTGCCCTGGTCTGTATCCCAGTCCTGGTTCCCAGGTATTCTTTATACCCAGCAGGGTAGTTTTTAATTAGTCTTTCTGCAGATGGCCAATTAACATTCATTACTTTTGCCTTTAGCATTTAATTATGACTTGGGAGAAGTGGCTGGGCAGGTGACTGAGAAGAACTAATGCAAAAAACACCTCCTCACCAAACACCCCCCTCCCACCCCCCACCCCAACTCCACCATTTAACGGGCTGCGGTGAGAGAGAGAGAGAGAGAGAGAAAGGGACAGACATAGGGTGCAAGATACAGAGCCAGGTTCCGAGAGCAAGAAAGACAGTGAGAGTTGAGCTTCCAAGCGAAAAGTGCAAGACAGAGTGCAAAAAGGTGACAGAGCCAGAGAAACGCAGCAATAGAGATATGGCAAGAGAGAGATAGTGTGAGAACGAGAGAGAAAATGAATCAGAGAAAGAAACCTAATCAGTGTTCTGAAATCTCTCACCCCTTCATTTTCATTCACAGTTTTAATGCTGCAGACATCCAGAAAACAGAAGCTCAAATATCTCGTCCCAGTGATCGTGCATTCACACAGACCATGTGTGTGAGCAACCTATTTGCCTGAGAGTCGTATCAGAGCTCTTCAGAATCTTCCCTCACAAGCAGACTACTGCTGCCTTCGTTTCAATTCCGAACTTTGTCTTTTTTATTCTTTCTCAGGAATGTGGCTGGGCCCAGCATTTATTGCCCGTCCCTAGTTGCCCCTTGAGAAGATGGGGGTGAGCTGCCTTCTTGAACTGCTGCAGTCCATGTGCTGTGGGTTGACCCACAATGCCCTGAGGGAGGGAATTCCAGGATTCTGACCCAGTGACAGTGAAGGAACGGCGATATATTTCCAGGTCAGGATGGTGAGTGGCTTGGATGGGAACCTGCAGGAGATGTTGTCCCATGCTGTCTTTGTCCTTCTCGATGGAAGTGGCCGTGGGTTTGGAAGGTGCTGTCTGAGGATCTTTGGTGAATTTCTGCGGTGCATCTTGTAAATAGTACACACTGTTGCTACTGAGCGTCGGTGGTGGAGGGAGTGGATGCTTGTGGATGTGGTGCCAATCAAGTGGGCTGCTTTGTCCTGGATGATGTCAAACTCCTTGAGTGTTGTTGGGGCTGCATCCATCCAGACAAGTGGGGAGTACTCCATCACACTCCTGACTTGTGCCTTGTAGCTGGTGGATAGACTTAGGGTGTCAGGAGGTGAGTGACTTACCTCAAAGCTACCTGTTTCTGGCCTGCTCGTGTAACCATGGAAAGGGAAGGGGATGGCCTTGTGGTATTATCATTGTGCTGTTAATCCAGAGACCCAGGGAATGTTTTGTGAACCTGGGTTCAAATCCTGCCATGGCAGCATTTTAATTGAATAAAAATGTGAAATTAAGAGTCCATGATGACCATGAATCCATTGCTGATTGTCAGGAAAAAAAAATCTGGTTTAGGGAAGGAAACTGCCATTTTTATCCTGGTCTGGCCTACTAATGACTCCAGATATACAGCAATGTGGTTAAGCCCTAACTGCCCTCTGTGATGGGCAATAGACGCTGGCCTAGCCAATGACACCCTCATCCCATGAATGAATGGAAACAAACCATAACACTTAATAAAACCATGTCAAATATAGCTCTTAAAAATTATTTGCTTGTATGATTTGGGCATCACTAACAAGTCCACCATTTATTGTCGAGAGTGTGGTGCTGGAAACACACAGCAGGTCAACCATTCCTGACGAAGGGCTTTTGTCCAAAATGTCGATTCTCCTTCTCCTCGGATGCTGTCTGACCTGCTGTGCTTTTCCAGCACCACACTCTCGACAATAAATGGTGGACTTGTTAATGATACCCAAATCAGACAAATGAATAATTTTTAAAAGCATCTGCGCTCCTCACTTTTGCATGGACCACCATTTATTGCTTATCACTAATTCACCATGAGTGGCTTACTGGGTCATTTCAGCGGCATTGCTGTGGGCTAGAGTCACATATAAGTCAGACCTGGTGAGGACAGCAGATGTCCTTCTAAATTAGAGAACCAGATAGGTTTTTTTTAATGACGATTGATGATAGTTCCATAGCCATTGCTGAGACAAGCTTTATACTATAGATTTAAAAATTGAATTTGAATTTCACCTGTTACTATGGCATGGTTTGAACCCATGACCCAGAGTGTTAACCTGTACCTCACCTTGTCACAGAGCATTGCCTCTCTAACTTCTTGGCCCCAAAACATTGCAGAGCATGAGATATACCCTTGGGTTTGGCCCAGGTTCCTGCTGTATAGGGTCGCAGTAAGGACGACACATAATCACCAGAAGAGAATGAACTGTTAACTTTTTCATAAATGGCAACATTATAATCCCTAATAAAATTTACGGAAATTAAATGTAGATTTTGGTGCAAATGACACATGGATGAAGAATGATTAACAGGTATTACAAACTAAAGACAGAGTTGGTATTCAAAACAAGCTGCACAGGACCTCTGTGAACACCTTTATTTGCAGTTCACCTGGACTGGGCTGCGGTTTGCATTACAATCCATGTCAGTTTCAACAGTCTGTCATAAAATATTCTAAAACTCACTTTAAGTCTGAAGTATTTATCACCTCTCCTAATATCTCTTGCCTCGGCTCCGTGTCAGTCCCAGAGAATTGGACGTGGTATGTTGTTTGTGTTAAAGGCCCGAAATTGTTGGAGTTAGCTCGTGGGCTCGGTCTCAAAAGTGGATCCTGAATCCGTGACCCTTGAGATTTAAAGGTGAGAGGAGTGCTGCCCACTCAGCCAAGACTAACAGCTACGGGGCAGAGAGGAGGAGACTCATGTTTAATTCAGACAAACACGAGAATGTCATTGATCCTCAAATTACACCATCAGAACGCTTGCAAATGCTAACATGTTCATCTGTTTAAGCTGAGCAAATGACCCATAAACTGAACAGAAAAATAGCAGGCATTTTGAAAGAATTTAATACAGAACATAGAACATTACAGAACAGGAGCTGGCCCTTCCACTCACACTGTTGTGCCGAACATGATGCCAATTTAAACTAATCCCTTCTGCCTGCCCATGGTCCATATCCTTACATTACTTGAATATTCATTTGCTTATCTAAATGTCCTTTAAATACCCCTATCTATCTGCCTCCACCACCACCCATGGCAGCTATACATTATATATAATGTACAGCTTCTGTAGTTGTCCTGGAGTACTTCACAGTCAATGAAATACATTTACCCTCTCTATTGTATACGCAGTAGTCAACTTGTACACAGCAAGATCCCAATCAGCAGTATGGCAACGACATGTGAACAGACAATGTTTCCACTTTGGGCACATTCGGAATTCAGGCTCAAATTATACTGGTTTTGAGAAGTTTTTTTTCCCACATTTATTCACAAATTCCCCTGCACGTTGGGTAAAATAACATCTGCCCTGAATGATTGTCTGGTGCTGTTTGATAAACTGTTAATCCAGAGTCCCAGGCGATGGACTGGGGACCCAGGTTCAAATCCTGCCACAGCAGATGGTGGAATTTGAATTCAAAATAAAATCTGGAATGAAGAGTCTAATAATGACCGTGATTCGGTTGCTGGAAAAGCCCATATGGTTCACCGATGTCCTTTAGGGAAGGAAATTGCCATCCTCACCTGGTCTGGTTAACATGTGACTCCAGACCCACAGCAATATGGTTGACTCTTAACTGCCCTCTGGGTAATTAGGGATGGGCAATAAATGTCTAGTCTGTGGATGTAGGTTTGCTCGCTGAGCTGGAAGGTTAATTTCCAGACCTACTAGGTAACATCTTCAGTAGGCCTCAGGCAAAGCACTGCTGATAATTCCTGCTTTCTATTGATATATTTTGGTTTCTTTGGGTTGACGATGTCATTTCCTGTGATGATGTCATTTCCTGTGGTGAAGACACTTCCTGTTCTTTTTCTCAGGGGGTGGTAGATGGGGTCTGTCCAGTTTGTGATGCCCTCATTCCATGAATGAATAAAGAAAATAAACTGGAAATGGTACTGGGGGTGGGGTTTTGGGTGGGGGGGGGGGGTGGGGAGGTGTAAAACTGAAAAATAAGACCAGAAGTCTACCACTCATGAGTAACCCAATTTTAAGTTGCTGAAAAGAAAACAGAGATTGCTGGAAAAGTTCAGCAGGTCTGACACCGTGTGTGCAGAGAAATCAGAGTTAATGTTTCGGGTCTGGTGACCCTTCCTCAGCACAATCTCTATTTTTGTTTCTGATTAAGAGTATCCATAGTTCTTTCATTTTTATTTAAATTGCTGAAATTGCCTTTGAAGGAACAATACTGCACCTTCAGCAGTCATACCTGGATGATGTACTCAAATCTCTATAGAGTACGAAGAATGAATCTATGACCATTACCCGTTCAGACTGGAACTGACTGCACTACAGTTGACTACAAATTGATTGCTGACATTATTAAAACAGAATTAAATTCTTCAATTAATTTAAAACAAACTACTAACAGTTCGCAAATGTTTTCCAATGAATAAATGTTGAATCATTTCATTTCTCTGCTTTTGAAGGGCAGCACGCCTCCCATTGAAGCAACTAGCATCATTATTTACCTCAGAGAGCCAATGCAAAGCCAAGGTCAGCATACTAAGGCATGACCGCTCATAAATGTTGGGGATTTCCCCAGAATCGAGAGACAGGGAAACTGCAACAGTAACTATAGCACTTAAATAATTTTACAGCGAGAAAAATTTAAATTGAGTATAAAAGCAGGTTTCACTCATGTTGTCAACCTGATTGTGTTGAATCATGGATAGACACTTCCTCCGTTATAATAGTGGCTGCATTTTGTTAACTATTGCATTCAGGGAGGCAATGGTATGATTGGTATTATTACCACATCCAGAACTAACGGGTATAGATTTAGGGTGAGAAGGGAAAGATATTAAAGAGACCTACGGGGTAACCTTTTCATACAGAGGGTGGTGCATGTATGGAATGAGCTGCCAGAGGAAGTGGTGGAGGCTGGTACAATTTGCAACGTTTAAGAGACATTTGGATGGGTATATGAATAGGAAGGGTTTGGAGGGATATGTGCCGGGTGGTGGCAGGTGGGAATAAATTGGGTTGGGATATCTGGTCGGGATGGACGGGTTGGACCGAAGGGTCTGTTTCCATGCTGTACATCTCCATGACTCAATGACTCTATGACTCAATGGTGGAATTTGAATTCAATAAAAATCTAGAGTTAAGAATCTAATGATGACCATGAAACTGATGTTGATTGTCGAAAAAAACAATCTTATTCACTAATGTCTTTTAGGGGAGAAAATTGCCATCCTTACCTGGTTTGGCATATATGTCACTCCAGACCTACAGCGATGCGGATGATTCTTAACTGCCCCCCTGGGCAATTAGGGATGGGTAATAAATGCTACCTAGTCAGCGATGCAAATACTCTAGTATTTCAAATTGAGAAGATAATGTAACAATCCCCTAAGGAGTGCACTGTAATGGCAGATCAAAAAATAAGAAACTTCACAAATTTAAACAAAAAAATTATTATTTTTTTGTGGAAGCATTACATCCCAGCTCTATTTACTCTAGTTTATCGAAACCCTGAAATGAAACCAGAACCTATTAGAGTTCCTTCCCCCGGCTCCCACTCCTTTACAAAGGGGGAGAACTTGGGAGCAGTATTGTGTGTCAATAATTCTGCTCTCATTTTCAACCCTCACCTGGAATATTCATCTAACCCTGTCTAATTCCATAATGTCCTGCACTTGTGATAAAAAAACCTGCAGAAGGAACTAAAATAATGTTAAAATAGAATTAAAAATGAAGGAGTTAATAATTGTTAGTAATCACTATCTCAAGTAATGCTATTTGTTCTGGTTAATTATTAGACAATAATCCTTTTTCATAACTATCAATTGATAATAGTTGGACAAACGTGGATTGTTTTCACTAGAGCGTCTGAGGCTGAGGGGCGACCTGATAGAAGTATATACAATTATGAGAGCATGAATAGGGTGAATAGTTAGAGTCTTTTTCCCAAAATGGAAATGTCAAATACTGGGGGCACAGGTTAAGGGGAGAGAGGGTAAGTTTACAAGAGATGTGAGAGGCAGGATGTTTTTTACACAGAGGGTGGTAGGTGCCTGGAATGAGCTGCCAGGGGAAACAGATATGATGCAACATTTAAGAAGCATTTAGACCGACACATAAACAGGCAGAGAATAGAAGGGTCTGGACTATGTGCAGGCAGATGGGATTAGTTTAGAATGACATCATGGTCAGTACAGACATGGTGGGCTGAAGGGTCTGTTCCTATACTATACAATTCTATGTTCTATTATAATTATCAGCTTTAATTGTCATTAATTCACACTGCAATATTTCTGCTTAAGATATATTGTTAGAAAACATAAACACACACATATATTCAGAAGTCAAAAGTGAAGATGAGAATGAAAACTGTCTGCACCAGTTTAGCAAGAATCTTCTGCCTAAACAGATTGAGAGAGCAGAACTAGGGGAGTTGGTCATTATCGAATAATAGGGTTTAGATCCTGAAAACTAATGATTCTCATCAACTTGATTCCTGGGCTAGATAAAACAGCTTGAAGTCTAGCAGCCAAACACATCAAAAATACCCCCCACCATAGGATGGGTTTCACCCTGATGAGACCTGATCAAATTCTCATCCAGTGTCACTAACATGGGAACCCAACAGACAGAAGGGGACAGAATTAATGGGATTGTCTTTTTTAACAAAAGGAAATGTAAAAAGGGGTAAGAGATGAAAAGGGAAAAGGAGAATTGGGTAGCTGATAAATGAAAACAAAGGAAAATACAAAGAATTAAATAGAGCAAAGGTAGAGAGAATTGGAGAGAGGGGAGGCTGTCAGAGTTAGGGATGGGTGGTGAATAAACCAAGGGTTCAGTCTCATCCATTGAACAGGAGTTGGAGGGAGGGGGGGGAGGAAGGGAGGGAGACAGCACACAGAGAGGGAGAGATGGGAGAGCAAACAGACAGAGAGAGAAGTGGGAGAGTAGAGTCAGAGAGGGAGGGAGGAGCAGAAGACGGGGTTTGGAACAGACAGACGGGGGCGGGGGAGGGAGACCAGTCAGAGAGAGGGAGAGCGCGGAGACAACATATGGACAGAAAGAGGGAGAGCAGAGACAGAGAGAGGGAGAGCAGAAAGATAGAGAGAGGGAGAGGAGAAAAATTGAGAAGGGTGAGTGGAAAGATAGAGAGAGGCAGAGTGGAAAGGTAGAGTGGGGAAAGTGGAAAGATAGAGAGAGGGAGAGACTGGAAAATAGAGAGAGGAAGAGCACTGACACAGAGAGGGAGAGCAGAAAGATAGAGAGAGGGAGAGCGGAAAGATAGAGAAAGGGAGAGCAGAAAGATAGAGAGAGGGAGAGCAGAACGATAGAGAGAGGGAGAGCAGAAAGATAGAGAGAGGGAGAGTGGAAGGATAGAGAGAGGGAGAGCAGAAAGATAGAGAGAGGGAGAGCAGAAAGATAGGGAGAGTGGAAGGATAGAGAGAGGGAGAGCAGAAAGATAGAGAGAGGAAGAGCGGAAAGATAGAGAGAGGAAGAGTGGAAGGATAGAGAGAGGGAGAGTGGAAGGATAGAGAGAGGGAGAGCAGAAAGATAGAGAGAGAGAGAGTGGAAGGATAGCGAGAGGGAGAGCAGAAAGATAGAGAGAGGGAGAGTGGAAGGATAGAGAGAGGGAGAGCAGAAAGATAGAGAGAGGGAGAGTGGAAGGATAGCGAGAGGGAGAGCAGAAAGATAGAGAGAGGGAGAGTGAAAGATAGAGAGAGGGAGAGCAGAAAGATAGAGACGGGGAGAGTGGAAAGATAGGGAGAGGGAGAGCAGAAAGATAGAGAGAGGGAGAGCGAAAAGATAGAGAGAGGGAGAGCAGAAAGATAGAGAGAGGAAGAGCGGAAAGATAGAGAAAGGGAGAGCGGAAAAATAGAGAGAGAGAGTGGAAAGATAGAGAGAGGGAGAGTGGAAAGATAAAGAGAGGGAGAGCAGAAAGATAGAGAGGGGGAGAGCAGAAAGATAGAGAAAGGGAGAGTGGAAAGATAGAGAGAGGGACAGGAGAAAGTTTGAGAGAGGGAGAGTGGAAAGATGGGGGGGGCGGAATGGAAAGATAGAGAGAGGGACAGAGAGGAAAGATAGAGGGAGGGAGAGCAGAGGAAAGAGAGAGGACAGTGGAAAGATAGAGAAAGGGAGAGTGGAAAGAAAGAGGGGAGAGTGGACAGATAGAGAAAAGACAGCATGGAAAGATAGTGAAAGGGAGAGTGCAGAAAGATAGAGAGAGAGTGAAAAGATAAAGAGGGGGAGAGCAGGAAGATAGAGGGAGAGCAAGCAGGCAGACGGACAGCGAGGGGGAGAGAAACAGTGAGCAGGCAGATATGAATGTTTTATAAAGGGAAAACTGAAGAGTGATCTGCCTGAGGTATTCCGGGTCATGGAGCGATTTGAGGATTTGGGCTGGGAATGAAATTAGCTAATTGTTAATAAGGGATGGATGATAAATAGTGAAAAAAGTGGCAGTGACAGACACATGCCATGAATGTATAAAAACTGATAGCTTGTGATGAGGTTTTCAATAATGGAAATAAAAACTGGTGGTTGCTCAGTGCTGTTAAGATCTTGGGACATTTTAAAGTCTGATACAGCCAGTGAAACAGACCTGAAATGTCTGTAGTGTAGTTGTAGTGTAGGTTACACAGTAGCTGTTAATCTTTCACAAGCTTTCACATGCACCAATGTAGTAATGACCACTCAATGACAGTCGGTGATATTAATTGAAGTAGAAAATGCTAAAAATGTATTGCTGGAAAAGCGCAGCAGGTCAGGCAGCATCCAAGGAGCAGGAGAATCGACGTTTCGGGCATGAGCCCTTCTTCAGGAAGGAGAAAACCCCTGTTCTAGGATGTTTCATCCCCATCTCTTGTGGTGGTGTCCTTATCTCTGAGCCAGAAGATCTGGGTTCAAATCCTAACTAACTGAGAATATCTAAAGGGATAACCAAACCTCTATTCAATGTTTAGTCCAATAGACATCATCTCCAACAGTACAGCACACTCTCAACAGTGTACTGAAGTTTCCAGATAAGAACTTGAACCCAAGACTGCCATGACTCAGAGAGGCAGAACCAAGAGGCATGAGTAAAGGTCACTGGGTCTGGCTTTGTGTGAGTTCAGGGGATTCAAAGCTGATCAATATTTCAGGAGAGGCAACCCGAAGATACCCCAGTATTACCCAGTGTGTCCACAATGAACTCCCAGCTGCCCCTACCTTTCAGGTTGTAACAGCTCCACCTCGACACTGCCATTCCATATCCTGGAACTGACAGAGGATCACAGATTGAGCACATCCAGCTCCATGCTCCAGTGGACTGGAAAATAGACTTTCAACCCAGCCATTCAGCAATGGCCCAGCCTGGTCCAGCCCAGCTCAGACTCAGCCCCCTCAGCCCCAGCTGAGATCAAGGGACTGGGTCAGGCTAGGGAGCCTGCACTGGGGAGGAGTGCAGAATGCCAGCAGAGCCTGATGTAGATTCAGTTTATTGTAGATTAATCCTTACATATTTAAAGAAGAACTAATCACCTCTTTTTTAAACCTGGTCAAAGATTTAATTGCTTTCTCTGTGATGTTCCCATACTCTCCCCATTACCCAATTCTGTCAGGTCGCTCTTTAGTGACTTGATTGTTTTATCTGATAAATGTGAAAGGATTCAGACAGACTGAATCCCATCATCTGGGATCACATCAGAACAACATCAATGCGGGGGATTAATCCCCCATTTAACATCTTTAACACCCTGAAGGAAGAGATTAGAACCAGGCCTGTTTACCCTCAGCAAGTTGAACATCTTTTTTGCTCTGACCCCTCCTTTTGTCTCAGCTGCTTTCTCTCTTTTTATGAATTTATTCCCTATAATATTCATAACACACATACACACACACACACACACACACATACACATATACACACACACACTCACACACACACAAAGACACACACACACATATACACACAGAAACACATAGACAAACATACACAGGCACATACACACAAGCACACATATACACAGAGACTCAACTATACATACAGATACATATACACACAGGCACACACATGCACACAATTCACACATATACACACATACACATACAGACACACATATACACACAGTTGCACATGGGCACATATATACACAAAGATACACACATACACACAATACACAGGTGCACACACACACACACATAGACACACATATACACAGGAACACATATAGACACAAACACACAGGCATACATATACACACATACACACAGGTGCACATATACACACACTGACACATAAATACACACACAGACACAAGGGTACACACATACACACAGATACATTCACACACAGGCACACATATACATACAGACACATGTACACACACGTACACACAGACACATATGCACACAGGCACACATATACACACAGACACACATATATACACAAAGGCACACACATGCATACATATACACACAAACACACATACACACAGACACACATACATACACAGGAACACATATACACATACACAGACACACTTATACACACAGATGCACATACAACACAGGCACACATATACACACACAGACACAAATATGTACACAGGCACACATATACACACATTCAGACACAGGCACTCATATACACACAGGCACTCATACACACACAGACACACATACGAACACAGGCACACATACGAACACAGCCACATTTGCACACACAACTACACATATACACACACAGACACACATGTACACAGATACATACACACATGGGAACACATATATACACAGAAACACATATATACACAGGCAAACATGCAGACACAGACACACATATGCACACAGGCACATTCACACATGGGCACACATATACAAACAGAGAGAAACATATACACAGACACACACAGACATACACACAGGGACACATGTACAAGCAGACATATAAAGGCACATATATACACACACAGACACACCAATACACAGACATACCTACACACATACAGACACACATATACACACACAGCTGCACATATACACATATGCACATTCACACACAGGCACACATATACACACAGGCGCACATATAAACATAGAAACACATATACACACATACAACACAGGTACACATATACACACACAGACATACATATACACAGGTGCACATATACACACAAACACACACAGGTACACATATAAATACACACACAGGCACACACACACACACATACGCACAGGCACACATATACACATACAGACACACAGATACACACACAGACACAGGCACACATACATACACACACAAACACACACACAGGCACACATATATACAAAGACCAAAGAAAATTTACAGCCTAGGAACAGGCCCTTCAGCCCTCCAAGCCTGAGCCAATCCAAATATACTGTCTAAACCTGTCGGTCAATTCCTAAGCATCTGTATCCCTCTGCTCCCACCTACTCATGCATCTGTCCAGATGCATCTTAAATGAATCTACCGTGCCTGCCTCTACCACGTCTGCTGGCAAAGCGTTCCAACGCCCACCACCCTCTGTGTGAAGGACTTGCCACATATATTCCCCTTAAACTTTCCACCTCTCACCTTGAGAGCAAACACATTCACACACGGGCACACACATAAACACAGACACATAGACCCACATGTGCACACAAACACACATGCACACAGGTACACATATACACACAGATACACACACACATGCACAAGCACACATATACACATACACACACAGGCACACATATATACACAGGCACACATATACACACAGACACGCAGGTACACACACACACACAGGCACACAAACAGACAGAGGAAAACATATACACACAGACACATTCACCTACAGGCACACATATACATTGCCAAACACACAGATCCAGAAATACATGTATGCCCAGACACACCTATGCACACAGGCACACATATATACAGACGCACAGACACGCACACACAGTCACACATATACACAGATGCACATACACACAGGCACACAAATATACATGGAAACATATACACACAGACATACTTATACACACGAGACACACACACACAGGCAGACATGTACACACAGAAATATATATACGCACAGGCACACATACACACAGGCACACATATGCACATAGACAAACATATACATACAGACACACATATACACACAGCCACACATATATACATATACACACACACACGCGCATACATACACACATATACACACAGGCCACAATCAGTGAAGATTGGGGACATTTTTCATCCTCACTAACACTCAACACTGGAGCCCCCAGGAGTGTGTACTCAGCCCCCAATTGTACTCATTGTATACCCATGACTGCATCTCCAAATACTAGACTAATGCCATTTACAGGTTCGCTGATGACACCACCATAGTTGGTCAAATCTCAGATGGCGACAAAACTGACTACAGATGGGAGGTAGAAGATCTGGAAAAATGGTGCACTGAGAACTCTCAATGCTGGCAAAACCAAGGAACTCTTTGTTGACTTTTGGCAAGATGTTACTCATGCCCTCACTACACATTGACAGCACAGAGGTGGAATGAGTGGAGAGTGTCGAACTCCTGGGAGTGATCATCAACAACAAGCTTTCTTGGACTCTTCATGTGGATGCACTGGTTACAAAGATCCAACAACGTCTCTTTTTCCTCAGGCAGCTGAGAAAATTTGGCATGATGGCGAATACCCTTGCCAACTTTTATAGGCACACATATACACACAGACACACATACACACATAGGCACACATACACAGAGGCACACATATACACACACAGACACACAGGCATACACACACACACAAACACATGCACAGGCATACATATACACACAGACGCATTCATGCACAGGCGACATACATACACAGATGCACAAACACACACACAAGTACACATATACGCACAGACACACATACACACAGACACATATATACACAGGCACATATAAACACACACAGACACACATAAACATACTGACACACTTATACACAAGAAACACATATACACACAGGTGCACATATACACACAGGCACACTTATACATACATATACACAAAGACACAGAGACACACATATACACACAGGCACAAAACACACATATACACCCAAAGGCACACACATGCGCACATATAGACAGAAACACATACACACAGACACACATACATACACAGGAACACATACACAAATGCATATACAGACACACACACATATACACATACACACATTAACACACAGGCACACATATACACACTGACACACATACACACACAGATACATATGTGTACACAGACACACGTACACACACAGGCACGCATATACACACAGACACACATACACACAACCACACACACACACATATATTCACAGAAACACATATACACACAGGCACACACTCTCAACCCCGTTTCTGTTGAAGGTGAAATCTGTGCAAGGCCAACGGCTGCACCTGAACTGGAACAGGAACAATACCCTTTGGGGCAAAGTGGTTTAAATTAATTTTGTAGGAGGGTGAGATACAGAGCAGAGGTATAGGCAAAGAACCAAGTCAGTCTAGGAGACAATGTAAATATAGTTAAGGCACTATTTTAATGCCAGGAATCTTGTGAGTAAGGCAGATGCATTGAGGGTTTTGATTAATGCAAGGCTGCGATATCATTGAGCCATTGTTGAGGGAGAGACAGGGCAAGCTTAGAGGGATGGAATTCTTAAGTGTGTTCAGGAGATCTGTTTAAACCAGTATGTAGTGAGTCCCATTGGGTGGGGGGGGGGGGGGGGAGGGATGCTGGACCTATTGTTAGGGAATGAAGCTGGGAAAGTGGGAGATGCGGAACTGCGGGCAGATTTCCTGATAATGACAGAAAGATTGAAGGTAATTATGGACAAGGACAAGGATGGCTCAGCAGTAAAGGCTCTGACTTGGGGATGGCCATCTCTAATTATAGTTAAGACAGGATCTGGCTAAAGTGGACTGGGAGGAGCCAGTGGCAGAATCAGAGCATTCTGAAAGGGAACAGTGAGAGTGCAGGGTCAACTTATTTCTGGATTGGTGAAGGGTAGGACCAATAAATCCAGGAAACCCTGGATATTAAGGCATGGAGAGGGCTGGATAAGGAAACAGAAAAGAGCTTATGAGAGATAGCGAAAGCTCAAAACAACAGGTGCCCGAGAGGAATATAGAAACTGCAGGGGGTTACTTTACAAAGGAATTCAGCCAGTGAAGAGGTGACATGAAAAAGGAACAGGCCAGGAACATGAAGGAAAATCCAAAAATGTTTGATAAATATATCATGGAAAAGAGTATAACCAGGGGGAGAGCAGGGCTTATTTGAGACAAACATGGCAAATTGTGTGTTTAGAAATCAGGGAGAGGGAGCTAGGATAGACAGAAACAAATTAGTGTCGAGATGGAGAAGATATTCCCGGTTTTCGGAGGATTCAAAGTGGATGAATCCCCAGAGTCAGGTGGGGTGTACCCCAGGCTGCTGAGGGAGGAGAATCTCTGACGTTACACTCCAATCCTCTCTGACCCCGGGAGAGCGAGGGCAGCACTGGAGGGCAGTTAATGTGGCACCGTTATTCAAGAAGGGAGCGAGGGGTAGACCAGGGAACTGCAGAGCAGTCAGTTTAACGTGTGGTCACTGTCCCCTGTATCCCTGTTCCCTTTCTGAGTAAAACCCCGGTCTCTCAGATTGCAGACAGGGGCAGCTTTGATGTTCTAGTCAAACCCACCCCTCATAAACCCGGTGGACTCTCATCTCAGTACAGCATTGCATCCCTGCAGACTGCAATCCCAGAGTCTCCAGTAAGAATTCCCAGCACATTCCGTCCATAAACCCGTGAAGATCGGGACACCGAGAGAAGGAGCAGCACACAACTCCGTTCAAGCAAGCTGGCGATTTTGTAGCGATAGCTTGGTGCAGCCGCCGTTTTAATGTCAGCTGCTTTAGCTTGACAGGACTGTGGTGCTGGAAAAGCACAGCATCCGAGCAGCAGGAGAATCGATGTCTCGGGCAGGAATCTCACTTCCTCCTGCTTAAGCCTTGACTCCTGGCTGTGGAAGGTAGAGGTGACAGAGATGTAACTTATTCAGGAATAAAAGGCTTTGCATTTCCCACTCGCTGGAGCAGCTCCATGCACACAGCACCCCGTGCCCCACAGACTCTGCTCTAAGCTCCAACTGTCAATATTTCATACTCTGTGTTCAATGTTTCTGTTTGACTTTTTTCGTCGTTTCCGAGAAAAGAAACTAAATGTGTTTACTGAGCACTGGAACTGACAGTTTTCTCTCGAAATCTCAGACACACGTGTCAAAACATTGATATCTGATCCTAATGATCTTCACACACGCGTGTGACAACCTTCATTCACACATCATCATATCAGACACACTTCCACAGCAATCTTCATGACACATTCCACTCCCCCCCCCCCCTCCCCCTCCGGGACACACACATAAATAATGCCAACCCCCCCCCCCCCCCCGGCTTATACTCCCTGAACTCCAGGCAACCGCCTCTCCTGCCTCATCACAGAAGCCAATATTTCCCACACCCTCCTCACTCTAACCCCCAAACTCCCCAGCCGCCCGTTAAGATCAATCGTGACGAGAAATTATCCAAATACACCTCCTTGTCACTCCCCCCGGCTCCTGACCTTTCCCCCCAGTTTCCAGGGAAAATTAACGACTGGATTCGGAATCAGAATGCGAGCCACACTACAGACAATGTGCATTAAACGTACCTCACCCCCGCACGCTAACATAAAGCAACGATTAAAATGTAAAATCTTTAGTGCGGGCCGCTCTGTTTCATTTAAAGAAAGCTTTTTTTATCAGTATAATTTTTTTTAAAAACCCTATTTCAACTTTTTGTAGAATTTTAATTGGAGAGGAAATCGTGTCCCATAAAAGTGTAAATTCTAAAACACTGTGATTAAAAAATAAACACAAAGGGGAGATATTCATTAGATCTGGCAGTATCTGGAGAGAGAGAGAGTTAATGTGGCAGATCAGAGAAGTTTGTTTTTAATCACAGAGAGAGAGGGAGAGGAGGGTGGGGGTTGGGGGGGGGGGGGGAGGGTGAGGGAGAGAGGGGGGGGGGGGATTTCACCTCCCGATACACAGTCCCTGAACTGTACGCCTCACCGTTTTCCCCAGGGGAACCACTCAGCACTTTGGTGTCTTTGTTCTGTGACAGAGCTCCCTCTGCAACCCACACAGGTAAGAAGCCGAAAGGGGAGGCGAGAGGAGACATTCTCCAATCCCCAACCCCCCCCCCCCCCCCCAAAACCCCCCTCCTCCTCCTCCTCCTCCTCCTCACTGACCCCCGCCCTCCCCCTTCCTCCTCGCCCCAGGGTTCTGAAAAGCCCAGGCCCGGATGCTTGGGACCCTGCCTGGTTCCCAGGTGAACTGTCCAGTGTGCGCAGGTGAAACGCCAATTCCACAGCCACGTATCAACCGATTTCAGCAGCCTCCCTCCGGTATCCCTCCCTCCCTCCCTCCCTCCCTCCCTCCTCCCTGCCCCACCTCCTCTCCTCCTGCCTCAAGAGCTGTGTGTGACAGAGACAGAGACAGAGGCACAGTACTAAGCTGCACTTGGGATCACACTGAGGGTAATTTTGACCTGGGAGCTGAGTACACGCTCCGGATTGTACCCTTTCCTGACCTGCCAGGCACAACCTGCCTTCCCAAATCAGACTTAAAATAGGGGGGAGGCGGGGGGGGGGGAAGCAAATTCAACTCCACCTGGTTATTTTTAAACAAAACCTTAGCTGCCTAGCCTCCCCCTCTACCCCTCCCCTCCACCCACCCACCCACCCCCCCCCCTTTCCCAGAATGTTCCAATCAGTCAGCAAGCGGTGTTTTACCATCGAGTCTCTGGTAGCGAAGGACAGTAGCCCCCTGTCGCCCCCGGACGAGCCGCTCCGACCCACCGCTGTCACCTACTCGCCATCGGCTGAAGCATTCGCCAGCAGTTTCCAGACGGCGGGCCGCTCGCTGTACTCGGGACCCGAGCTGATGTTCCAGGACTCGGTCAGTCACACTCCGCTGTCCGTTCACCCTCACCAGCTCGGAGCTCACCACCTGCAGAACCCGCATCCTTTCTTCACCCCCCAGCACAGGGACCCGCTCAACTTCTACCCCTGGGTCCTCAGGAACCGATTCTTCGGCCACAGATTCCAAGGTGAGCGGCAACGTTCAGGTAACAAATTCCTTCGGCGTTTATAAAACACGGGCAACTCCGGTTTGTGGACACGGGCTGAGAACTCATATACAGGGCGAGATGCGAATGTATAGAAATTGCTGTATGCGAAAAGGGGCAACGAAACCTGTATAAAAACCATACGCAGCTTCAAGATAATGTATATATATATATATATACGTTCAATATTTAATCAGCGCATTCCTTCATAACAATATTCTATAGATAACTTAACGAATAAAAATTGTATCTTCTCGGTATAACCTGCCAAATAGTTTGCATTTCAAAATCTCTAAATTCGTGTCAATAATTGGAACCAAAGTTTGATGAAAATACATTATAGCGCCCAGGATTAATAATCCTTTTCAAATATCCAACGGGTTTGAATATCAACAGGAGTTTGTGCAGGTCAGTGTTGTGGGCAAGTTGCTGTTTATTTTGGGGACACACAGTATTTGAGCTGTTAGGTTTTGTTTGTACAATTCTGTGTCTCCCGTGCTAATTCGTACAGTTCAGTAAATGCCATGTCCGCATTCCCAATTGTGAAATGTAAAATGAATACGCGGGACATGGGGGCGCAAATTAAAATAATTGTTAAATTTCTTTTCTTCAAAATAAGCAACAATTAATGCTAATTTTTTTTTGGAAAAATAACCTGTGCAGTCCCACAATAATAAAAAAAAACAGAAGATGTTAAGAGAGTTTTCGGATTTTGGTTTCACTTCACAGTTTAAATAAACTCGTTCGATTCGATATAAGGGAGCGGACAGATAAAGTGAATCCGATTCGCGGGTCTGGGTTTTTTTTTCGCGTCTAATTTTCTAATCCAGGGTCAGATTGAGGTATATCCACTGAATGTCTTCAGTCAAAATAGAGACAGCTTTCAGTGAACTCCGTGTCTGTTAGAAACTTCCTCCAAACCAGGGGATGAGCGACAGAGTTTATCTATGGGCCAGTTCCCAGCCCCAAAGGCCCAAGTGAAAATCCCAGCTTCCAGCCAAATGTTGGACAAAAAGGGTCCATTCAGGGGGTGGGCTAAAGGGTAATTCTAACACACATACAGTCCGAGTCGAGAGAAATACATTGCCGGCTCCGCCGCTCCGCGCTCCGTCTCAATGCTATCTCTCAGATGAACCTGTGACTTTCTGGAGTCAGGCCCTCATTCACCCAGAGTCAACAGAAAAGGCTCTGCATTTTGGGGCTGTTTTGAGAATTCCCGACCCGAGCTTTCAAAGTTCTTTTTTTCAGGGTAAGAAATACAGAGCGGAAAGGGACAAAATAAAAGGTGATGTTCAATCCAGCTGGCAGGACAGGGCTGGAGGGGCGGAATGGCCTCTTGTTCTGTTTATTTTAATGATGGATTACCGAGCAGTGTACGGTGCAGAAATGAATGCTTTTGAACAACAAAAGCATCACTTTCTAACAATTACAAATAACCTGAAATTGAATTAAAAGCGAGCAACGATTTATATGCGTGTTCCTTCAGAATATGATCAGTGGCAGGAATGGGGGGGGGGGGGGGGGGAGGCCGGTGGGTGTGGGGAGACCTAAGGGAACAGTTGTGTTCAGCCACTGGTTAGTTAGTTTGGATTTTGGAGTCATCTTTTGGGGAGACGCTGCTATCTCGGGAATGATTGCTTGCGGCACTTCAGCCCGTTTCTTTATCGATATCACTGCCCTGTATACAGCAAATAAAACAAAACAAAACCCCTGACATGCTCCCGTTTTATCTCCCCCAAAGATGACTCCAAAGACTGAAAGCTCTATTTCAGTTCCCTTTAATTCCTCAGGTTCCTCAAGTTCAGTTCGGGCTGCTCTCCGCCGTTCAGTGAATCCGCGCGTTCACTTTCAATGAATTTCATTTGGGTCCCCAGCTAAATCCCAGAATTCGAAGCCCAGATTGGTCAATCCCAAATTGAACACCTCAAAAAAAAAGTTTTGAAAAATTAAACAAATCGTCCTTTTAAACTTACCCGAACTTTCAAAATGTTGAACGGCCGTTTCTAACACCTCTCTCTCTCTCTCACACACACACACATCAAATAAAGAAACTCAGGGGGAACAGGATGTTCCAGAGAGTACAGGAACACTGCTGTCGGTTAAACTCCGCTTGTTGGTGTGTGACAAACGCAAATTGATAGATTTTGTTCTGGGTAGCCGTTTTAAACTCACCCCCGCTCAATCCTCATTGCTTACGGCTTAATTCCCTTTATGGATATAAACGAAACCGACCCAGAATCGGTGGAGTTGGTAAAAACGAGGAGAGAGACAGGTGTGATAGAGGGATTTGTGTAGGGGCTAAAAGAAACGAGAGAGATGCAGTGAGAGAAATACTGACTCCGGGTGAATGAGAGAGAGGGGGGGGGGGGGGTGCGGGAACGGAGTGAAAAGGTTCTGTCACAGATTAGGGAGAGGATGCAAAGGGAGGTAGGGCAAGGGGGGAGAGGGAATGTGAGAGAATAAGTGGAAGGAGGGAGGAGAAAGGAATTAGTGAACGAAATAGCGCGGGAGAAGGAGGGGTGGGCGAGAGAGGGAACGAGAAAGAGGGGACGAGAGGGAAAGAATAATAGTGACAAAAACGAAATAGGGGAAAAAAGAGGAAGGAAAGAAGGAAGGAAAAACAGAGAGAGAGAGAAAGAGAGTGTAAGTGAAGCATTGCGGCGACAAACTCAGCAAGAAAATCTCGTTTACAATTAACATGGAACTAATTTTTTTTATAGTTCAGAATTCCATGGTGTTTGAACCAGTCCCTGCCCCGTGATGAAAGACAAGAGGGGAGACACTATTCAGATCATCAAAACCCGTCCCTCTCGGAGAGAAAGCCCCGAGATTAATGAAATCCTCAATGCCAGGCTCTGGGTGGGGAATGTTAGCTTACAGACTCAAACCCCAAGTCACCGCAGGTGCTGGAAATCAGAAACAAGGAATCAGAAATTGCCGGAGAAACTCAGCAGGTTTGGCAGAATTTGTGGGAGAGGGGGAAGAGGTAGATAAACAGCTATTATTTTTTTCTCTTGAGAAATGTGCTGATGTTGCTGCGGGATCAGAACGGGGAGAGAAACCTCCTGGATTATCTCAATGGACCAGGGGATGGAGGATGTGAAACTGAGCACCATCCCCTCATTCCCCCACCCCCCTCTGCCACCCCCACATCAATCCCAATGGGCTGAGACTGGAGCCAGGAGTGTTCAGGAATGTGGAGCTGCGTGGCGGGACGCGCTGTTACCGAGAGTTAACTGAATATTTTATCAAGGCCACACAATCTGTTCCCCATCCTTCCCCGACACGCGGCTGGGGAGACAGACAAGTATAAATTAAAATAAAATCCGTGCAAAGAGTGGGTCCGTCGGCCCTTAGAATCTACTGCCCGATTCTAGATTATCCGCCTGGATTCCTGAGTTTTCAGTAGGCAGATATCAGAGGATTTTATATATTCAAGGATTGACCTTCCATGGGATAGAGAATTCCCAACATTCTCTAGAAACGCGAACTCCCTGTCTCGCACCGAAAAGCAGACCAGTAAACCCTTACCAGAGTTACTAAAAGCTTTAGTAAACACCCCACCCCCCCCCCCCAACAAAATCGTAATCCCGCTCACTCTAGGACGCGAAAGGTTTTACACATGATACAATCCCTTCCTAACAGAGGTTAAACAGCGGATGAAACCGATTTAAACTCGATACTGCGTGAGCATAAATCTACAATGTTAAATTAAACTGAATTGGTATTTCTGCAGAGAGATATTCCTGATTTTTCTGTTTTGTTTTGGTGACGGTAGTTTGGAAGGGTGTGCTGGAGCTGGGGGGATAGACCCTGTTTAACAGCGGCTCTTTATAGAGGCGTCCAAAAGCCGCCAAGTTAAAACTTAAAGGGCGCTTTAGAGGAATTCTTGGTTGCTGTGCGATTCGTAACGGAGACAAAACAAAAAGGACATGTGCAAAAATTAAAGATAAAATTGGAATTAAAACAAGAAAGGAGGCGAGGGTGCCCACAAGGGGAAAAATTCAAATGGCAAATAATACATTGGCAAGGAACAAACTAAAGTATTTCGGGTGATTTTTGCCCCAGATTGTTCTGGAGTTAGAGCTCAGTCGGTTAGACAGCAGCTCAGACCTCTCTCTCTCTCTCTCCCCACCCAGGGGCTGACTCTGCCCATGACACCATGTTACTGCACGGCCCGTTCGCCAGGAAACCCAAGCGAATCCGAACCGCCTTCTCACCGTCTCAGCTGCTCCGCCTGGAGAGAGCCTTCGAGAAGAATCACTATGTGGTGGGGGCCGAGAGAAAGCAGCTCGCCAGCAGCCTTAGCCTGTCCGAGACCCAGGTAACAGGGGGAGGAACACTGTCCTGGGTACTCAGCTGGGTACAGGGTACACACACTCACCCGCGTACAGGGTATATATACACACACACACACCCAGGTACACACACTGACCCGGGTACAGTGCCCACTCACACACCCGGGTATGGGTACATAGACACAAACACACCTGGGTACAGGGTCCACATACTCACCCGGGTACAGGGCACACACACAAACACACCTGGGTACAGGGTACACGCACACACACACACACCCAAGTACAAGGTCCACATGCACACATACACACACACACACCTGGGTATAGTGTCCACACACATACCCGGGTACAAGGTCAACACACACACAAACCCAGGTACAGGACCCATACAGACCCACGTATAAGGTATACATACATAGAACATAGAACATTACAGCGCAGTACAGGCCCTTCGGCCCTTGATGTTGCGTCGACCTGTCATACCAATCTACACTATTCTGAAGCCCATCCCACCTACACTATTCCATGTACGTCCATATGCTTGTCCAATGACGTCTTAAATGCACTTAAACTTGGTGAATCTACTACTGTTGCAGGCAAAGCATTCCATACCCTTACTACTCTCTGAGTAAAGAAACTACCTCTGACATCTGTCCTATACATACCACCCCTCAATTTAAAGCTATGCCTCCTTGTGCTCGCCATCACCATTCTTGGAAAAAAGGCTCTCCCTGTCCACCCTTTATAACCCTCTGATTATCTTGTATGTTTCTATTAAGTCACCTCTCAACCTTCTTCTCTCTAACAAAAACAGCCTCAAGTCTCTCAGCCTTTCCTCGTAAGACCTTCCCTCCATACCAGGCAACACCCTAGTAAATCTCCTCTGCACCCTTTCCAAAGCTTCCACATCCTTCTTATAATGCGGTGACCAGAACTGTACACAATACTCCAAGTGCGGCAGCAATAGAGTTTTGTACAGCTGTAGCATAACCTTATGGTTCTGGAACTCGATCTCTCTATTAATAAAATACAGATACACAGACACACACCAAGACATACAGACACACAAACACACACACACACACACACACACACACACACACACACCCGGGTACAGAGTACACACACAGACACACCTGGGTGCAGGGTACACACACAGACACACCCAGGTGCAGGATATACACACACACACTCCCGTGTACAGGGCCCATACACACCCAGGTATAGGGTATACATACAGATACACAGACGCACACCAAGACATAGAGAGACACACACACACACACTTCATATCCGGTTTTGGGTAATGACTTACCACGTCCCAGTACAGATAGAATCTCTGCCATGGTTGCTGCCATGGTGATGTGACATTCTTGTGAATGTGTCTTTTCTCAATGATGTCCTGGGTTAATTATATAACACTGTAATTTCCTGGGATCATTAGACATACACAATAATGTCCTGGATAATTAGAGTCATAGAGATGTACAGCACGGAAGCAGGCCCTTTGGTCCAACTTGTCCATTCTGACCAGATATCCTAAATCAAACTATTCCAATTTGCCAGCATTTGACCCATATCCCTCTAAACCCCTC
Source organism: Chiloscyllium plagiosum (assembly GCF_037043375.1). NCBI lineage: Eukaryota > Metazoa > Chordata > Chondrichthyes > Orectolobiformes > Hemiscylliidae > Chiloscyllium > Chiloscyllium plagiosum. Next base: position 164,845,721 of record NW_028270139.1, on the reverse strand, counting down.
CTATTCATATACCCATCCAGATGCCTTTTAAATATTGCAATTGTACCAGTCTCCACCACTTCCTCTGGCAGCTCATTCCATACACGCACCACTCTCTGTGTGAAAATGTTGCCCCTTAGGTCTCTTTTATACTTTTCCCCTCTCACCCTAAACTGATGCCCTCTAGTCTCGGACTCCCCCACCCCAGGGAAAAGACCTTCTCTACTTACTCTATCCATGCCCCTCATGATTTTATAAACCTCTGTAAGGTCACTTCTCAGGCTCAATAGTGCCCTTCGTAATTACACCATACACACACAGTCCCATCCTTTGATAATTACACAATACAAAGGACAGTCCTGGGGTCATTATATATCACAATTATGTGGCCGCTTGGCTGAAACGTATAAAACTTATAAAATATTGAGTGCACATGACAGTGTAGGTGTGGAGAGGATGTTTCTGCTGTGGAAGAATCTGGAACTAAAAGGGTCACTGTTTAAAATCAGGGGTCACCATTTATGACAAAGATTAGATGGTTCTTTTCTCTCAGAGGGTGATGACAGTGGGCGGTGTAGAGGGGGTGGTGGTGTAGGGGAGATGGTGGTGTAGGGGAGATGGTGGTGTAGGGGAGACGGTGGTGGAAGGGAGATTGTGGTGGAAGGGAGATTGTGGTGTCAGGGTGATGGTGGTGTCAGGGTGATGGCAGTGTAGAGGGGATGGTGGTGTAGGGGAGATGGTGGTGTAGGGGAGATGGTGGTGTAGGGGAGATGGTGGTGGAAGGGAGATTGTGGTGTCAGGGTGATGGTGGTGTCAGGGTGATGGTGGTGTAGGGGAGATGGTGGTGTAGGGGAGATGGTAGTGTAGGGGAGATGGTGGTGTAGGGGAGATGGTGGTGTAGAGGGGGTGGTGGTGTAGGGGAGATGGTTGTGTAGTGGGGGTGGTGGTGTAGGGGAGATGGTGGTGTAGGGAGATTGTGGTGGAAGGGAGATTGTGGTGTCAGGGTGATGGTGGTGTCAGGGTGATGGCAGTGTAGAGGGGATGGTGGTGTAGGGGAGATGGTGGTGTAGGGGAGATGGTGGTGTAGGGGAGATGGTGGTGGAAGGGAGATTGTGGTGTCAGGGTGATGGTGGTGTCAGGGTGATGGTGGTGTCAGGGTGATGGTGGTGTAGGGGAGATGGTGGTGTAGGGGAGATAGTGGTGTAGGGGAGATTGTGGTGTAGGGGAGATTGTGTCAGGGTGATGGCAGTGGCGATGATGACGGTGGGGATGATGGCGGTGGGGATGATAGCCGTGTAGAGGGGATGGTGGTGTAGGGGAGATTGTGTCAGGGTGATGACGGTGGGGATGATGATGGTGGGGATGATGGTGCTGGGGTGATGCGCGGTGTAGAAGGGATGGTGGTAAAGGGGAGATTGTGGTGTAGGGGAGATTGTGGTGTCTGGGTGATGGTGGTGTCAGGGTGATGGTGATGTCAGGGTAATGGTGGTGGGGATGATGGCGATGGGGATGATGGTGGTGTAAAGAGGATGGTGGTACAGGGGAGATGGCAGTATAGGGGAGATTGTGGTGTAAGGGAGATTGTGGTGTCAGGGTGATGGTGGTGTCAGAGATTTGGCAGTGTAGTGGAGTTGGTAATGTACTGTAATGGTAATGCCAGTAATCTAGAGCCTCCAGCTGTGCACTGGAGACACGGCTCCATCATTTGACACATTATGGCAACTGAATTCAGTATATATCCTGAAATAAAAGCTGGCTTTCTGATGATCATGTAACTGTTGTTCTTCATTTTCAAATCCCATCGAGTTCACTAATGTCCTTCTGAGTAAGAAATCTGCTATCCTTTCCCAGTCCTGGACTCCTAACCCACTCTGAACTGCCTTCTGGGTAATTATGGTTTAGAATTAATTCCCCAGCCGACAACACACATTTCCTGTGAATTAATTGAAAAATGTTATCATAATGTGTGATTTATGATCCCACCTGATGGTGATTCCAGACAAGTTAAATCCCAATGTGAAATCTGGCTTGATTGATCATAAGTTTTATTTTTGTTTTTTACTTACTATGGTGGAAAATAATGGAATTTATTGACAGCAGCTTATTAATGCAACTGGTGAAATTCCACTGGGATCAGTTACAATGTATGTTTGTGACGTAGGTGAGGACAGTGAAGGTCCTATAGCTAAGCTTGCAGATGACACAAATACAGGTGGGAAGGTAACTGGTGAGGATGTAACAGAGTCTGCAGAGAGATATGGACAGGTTCAGTGAGTGGGCAAAAACATGACATGGGGGATTTCAATATGCAGGTGAACTGGGGAAATTAGGTTGGTAGTTGATTGCAAGAGAAGGAATTTGTGGAATGTCTTTTGGAGCAACTTGTGGTGGAGCCCACTAAGGAATAGCCAATAATGAATTTAGTATCGAAAAATAGGGCACTGGAAAAACATCTAAGGAGCAGGAGAGTTGATGCAGCAATACTGGTGTTAGTGTTGTGCAATGAGGCAGACTCAATAAAGGAGCTTAAGCTGAAGAAACCCTTAGGAGATGGTGATCATAATATGATTGAATTTACTCTGTAATTTGAGAGGGAGAAGATCGAATCAGAGGTAATGATATTACAGCTGGGTAAAGGCAACTACAGAGGCATGAGGGATAAGCTGGGTAGAATTGACTGGGAGAGGAGCCTAGCAGGAAAGATTGGGGAACAGCAATGGCAGGCTTTTCTGGGAGTAATCCAGGAGACACAGTAGAAAGTCATCCTGAGGAAAAAGAAGCATGGTACAGGGAGGATAAAGCAACCATCGCTGACTCGGGAAGTCAAGGATAGCAGAAAAGCAAAAGAGAAAGCATATGATCTGGTGAAGGGCAGTGGGAAACCAGAGGGTTGGGAAAGACCAATAGAGGGCAAGAGGAACAGAAATAAAGAGGGAGAAGATTAAATATGAGGGTAAGAAGACTGTGAGAACTTCTTAAGATATATAAAGGGCAAAAGAGAGGCAAAATTGGACATAGGGCTGCTGGAAAATGATGCAGTAGAGATAGTAGTGGGGAACAAGGAAATGGCTGTAGAACTGAATAATTACTTTGTGCCAGTCTTCACAGTGGAAGACATGAGTAATGTGCCAAAAATTCAAGAGTGTGAGGAGGCAGAGCTGAATATGATGGCCATCATGAAGGAGAAGGTGCTAGAGAAATTGAATGGCCTGAAGGTGGATAAATCACCTGGATCAGATGGAAGATGTCTAAGGGAGATGGCTGAAGAGATAGTGGAGGTATTAGAGGTGATCTTTCAGGAATTGCTAGAATCAGGGAGGGTCCCAGAGGACTGGAAAATACTAACGTGACATACCTATTTAAAAAGGGAGGAAGGCAAAAGATGGAAAATTACAGACCAATTAGCCTAACCTCAGTTGTGGATAAGATCCTGGAATCCATTGTGAAGAATGAGATTTCTGAATATTTGGAAGTGTTTGGGAAAATAGGACAAAGTCAGTATCAAGGGGAGGTCATGCCTGACAAATCTACTAGAATCCCTTGAGGAAGTAATGAGCAGATTCGACCAAGGAGAGCCATTGGATGTTATTTACATTGACTTCAAGAAGGCCTTTGACAAGGTGCCACACAGGAAGCTGCTGAGTAAGATAAGAGCCCATGGTGTTAGAGGCAAGGTGCCAGCATGGATAGACAATTGGCTGTCTGGCAGAAAGCAGAGAGTGGGGTTAAAAGGATCCTTCTCAGGATGGCAGCTGGTGACAAGTGGTGTTGCACAAGGGTCGGTGTTGGGACCACAACCTTTCACTTTATACATTAATGATCTGGATGAAGGAACTGAGGGCATTCTGGTTAAGTTTGCAGATGATACAAAGATAGGTAGAGGGACAGGTAGCACTGAGGAGGTGGGGAGGCTGCAGAAGGATTTGTACAGGTTAGGAGAGTGGGCAAAGAAGTGACAGATGGAGTACAACATGGGAAAGTGTGAAGTCATGCACTTTGGTAGGAAGAATAGAGGCATGGACTGTTTTCTAAAAGGGACGAAAATTCAGAATTCTGAAGTGCAAAGAGACTTGAGAGTTCTATTCCAGGATTCTCTCAAGGTAAACTTGCAGGTTGAGTCAGTAGTTAGGAAGGCAAATGCAGTGATAGCATTTATTTTGAGAGGACTTGAGTATAAAAGCAGGGATGTACTTCTGAGGCTCTATATGGCTCTGGTTAGACCACATTTGGAGTATTGTGTACAGTTTTGGCCCCCATATCTCAGGGAGGATGAACTGGTCCTGGAGCAAGTTCAGAGGAGGTTCACGAGAATGGTCCCAGGAATGAAAGGCTGAACAGATGAGGAATGTTCGAGGGCTCTGGGTCTATACTCGGTGGAGTTTAGAAGGATGAGGGGGATTCTAATTGAAACTTACAGAATACTGAATGGCCTGGACAGAGTGGACATTGGGAAGATGTTTCCATTGGTAGGAGAGAATAGGAGACCCAAGGGCATCGACTTAAGGGGAGACCTTTTAGAATGGAGGTAAAGAGAAACTGCTTCAGCCAGAGAGTGGTGAATCTATGGAATTCACTGCCACAGAAGGCTGTGGAGGCCAGGTCATTGAGTATATTTAAGACTGAGATAGATAGGTTCTTGAGTGTCAAGGGGATCAAAGGTTACGGGGAGAAAATGGGAGAATAGAGTTGAGAAACTTATCAGCCATGATTGAATGGTGGAGCAGACTCGATGGGCTGAATGGTCTAATTTCTGCTCCTATGTCTCATGGTCTTCTGATGGTTGGAATATTACATGGGTAAGTCTGAACTTATGCACTTTAGGAACAGAGAAAATAGGTGCAGGAGTAGCCTTCAAGCCTGCACCACCATTCAATACCGTCACGGCTGATCAAGCCATCTCAGTAACACATTCCCATCCTCTACCACATACCCCTTGATCCCTTTAGCCACAAGGGCCACGTCCAGCTCCCTGCTGAATATATGGCAGGAAGAATAAAGGAGCTGAATATTATTTGAAATGAGAAAGACTGCAGAAAGCTACAGCACAAGGGATTTAGGAGTCCTAGTGCAGGAAACATGAAAATCTAACATTCACATTCAGCGATGGGGAAATAGGGAAACCAAACAAAACGTTGGATTTCATTTCAAAGGGCATGATGTATAAAAATAGGGAGGTCCTGCTAAAATTATACAAGTGTCAGTCAGACCTCAGCTGGAATATTGTGAAAGATTTACTGGTTTTGGAAGCAGTCCAGAGAGGGTTCACCAGGCTGATTGCAGGTATGGAGGGACTATCTTATGAGGAGAGGTTGAGAATGTTGGGCCTGCACTCAGTGGAGTTTAGAAGATGAGAAGTGACCTGATTGAAACAGACAAGATTGTTAGGCGACTTGACAGGATAGATGTAGAAAGCTTGTTACCCGTTATGAGAAAGTGAGGCCTGCAGATGCTGGCGTGTCAGAGTCAAAAAGTGTGTTGCTGGGAAAGCACAGCTGGTCAAGCAGCATCCAAGAAACAGGAGAATCGATGTTTCGGCATAAGGCCTTCATTAGGAATGTTGGTGGGTGGTGGATGGGAAGGGGGCTGAGAGATAAATGGGGTGGGGTTGGTGCTGGGGAGATGATAGATGGATGCAGTTGGGGGGTAATTGTCACAGGTTGGTGAGAAGGGTGGAGCAGATAGGTAATACTGGATAGGTAGTATTACAGGTAGGATTGTTCAAGAGGGCAGTACTGAGTTGGAGGGTTAGATCTGGGATGAGGTTGAGTAGGTTGGGCGGAGGGGCGATGAAGAAACTGGTGAAGTCAACATTGATGTCATGTGGTTGGAGGGTCCCAAGGTGGAAGATGAGGTGTTCGTCTTCTAGTTGGTAGACAGCGTGGATTTGGCGGTGGAGGAGTCTGAGGATTTGCATGTCCTTGGGGGAGTGGGAGGGGGTGTTGAAGTGGTCGGTCACAAGACGGTGGGATTGTTTGGTGTGTGTGTCCCTGAACCGCTCCACAAGTTCGCATCTTGTCTCCCCAATGTAGAGGATGTTTCACCTTAGGGGAATGTCTGGGACCAGAGGGTATAATCTCAGATTAAGGGATCTCACATTTGAGAAATAACCTTCAGCACACGTCTCTGCTGATTAATAATTTTTATGAGATATCTTGATTTTTCTATTACAATTTCCTTTTATGCATCTATCTTTTTTTGCCAATTTCATTTTGACAGGAGTGATATTAACTTTAAATGCATCTTTGAATACATCTACAGCAATTGTATTTCACGTACATCCATTTTAATCAAGACATTGAGTTTTCTTAATGTTTGCTCTTGATAAAGTATACACTAATATATGCCTTTTCTGGCTATACAAATGATCTTCAAATTGTATGGTTGCAGCATCAAACCCTAATGAAATATCCTCAAATTATTGTTCGGAAATCTTTCAAGAAAAGTGACGGAATTGTGATTTGTAAAATAATAGTCTCTGCAGAGTTGTTAGAAATATAGGGTTCAAACTTACTTCTCTGTAGTTGAATAGTTTGTTGGCATGCATTCATAAATAAACAACCATGCAATTCCATTTTATTCTCCTATAAAACCATTCACCAACACTGATACACTAATATGAACAGTAATGCTAGCTTTGTGCAATTCAGTGTTGCTAAAACCGGTGTAGTTGTCAGTACAGCTTTGAAGTTATCAATACACTGTGACATTCTTTTGTTGTTTAAAATTGCTGGACTTGTTCGAACAAACTTGTCAAAGGAGCCATTCCAGTGCTGAAATTCAGAACAAATGTTTAATAAGATTCATACATGCCAATGTATCACAAAATATCTTATTTTGACTTAGGCACAGGGAATTACAATTACAAAATTATTTTTGCTCTTGTAAGTGTTATTTAGTCTTGTCCCATGGTAAATCACTTTTGTTTTAGAAAGTTCATTTTTAACCAAATGTATGTCCTAATTGGCTCTTTGTAGCTGACCAAATAATTGTTCAAGAGCAGTAAACATTACTCTCTGGTTTAACTAAACCCTGCCAATGCATTTATATAGACAACACACTTGTGTAATCCTTCATAGACTTTATTTGTTAATGTTCAAAAGTTGCTGGTACATTTTTCACTCCTAATCTTATAGCTTATAATGATAAAGTATAGAAAAGTCACCATGGTCCTATTGTCTCATTAGAGAGAAAGAGAGACAACTGGGAATGAGTTTAACCTGAGGGCCACCAAATCTCAGGGAAGGATAAAGTTGAGAATGCAGGACCTTAGACTCCCTACAGAGCAGAAGCAGGCCATTTGGCCCATCAAGTCCACACTAACTCTCTTTCAAGCATCTCACCCTGATCCACCACCTACATCACTGCATTTCCCAAGGAAAATCATTTGGCTGCATATCCCTGGAACTATGGGCACTTGCATGACCACATTGATCTATGAAGTACAATTTGATTTGGTAAGGTCTGGTGAATCTCACTTTTAGTAGTTCTCCGTGTCTCCAGCAACAAATTCTGAACTTTGACCTTTTTACTTGCTCTAATTTTCATTATTTGTTGAGCACCTTTTAACGCTTTTTGACCAAGTCACATACTTTGTTTAGTTCTTTTTGGACATTGTACACATTGGTTGGATCTCTGAGCTCTGTTTTATGAAATTTCCATTAATTAAATTAATGGGCTGTCTCACCTCATGTACATCTGTTCAAAAGGACTGAATGTTGCGGACTGAATGTGGCATCCCTAACAGCAAATGGTAACATGGGAATTTCTTTATCCCAATTTCTGACAATAACCACAAATTTTTAAGGTTTGATACCATCTTTCTAATGCTTCTCAAGATTATGAATGAACATAGAACATAGATAGAACATAGAACAATACAGCGCAGAACAGACCCTTCAGTCCTCGATGTTGTGCCAACCTGTGAACTATTCTCAGCTCATCCCCCTACACTATTCCAAAATCATCCATGAGTTTATCCAAGGATTGTTTAAATCTCGCTAATGTGGCTGAGTTGACTACATTGGAAGGCAGGGAATTCCACTCCCCTATCACTCTCTGAGTAAAGAACCTGCCTCTGACATCTGTCTTATATCTATCACCCCTCAATTTGTAGTTATGTCCTCTCGTATAAGCTGAGGTCATCATCCTAAGAAAAAGACTTTCACTATCTACCCTATCTAATCATCTTGTATGTCTCTATCAAATCCCCCCTTAGCCTTCTTCTTTCCAATGAGAACAGATCTAAGTCTCTCAGCCTTTCCTCATAAGACCTTCCCTCCAGACCACGCAACATCATGGTAAATCTCTTCTGCACCTTTTCTAACGCTTCCACATCCTTCCCGAAATATGGGGACCAGGACTGTACACAATATTCCAGTGCGGCCACACTAGCGTTTTGTATAGTTGCAGCATGATGTTGCGGCCCGGGAATTCAATACCTCTACCAATGAAACCTAACACACCGTATGCCTTCTTAACAGCACGATCAACCTGGGTGGCAACTTTCAGGGATCTATGTACATAGACTCCAAGATCCCTCTGCACATCCACACTACCAAGAATCTTTCCATTGACCCAGTACTCTGCCTTCCTGTTATTCTTCCCAAAGTGCTTCACCTCACATTTAGCTGCATTGAACTCCATTTGCCACCTCTCAGTTCAATTCTGCAGTTTATCTAAGTCCCTCTGCAACTGTAACATGCTTCCACACTATCCACTACTCCACCGACTTTAGTGTCATCTGCAAATTTACTAATCCATCCACCTATGCCTGTGTCTAAGTCATTTATAAAAATGACAAACAACAGATCTTTGTGGCACACCACTAGTCACTGGACTCCAGGCTAAATATTTTCCATCAACCACCACTCGCTGCCTTCTTTCAGAAAGCCAGTTTCTAATCTAAACTGCTAAATCACCCTCAATTCCATGCCTCTGCATTTTCTCCAACAGCCCACCATGTGGAACCTTATCAAAGGCTTTGCTGAAGTCCATGTATAACACGCCAACTGCCCTACCCTCATCTACATGCTTGGTCACCTTCTCAAAAACCTAAATGAGGTTTGTGAGACATGATCTGCCCTTGATGAAACCATGTTGACTATCTGAAATCAACTTGTTAATTGCTAGATGATTATAAATCTTATCTCTTGTAATCCTTTCCAACACCTTTCCTACAACAGAAGTAAGGCTCACTGGTCTATAATTACCTGGGTCATCTCTACTGCCCTTCTTGAACAAGTGCACAACATTTGCAATCCTCCAGTCCTCTGGTACTAAACCTGTAGACAATGATGACTCAAATATCAAAGCCCAAGGCTCTGCTATCTCCTCCCTAGCTTCCCAGAGAATCCTCGGATAAATCCCATCCGGCCCAGGGGACTTGTCTACTTTCACTCCTTCTGGAATTGATAACACCTCTTCATAACTAACCTCGATCCTTTCTAGCTTAATATTGCGTATCTCATTCTTCTCCTCTACAATATTCTCCTTTTCCTGAGTGAAAACTGATGAGGAATGTCATTTAGCACCTCTCCGATCTCCACAGGTTCCACACTCAACTTCCCACTTCTGTCTTTGACTGGCCCTATTGCTACCCTAGTCATCCTTTTATTCCTCACATACCTATAGAAAGCTTTAGGGTTCTCTTTTATTCTATTTGCTTAAGACTGCTCGTGTCTTCTCTTTGCTTTTCTTAACTCGCTCTTTAAATCCTTTCTAGCTGATCTGTAACTCTCCATCGCCTCATCTGAACCATCTTGCCTCATCAACACATAAGCCTCCTTCTTCCGCTTAACAAGAGATGCAATTTCTGTAGTAAACCACTGTTCCCTTACCTTATCACACCCTCCCTGCCTGACAGGGACATACCTATCAAGGACACGCAATATCTGTTCCTTAAACCAGCTCCACATTTCCAATGTTTGCATCCCTTGCATTTTGCTACCCCATTCTATGCATCCTAAGTCTTGCTTGCCCCATCGATAACTCTTGACCTATGCATGTACCTATTCCTTTCCATTACTAAACTAAACGTAACTGAATTATGGTCACTCTCTCCAAAGTGTTCACCTACAGCTAAATCAAACACCTGGCCTGGTTCATTACCAAGCACCAGATCAAATGTGGCCTCCCCTCTTGTTGGCCCTTCGACATACTGTGTCAGGAAACCCTCCTGTACACAGTGAATGTATAAATTATTTTACTTTCAAACTGTTCACGATTTCCTTGAATAATTGTGACACAAAATTTGAACCTTAATCTGATTGTATTGCTTTGGGAAATCCATATCTTGTTTAAAAAAATGAACAAACTTCAGCAATCCAGAATCTTCTCCTGAAACGTGGCAGTTTTCTGTCCATTTTAATAGGTTCCAGCACCCTCAGTGAGGCTAATATTTTTAACAACCAGGCTATTCCCCAAGATAAAATCAATTCTTTCTATTGGGATCTGTTACAATTCTCCAATTGCAACCTCTCTATTTACTGGAGTGGGCCTTTTCCCAGCTCTTTATAATGGGTCTGGTTTATGTCTGATTCCTTTCACCAGCACCAAGGAAGACATTTCTTGACCACCTTGAGCCATCCTGTCTTCCTAATAGGTTTTAAGGGAACACATTCTCCGCGTCTTTTTGCAACATTTTTAAGACTGACTTCCCTTTCTGATACACCTTTCTCTGCAGGTTCCTCAGGCACTCTTATGATTGCAATAAGGCTCCCAGTTTCTGCAAATCTGGAATCCATATAGTAGGAGGGATGTGATTGCACTGGAGAGGGTGCAGAGAACCTTTACCAGGAGGTTCCCTGCATTGGAAACATTTGGTTAAGAGGAGAGTTTGGACACACTGGAGTTGCTTTCCTTAGAGCAGAGGAGATTGAGGGGGACATGATCGAGAAATATAAGGTTATGAAAGACACAGACAGAGGAGACAGGAGGGGACATATGTCCTTGATGGTGGGCCCAATGACCATGGGGATAAATTGAAGGTAAGGGCCAGGAGGTGTAGAGCAGATATGAGGAAAAGCTTTTTCACCCAGAGGGTGATGGGAATCCGGAACTTACTGCCTGTAGGGATTGTAGAGGCAGAAACCCTCACAACATTTAAGAAACATTTAGACGTGCTCTTGTAATGTCAAGACATTCAAGGCTGTGGGCAAAGTGCTGGAAAAGAGGATTAGAATAATGAGGTGGCTGTTTTTGACTGGTGTGGAGGTGTGGACATGATAGGCCAAAAAAAGCCTTTTTCTGTAGATCTCTCTGACTCTAGACATCTCCTGATGCTGACTGGCTTGCTGTGATCTTCCAGCCTCCTGCCTGTTTACTTTGGATTCCAGCATCTGCAGTATTTTTTGTCTATAATTAACTTTCAGAAATGTGTTTTAGTCTGTCGAGTCCTAGTATAATGAAAGGAATTATTTTATTGGCATCACTTTTGGGGTTCTAGCTTTTCTCATTTATTACTTTGCCTTCCTTCAATTTGATTCTTTAAACTGTCTTTATTAGTTGTATCAGAGATTTTAAGAACAGTGATGGCATGTTGGAGCTGCACAGAACTCCAGTTAGATCACAGCTGGAATACTGCGTGCAGTTCTGGTCACCGCATTGTAGGAAGGATGTGGTTGGACTGGAGGGGATGCAGAGGAGATTCTCTAGGATGTTGCCTGGGATGCAGCATTTCAGCGAGGAAGGGAGGCTGGATAAGCTCGGATTGTTTTCTTTGAGCGGAGGAGGCTGAGGGGGACCTGATCGAGGTGTATAAGATTATAAGGGGCATGGGTAGGGTGGATAGGGAGCAGCTGTTTCCCTTAGTCGAAGGGTCAACAATAAAGGGGGGGGTGGGGTCCTAATTTTAAAGGAGGAAGTTTAGCTGGTAGTTGAGGAAATCTCTTTTCGCCCAGAGGGTGATGGATTTTGGAATGCAGGATCTAGGAGGGTAGTTGAAGCAGAATATCTCACAACCTTTAAAAACCTTGGAGGAGCACTAGAAATATCATAATATTCAAGGCTACAGGCCTAGTGCAGGAAAGTGGGACTGATGAAAGTAATAGTGTATTGTTGGTGGTACCGAAGAGCCTCTTCTGTACTGTATGATTCCGTGATTCCTAAGTGAACTTACCAGAACTTCACATTGTTTTTCCCCTAAAGTTGCGAGCGTATTGTCTAACTGTCCAAGCATTTCAACATTAGCCTTTGTTATGGACCAGACCAAACTCCCTCAAAACATGTTAAGGAGATAGCCGAGACCCTAACTCGCAAAGTGCCAGGTGTTGCATTCAGGATGTAATTTGATTGGTCACACTATCAGGTTTGAAGCAAAATGCTCTTTTTCACGCACTATCGTTAAAATACGGACAATATAAAAATAAAAGAATTGGCTTAACTGTAATTCTATAGAAATTCTTAACAAAATTGTAAACTACTAATTAACAATTTTGGCTTGACTTTTTCTTACTCTTAAGTGACTTCCTCCTGATAATTCATGTGCTACCCGCAACACCTCCCTTCTATTACCCACGGGTAAAATCACTTAATGAGCTTCTGCACATTTCTCATCTGCCTGATGGTCTCCATTTCCTCATCAAGACGTCAGTTTTAACTTAGTAACATTCTGGGATTCACTCAGATTTTTCTTCTGTCTGTGCTTTTTTATACAACTGCTTTAGTTTTTCATCTTTCTATTGTAATTCAGCTAAACTAAAAATATCTCCACCTGTTCCTTTTCCCCCTCAGTCATTTGATCAAGCATCGTTTCTAATAATTAAACTTCAACTTCCTTATCTTTCCTCCTTGATTTATCCTCCATTGATTTGATTTGATTTAATGTACTCACATGTACCTAAGTACAGTGACAAGCTTTGTTTTGCAAACAGTACAGGCAGATCATAGTAAACGAGAACATACAGATCTTTACGGTGCTTAGACAGACTGAGGCATACAAGGCTGCACAAGAGTTGCACAAAAGCAAGATCAACATTATTTAAAATTAGTGGTCCATTCAGCAGTCTGACAATAGCAGGGAAGAAGCTGTTCTTGAATCTGTTGGTGCATGTGTTCAAGCTTCTGTATCTTCTGCCTGACGGACCAGGTTAGAATTGAAAAATGTGGTGCTGGAAAAGCACAGCAGGTCAGGCAGCATCCGAGGAGCAGGAGAGTGGCCATTTCGGGCACAAGACCTTCATCAAGAATGTTGGGGGGAAGGGCCCTGAGAAATAAATGGGAGGGAAGGGAATTGGGGTGGGGGTGAGATAGCTGGGAAGGTGGTAGGTAGATGCAGGTGGGGGGTTATGGTGATAGTTGAGGGGAGGGTGGACCGGTGGGTAGGAAGGAAGATGGACAGTTCCTTCCCACCTACCGCTGCACCCCCCTTTCCGACCTATCACCATAACCCCCCCACCTGCATCTGTCTATCACCTTCCCAGCTACCTCACCCCCACTCCAACTCCCTCACTCCTATTTATCTCTCAGCCCCCCCCCCCCCGCCACATTCCTGATGAAGGCCTTATGCCCAAAATGTCGACTCTCCTGCTCCTCGGATGCTGCCTGACCTGCTGTGCTTTTCCAGCATCACACTTTTCGACTCTGACTCTCCAGCATCTGCAGTCCTCACTTTCTCCAAGGAACTGGTTGGAAGAGAACATTACTGGGGTAGGAGGAGCCTTTGATGCTGCTGGCAGCTTTGCTATGGCAACAAGAAGTGTAAATAGAGTTGGCAAATGCAAATTCAGTAAAATAGATGGTCTCACATCCAATTCTAGAAACAGGAAGAAAACCCCAATTTTTAGCTGTAACATAGAAAGGAATAAGAGCTTCCACACTCAGCTCCTGAAGGATAAAACTAAAAGAAAATCCTGGTTCTGTGGGAGCTTTACCCAACCCAGTCAGGATGCTTCTATTGTTCCAACTTAAAAATAAACAGATCTCACAAGCTGTTTACTTTCTTGACTTTGAGCTGACTGCTCACCAGCTCTATCTTAACCTTTCTGCATAAACAAAGCCAGGACAAAATACATCTCTTAAAGTCATAGCATCATCACACCAGTCATATTGTAAGGAGGTTCATTTTATGAAACATCTACCTCTCCTCCACCCTTACTCTTATACTATAAGTCATCCTGCACTACTGTTATCACCTAACATACTTGTTCTTTCTTCTCTTCCTTCCGATGATAGTATTACTTTAACATAAGTCTCTTTACTAATCCTCCCTTTTAGTTTGTATGGATAACTGAAGCTCACTTTCAAAGCTTTCACCAACACTTTGTCTTCTGTCCTATTTGTAGCATGTTTGTTTGCCCATTTATCATCTTTGCCTACAGCATCTCTAAATGTTCCTTGATTTGATTTATCATTATTGCATGTATCGAGATACAGTGAAAAGTTCTGTTTTGCATGCAGTTCAGGCAGATCATACCATACAGAGTGCATTAGGATAACAGAACGGAGCGAGGAATACAATGTTACAGCTGCATGGAAGGAGCACAAAGAGCGAGATCAACATTAAATGTAAAATTTGAGAGGTCCATTCAGTAGTCTAATAACAGCGGGGAAAAAGCTGTTCTTGAATCTGTTGGTGCGTGTGTTTAAGCTTTTGTATCTTTTGCACAATGGAAGAGGTTGGAAGAGATTATAACCAGGGTGGGAAGGGCCTTTGACTATGTGATTGCTTGCCCAAGGCAGTGGGATGTGTAGATGGAGTCAATGGATGGAAGGTTGGTTTGTGTGATAGACTGGGCTATGTTCACAACTCTCTGTAGCTTCTTGTGGTCCTGGGCAGAGCAGTTGGAATACCAAGCCTGCAATGCATCTGGATAGAATGCTGTCTATGGTTCCTTTGCTATCTTGCATACTTCTTGTAGAACAAGGACATGTGATCCAACACTGAGAATATTTTTTCTTAAACATATTTCAATGATTAGTTTGAATGGATCTCTTTTGTCATGACCATTTTGAATGGACTAAATCCAATCCTAGATTCTTTTGGGAACTTCCTGTGTGAAAATAACAAGCAATCCAATCCCTTTTCCCAATCCTGAATGTATTTGTGACAATATACCTTCATCATTGTCCTGAGAGTATGATAGTACCTCTTCAAAGCTCCCTTCCAATCTTTGCAGGTGATAGATCACGGACTTCAGTTGTTTTTGCACCAAATTGCAGATTATGTCCTGAAAAACATTCCATGTCAGGCTAGAGGCTTGGCCTAACCAAATGTCAATTGGTAATTCAACTGTGTTATGCTACAGTTATGCTGTGTACAAACTTTCCTTTGTACAATGTAGAAACACTGGAAATTACTTTGTGAGTTATGTCAATATCCCAATACATTATTGTTTACTACAGATATTCAGAGACATCACTGTGATATGCACAGCTATCCCACAAGGTAATGTATATTATACAGATACATTGAGGCATTACTGTATGATATATAGACACCTCAGAATGTTAGTGTGTTTCAATTATGTGTGAAAAACAGAGTTAATTGTTCTTAATTGTCATATCCATAACTGTAAGGATATACTGGTGTCTTGCTTCTGTTTTCAGTCTTGGTTTTACACAGTTTACTAATACTCTAAAGATTGGTGCTTTAAGAAACATATACTTGCTGTAAAGGTACTAGTTTGATGACACCTTGGGTATTTCCCACTTACCGAACAATGAAGGGCATTTTTAACACAATTGTTCTAAAATTTTCTTGGTCAGATAACATGCCTGTTTATAGATACCTGAATTTTCCGTATTCCTGCATGTCCTACCGAAGGAACCTCACGATCGTTTCACAATACCTCCTTAACATAACTGGGCAGAACTAATATCTGACGTGACAACTATCCATTCTTCACTGTCCTTTCCTCTGCAGGACAGTGAGAATGTCTCCACCTCCTTATCATAATCCCTTTCCTATTATAATAAAACCATAATGTCCTTCAGCCTCAGTTTTCAGTGCAAGCTCTCAATCCTAACTTAACTCTGGATCTTCATGCTGAGCTCAAACTAAACCCTTCTTTAGAATCATCCGCACCTTTAAAGGAAGTTTTAGATACTGTTATTTGTGGTAATATTTTGTGGTATTACTTTGATCTCTGGTGATGGACATTACTTAGCCACTGCTCTGCTGACAACCAACCACAGAAAATTTTGTTTAGCAAAATCCAGGTATTCCCAAAAATGTCCATCATTGTGTAACTGTTCAGTGAGCACACCATTCAACTTCCTTCTCAGTCATATATATAAATAAAAACTAGTTTATTCTGTGCAACAAAGCAGCGTACAAACTGCCATTTTTTGCGCTTTGATTTCCAAACAAAATATCTGTAGTCCTTACAATTTCAACATAACCCACTGCAACATTCTGAGGTATCCATACATCATATAGTAATGCCTCAAGGTATCTATATAACATATTGTAAACTTCTGGATTTGCCATACACAACAAAGTGATTTCCCTGAATATCTGTAACAAACAACAATGTACTGGAACATTGACACAACACACAAGGTAACATTCTGGTATATCTACACAGTACATAGGAATGTTCTAGAATATCCGCATAACACAATAATCGGGAAAAAGTGAGGACTACAAATGCTGGAGATCAAAGTCGGGAGTGTGGTGCTGGAAAAGCACAGCAGGTCAGTCAGCATCTGTGGAGCAGGAGAATATGTGGTGTATATGGGTTTCACTAAGGCATTTGATAAGGTTGCCCACGGTAGGCTATTGCACAAAATACAGAGGCATGGAATTGAGGATAATTTAGTGATTTGGACCAGAAGTTAGCTCGCTGAAAGAAGACAGAGGGTGGTGGTTGATGGGAAATATTCACCCTGGAGTTCAGTTACTAGTGGGGTACCTCAAGGATCTGTTTTGGGGCCACTGTTCTTTGTCATTTTTATAAATGACCTAGGTGAGGGCAGAGAAGGATGGGTTAATAAATTTGCAGATGACACTAAGATGGGTGGAGTTGTGGATAGTGACAAAGGAATTTATAGGTTACAGAGGGACATAGATAAGCTGCAGAGCTGGGCTGAGAGGCGGCAAATGGAGTTTAATGCGGAAAAGTGTGAGGTGATTCATGTTGGAAGGAGCAACATGAATGAAGAGTACTGGGCTAATGGTAAGATTCTTGGTAGTGTAGATGAGCAGAGAGACCTCAGTGTCCACGTACATAGATCCCTGAAAGTTGCCATCCAGGTTGATAGGGTTGTTCAGAAGGCATACGGTGTGTTAGCTTTTATTGATAGAGGAATTGACTTTCGGAGCCACGAGGTCATTCTGCAGCTGTACAAAACTCTGGTGCGGTTGTACTTGGAGTATTGTGTACAGTTCTGGTCACCACATTATAGGAAGGATGTGGAAGCTTTGGAAAGGGTTCAGAGGAGATTTACCAAGATGTTGCCTGGTATGGAGGGAAGGTCTTATGAGGAAAGGCTAAGGGACTTGAAGTTGTTTTCATTGGAGAGAAGGTTGAGAGGTGACTTAATTGAGACAATAAGGGCCTGTTTCCACACTGTAGGGAATCTAATCTAATCTAATCTAATCTAATCATAATCAGACGGTTAGATAGTGTGGACAGTGAGAATCTTTTTCCTTGGATGGTAATAGCTAGCATTAGAGGACAGAGCTTTAAATTGAGGGGTGATAGATATAGTTCAGATATCACAGGTAGTTTCTTTACTCAGAGGGTAGTTGGAGCATGGAATGTGCTGCTTGCAACAATAGTAGACTCACCAACTTTAAAGGCATTTAAATGGTCATTGGATAGGCATATGGATGAAAATGGAATATTGTAGGATAGATGGGCTTCAGATTGGTTCCACAGGTCAGGGCGACATCGAGGGCCGAAGGGCCTGTACTCCGCTGTAATGTTCTGTGTTCTATGTTCTAATGCCAATCTCCTGTCTTTTCCTCATATCTCTGCACCCCATTACTTGCCAAAAAGCCCATCCAATATTCTGTTGCATGCCTCAATCACATTTCCAGGAAGAGCATTTCATGCCTAAAGCATTCACTGTGTGAAAAAGCTTGTTCTCACATCACACTTGATTCATTTGCAAATCACTTTAAATCTATGCCCTCTCGTTGTTGTTTCTTTTACAAATGGAAACTGCCTCTCCCCATCTGTCCAGCATGATGCAGTGATTAGAACAAGGGCCAGGCGGATTTCATTGTCAATGAGACCCTTAATTAGGGTTATATCTGTCAGGGAGTCCTGGCTGACAGATATAAACAGGGGATTCAGAATCTCCTCACTTCATGGACTGGCTCTGTGCTGGCTGGCCACAACCAGTGTCCGAGACGAGACGAGACGAGACGAGACGTGACGAGACAAAACAGAACTTCAGAAGGTTCCCTCAGTCCAGGGACTGGCTCTGAGCTGGCTGGTTAGAGCCCATGTACTGTGCACATGTAAAGAAAAGGTGACTTGGTGACAGGATATCAGCCTTTGTGCAGTTATTTCACCCGCTCATGATTTTGCAGACACTAATCAGATCTCCTCTCAGCCACCTTCTCTCCATGGAGAACAGTCTCAACTGGAAATCCTTGTGTGCCACGTCATGTGGTCCCCTCATCAAGCCTTTCTGTTACCTCTTCCACCTTTATCCATGTGATTTCTAATTCAATCCAGGAGAACTGTCTCTGAAAGTTGAACTGACTGGTCTGTAATTGTTTGATAGACAAGCTGGAGGCTGGATGAACACAGCAATCCAGGCCGGCTCAGGAGGTGGAGAAGTCAATGTTTTGGGTCTAACCCTTCTTCAGAAGTGGGTGTGGGTGTGGGGGGAGATGCAGATAAAGGGGGTGGAAGGTCAGGTGTTGAGGTGGGGATAGGTGAAGACAGGTAGAGGGTACGACCTGGTTGGTTAATGGGAAGAATGAATCCGGTTGGTAGCTAAAGGGAAGGGTCGATGAGAAGAATGGAAGGGAGGGGGGAGTGGCTGGAATCATCCTTATGAACGCTTTTAAATGAGGCTGTAATGTTGGCAATTCTCTAATTTTCTGGCACCTTCCCCAGAGTCTGGGGAAGACTGAGAGATTGTGGCCAGTGTTTCTTCAATTTCCACACTCTTTGAAAATCCTTGCATGCATCTGATTTGATCCCTGTACCTTGTCAACATTAAATGCCAACAATTTACCCAAGATTTCTTCCTTCTTAATTCTGAACCCCTTAGTGATAGAGTATCCTCTTTTGTCATCATGGTCTGGGTAGCAACATCTTCTTTGACAAAGATAGATGCAAAACATTCATTTAATAGCTCAGCCATACCCCCGGCTTCATCTGTAAATCTTCCTTCTGATCTCTAATTGGCCGTTCCCCTCCTTTGAACTCTCTCTGTTTATGTGTCTATAAATGACTTTGGGATTTTCCTTCATGTCAGCTGCTAGTCTTTTCTCATTATTTCTCTTTGCTTTTCAAATTTGCTTTTTCAACTCTCCCCAAACCTGTATTCCTGTTCATTCTTTCAATTCAATTTTTGCCTTGCACCTTTCATAAACACAGCTTTTCATGAAAATAATCCATTTATAATATTTCTTTTTTGTCTGTTGGCCTAACAGAAGTTCCTGATTGCATTGGAGAGGGTACAGATGAGATTCACCAGGATGTGGCCTGGGATGGAAAGTCTCAGTGACGAGGAGAGACTGGATAGGCTGGGTTTGGTTTCCCTGGAGCAGAGGAGGCTTGGGGTGGTGGGATCTAACTGAGGTACATATAATTATGGTGGACATTGACAGAGTCTATTGCGGGAATCTTTTCCTCATGTGTGCCTAAGACCAGAGGGCATAGATTTAAGGGGAGGAGTAAGTGGTTTAGAGGAGATCTGAAGAAAAGACTTTTCACCCAGAGGGTGGTAGAATCAGATGCTCTCACAGCAGTTAAGAAACACCTGGATAAGCACTTAAAATGGCTGGGCATGGTAGACTATGGACAGGTGCAGGTAATGATGTTTATTGGTCAGCATTGACATAGGCGTCTGATGGACCTGTTTCTATGCTTGTATGCCTCTATGACTTCTTGTAACCAACTTCCTATGGAGGACATTATCAAAGCCTTCTATGTATCAACATCCAT
This sequence comes from Chiloscyllium plagiosum, assembly GCF_037043375.1. Taxonomy (NCBI): domain Eukaryota; kingdom Metazoa; phylum Chordata; class Chondrichthyes; order Orectolobiformes; family Hemiscylliidae; genus Chiloscyllium; species Chiloscyllium plagiosum. The sequence goes on along the minus strand of NW_028270139.1, from coordinate 164,825,673 downwards.
TGACTCTTCTTTCTCAATTTGGCATTTATCTAAATTAAACTCCATCTGCCACACCTCGGCCCGTTGGCCCATCTGATCACAATCCTGTTGTACTCTGAGCTAACCTTTGTCACTGTCCACTACACCTCCAATTTTGGTGTCATCTGCAAACTTACTAACCATACCTCCTATGTTCACATCCAAATCATATATATAAATGATGAAAAACAGTGGACCCAGCATTGATCCATGTGACACACTGCTGGTCATGCTAGCATTTTCTCAAATGACATGAAAATTACTTCCACATTTGTTGCCTCAAATTATGTGCAAACTTAACATTTCCTTTCTGGACTTTAAATCATGACTTAGATCCACCTCACTGAGACCTACTTCATTATCTGATACCTCCTATCTAATTGGAACCTTTTAAAGTGACAGCTTTCTGTCTCTTTCAGTTATAATTTTAGTTTATTCATGTCTATTCTTTTTAATTCTATTTCCCTTTTCTTATCTTTTTCTGCTATTTCCTTGTATTTTATTGCCATTTTTTTCATTCTTTTCTCATACTCAAGCCATTTTAACTGCAACTGAATATCACCTGATTCCAATGTTTTACGACCCAGAGTATTTGGTTATTCTTGTATTTTCTCTAAACCCAAGTGCTGTGATAGCACCTCAATTATCTCTGCCTTCATAGAAATGACAGTAAATGTTACCTCCAGTTTACCCACCAAGTCAATCAAATTGGGTTTCTAAAGTTCCCCTGCCCTGGAGGAAATCCATTACCTCTTCCAGTGGCAGGTTTTAAGTGCATTACAGAACCTGTTTTTTTTCTTCACCTCTCAAACAAAGAGACCTTGGGGTGCAGATGTATAGTTCCTTGAAAGTGGAGTTGCAAGTAGACAGGGTGATGAAGAAGACTTTTGGCATGCTTGCCTTCATTGGTCATAATATTGAGTGTATACATAAAGTTGGGAGGTCATGTTGTGGCTGTATAGGAAATTCATTAGGCCACTTTGAGAATACTGCACACATTCTGGTTTCCCTCCTATAGAAAGGATATTGTTAAACTTGAAAGGATTCAGAAAAGATTGACAAGGATGTTGCCAGGGTTGGAGGATCTGAGCTATAGGCAGGGGCTGAATAGGCTGGGGCTGTTTTCCCTGGAGTTTCGGAGGCTGAGGGGGTGACCATATAGAGATTTATAAAATTGTAATAGGGCATGGATAGGATAAATAGGCAAGGTCTTTTCCCTGGGTTAGGTGAGTTCCATGAGAGGCCATAGGTTTAAGGTGATAGAGGAAGGATTTAGAGGGGTAATCTTTTCATACAGAGGCTGGTGTGTGTTTGGAATGAGCTGCCAGGGGAAGTGGTGGAGGCTGATACAATTACAACACTTGGAAGGCATCTGGATGGGTATATGAACAGGAAGGGTTTAAGCGAAAGTGAGGACTGCAGATGCTGGAGACTAAAGTTGAGAGAGTGGTACTGGAAAAGCACAGCAGGTCAGGCAGCATCTGAGGAGCAGGAAAATAAACATTTCGGGCAAAAGCCCTTCATCAGGAAGAGGGATATGGGCCGAGTGCTGGCAAATGGGACTAGGTCAGACTGAGATGTCTGGTCAGTATGGACAAGTTGGACCGAAGGATGTGTGTCCGTGCTGTATGACCCTATGACTCTGTCACTTCCTAATACCACACCCAAATTCTCTTGTGCCTGTTTCAATCCAAGATGGCCCACCAAACATTGTTACCCCTCACTGTGGTAGGGCACTGGAAATCAAGCCCTGCTATTCCTGGGGCAAACACAAAAGTTAAGCACTTTAAAAAGTATGCAGAAGAGAGAGAAACAGAATTGACATTTCAGGTCCAGGGACCCTTCATCAGAACTAAAAACAGCTGAGAAAGGGTGGTATTTATGCTGGTGATGGGTGGGGTGTGGGGTTGGGGGGCTGAGGAATGAATGGAGACAATGCTGAGAGAGAGAGAAAGAGAGAAAAGCAGAGGCAAACAAAGAGATTGCTGATGATGAGCGAAGAGTGGATAAATAGCGAGTAGGATGCCAACAGGAAATGTGAATGTGTGAATTTTTTTGCACAGAGAATGGTTCGTGTGTGGAATAAACTTCCTGAGGAGGTGGTGGATAAGGGTAAACTTACAGAGTCGAAAAGACATTTAGATAAGTACATGAATTGGAAATGTTTGGAGGGATATGGGACAAGCACAGGCAGGTGGAACTATTTTGGTTTGGGATTACTGGTGGCATAGGTTGGTTGGACCGAAGGGTCTGTTTCCATGCTGTATGACTCTATGATTTTATGAATGTTTGAAATGGGGTTGTCTGTGCTGGGAGCAGCATTACAAAACAGAATCTCGGGGTGTGGGTAATGAATGAAGAGCTGTGTGTTCATTGTTCTGAAATTATTAAACTGAAGGCTGTAAGGTGTCTAGACAGGAGATGAGGTGCTGCTGCTCCAGCCTTGCGTTGAGCTTTGCTGGAGCACTCAGCAAGCCTGACACTGAAATGTTGGCCAGGGAACACAGTGGTGTGTTGAAGTGGCAGGTAACTGGAAGCTCAGGGTCATGTCTGTGCTCAGAAGGTAGGCGGTCCACAACCACCTGATGAAGGAGCAGTGCTCCGAAAGCTAGTGCTTCTAAATAAACCTGTTGGACTATAACCTGGTGTTGTGTGATTTTTAACAAAGTGGACACGCAGTCTATGTTTTGTCTCCCCAGTGTAGAAGTGAGGTGCTGGAGGACTGGATGATGGCTAATGTTGTGCCTTTATTTAAGAAAGGCTGTAGGAAGAAGCCTGGTAACTATAGAGCAGTGATTTAGATGCATCTGGAGAGACAAGGAGTGATTAGGGATAGTCAGCATGGCTCTGTGTGTGGGAAATTGTGTCTCACAAACTTGATTGAGTTTTTGAGCACATAGCCAATAAGGTTGATGAAGACAGAGTGGTAGATGTTGGAATTTACTAAAGCCTTTGACAAGGTTCTGCATAATAAATTGAAAGCACACTAGCTTTCGGAGCGCCGCTCCTTCATCAGGTGGTTGTGAAGGAGCAGCGCTCCAAAAGCTAGTGTGCTTCCAATTAAACCTGTTGGACTATAACCTGTGATTTTTAACTTTGTCCATCCCAGTCCAACACTGGCATCTCCAAATCAAAATAAATTGATTAGCAAAGTTATATCACAAGGGATTTAGGGAGAGCTCACCAATTGGATACAAAATCAGTTTGATGGTAGGAGACAGAGAATGGTTGTTGAGGGTTGTGTTTTAGGACTGGAGGCCTGTGACCAGCAGTGTGCTGCTGGGATCAGTGTTGTTTGTCATTTATACAATTGATTTGGATGAGAATTTAGGAGGCATAGTTAGCAAGTTTGTGGATGATACCAAATTGGTGATGTGGTGGACAGTAAACAGGATTATCTAAGATTACAAAGGGATCCTGATCAATTGGGCCAATGGGCTGAGGAGTGGCAGATGGGAGTTTAATTTAGATAAATACAAGGCATTGTATTTTGGTAAAACAGACAAGGGCAGGCCTCCTACAGTAAATGGTAGGGCCCTGCATAGTGCTGCCGAACAGAGACCTAGGGTTTCAGTTCACAGCTGCCCTGCTAGACAGAGATGATTATTAAATTGGAGAGGGTTCATAAAAGATTTACCAGGATGTTGCTGGCACTGGATGGTTTGAGTTATAAGGAGAGGCTGGATAAGGCTAGGGCTTTTTCCACTGGAGTGTAGGAAGTTGAGGGGTGACCTTATGGAGGTCTATAAAATCACTTGGGACATAAACAAGGCAAATGGCAAAGGTCTTTTTCCTAGATTGCTGGAGTTCAAAAATAGGGAGCGTATTTTTAAGATGAGAGGAGAAAGATTTAAAAGGGGCAACCTTTTCACACAGAGGGTGGTTTGTGTGTGGAATGAACTGCCGGAGGAGGTGATAGATGCAGGTACGGTTACAAGATTTAAAAAGCATCTAGATGGGTATGTGAATGGGAAAGGTTTAGAGGGATATGGGTCAAATGCTGTCAAATGGGACTAGTTCAGTTTGTGAAACTAGGTTGGCATGGATGAGTTCCTGAACTGTATGATTCTATGACTCTGTGAGACCACAAGTGAATGTGAACATTGTAACCGTAGTTTTATAGAATTCCAGCATCCGTAGTTCTCGGCTTTATATTCCTCAATTTCCCTCTCTTTTTAGACCCAGATTGACAGAAATCAAGGAAAAGGTTTCTGTACTTAACAAGAATTATTACTTATTACAAATCAATCACCTCTAACCACAGATAAACAATTATGAGCCATTGACACATAACTCTACTTGCTGAACTCTAACTCATTTCCAGACTGTCCTTTACACACACTTACATGTAGACACTGACAGAAACAAACAGAAACATTGATGTCATGGATGGAGGAAAAAACTGAGAAGGCAGCTTGCGGTCCCTGGTCAAAAAGTTACTTTTAATTAGAAGGTTGGAGGCATTTGTCATTGATAACTAGTCACCAGTTCATGGACCAGTTATCTACTTGTTGCCAGCTATATTTCCATTCTCTGGTTCTAGTTATCCATTAAATAACCTTGCCCCATTGCTTGAACCAGCAGCAGTGTAAACAACATTTACAGTGAGTATCAGGTAAAATTGCTTTTAAAAAGTACGCAACTCCTTCAATTGGTATTGGCTTTTTAATGAATCTTTCTCTCTTTTTAGTCCATAATCTAAGAGGACAGAAAAGATACAGTTGGCCATAAGGTCAACTCCAGCATTTACATCAATTTCATCAACATCGCTTACATCAATCCCTGAATCCACACCACCACCATAAAACCAACAGCAACACCGATGTCTGAATGTGTACCACCATCACTAACAATACCACCATCTGCACCAGCACTAACACCAACAACCACCTGATGAAGAAGCAGTGCTCTGAATGCTAGTGCTTCCAAATAAACCTGTTGGACTATAACCTGGTGTTGTGTAATTTTTAACTTTGTCCACCCCAGGCTTACACCAGCACTGCCAAAACACAACATCAAGACCAAAATCCACATCAAAATCAAAGCCAATACTAGAATCCACACCACCACCAATACCAGAACCAACACCAACATTAGGATCCACACCTACACCAGTACCGTCATCACCACCAGCATTAACAACCAGAAGTCACACCAACATCACATCCATCAACACCAGAATCCACACCAGCACCAACACAAGCACTAGTACCAAGACCACCAGCAATACCAAAACCACCTAAGCACCAACAGCAACACCACTGCCAATACCAACACTAGCACCAGCAGTGGCACTGACAATGTTAACGCAGGCAGTGAAATAGACACTGACACCAATACCAGCACCAAAACACCAAAACAGAACCACCAACATCAAAACCTACACCAACACCAGCCCCGAAATTGACACCAGTACTAACAGAAACTGCAGCAAAAGTTTACAAAGCTTTTCATCACCCTTTCGCTGCTGATTGCCCTTTTGAAACATCACATTCCCCTGAATATTTAGTTCCCAGCTTTGATTCCTTTGTAAAGCTGTGTAATGACTATGAGATCATAGCAATTAATCTGTATTTGTTCCATTAATTCACTTATTTCATTCTGAATACGGTATGTGTTCAAATAAAGAGTCATGAACTTTGCTGCCTTTTTACCATTTTATCTCCCTTTGATCCAATTTAATTCCGTTTCCCTATGATTGCACACTCTGTCCGTTGCTGTCCTGTCTCGGTATTGTTATCTGAAGAGCTGCCCTGTAACTCTGCCACATCCTCTTGCTTTGTAGGCCTACATTATGCCTCTCCCAAACCTTTCTCCTCTCATTAGTTTGAAACGCGTTCTATAGCTGTCTTTATTCAATGTATATTTATCCATTGACAGGATAGGTGCTGATTCTGGATCAGTGGTGCTGGAAGAGCACAGCAATTCAGGCAGCATCCGAGGACAGGCAAAATCGACGTTTCGGGCAAAAGCCCTTCATCAGGAATGTACTGTTTGTCCTGTTCGGGTCCAAACTCTGCTGGTTTAAAGGTGGTCCGGAGTCCGTGTGGGATGAGTTAGTTACGGAGACAGGCACTGAGGAAGCAAATGTGGCTGTGATAGCGGGTTTGTTTCAGGACATGGTTGAAGAGCTTCAGGGCTGAGGAAATGACCTGGGTGTTGCAATGGGAGAGAGACTCCCTGAGATTCTTGTAGAGAGAGGAGGAAAACTTCTTCAAGGCAGGCATCCTTGCAGGAGGATTCGCAGTAGGGTTAAAATCAACAAGGTAAAAACAATGACTGCAGATGCTGGAAACAAGATTCTGGATCAGTGGTGCTGGAAGAGCACAGCAATTCAGGCAGCATCCGAGGACAGGCAAAATCGACGTTTCGGGCAAAAGCCCTTCATCAGGATAGGTGCTGAGAGGATGTTTCCCCTCATGGGAGAGTCCACAATCAGAATAATGGATCACCAATTTAAGAGGGGGATAGATAGATTCTTGATCAGTCAGAGAATCCATTGTTAGGGAGAAAGGGCAGGAAAGGGGACATGAGGAATGTTGGATCTGCCATGATTCTATGGAATGGTGGACCAGGCTCTACGGGCCAAAACGCTTACTTCTGTTCCTATTTTTTTTATGGTCTTATGATTCACCAGGACACTGGTCCCAGCTCGGTTCAAGTGAAATCCATTTCACCAGAACAGCTCCCTTCTGCCTCAGTACTGGTGTCAGTATCCCATTCCTCCGTGAAACCCATTCCTTGCACATCAATCTTTAGGCCATACATTAACCCCCATGACTTTATTTACCCGATGCCAGTTTGCCTCTGGCCCAGGGAGTAATCCTGAGATTACTACCCTGCAGGTTCTTATTGTAATGTAGCTCCTAACTGTTCAAAGTCTTTCAGTAGAACCTCCTTTCTCATCCTATCAATGTCGTCGGAGCCAATGCGGATGAAAGAGCTGAATCTCTCCCCTCCCTCTCCAGCCCTGAGGAGATGTCCTTAACCCTGACACTGGGGAGGTCACACAGCCTCTGGGATTCCTAATCACGGGTGCAGAGAACAGTACCTATCCTCCTAATTACACTGTTCCCCTCCCACCACTCCATTCTGATTTCCTTCTCCCACTCGAATAACAAGGTGCAGTGGTCAGTTTGCTCATTATCTCTACAGTCCCCACTCTCATCCGCATAGCTTGCAAGAACCCTGCAATTGTTGGACATTTTCAGGGGATGAAGCTCCTCGATTTTAACCCCAGGGTCCTCATACCTGCCTCACCTGCAGTCACACCCTCCCGTCCATGATCACAGGCTGATTTTGAATCCCCCAATCTGAGGGGTGCGAACACCCTCTGGAGCAGTCTCCAGGTAACCTGCCCCTTCTCTGATTTGGGGCAATGTCTGAGATGAGCTCCTTGACACAGATCCAAACTTCTCGAGCTGCAGATGTGTTCACTCTGGATCGCCAGGTATCCAGCAACTCCGACACACTGCAGCAGCAACGCATCACCCATCCTGCTATCACTATTGAATTTGATTTAATTTATTAATTTATTAATCTCGGTTTGTCATTCTTTACATTTACTGTAATGACTTTTAAAAAATAAAACAATAACCAGTATTAACCTTATACTTGAGCAGTTATTTTCTAAGAAAAGGAGGGAAGGAAAACAATGGAGACCCAAACACAAACTGAAGACCTTATTTTAACTTCAATGACCAGAAATATTCATTAGTCTTAATCAGGTCCTTTCCCTGTGAAGCGGTTTGTGACATTGCCCTCTGCCACAGTCAGTCCCTCGATCCACACCTATTATCCTCTCCCACTTACCTCTCGCTCGAGGAGGTGCACCCCTTTGCAGTAAACCCCGGTTGAAATACCTCTGCCTAACTTTGCACCGAAAACCCACTTGAATGAAATTTCCAGTTCACTCATTCAGTTTTGTCTCACCCAGCTGACATGATTTCACACTCAGGGTGATCAGCACTGAAAATAAATCTCTTCAAAGCTCACAATGACAGTACTTTGAAACTACCGATCCGTGCACATTAAAGCTTCACGTGCTATCTTACCCAGCTCTCAGTCCAGGGCTGAACTGAACATAGTACATAGAACTCAGTACAGCACAGGAGTAGGCCCTTCGGCCCACCATGTCTGTGCCGACCATGTTGCCATTCTAAACTAATCCTGTCTGCCTGCACATGGTCTGTATTCCTCTATTCTAATGTCAGTTTGCCCGTGGCTCAGGGAGTAATCCTGAGATTACTACCCTGCAGGTTCTGTATTGTAATGTAGCTCCTAACTGTTCAAAGTCTTTCAGTAGAACCTCCTTTCTCATCCTATCAATGTCGTCGGAGCCAATGTGGATGAAAGAGCTGAATCTCTCCCCTCCCTCTCCAGCCCTGAGGACATTGGCTCCGACATTGGCTCTCCCTGTCCTTAACCCTGACACTGGGGGGTGGGGGGTGGGTGGGGTCACACAGCCTCTGGGATTCCTGCTCTCTGCCTGTTCATGTGTCTGTCTAAATGTCTCTTAAATGCTGCTCTCATATCTGCTTCTACCACCTCCCCAGGCAGTGCATTCCAGTCACCTAACACTGTATTTCTTTATTTTCTGATTTCTTTTTTTGGAGAGCTTGTACTGAAGAATCTGTACTTAGGTATTTAAGATGGTGCTCGAAGCGGGTATCTGTAAAATTTTCACTGTACTCATTTGAGTACACGAGATAATAAAGCTAATTCAATTCAATTCTGTGTAGACAGTTTGCCTCACACATCTCCTTTAAACTTTCTCCTTTTCTCCTTAAACCTTTGCCCCCCCAGTATTTGACATTCCCATCCTGGGAAAAAGACTCCAACTACTAACCCTATCCATGTCTCCCATAGTTTCATATACTTCTCTTAGGTTGCCAGTCAGCCTCTGACAAGGTGGCAAAAACATCCACGATTGTTCACCCTCTCCTTATAGCCGATATACTCCAATCCAGCCAACATCCTGGGGAACCATTTTTACACCCTTCCTGAAGCCTCCATATTCTCCCTGTAGTGTGGAGACCAGAAATGCACACAATACTCAAAATGTGGCCTCACTAAAGGTAGATACAGCTGCAACATGACTTGTCAACGTTTATACTCAATGGCCTTATGGCCTTCTTTACCACCTTGGGGGCAGATAGGGTGTTTAAGGGACTTTTAAATAAGCACGTGAATATGCAAGGAATGGAGGGCAGGCAGAAGGGACGTTTAATTTGGCGTCATGTTCAGCACAACATTGTGGGCCGAAGGGCCTGTTCCTGCGCTGTACAGTTCTGTGTTCTATTCCTCTGTATATCAATGCTCCTGTGGATCCTTCCTGTCTACTTTCCTCTTGCATTTGATCCACCAAAATGAATCACCTTACACTTGTCTGGGTTACATTCCGTCTGCCATATCCTGATCTATATCCTGCTGTGTCCTTTGACAACCTTCCCTGGATCTTTTGTGACTTTGTCTTCTGGACCAGCCTGCCATGCGACAGGGTCAGTGCTAGGGTTAAATGTTTTAGTATCCTTGTCGAATACATTAGTAAACGTCCTGCCCCTCATTCCTAGTATTATTCTAGAAAATCTCTATTGCACTCTCTCCAGGGCTTTAACATCCTTCATCAAATAAGTTGCCCAGAAGTGAACATAATACTCCAAATATGGTCTGACCAATGATTTGCAGAGATGTAGGATCGTTCATTGCTTTTATACCCTATGCCTATATTTATAAACCCAGGGATCTCTTAACAGCTGCTTCAACTCACCCAGCCACCTTCAGAGAATTCTGGGGTCCCTCTGCTCTTGTAGTCCCCTCGAGGTTGTACCGTCAAGCCTGCATTGTCCTTCTGTGTTTCTTCTCTGAAAATGCATGACCTCACATTTCAGTACTTAAATATTTGATATTTAAATCCATCTTCAATAATATGTGGGTTTCTGTCTCTCCCACCTTCACAAGCAGTGAGTTCCGGATTCCCACCACCCTCAGGTGAAGATTTCTCCTCACATCCATGAAACCATAATGCACAGGAGCAGAGTTAGGCCATTCGGCCTATCCAGACTACCCCACTATTTAATCATGGCTTATACATTTCACAATCCTATTCTCCTGCCTTCTCCCTGTAATTCTTGACCCCCTTACTAATCAAGACCCTGTCTTAAATACACTCAGTGACGGCCTCCCCAGCCCTCTATGGCAATGAGTTCCACAGATTCCCCACCCTCTGGCTAAAGGTATTCCTCCTCATCTCAGTTCTAAAGGGTCATCCCTTCACCCTGAGGCTGTGCCCTCGGGTCCTAGTCTCTCCTACCAGTGGAAACATCTTCTCCACATCCAGTTGCAATCAGTTTCAATAGAGCTTTTCCTTCTAAATCCAATTGAGTACAGGTCCAGAGTCCTCAACTGCTCCTCATATGACAAGTCCTTCATCCCTGAGATCATTCTTGTAAACCTCCTCTGCCGTCCCCTCCAAGAGTCAGCACATTTTTCCTTATATTCCCTTTAAACCTCCTGCCGCTAACCTCAAATATGATCTTTGCTTCTTCTTATCTATCCTGTCTTGCCCCCTCTTAATGTTATACACCTCAGTCATGTCCCCTCTCAATCTCCTGTGTTCTTAAGGAAAACAACTCTGTCCAATATTTCTTCATAACCAAAACTCTCCAGCCGAGGCAATATCCTGGCAAATCTCTTCTGTACCTTCTCCAATGCTATCACATCCTTCATATAATGTGGGTTCCAGAACTGCACACAATACTCTCGCAGTGGCCTAAGCAGTGTTTTATACTGTTCCAACATAACCTCCCTGTTCTTAAACTCTGTGCCTTGGCTAATAAAGGCCCGTATGCCTTCTGAAGCACTTTATTCACCTTTCCTGATACATTAAGGGACCCGTGCACATGCACATCAAGGTCCCTCTGACTGTCGGTGCTTCACAGGCTCCTACTCTTCATCAAGTATTCCCTTGCCTTGTTTGTCCTGCTCAAGTGCATCACCTCACATTTATCTAATTGAATTCCAATAATCTCTGATCAGCCCACCCGACAGCCTGCCCTCCTGCAATCTAAAGCAAGCCTCCTTACTGTTCTCCACGTTGCCAGTTTTTTTGTATCATCTGCAAACTTACTAATCAACCCTCCTATATTAAAGTCTAAAATACCTATACACAAACAACAAGAGCATCAATACTGACCCCAGTGGAACTTCATTGGACACAGACTTCCAGTTGGAAAAAGACACCTCAGCCATCATCCTCTACTTCCTGTCACTCAGCCAGTTATGGATCCAATTTTCCAAATTTCCTTGGATCCGACGGGCTCCTACCTTCACTATCAGTCTCCTGTAGAGGACCTTATCAAAAGCCTTGCCGAAGTCCAAATAGACTACATCAAACACATTGGCCTCACTTACACACCTCTGACTATTAATTAAATTCCCTACAGTATGGAGACAGGCCCTTCGGCCCAACAAGTCCACACCAACAAGCACCACTCTAATCTCCAGTATCTGCAGTACTGACTTTTGCCTAATAAATACTGCTCTGGCCAGCAATATCCACATCCTGTCAATGAATATTTATTTAAAAAAAACACTGGGATATATGTCAACCAGCCCTGGAGATTTATCTATTTTTCAGCCTGACAGACCACTCAGAAACCTCTCTCTCGGTTTATTCCTTTTCTTCTACATGGGCTCTCACCAGCCAGCTCAGAGCCAGTCCCCGGAATCTGGAGACTCTCTGAACACCCTCTCTGCCTAAGCTCATTTCTTAAATTATATCACAATCCTTAATGAGGATTCAGGTTCAGCCAATTCTCAGACAGATAGATCTATGTTCTATGATAGAACATTTCAGCGCAGTACAGGCCCTTCAGCCCTCAATGTTGTGCAGACCTGTGGAAACAATCTGAAGCCCATCTAACCTACACTATTCCATTTTCATCCATATGCCTATCCGATGACCATTTAAATGCCCTTAAAGTTGGTGAGTCTGTTACAGGCAGTGCGTTCCACACCCATACTACTCTCTGAGTTAAAACAGGTCCTATATCTATCACCCCTCAATTTAAAGCTATGTCCTCTCATGCTAGCCATTGCCATCCGAGGGAAAAGGCTCTCACTGTCTACCTGATCTAATCCTCTGATTATCTTATATGTCTCAATTAAGTCACCTCTCAACCTTCTTCTCTCCAACAACAACAGCCTCAAGTCCCTCAGCCTTTCCTCGTAAGACCTTCCCTCCATACCAGGCAACATTCTAGTAAATCTCCTCTGAACCCATTCCAAAACTTCCACGTCCCTCCTATAATGCGGTGATCAGAACTGTACGCAATATCCAATACTCTGTACACACCAGTGTTTTGTACAGCTGCAGCATGATCTCATGGTTCCGAAACTCAATCCCTCTACCAATAAAAGCTAACACACTGTATGCCTTGCTGCTCCTTGGATGCTGCTTGAACTGCTGTGCTCTTCCAGCACCACTAATCCAGATTCTTAACAACACTGTCAACCTGGGTGGCAACTTTCAAGGATCTATGCACCTGGACACCAAGATCTCTCTGTTCATCTATACTACCAAGAATCATACCATTAACCCATTACTCTGGATTCCTGTTACTCCTTCCAAAGTGAATCATCTCACACTTTTCCACATTAAACCCCATTTGCCACCTCTCATCCCAGCTCTGCAGCTTATCTATATCTCTCTGTAACCTACAACATCCTTCTTCATTATCCACAACTCCACCGACCTTAGTGTCATCCACAAATGTACTAACCCATCCTTCTATGCCCTCATCTAGGTCATTTATATAAATGACAAACAACAGTTGACCCAAAACAAATCCTTTCAGCTAGCCAATTTCTGATCCAAACCGTGAAATCACCCTCAATCCCATGCCTCCGTATTTTGTGCAATAGCCTACTGTGGGGAACCTTATCAAACACCTTACTGAAATCCATGTACACCACATCAACCACTTTACCCTCATTCACCTGTCTGGTCACTTTCTCAAAGAACTCAATAAGGTTTGTGAGGCACGACCTACCCTTCACAAAACTGTGTTGACTATCCCTAATCAATTTATTAATCTCTAGATTATTATAAATCCTATCTCTTATAACCCTTTCCAACACTTTACCCACAACTGAAGTAAGGCTCACTGGTCTATAATTACCAGGATTGTCCTGACTCCCCTTCTTGAACAAGGGAACAACATTTGCTCTCCTCCAGTCTTCTGGCACTATTCCTGTAGACAATGATGACATAAAGGTCAAAGTCAAAGTCTCGGCAATCCCCTCCCTGGCTTCCCAGAGAATCCTAGGATAAATCCCATCTGGCTCAGGGAACGTATCTATTTTTACACTTCCCAGAATTGCTAACACCTCCTCCTTATGAACCTCAATCCATCTAGTCTAGTAGCCTGTATCTTAATATTCTCCTCGACCACATTATCTTTAACTGGTGTGAAATTGGGCTGCTCTTTCCATGCACCCTGCTCAAAGACCTCAGCGATAGAATTTTAAACCTGCAGATTTGCACAAATTAAAGTTTTAAAGACAATTGGGACGATATGGTCTCCTCATCCAGGTCACTGGTGTACATTGTAAGTAAGTGAGACCCACACCTTCCTTGATGTAGCACCTCACCCCACCATCTTCCTGTTTTAAATATGACAATCACATGAACAATCCATTAATCCACTGAACCCTTATCTAATCAATGGTTTCAGTTTGGTTTAATATTGTATGCCCATCTCTTCCCTCACACCATTGAAAATTACCAAACATAATTCATGTGGACCAGATATCTTACCCCCACTTAGAGTTTGTTTATATCAGCAACTAGTGCGCCTCTTTCTATCTCAAATATTTTAACATTGATTTTGATCCTTCTATGTTATATAATCCTGGTGTATATTGAGGCAAAGAATTTAAGATTTCTATCATTATTCATCTATTTGTAGGAAAATATTACATTTGTCATTGATGCCTCAATAGAATACATAATTTAGTTTAGATTCGTTGTTAATTTTATAGTCTCTCTCTTTATCCACCATTTGTCTTGTTTCCTAACCTATCTATATTGTCTTGTCAGCTTCCCTTTCTCGTCAATGTGCTTAGTCTTTTCTTCAGAATCAGTGCCCAGGGTGTGTCAATACTACTTTTGGGAGAAAGTGAGGACTGCAGATGTTAGAGACCAGAGTTGAAAAATGTGGTGCTGGAAAAACACAGCAGGCCAGGCAGCATCCGAGGAGCAGGAGAATCAATGTTTCAGGCATAAGCCTGAAGAAGGGTTTATGCCCGAAACGTCAATTCTCCTGCTCCTCGGATGCTGCTCATTACTACTTTTGTTTATTTTTGCTCTTTGATTAAAGGCATTTCCGGATCACTGTTTTAAAGGGTTCCCACTGCTGTTCTCTTTCTGTAGCGGTAAATGTTTCCCAAGTCCCATTCTCATCCCCTATGTAACCTTGACGATAAGCTGCCATGTAAAGATGGAACTACTGCTCACTCATTGACATGCTGCCCCCTAGTGATATTGCTGGAAATAACAGCATCAGGTGAAACAACAACATGCATTCCCAGCTCATTCTCAGCACTGCCTTTCTCAACTTCCCCAGTGTCTCTAATTTGTCTGACCTTCAATACTGGATGAAGAGAAATCTCCTCCAAGCAGGTATGAGGAACATAAAAACACAGCAGCTTAGTGTAAGCGCGGCTGCCTCATGGCGCCAGGGACCCAGGTTTGATTTCAGCCTCAGGTGACTGTCTGTGTGGAGTTTGCACATTCTCCCCGTGTCTGTGTGGGTTTTCTCCAGGTGCTCGGCTTCCACCCACAGATGTGCAGATTAGGTGAATTGGCCGTGCTAAATTGCCCATAGTGTTCAGGGATGTGTAGGTTAGGTTCATTAGTCAGGGGAAATATAGAGTACTAGGGTAGGGGAATAGGTCTGAGTGGGATACTCTTTGGAGGGTCAGTGTGGGCTTGTTGGGCCAAATGGCTTGTTTCCACACTGTAGGAATTCTATGATTCTAAAAGCTTTAGGCCAACCACTTTGCCCAACCAGCAACTGAATGAGAATGTACAAAGCATGATTAGTATGTTTCCAGCTGACACTAAAATAGACGGTAGCGTGGACAGTGAAGAAGGTTAGCAGAAATTGCAGCAGGACCTTGATCAGCTGGGGATGTGGGCCAAGAAATGGCAAATGGAATTTAATATAGATAAGTGATGATATAGATAAGTGTATAAGTCCTGCTAAAATTTGCTTTCCCAAAAAGAGTCACAGAGATGTGCAGCATGGAAACAGATCCTTTGGTCCAACCTGTCCAGGCCGACCAGATATCCCAACCCAATCTAGTCCCACCTGCCAGCACCCGGCCCATATCCCTCCAAACCCTTCCTATTCATATACCCATCCAGGTGCCTCTTAAATGTTGCAATTGTACCAGCCTCCACCACATCCTCTGGCAGCTCATTCCATACCCGTACCACCCTCTGTGTGAAAAAATTGCCCTTAAGGTCTCTTTTATATCTTTCCCCTCTCACCCTAAACCTATGCCCTCTAGTTCTGGACTCCCTGACCCCAGGGAAAAGACTTTGTCTATTTACCCTATCCATGCCCCTCATGATTTTGTAAACCTCTATAAGGTCACCCCTCAGCCTCCGACGCTCCAGGAAAAACAGCCCCAGCCTGTTCAGCCTCTGCCTATATCTCAAATCCTTCAACCCTGGCAACATCCTTGTAAATCTTTTCTGAATCCTTTCAAGTTTCACAACATCTTTCCGATAGGAAGGAGACCAGAATTGCACGCAATATTCCAACAGTGGCCTAACCAATGTCCTGTACAGCCACAACACGACCTCCCAACTCCTGTATTCAATATTCTGATCAATAAAAGAAAGCATACCAAACGCTTTCTTCACTACCCTATTTACCTGTGACTCCATTTTCAAGGAGCTGTGAATCTGCACTCCAAGGTCTCTTTGTTCAGCAACACTCTCTTGGACCTTACCATTAAGTGTATAAGTCCTGCTGAGATTTGCTTTCCCAAAATACAGCACCTTGCATTTATCTGAATTAAACTCCATCTGCCACTTCTCAGCCCATTGGCCCATCTGGTCATATAGAGGTCTTGCATTTTGGAAAGTCAAATCAAGGTAGGAGTTTTATGGTAACTGATAGGGCCTTAAGGAGTGCAGTGGAATAGAGAGATGTTGGGGTTCAGGTGCATGGTTCCCTGAAAATGGAGTCACAGGTAGACAGGGCAGTCAGAGCATTGAGTATAGAAATTGGGAAGTTTTAGAATTTAGAATCCCTACAGTGTGGAAACAGGCCCTTCGGCCCAACGGATGACACAGCCACACGACCCTCCGAACAGTAACCCACCCAGACCCATACCCTATGGTCCCATATTTACCCCTGACTAATGCACCGAACCTATACACCCTTCAGTTATCTTCACCACTTGCTTTTCCACCTATTTTTGTTGTCATTCGAAAACTTGGCCACAGCACATTCTCTTTCCTCATCCAAGTCATTAATAAATAATTGTGGCCCCAGCACTGGTCCCTACCACATTCCACTAGTTACAGCCTGAAAATGTGTCCCCCTTCTCCCAACTCTCTTCCTTCTATAAGTTAGCCAATCCTCTATCCATGCTAACATACTACCTCTGACACCATGGGCTCTTATCATATTAAGCAGCGTAATGTGTGGCACCTTAACAGATGCCTTCTAAAAATCTAAATATATTCCATCCATTGTCTCCCCTTTATAATCTATCCTCTTTGACACTTTCTCTCACCAGTATCTGAAACTGAAGCACACCTTCTGTTATCTTCGAAACAGGAGGAGGCTGTTCTGTCCATCAGGCCTGCAATGCGATTAACACCGTCGTGGCAAATTGAATAATTCATGTCTTTTACCCACATTATGTCCATAACCTTGTTTGCCATTTGATAAATTATCAACGTCTACTTAACTATACTCAAGCCCTGATCTTCCACTGCTCTCTGGGATAGAGAATTCTAAGATTCACCACCCTCCAGGTCAAAGAAAAAGAATATTCTCATCACAGTCCTTTGTGGCATCCCTTTCATTTTTAAAATATTCCCTGGTTCTGGAACCCTCAACCAGGATCTAATCCATCTGCCCCTTTAAGTATTTTGTGTATTTCAAGGTGATCGCCTCATTCTTTACAATTGTAGAGAATACAGGCTCAGTTTGCTCATGCTCTTCAAAGAACAGTCCTGCCATTCTGGGTCAAGTCGGGTGGACTGTAAATAAACCGGAAGAACTTTGGATGGTGGAAATCTGAAACAAAAGGAAGAAGTGCTGGAGAAACTCAGAGAAGAAAGCAGAGTTAACATTTCGAGGCAAGTGACCCTTCCTCAGAACTGGTTCTGATGTAGGGCTGCTGGACTTGAAAGCTTAACTCTATTTTCTGTCTCCACAGATGCTGCCCAACCTGCTGAGCTTGTCCAGCACTTTCAGTTTCTGTTTCTGGTGAACCTTAATTGCACTCTGTCGAGGGCAACAGTATCTTTCCTGAGATAAGGAGACTAATCTGTAATCCAGGAGTGGTCTAACCATGCTCCGATACAATTATAAGAATTTCTCCTGTACTCAAATCCTCCTCTGATAAAGACTAACATCCACAAGCTTTCTGAATAGCGTGCATGTTGCCTTCAGTGATTTATTGATAAGGACATCTATGCTCTTTTGTATGTCTTACAGTTCCCAGCCTTTCACCATTTGAGAAATACTCTGCTCATCTGCTTCTCTCCCCAAAGTGAATAACCTCACATTTTTCTATATTATATTTCGTTTGCCAGGTATCTGTATTTCACTGAACCTTTCTCAACTTTCCTGAAGCCATTTTACATCTTCCTCACAACACATATTCCCACTTAGCTTTGTATCGTCCACGAACGTGGAAACTTTGGTCCTCACCTCAAGATCACTGATATATTTGTGAACGGCTGGGGCCAAGTGCTGATCCTTGCGAGATCTCACCAATCACAGCCTGCCAGGTTGAGCTTCTAATTGCATAACCTTTCCATGACCAAAACCAACTAATTCCAACTCTGTAACGCTCTCCTTCCCTTGATCCTGCCATCATCCCTCTGCTGCTGAAGCCCTTCATCCATGCCTTTCTTATTGCTAGACATGACTATTCCAACTCTGTCTCGGAGAGCCTCCTACTTTCTACCCTCAATAAATGTGAGGCCACCCGACTCTCTCCAACACCTCCTAAACCATAACAAGGCCCAATTATTATTTTGCCCTCCCTATGCCTCCTGGCCCACATCGACTTCTAGTTTGACAATGGCTTGATTTAAATATGAGCATCCTTGCTGTCCAATCCATGTATTTCCACTCTAGCCCTCCCCCACCTTCAGCAACACAAGACTTCGTGGTCTCTGTCTTCTCCAATTCTTGCCTCTTACACTTTTTGACTTCAGTGACAAAGCTCCAAATGGTTGTGCATTTAAGGTGTCGACGCCATAAGTTCCAGAATACTCTCTGTCTAAGTCTTGTTCAGTTTTCTAATTCCTGGTGAAGGGCTTATGGCTGAAACGTCGACTCTCCTGCTCCTCGGATGCTGCCTGACCTGCTGTGCTTTTCCAGCACCACACTCTCGACTCTGATCTCCAGCATCTGCGGGCCTCACTTTCTCCTACCTTTCTAATTCTGCCAAGGAGGAAGTCACAGCTGAAGGACCCACTGAAAAGCCTAGAAATATCTTAGTGGCTTGTAGAATTTAGGGGAAGCAATGGCCTAGTGATATTATTGCAGGATTGCTAATCCAGAGACCCCCAGTTAATATTCTGGGGGCCTGGGTTTGAATCCCCCCAAGGCAGATGGTGGCATTTTAATTCAATTAAAAGAAATCTGGAATTAAGCGTCCAACGATGACCATGAATCAATTG
This sequence comes from Chiloscyllium plagiosum, assembly GCF_037043375.1. Classification (NCBI taxonomy): domain Eukaryota; kingdom Metazoa; phylum Chordata; class Chondrichthyes; order Orectolobiformes; family Hemiscylliidae; genus Chiloscyllium; species Chiloscyllium plagiosum. The sequence continues at coordinate 164,806,712 of NW_028270139.1, read as the reverse complement.
TTGAAAAACCCCATCTGACTCCTTAATGTTATTTAAGGAAGGAAATTGCCGAACTTACCTGGTCTGACCTACATGTGACTCCAGACCCACAGCGATGTGTTTAATTCTTACCTGCCCTCTGGGCAATCAGGGATGGGCAATAAATACTGGCCCAGACAGTGACACCCTTATCCCATGAAGGAGAAAAGAAAAAAGAATGATGGGGATGTTTACAGAGATGGGGAAGGGCAGTCACATTTTCTTTCCTTATTCTAACATGAATCACACCTGCCATGGTCACATTCACTGGGGTGTATAAGATCTGAGTCATATGTGGGCCAGACCAAGTAAGGACAATATGTTTTCTTGCCGAAAGAACATTAGTGAACCGGTTATATTTTCCACAATCTGACAACTTCACGGTCACTTTTACTAAGCTTTTAATGCTGGCCTTTGTCTCCAAGAGAAACAGACTCCAAATTCTCAGACATCCCTGGTGGAATTTGAAGATGCTCTCTGGATTGTTAACCATGTTATTGGATTTAATAACAGAACCAATACACCATCAGCATACCTGGTGATGGCGCAACTGTGGATGTTGCTGGGTGGGCCAGCATATGTTGCTCATCTCCATGTACATTGGTCAAGCTGGTGGTAAGATGCCTTTTGAACCACTGCAGTCCAACTCGTGTGAGGACCCACATATTGCTGATGGGATGTCATTTTGACCCAGTGGCACTGAAGGTATCTGCTGTCCTTGTCCTTCTTGATGGAAGTGGTCATGGCTTTGGAAAGTGCTGTCTGAGGATCTTTGGTGAATTTCTGCAGGTCATCTTGTTGCACAGAAAGGGAAAGGAGGAGGGAAAGGAGGAGAGTGTTAGTCATTGGGGAATCAATAGTTAAAGGCTCAGATAGAAGGTTTGTTGGGAATGAATGAGACTCATGGTTGGTGTGTTGCCTCCCAGGTGCCAGGGTCATATCTTTGGGGTCCTTAAGGGAAAGGGTGACCAGCCTCAAGTCGTGGTCCATGTAGGTACCAATAGCATAGGTAGAAAGAGGGATAGTGATGTAAGGCAGGATTTCAGGGAGCTCGGGTGGAAGCTGAGAGCTGGAACAAACAGAGTTGTTATCTCTGGTTTGTTACCCGTGCCATGTGGTAGTGAGGCAAGGAGTAGGGAGAGATATCAGCTGAACGCATGGCTGCAGGGATGGTGCAGGAGGGAGGGTTTCAGGTACTTGGATAATTGGGGCTCATTCTGGGGAAGGTGGGGCCTGTACAAACAGGACGGTCTTCACTTGAACCAGAGGGGTACTAATATCCTGGGTGGGAAATTTGCTGGTGCTATTCGGGTGGATTTAAATTAGCTCAGCAGGGGGATGGGAACCTGAGGTGTAGTTGCAGTGCACAGGAGGATGAGAGTAGGAAGGACAGGGACAGGATTTTCAGGGTCACAGGAATGTGCTGGCAGACAGCAAACTGGTTTGAAGTGCGTCTACTTCAACGCCAGAAGTATCCGAAATAAGATAGGTGAGCTTGCAGCATGGATAGGTACCTGGGACTTCGATATTGTGGCCATTTCAGAGACTTGGATAGAGCAGGGTGAGGAATAGATGTTGCAGGTTCCAGAGTTTAGATCTTTCATTAAGAACAGGCAAGGCGGTAAAAGTGGGGAAGGTGTGGCCTTGTTAGTCAAGGATAGTATAACGGTGGCTGAGAGAACTTTTGGCAAGGACTCGTCTACTGAAGTAGTGTGGGCTGAGGTTAGAAACAGGAGAGTTTTTTATAGGCCTCCGCAGAGTTCCAGGGAGGTAGAAGAGAGGATTAGCAAAATTATTTTGGGTAGGAGTGAAAGGAACAGGGTGATCATTATGGGGGACTTTAACTTCCCCAACATTGACTTGAAATGCAATAACTCTAGTACGTTGGATGGATCAGTTGTTGCCCAATGTATACAGGAGGGTTTCCTGACACAGTATGTCGAAGGGCCGACAAGAGGGGGGGAGGAGAGGCCAGACTGGGTCTGGTGCTTGGTAATGAACCAGGCCAGGGGTTTGATTGAATTGTAGGTGAGCACTTTGGAGAGAGTGACCATAATTCAGTTACGTTTAGTTTAGTGATGGAAATGGATAGGTACATACCACAGATCCAGAGTTATCGATGGGGTAAGGGCAATTATAATGCGATTAGACAAGAATTAGGATGCATAGAATGGGTTAGCAAAATGCAGGACATGCAGACAATGGAAATGTAGAGCTGGTTTAAGGAACAGATATTGCGTGTCCTTGATAGGTATGTCCCATGCAGGTAGGGAGGAATGATAAGGTAAGGGAACCATGGTTTACTACAGAAATTGCATCTCTTGTTAAGCAGAAGAAGGAGGCTTATGTGTTGATGAGGCAAGATGGTTCAGATGAGGCGATGGAGAGTTACACATCAGCTAGGAAGGATTTAAAGACAGAGTTAAGAAGAGCAAAGAGAGGACACAAGCAATCTTTAGCAAATAGAATAAAGAAGAACCCTAAAGCTTTCTATAGGTATGTGAGGAATAAAAGGATGACTAGGATTGGAATAGGGCCAGTCAAAGATAGAAGTGGGAAGTTGTGTGTAGACCCTGTGGAAATCGGAGAGCTGCTAAATGAATATTTCTCATCGGTTTTCACTCAGGAAAAGGAGAATCTTGTTGAGGAGGAGAATGAGATACGAGATACTAGACTGGAAAAAAATCGAGGTTAATTATGAAGAGGTGTTATCAATTCTAGAAGGAGTGAAAGTAGACAAGTCCCCTGGGCCAGATGGGATTTATCCGAGGATTCTCTGGGAAGCTAGGGAGGAGATAGCAGAGCCTTGGGCTTTGATATTTGAGTCGTCATTGCCTACAGGTTTAGTACCAGAGGACTGGAGGATTGCAAATGTTGTGCCCTTGTTCAAGAAGGGCAGTAGAGATGACCCAGGTAATTATAGACCAGTGAGCCTTACTTCTATTGTAGGAAAGGTTTTGGAAAGGATTATAAGAGATAAGATTTATAATCATCTAGCAAGCAACAAGTTGATTTCAGATAGTCAACATGGTTTCGTCAAGGGCAGGTCGTGTCTCACAAACCTCATTGAGTTTTTTGAGAAGGTGACCAAGCATGTAGATGAGGGTAGGGCAGTTGACGTGGTATACATGGACTTCAGTAAAGCCTTTAATAAGGTTCCACATGGTAGGCTGTTGGAGAAAATGCAGAGGCATGGAATTGAGGGATTAGAAACTGGCTTTCTGAAAGAAGGCAGCGAGTGGTGGTTGATGGAAAATATTTAGCCTGGAGTTGGGTTGCTATTGGTGTGCCACAATGATCCGTTTTGGGACCACTGCTGTTTGTCATTTTTATAAATGACCTAGACACAGGCATAGGTGGATGGATTAGTAAATTTGCAGATGACACTAAAGTTGGTGGAGTAGTGGACAGTGTGAAGAATGTTACAGGTTGCAGGGGGACTTGGATAAACTGCAGAATTGGGCTGAGAGGTGGCAAATGGAGTTCAATGCAGCTAAATGTGAGGTGATGCACTTTGGGAAGAAGAACAGGAAGGCAGAATACTGGGTCAATGGAAAGATTCTTGGTAGTGTGAATGTGCAGAGGGATCTTGGAGTCCATGTACATAGATCCCTGAAAGCTGCCACCCAGGTGGATAGTGCTGTTAAGAAGGCATACGGTGTGTTAGGTTTCATTGGTAGAGGGATTGAGTTCCGGAGCCGCAATATCATGCTGCAACTATATAAAACGCTGGTGCAGCCACACTTGGAATATTGTGTACAGTTCTGTTTCTATATTTCGGGAAGGATGTGGAAGCATTGGAAAAGGTGCAGAGGAGATTTACTAGGATGTTGCCTGGTCTGGAGGGAAGGTCTTATGAGGAAAGGCTGAGAGACTTGGGTCTGTTCTCATTGGAAAGAAGAAGGCTAAGAGGGGATTTGATAGAGACATACAAGATGATCAGGGGATTAGATAGGGTAGACAGTGAAAGTCTTTTTCCTAGGATGATGACGTCAGCTTGTAAGAGGGGGCATAACTACAAATTGAGGGGTGATAGATTTAAGACAGATGTCAGAGGCAGATTCTTTACTCAGAGAGTGGTAAGGGCATGGAATGCCCTACCTGCTAATGTAGTCAACTCAGCCACTTTATGGAGAATTAACCAATCCTTGGATAAGCACATGGATGATGATGGGATAGTGTAGGGGGACGAGCTGAGAATAGTTCACAGGTTGGCGCAACATCGAGGGCCGAAGGGCCTGTTCTGCGCTGTATTGTTCTATGTTCTATGATAGTACACCCTGCTGCTACTGAGTTTTGGTGGTGGAGGGAGTGCGTGCTTGTGGATATGGTACCAATCAAGAACACTGCTTTGTCCTTCATGGTGTCAAGCTTCTTGAGTGTTGTTGAAGCTGCACTCTTCCAGGCAAGTAGGGGGTATTCCATCACACTCCAGACTTGTGCCTTGCAGGCTCTGAGGAGTCAGGAGGTGAGTACTCACTGCAGTATTCCTAACCTCTGGCCTGCTATTGTAGCCATTGTGTTTATGTGGTAAGTCCAGTTGAGTTTCTGGTGAATGGTAAATGCCAGGATGTTGATAGTGGGGCGTCCAGTGAGAGTGACACTGTTGAATGTCAAGGGGTAACTCTCTTATTGGAGATGGTCATAGCCTGGCATTTGTGCGGCTCGACTGTTACTTGCCACTTGTCAGCCCAAGCCAATTTCCATGTCTCTTTCTTCCACAATTTAAATATTATGTCTGAAGTCTGAATCTGTGATGTCTTTCCCTGGCAGGTGAAGGTGTGGTTCCAGAACAGGAGAACGAAATACAAGCGTCAGAAGCTGGAAGAGGAAGGGCCTGAGTCCCAGCAGAAAAAGAAAGGCTCCCATCATGTCAACCGCTGGAGACTGGCCACCAAACAGTCTAGTCCCGAGGACATTGACGTCACCTCTGAGGACTAGCGAGGCAGAATGGGGGCAGGGAGGGGAGGGGGTGGAGGGAAAATGGCAAAGGTGGGTGTGGAAGGGGAAGGCAAAGAGCAAGAGACATTGAAGGGGACTAAATGAAAAAAAAAACAGACATTTCTGACCCAGTGCAAGGAGGATGGGAAACCTTCAAAAACAAGTTTGGGGAATGACAACAAGACATTGACAATCATCAAAGACCTTGTACAAGACTTTGTGGAGAGTGAATCTCAAAGGAAAATGCACTTCAGGATGTAGTTGGAAGAGGGTAATACTTTTCCAGTGACATTGAACCATGCCCTGTATATATATAAATATATATTATATTAAAATGTTATCTGAAAGATACACTTTTTTTTTATTTATTGGACGTTCCTTTTTTTATAACGGTGACTTTTCAACTTGTTGTGAGGAGACAGGCCGGGACGATTTAAACGGTTTTGCCTTCTCAGGAGTTGAATGTGTTTTTGTTGAGGTGAAGGTGTTCCAATGACTGCAGATCCACAAGGGAACGTGTTGGGAGGTTGTATGCCTCATTTTCAGGGAGTGAACCTCTTGTTTTCCCACTGCACTTGTTGGATGAGTTATATCTGGAACTCCTACTGATCGCCCAGAAATAAAAACCTTTCACAACATCATCAATACATCTTGGTGTCGTCACATGTAAGTGATATTGATATCAAAGGTCAACATGCAAGAGGCTCTCAGTGGTTTGCTCAGATAGCCCCAGCTCCTCACAGTTTCCTTCTCATCTCCTGAAGATGCTGAATCTCACTGAGATTTAGTTCCAGGTGTTCGACTCCACTGCCTACAATTACCTGGATGGTCATTCTCCCTGTGTGAGCTTTCTCAGTGAGGAACAGCCTGACCTGGCCTCAACTCTCACAGACACAGAAACACACACAGAGAGACACACACACACAAATACAGAGACACACACATGCACACACAATCAGGGACACAGACACACGTGCACAGCCACACACACACAGATAAAAACACACAGACACAGACACACATGCGGACACAGGCGCACACACACAGACACAGACACATACATATGCACACACAGACACAGACATGCACACACACAGACTCACACTCAGAGCTGGTATATTTTCTGAAGCACACACTGAAGACATGCACATTCTCAAACATATCGGTCACTGATTGCTCGTACACTTTCCCAGCAGGCCACTGAGTGGAGGGGGCATACTGGCTGAACACTGTCTGACTAATGGCTTTTGTAAGTCAAGGAGGGGGCAAGAGACTCAAAGAATATTTCCACACCCTGACTCTCTCCTCCTGTCTCTCTCAATCCTGCTTCTCTGTGTCTCCTGTCTCTCTCTCTCTCCTGCCTCTCTCCATCCTGTTTCTCTCCATCCTGCCTCTCTGTGTCTCCTGTCTGTCTGTCCCTCTCTCTCTCCCCGCCTCTCTCCATTCTGTCTCTCTCCATTTCCATCCCGTCTCCCTCTCTCTCTCTCTCTTTCTCTCCTGCCTCTCTCCATTCTGCCTGTGTCTCCTATCTGTCTGTCCCTCTCTCTCTCCCCTGCCTCTCTCCATTCTGTCTCTCTCCATTTCCATCCCGTCTCTCTCTCTCTCTCTCTCTCTGTCCATATGCGCTCTGGTGGGAAACTCTCCTCTCACAATTCCCGATGGAAGTGTGAAGGCCAACATTCTTCTGGTGATTAGCAATTTCTCTCTGAACATGGGGTGTCTCCCAACTCTCAACGATCAGACTGTAAATATCTGTGATGTAGTTTAATGATTAAAAATGGATGTGAGCTCTCGAAAGCTAAATCTTATTATTTTACTTCCCCCTGCATTCTCTGTCTCAGTACATGAATAAAGACTTGTGATTTTTCCTAAGCTGGTGTTGTGTCAGTTTCTATTGCCTTCACCATTTTGCTTGTATATGTTTCTTTGTGTTAGTTCCCCAGTAGTGACTACCCTGAAGTAGAATGGAACAACTTGCATTGACACAGCACCCTTAATGGAGTAAAGTTACTCTTTAAAAAACAACAGAGTCCTCGCAAAGTGCAGGGAGGGACTCAGAAAGGAGATTAGGAAAGCAAAAAGAAAGCAAAGACAGGTAGGATAAAGGAAAATTCAAAGGGTTTTGTAACCATATAAAGAACAAGACAATAGATTAGATTCCCTACCGTGCAGAAACAGGCCCTTCGGCCCAACAAGTCCACGCCAACCCTCCGAAGAGTAATCCACCCAGACCCATTCTTCCTACTCCCCTGGAGTCACATGTAGACCAGACCAGCTCAGGACAGCAGGTTCCTTCTCAAGCAGGCATTAGTGAACCACATGGGTTTTTCCAACAATCAATAATGGATCAATCAACAGACTCTTAATTCCAGACTTTTAAAATTTGAATTCAAATTCCACCATGGTGGGATTTGAATCCAGGTCCCTAGATTCCTGAAGAAGGGCTTATGCCCGAAACGTCGATTCTCCTGTTCCCTGGATGCTGCCTGACCTGCTACGCTGTTCCAGTAACACATTTTCAGCTCCCTAGATATTACCCAAGTGTCTAGATTAACAGTCTGGTGGGAATACCATAAGGCCCTACCGTGCAGAAACAGGCCCTTCGGCCCAACAAGTCCACACCAACCCTCTGAAGAGTAATCCACCCAGACTCATTCCTCCTACTCCCTACTAATTCACCTACTCCCTACTAATGCGTCTATCGCTATGGGCAATTTAGCACAGCCAATTCACCTGGCCTGCACATCTTTGGACTGTGGGAGGAACCCCACACAGATACAGAGAAAATTTGCAAACTCCACACAGACAGTTGCCCAAGGCTGGAATTGAACCCAGGTCCCTGGCACTGCGAGGCAGCAGTGCTAACCACTGAGTCACTGTGCCACCCATAACTGGGGAAGGAGTAGGGCACATTGGAGACCATAGGGTAATCAGTGTGTGAACTTGGAAGATGTGGGTAAAGTCCTGAATGAAATGCTCTGTGTTGGTCTTCATAATGGGAAAAGGCAATGTTATTCTTGACAACAGCGTGGAAGACAATGAAAAATAAAAAGCAATTAGTGCAGAGAGTAGGTCCTATCAGATTTAGCAGCTTTAAAAGTGGATAAACCCTCCAGGCCCAGATAAGATGTGCCCCTGATTGAAGGAAGTAAGGGAGGAGATATGAAGGACTTGGCAGCAATTTTTAAACCTCTCTGGACACAGATGATGAGTCAGAGGACTCCAGGTCTGTTAATGTTATATAAAAAAAGGATGCACTGATAGACCAGGAAATTACAGTTCAACCTCATGGTGGGCAAATTAATAGAAAGAATACTGAAGGCCAGAGTATATCTGCATTTGGAGAGATGGAGATTAATCAGGGATTGTCAATATGGATTTGTTTAGGGAAGATCATGTTTGACAAATTTGTTTGAATGTTTTGGAGAGGAACAGGCCCTTCAGCTCTCAATGTTGCACCGACCTGTGAACTAATCTCAGCTCGTCCCCCTACATTAAACTAAAAATTGTTTAAATCTCCCTAATGTGGCTGAGTTGACTACATTGGCAGGTAGGGCATTCTATGCCCTTACCACTCTCTGCATAAAGAACCTGCCTCTGACATCAGTCTTAAATCTATCACCCCTCAATTTGTAGTTATGCCCCCTCTTACAAGCTGACGTCATCATCCTAGGAAAAAGACTTTCACTGTCTACCCTATCTAATCCCCTGATCATCTTGTATGTCTCTATCAAATCCCCTCTTTGCCTTCTTCTTTCCAATGAGAACAGACCCAGCCTTTCCTCTCAGCCTTTCCTCATAAGACCTTCCCTCCAGACCAGGCAACATCCTAGTAAATCTCCTCTGTACCTTTTCCAAATCTTCCACATCCTTCCCAAAATACGGGGACCAGAACTGTACACAATATTCCAAGTGTGGCCGCAACAGCGTTTTGTATAGCTGCAGCATGATATTGTGGCTCCAGAACTCAATCCCTCTACCAATGAAACCTAACACACTGTATGCCTTCTTAACAGCACTATCCACCTGGGTGGCAACTTTCAGGGATCTATGTACATGGACACCAAGATCCCTCTATACATCCAAACTACCAAGAATCTTTCCATCGACCCAGTATTCTGCCTTTCTGTTATTCTTCCCAAAGTGCATCACCTCACATTTAGCTGCATTGAACTCCATTTGCCACCTCTCAGCCCAATTCTGCAGTTTATCCAAGTCCCCCTGCAACCTGCAACATTTTTCCAAACTGTCCACTACTCCACTGACCTTAGTGTTGTCTGCAAACTTACTAATCCATCCACCTATGCCTGTGTCTAAGTCATTTATAAAAATGACAAACAGCAGTGGTTCCAAAACGGATCGTTGTGGCACACCAATAGTAACCGGACTCCAGGCTGAATATTTTCCATCAACCACCACTCGCTGCCTTCTTTCAGAAAGCCAGTTTCTAATCCAAACTGCTAAATTAATGAGGGTAATGCATTTGAAGTGGTCTACATGAACTTTAACAAGGCTTTTGAAATGGTCCCTCATTTCAGACTGGTCAAGAAAGTAAGAGGCCATGGGACGCAAGGAAAAGTGGCATGTTGGTTCCAAATTTGGCTGAGAGGCAAGAAGCAGGGGGAGGTGGTCAAGGGATATTTCTCTGACACTGTGTCTTGGAGACATGAATAACATGAGGCAATGTATCGTCCCATTTAACACTGCATTGTAGTCAGCGGAGTGAGATCGCAGGCTCTTTGACTGTGATATTGTAATAGATATTGACAAGACAGTGAGAGCTGAACTTACACAGCGTTAATCAGTTAAAAAGTTTACAAACATTAACCCCATTAAAAAAAACGTTAACTGTTAATGAGGAATCTGGGTGAGATTAATAGCTATTCCTTAGCAAGTATTAAAACTGTCAGTAACCGAGGCAACGGTTTGACACAGTGCACTAGAACACAGAGTTCTTCCATTCCCAGAATTGGTCAGTGGCTTCCCACAGGATGATTCAAACCTTTGATTGTACCTTCAGTCTGGCACTCCTTGTTCACAGGGTTGTAGCACAGGATACAATTACTCGGGGTGGGGGGAATGGGGGGGGAAACAGATGTTTGCTCCCACTGGTCATTCAAAAGTCCAGATAAGTGTCTTTTTGTCCATTCATGGGATGAGGGCGACACTGGCTAGGCTAGCATTTATTGCCCATTCCTGTGGGTCTGGAGTCACATGTAGACCAGACCAGCTCAGGACAGCAGGTTCCTTCTCAAGCAGGCATTAGTGAACCACATGGGTTTTTCCAACAATCAATAATGGATCAATCAACAGACTCTTAATTCCAGACTTTTAAAATTTGAATTCAAATTCCACCATGGTGGGATTTGAACCCAGGTCCCTAGATTCCTGCAGAAGGGCTTATGCCCGAAACGTCGATTCTCCTGTTCCCTGGATGCTGCCTGACCTGCTGCGCTGTTCCAGCAACACATTTTCAGCTCCCTAGATATTACCCAAGTGTCTAGATTAACAGTCTGGTGGGAATACCATAAGGCCCTAACCCTCCTGATAAACATGGGGTGGGTCATGGTAAATCTATCATTGTACAAACATCAGTGGTTTGATAATAAGATACGGGAGCCGAATTAGCCCAATTGGCCCATCAAAACTGATCTACCACTCAATCATGGCTCATATGTTTCTCAACTCCATTCTCTTGCTTTCTCTCTGTAACCCTTGATGTCCCTTACTAATCAAGAACCTATCTAGCTCTGTCTTAAATACACTCGGTAACTTGGCCTCCACATGCTTCTGCGGCACTGAGTTCCACAGATTCCCCACCCTCTGGCAGAGAAAAAGCAGGTAGGAAAGCTGATGCTGCTCCCTGGTTTGGCCCCAATGGGACTCCTGGCCCTCAGCACTGGGCCTGATCCTGACATGGCCGAGAAAGCCACACCATTCACAAGGGAAATTAGGGATACCTTGGTGGAAAGATGATCATTTTGAGGATTGGAATGCACTATTCTCCCCTCCACTGTCATTTTAATTTAATCATCATGCCTTTCCCTTTGTTTATTGCTATACTGATCCTGGTGGACAGTGCTTAATCATCGATTTGGCAGAAGTTTTAAAAACAAATTAAAAACTTGAAAGATAGTCTCGGTAATGGTGCATTAAACTTAATGGTTTCACTAATGTACTTCAAGGGAGGAAATCCATTGGCTTTACCTGGTTTAGTGTACATGTGACTGCAAACTCACAGCAATGTAGCTGACTGTACAGTTGATATTGGTAGATTGTTCTGTAAGAAAGCCCTTGTAACTCTTAAATCAAAGAAATTTATTGAGACAGATATCTTGAAGTTTGTTAGCAATGCTATTTACATGGTTTATATAAAGTCTGAGCTCTGAGCCTACTAGTGACTGTACATTATATATACAAAGCTGACTGATTGAACACACTACACTGATTTTATTGCCTTGGGAGACATTGAAAGTGAGACAGGTACTATATATATTTATAATGGGACATCACTAGTTGAGTGACAGGCAACAGAAAGTGGGGACAATAGGCAGCTACAGGTCACTCTGCTATAAAGCGACAGGTGTGTTCCTCTGCGACCTTGTGCAATAGAAAGTCATACTATGGAAAACTGCTATAGAACATCGCGCTGTAGGTCACAAGTCTCACTCATCAGAAAGTTCACATTATTCAAACAAAGTTCACAATTCATCAATAGTGTTATAGCCAATTCGTGCTGATGAAATGCACATCATAGCAGAATGACCTATACTCAAATTGGCAGGATGTGACTAGTGGTGTCCCACAAGGATCTGCGTTAGGGCTTCAAATATTAGTTTAATTATTAATAACTTAGATAATGGTATAGAAAGTCATATATCCAAATTTGCTGATGACGCAAAGTTAGACAGCATTATAGACAGTGTAGATGATAGCATAAAATTATAAAGTAATATTGCTAGTCTAAATGTATGAATCAAACTGTGGCAGACGAAGTTCAAAGTAAGCAAGTATGATGTTATTCAGTTTGGACAGTAGAAGGATAGATCAAGGGTACTTTATATACAGTATGAGGTTAAATACAGTGAATGTCCAAAGAGACTTGGGAGCTCAGGTGCATTTTGTAAACCATCATGACCATTAAGAAAGCTAATGGAATGCTGACCTTTATATCCAGAGCACTGGGGTACAAGGATGCAGTTATACAAAACCCTGGTTAGATACTATTTGGAGCACTGGGTACCACATCTTAGGAAAGGTAGATGGGAGGGAGTATAATGTAGGTTTACAAGAATGATATCTGGACTTCAGGAGTGAGGTTTGGATGGCTCAGTGGTTAGTACTGCTGCCTTACAGCATCAGGGACCCTGTTTCTATTCCACCTTTGGATATCTGTCTGTGTGGAGTCGGCATGCTTTCTCTGTGTCTGCATGGGTTTCCTCAGGTGTTTCAGTTTCCTCCCACAGTCCAAGGATGTGCAGGTTAAGTGGATAGACCATGCTACAATGCCCAGTAGTGTCCAAGGGTGGATAGGCTAGGTGAATAGGCTGTCGTACATTATCCAGGGATGTGCTGGTTAGGTTGTTTAGCCGTGAGAAATTTGGGGTTACAGGGTGAGGTTGGGGTGCTGTTTGGAGGGGCAGTGCAGACTTTTTGGGCTGAATGGCCTACTTCTGCACTGTAGGGATTCTTATTTAAGTTATGAGGACAGATTATACAAATTAGGCCTGCTTTCTGCAGAATTTTGAAGGTTTAGGGGTGATCAAAGTCTTCAAGATATTAACAGGAAAAGACAGAGTAGATAAAGATAAACCATTTCCACTGGTTAGGGATTCTAGAACCAGGGGCATACTCTGAGAATTAGGACCAGAGTGTTCAGGAGAAACGTTAGGAAACGCTTCGACACACAAAGGGTGGGAGAAGGTTTGGAACTCTCTTCCACAAACAGCAGTGGATGCTGGATCCATTGTTAATTTTAAATCTGAGACAGATAACTTCAGTTTAGTAAAGATATTAAGGGATATGGGCCAAAGTCAGGTTTGTGGAGTGAGGCCACAGCTGTGCCATGATCTCACTGAATGATGGAACAGGCTTGAGGGGTTGAAAGGCCTACTCCTGTTCCTATACACTGATGTCATGTAACTGTCTTCAAAGTACAGTGTTATGAGGTCTGGAATCTGCATCACAATACAACAGCAAGCCAAGCAATTCTCGAGAAATTAGCTTTTAAATAAATGGACTGGCCTTGCCAGCAATTCTCAGGAGGAGGCTGTTTGGCCTGTTATTGGCAATTCCTATTTGCTATCACATCATGTTGGACAGGTTAGCCCCCTCCTGGTGGTGTGGGCATACTCTATTTAATTCAGTGTGGCAGACTGCCCTGTCTGAAAGACTCAACAAATTAATTCCACTCCCTGCCTTCTTCCCCATAGTGCTGTAATTTATTAATTTTCACTTCCAGTTGTCCAACTCCTTTTTACAAAGTGACTGCGGAATCTGTCCTGTTGGCAGTGCATTTCCCAACAACAGTAATTTTCTGAAACTAGCGCAGAAAGTGCTGGAGAAACTCAGCAGGTCTGGCAGCATCTGTGAAGAGAAAGCTTTCAATCCAGCCGGACTCTGCTGTGGCAGGATTCAAACCTAAGTTGCCAGAATATTGCCTGGATCTCTGGCTTAACATTCCAGTGATAACACCACCAGGCCATTGCCTTCCTGTAGTCCCACTTTTCCACACTCATAGCTTCGAATGTTGCGACATTTCAAGGGCTCCTCCAAGTACTTTTCAAAGGTTGTGAGGTTTTCAGCCTCAATGACTCTCCCATACAGTGCAATTCAGACTCTGACCACCCTCCATGTGTGAAAAAGCCTCAGAAAACGAGGGCGTGACTCCCTGAAATAAGGCTGGTACTGAATAATCACGTTATCTCACTGGAACTTGAATCCACCACTTTCCCTCTGAGTCAGCACCTTCCAGGAGAACGTGAGAGAAATATTAATAAAAGTGGCTTAATCTGAAACGTATTCAACACTTAAATCTGCTGCTCTGAGCCTTTTTAAAGCATGTAATTATTTCTATAAATGGATAATTCTTTGGTTATTAGCAAATGAAGTTGCATCATGTGTGGATGATGTGCTTTCGGTTAACCTCTGACACAGCTCGTTGTGTACAGACATATCAGAAGAATCTGGTCAATCTTTAATCATTGCCAAGTCCCTTTCTGAGAGGTTACTGTGGCCCCATTACGTGGAAGGGCGGAGTCAGTTATGGGCAAAAGTGAGGACTGCAGATGCTGGAAACCAGAGTTTAGATCAGAGAGGTGCTGGAAAAGCACTGCAGGTCAGGCGGCATCCGAAGAGCAGGAAAATCGATGTTTCTGGCAAAAGCCCTTCAGTTATGGGCTCATTCCATTCTCACTGCGCGCTGTATCATTCCATCCAGACACTCTGATGTTGTTGCTGGGATATTCCTTCACACTTGTGTTGCAATATAAGAGGTCATCACTGTTCCCACTGCTATCATGGTATCATTCTAATGGACAGGCCTTTCCTCAGCAGCTCCTGGCACTGACCACCAATGTCAAGCTTGCCCATTGCCACATTGTGGTCTGAAGAGGTTGCACTGATCTGTGGCTGCCTAGGGTGTGTTTACAGGCGATAGAACATAGAAACAGTACAGCACAGTACAGGCCCTTCGGCCCAAAATGTTGTGCCGAAAATTTATCTTAATCTAAGATCAACCTAACCTACACACCCCTCAATTTACTGCCGACCATGTGTTTGTTCAGCAGTCGCTTAAATGTCCCTAATATCTCAGACTGTACTACCACCGCTGGCAGTGCATTCCACACATCCAACACTCTCTGTGTAACAAACCTACCTCTGACATCTCCCCTAAACCATCCTCCAATCATCTTAAAATTATGACCCCTCGTGACAGCCATTTCTGCCCTGGGGAAAAGTCTCTGGCTAACTACTCTGTCTATGCCTCTCATTACCTTGTACACCTCTATCAAGTCACCTCTCTTCCTTCTTCTCTTCAGTATGAAAAGCCCAAGCTCACTCAATCTCTCTTTATAAGACAAGCCCTCCAATCGAGGCAGCATCCTGGTAAACCTCCTTTGCAGCCTCTCTAAAGTACCTACATCCTTCCTATAATGAGGTGACCAGAACTGGACACAATATTCCAAGTGTGGTCTAACCAGGTATCTATAGAGCTGTAGCGAAATCATGCGACTCTTAAACTCAATCCCCCTGCTAAATGAAAGCCAAAACACCATATGCCTTCTTAGCAATCCTATCAACTTGGGTGGCAACTTTGAGGGATCTACGTACGTGGATCCTAAGATCCAGCTGTTCCTCCACACTGTCAAGAATCCTGTATTTAACCCTGTATTCAGCATTCAAATTTCACCTTACAAAATGAATCACTTGGCATTTATCCAGGTTGAACTCCATCTTTCACTTCTCAGCCCAGCTCTGCATCCTGTCAATGTCTCGTTGTAGCCTGCAACAGCCCTCGACACTACCTAAAACACCACCGACCTCTGTGTCATCTGTAAACTTACTAACCACCCTTCTATTTTTTCATTGAAGTCATTTATAAAAACTACAAAAAGCAGAGGCCCAAGGACAGATCCCTGCAGGACATTATTGGTCACCAACCTCCAGGCGGAATACTTTCCATCCACTGCCACTTGCTGTCTTCTTCTGGCCAGCCAATTCTCTATCCTGGCAGCCAAATTTCCCTGTATCTCGTACCTCCTAACTTTCTGAATGAGTCTACTGTGGGGAACCTTATCAAATGCCTTATTAAAATCCATATACACCACATCCACTGCTCGACCTTCATTAACTAGTCTTGTCACATCCTCAAAGAACTCAATAAGGTTTGTGAGGTATGACCTGCCCCTCACAAAGCCATGCTGACTATCTTTAATCAAACTATGTTTTTCCAAATAGTCATAAATCCCATCTCTCAGAATCTTTCCAGTACCTTGCTTACCACAGCTGACTGGTCTGTAATTCCCAGGAATTTCCCTATTCCCTGTCTTTTACAGAGGAACAACATTCACCTCCCTCCAATCATCCGGTACTACTCCTGTGGAGAGTGAGGATGCAAAGACTATCACCAGAGGCATAGCATTCTCATTCCTTACTTCCAGTAGTAATCTTGGATATATCTGGTCCAGCCCTGGGGACTTATCTAACTTGATGCTTCCCAGAATTTCCAGCACATCCACTTTCTTAATATCAATCTGTTCAAGCCTATTAACCTGGTCCACAATGTTCTCACTATCAATAAGGTCCCTCTCTCTAGTGAATACTGAAGCAAAAAACTCATTTAGGGCCTCCCCTACTTCTTCAGGCACAAGTTCCCTCCACTAGCCCGATCGACCCTACCCTCTCTCTGATCATTCTCTTATTCCTCACGTATGTGTAGAATGCCTTTCGGTGTTCCTTAACTCTTGCCTCCAAGGCTTTTTCGTACTTCTTCCTCACTTTCCTCAGTCCATTTTTGAGTTCTTTCCTAGCTACCGTGTAATCAGTTAAAGCTGTGCCAGATCCTTGCTTCCTCAACATCAAGTAAGCTTCCTTCTCCTTTGTCAAGAAGCTCCTCTGCTCTTGTTATCCAAGGCACCTTTACCTTACCATTCCTTAGTGGGACAAAGTTATCCAGCACTCGCAATAAGTGTTCCTTAAACAGCTTCCACCTTTCTGTTGTACCTTTCCCATTGAACAGTTCTTTCCAATTTATACTCCACAGCTCCTGTCTAATAGCAGTATACTTTCCCCTCCCCCAATTAAAACGACTTGATTCAAATTACTTTTCAGAAAGATCACCTTCATCAAGGATGGAAAAGAAACACAGAGAAACCGGATCAGGATCAGAGTGGACAGGGATCAGGATCAGAGTGGACATGGAGTAGGATTGGGTTTAGAGTGTACAGAGAGCAGGATTGGGATCAGAGTGGACAGGGAGTCGGATCGGGATCGGAATGGATAGGGAGTGGGAACAGGATCAGAATGGACAGGGAGTGGGATTGGATCAGAGCGGACAGGGAGCAGGATCAGATTGCACAGGGAACTGGATCGGGATCAGAATGGGTAGGGAGTGAGAGCAGGATCAGAGTGGACAGAGGGTGGGATTGGGATCAGATTGGGCAGAGAGCAGGATTAGGTAATGAACTGTCGGTCTTGTATGTCTAGATTATAATATTGCATTGGATTATTGGTCTGGTATCACTGCATTATAATTCTGGAATAACAGGATGATTTATCTGGAATTCTTGGTTTGTTCTCTGGATTTCTAAACTGCTCCTTTTGGTTTATTGGTTTGGTACACTGGATTACTAATCTGGAATCTCTGCATTCTAATCTGGATTACTAGTCAATAACTTTCAGATTACTGATGAGGAATCTTTGGATGTCTAATCCAGCCCCTCTGGAATCCTATTTCAGAATCTGCAGATTTCTAATCTAGTGTGGTATCTCTGGATTATTAATCTGAAACTGCTGTGTTACTTATCTGGACAATGTGAAGACTGTTTTTGTTTTATTTTTCTGCAGTTTTGAAACTGAAATGGGACAATAATTGTATGAAAACCAAGAACTGTTGAAGGATTGCTGCACTTTTTAAAAGAAAGTAACGTGACACTCATTGTAAACATTGTTTACACAGCTGCTTGGTTAGGGACAAAGAACAAAGAACACCACAGCACAGAAACAACCCACAAAGACACATGATGCCTTTCTAAACTAAAAATCTTTTGCCTCTACATCCCCATGACTCTACACATCCATATCCCCCTATACAGTGTTTAAGGCATAGGTGAAGCCTAGATTGCAGATGAGCTGGAGCTAAGGGGTGTGCATGAAAGGAGCTTCAGTCAGCAACAAGTAGCTGATTGGTTTGTGGACCAGTGATCAGTTATCAATGACCAAGGTCTGCTGATTGCCATCAGCAATTTGATTGGATCCCCAGGTAAGTAAACAGTTTATGGGTGTGAATGTTATGGCAGCAATCATTAGGTCTCTGGAAGTGAAGGAGCTGTTTTTACTCTGTATTAAAAGAATCTTAAGCCTGAAGCTAGCCAGTTTATTTCCCATTTTCAGTTGCTGGAAGCTGCAACTTTTAATTTAAAAGTGTAAACAGCCACCCTGCAAAGCAAATGAAAGTATCAGGAGAAGGAAGACTGAGAAACCACAAACTGTTTGGTCCAAACATCATCTCACCTGTAGACAGGAATGACTGACCTGCCTTCCCAGATTCTCCTTCACCCATAACACCCATATTTTTCTGTATATCTGTGTCTGTCTGTGTATGTATAAAAGGGGAGTTTATAAGGGGGTTGGAGATTACACTACTAGAGTTACCTACTGACAGTCATAATTGTTTGCCTGTATTTAAAATCTATTTATTTGCAATAAATCATCATTTTTATTAAGTACACACACCTGGTACATGCTGTCTGTCACCTTGGGACTAAAACCCAAATAAATTGGGTGAGTTCTGTGTACTTTTATAAAATATTTAACTTCTGTGATTACTCTGGGTATAAGGCTTTATTTCCAGTGTGTTCTGGATTAGAGTGGTGCTGGAAAAGCACAGCAGTTCAGGCAGCATCTAAGGAGCAGGAAAATCGACATTTCGGGCAAAAGCCCTTCATCAGGAATAGAGGCAGAGTGCCCAGGCACATCGATTTTGCTGCTCCTCTGATGCTGCCTGACCTGCTGTGCTCTTCCAGCACCACTCTAATCCAGAATCTGGTTTCCAGCATCTGCAGTCATTGTGATTTTTCCAGTGTGTTCCCTCAGTGAAATGTAACTGTTAGCTGTTGGATACCTCTTGATTACCAGGTTGTTTCCTCTGGATTACTAGTCTAGAATTGCAGGATTTCTAATCTAGAATTTCTGGATAACCAATCTGGATTAGTATCCATGAAACTCTGGATTACTAGATTTGGATTTGAATATGGAAGCTCTGGATCATCTGTTTGGCAACTTTCCTCAGTCTTGGGCATTGCTGCTGGGCCCAGCATTTATTGCAAATCCTTAGTTTCCCCCTGAAAAGGTCGGGGTGAGCTGCCTTCTTGAACCACTGCAGTCCATGTGCTGTGGATTGACTCACAATGCAGTGAGGGAAGGAGTTCCAGGACTTAACCCAGTGACAGTGAAGGAAGTCAGGATGGTGAGTGGCTTGGAGAGGAACTTGCAGGTGGTGGTGTTCCCACGTATCTCTGTCCATATCCTTCTAGATGGGAGTGGCTGTGGATTTAGACGGTGCTGTTTGGAACCTCTGGATTCCTATTCTGGTGCACCTGGAGGATTAGTCTGGTATCATTACCACTATTTTATCTTCAGTCATGTGGGTTTGGAAACACAATCGTCTTTCTCAGAGCAGAGCAACTTCAGCTTCTGAATCACAGCTGATACAGAATTTGCATAATTTCATAATACTTTTTATGAATCAAAAATTTGTGCACTGTGTGTTAATTCATCTTCACCTTTAATAATGCAAATGGTCTCCTGTTTAATGAAACTAAGTGAATGTGATTGAGAGTCCAGAGGTTCTCTCTCTGAAGTGAATCTGGCTCAAACAGGGCTATTTTTATCCTTTGTTGAGTGATTCTTTGGCAGATGAAGAGTGGAAGACACTTTTTATTTTGTAACTTGACCCCTAAGTCATCCAATACCTAACCCAGGTGTGAAAGGCTTGACACCCATTAACCTGCTCCACATAACAAACTCCAGCCACATAAACTGCTGGAGATAGGTCTATCGACATCCGCTTTGGCATTTAAAGCAATGCCGCCTCAGAAACATGAACATGAGCCTCCAGTAATTGTTAACCCATTCTGGGGCTGATTTCCCTTTGGTGAAAAACATACCAAGATGAAAGGAAGTGGTTTACTCTTGGTGATTGGAACAAAACGGATGTTAGAGGCAAGCAAGATACATATCTCTTGACTTACCTTTCCATTAAAGTGATTCATTAAAATCAGTCCCAGTGCTGAAGAGTATAACGTCACCTCTCTGATGGATGTAACCTAGAAATTCAGACTTGTCACGGCTGATTTTGTGCTATAAGAGTGAACGGACATTCAACACATTCCCTCCTGTGAGCTGGGATTGCCTGATGAATATCTTACGCTTGAAACGTCGATTCTGCTGCTCCCTGGATGCTGCTTGACCTGCCTGTGCTTTTCCAGCGCCACATTCTCGAACTCTGATCTCCAGCATCTGCAGTCCTCACTTTCTCTCAGTTGGTAATATTAAGCAGCAGCAAGTGCTGGTTACCAGAACCAGCCAGTATTATTCACAGGTTGGATTGTGGTTTGTCAGTTCACAGAGTTAGTTATCTTCTGGGGTATTTCGGTTCTTATCTGAGCATGAGAAACATTATATGTCTGTCAAAATGTCGCTATCATCTCTGCTTCTGCCATCTCCTCTGACAGTGTGTTCCAGGCAACTATCACCCACTGTGTAAAAAAACCTGCGTGCACATCTCCTTTAAACATCCCTCCTCTCATCTTTAAGCTACGCACCCTAGTAATTTGCATTTCCACCCTCAGAAAAGACTCCAAGTATCCACTCTATCCATGCCTCTCATAATTTATATACTTCTATAAGTCATCCATCAGCCTTTGATTCTCGAGCAACAACAATCCAAGATTATCCAACCTCGCCTTCTGGCTAATAAGTCCAGGCAAACCTCTTTTGCACCCTCTCCAAAGCCTCCACATCCTTCTGATAGTGTGGCAATACTCCAAATGTGGCCTAACTGTGAGACTTTTTAAGCAGTTTGACACAACTGAGTGGCTTACCACACCATTTCAAAGGTTCATAGCTCCTTGAAAGTGGAGTCGCAGGTAGATAGGATAGTGAAGAAGGCATTTGGTATGCTTTCCTTTATTGGTCAGAGTACTGAGTACAGGAGTTGGAAGGTCATGTTGCGGCTGTACAGGACATTGGTTAGGCCACTGATGGAATATTACATGCAATTCTGGTCTCCCTCCTACAGGAAGGATGTTGTGAAACTTGAAAAGGTTCAGAAAAGATTTACAAGGATGTTGCCAGGTTTGGAGGATTTGAGCTATAGGGAGAGGCTGAACAGGCTGGGGCTGTTTCCCTGGAGCGTCGAAGGCTGAGGGGTGACCTTATAAAGGTTTACAAAATTATGA
The DNA here is from genome assembly GCF_037043375.1 of Chiloscyllium plagiosum. Lineage (NCBI taxonomy): Eukaryota > Metazoa > Chordata > Chondrichthyes > Orectolobiformes > Hemiscylliidae > Chiloscyllium > Chiloscyllium plagiosum. The sequence goes on along the minus strand of NW_028270139.1, from coordinate 164,785,572 downwards.
GAGGCATGGATAGGATAAATAGACAAAGTTTTTTTCCCTGGGGTGGGGGAGTCCAGAATTAGAGGACACAGGTTTAAGGTGAGAGGGGAAAAATATATAAAAGACCAAAGGGGCAACTTTTTCACACAGAGGGTGGTACGTGTATAGAATGAGCTGCCAGAGGATGTGGTGGAGGCTGGTACAATTACAACATTTAAAAGGCATCTGGCTGGGTATATGAATAGGAAGGGTTTGGAGGGATATGGGCCAAGTTCTGGAAAATGGGACTAGATTAGGTTAGGATATCTGGTTGGCATGGACGAGTTGGGCTGAAGGGTCTGCTTCCATGCTGTCTATTTAAGAGCCAAGGATTGTGATCTGAAGTCACATGTAGGCCAGGTCAGTTAAGGATGGCAGATTTCCTTCCCTAATGCAGCACTCCACCATCTGCTGTGGTTGGATTTGAGGACATTAGGTGGGTCTTTGGATTACTAAGCCTGCTGATAATACCACTGGGCCACTGCCTCCCAAAAAACCCTCTACGCAAATCACATGGCTGACTAAGAGAAGCCGAGCTCCAAAGAATAAGATCTCAACACCAGCAATGGAGCAGGTGGCAAACTGGACAGCGTCAGGAATAATAAGCTACCACCTGACGGCTGGATGTACATCAAAGAGGGAAGATTAAAATGTTTTCAGTTGCTTTATATGATGCCAGTGTGCTGTCAAGTTGGCTTTTAGTGGTTGGGTTACCCTGTGACTTTTGCATCTTATCAAGCAAATCTCCAGTCAACTCTGAGACTACCATGTACTCCACAAACCTCTGTGAGTCTACACTTTCTAAAACCCAGGTTATAAACCTCCAGATACCCACTGACCCCCCGCACTCTCTTACACTTCCCATTATTGAAGATGGAAGCAGTCATCTCTCCTGAATCAACCTTGGCAACACTCAGCTAAGCTTGAACTGGTCACTAGCTGGTGGTCACACTGATGGAACTGACCACTTTTGGAGTTGCATGGATAGTTCTGGTCACCCTGCTGTTGGAAAGATATTATTAAATTGAAGAAAGTTTCGAAAAGATTTACCATCTTGACAGGACTGGAGGGTTTGAGTTATAAGGAGAGGCTGGATAGACTGGGACTTTTTTCACTGGAGCATCCTAAGTTGAGGGGTGACGTTATAGAGGTATATAAAATCATGAGGGGTATAGATAAGGTGAATAGCATTGGTCTTTTTCCCAGAGTGGGGAAATTCAAAACTTGGTGCCATATTTTTACGGTGAGCAGAGAAAGATTTAAAACCACATAGAGGGTGGTCCATATATGGAATGAACTGGCTGAGAAAGTGGTGGATACAGGTACAGTTGCAACATTTAAAATGCATCTGGATAGGTGTATGAATTGGAAAGGTTTGGAGGGATATGGGCCAAATGCAGGTAACCGGAACTAGTTTAGTTTGGGAAACTTAGTCACCATGGACAGGTTGGACTGTAGGGTCTTTTCCCATGCTATATGACTCTATCCAATGGTCACACTGGTCACTATACAGTGGTCACACTCATCACGGTGGCACAGTGGTTAGCACTGCTGCTTCACAGCACCAGAGACCCGGGTTCAATTCCCGACTCAGGCGACTGACTGTGTGGAGTTTGCACATTCTCCCCGTGTCTGCATGGGTTTCCTCCGGGTGCTCCGGCTTCCTCCCACAGTCCAAAGATGTGCAGGTTAGGTGAATTGGCCATGCTAAATTGTCCGTAGTGTTAGGTAAAGGGTAAATTATGGGAATGGGTGGGTTGCGCTTCGGTGGGTCGGTGTGGACTTGTTGGGCCGAAGGGCTGTTTCCACACTGTAAGTAATCTAATCTAATCAAAACACTGCAACAAATTTCATTTCCATTCTCCTTTGTACACCTTCACCCTCACTGATAGCATTTACCCGGTTGAGTGGGGGGGTGGGGAGGTGAGCAAGTGGGGTGTACGGGAGGGGCCGAACGGTGTTGCTGTTGTAATGTCACAATACACATCATCCAGAGGGTGCAGGCTGTTGGGATAGTGACTCATATTCAAATCCCAGTCCAGCAGCTGATTGAGTTTCAATTCAATGAACAAATCTGGAGTTGAGAGATTGACTCATCCTGAAGCTATTGATTGACCATGATTGTATTAAAAGCCCATCTGCTCACTAATGCTTTTTAAGGAAGCAAGTCTGGAATACATGTGACTCACTGCTGCTGAAATGGCCAGTTGAATGGACGGACAAAAGTGATGGCCACACCACACAGCAGAATAAAACAATAGCCATGTCCAGAGGGAGCTGAGCTTAACGTGTATCATTATAACAGTGCCATAATTATGTTACCCCACAGAGTAACTCAACTCAATCTCCAGTTATGTTACTGCACCGGTAATCCAAGGCACAAAGACTAATATTCCAGGGAATGTGGCTTCTAATCCCAACAACACCTTCAGTTATTAAAAGTACAGTAAATCTGAAAGTAATGCCAAAGTAAGTGACATTGAGCTGTAGACTGGTGATAAACATGCTTGAATGAAGGGAAGCTGCTGGCCTTAGCCTAGGCTCACACATGACTCCAGACCTACGTGAACTGCCCTGAATGCTGAAGTAAGCTGGACAGCCACAAAGTTTTATCGAGATATTTCCCAGGGCAGTCAGGGTGACAATAAACACAGTTTTGCCAGTGACCAAGCTCCAGGAATGATTTTTAAAGTGTGCAATCTTAGAGAGAATGGAACAGGTGGTGGAGAGTGCGATGAAATTCTCATTCAATCAGCCAAAGCCAGAAGGGAAAGGTGAAAGGTGAACGTTCTGGCCCACTGCATCCATTCGTCTCCCAGGGAGATGTGTTTTACTGTTCTGATCTTCTGCCTTGTTCCGAAACCTCACCCTCACCTTTGAAAGGCTAATCTGTTAATTGTTGAGCTATGTGTGACTGACTAGCCAAAGTAAACTTTATACTTGAGACTCTGAATGTAAAACTAAGGTTTTGAGTACTGGTCAATCTGCTGAATTGGTTAATCTTACATTTAGTCTCAGACACATCTACAGACACATCCACACACACTCAAAGACATACCCACCCTCACACATAAATACACAGACACTCAAAACACATACCCACACTCACAAATACACACACACCCACACTCACGCATACACACCCATACTCACAAACATACACACGCGCACACACACACTTCTTTCAAAGGAGTGTGGGGAACAGAGAGATCTTGGAGTTCAGGTGCATGGTTCTCTGCAAGTGGAATCACAGCTAGATAGGGCAGTGAAGAAGGCTTTTGGCACACTGACCTTCATCAGTCAGGGCACTGAGTAAAGAGGTTGGGAAGTTACGTTGCAGTTGTGCAGGACGTTGGTGAGGCCGCACTTGGAGTATTGTGTTCAGTTTTGGCCACTTTGTTATAGGAAGGATGTTATTAAACTGGAAAGAGTGCAGAAGAAATTTACAAGGATGTTGCCAGGACTCAACGGTCTGGGAGAGGTTCGACAAGCTAGGACTCCTTCTTTAGTGGGTAGGAGACTGAGGGGGGACCTTATAGATGCATATAAGATCATGAGAGGCCTGGATGGGGTGAAGGCACTCAGTCTTTTTCCCAGGGTTGGGGAAATCAAGGACTAGAGGGCATCAGTTTAAGATTAGAGGGGAAAGAATAATAGGCAACCTGAGGGTGGTACACATATGGAATAAGCTGCCAGTGGAGATGGTTGAGGCGGGTACATTAACAACACTTTAGATTAGATTAATTACAGTGTGAAAACAGGCCCTTCAGCCCAACAAGTCCATACCGACCCGCCAAAGCATAACCCACCCAGACCCATTCGCCTACATTTACCCCTTCACCTAACACTACGGGCAATTTAACACGGCCAATTCACCTAACCTGCACATCTTTGGACTGTGGGAGGAAACCGGAGCACCCGGAGGAAACCCACGTGGACGCGGGGAGAATGTGCAAACTCCACACAGTCAGTCGCCTGAGGCGGGAATTGAACCCGGGTCTCAGGCGCTGTGAGGCAGCAGTGCTAACCACTGTGCCACCGTGCCGCCCACAACTTAAAAGGCATTTTGCACAAATACATGGACAGGAAAGGATCAGAAGGATATGGGCCAAGTGCAGGGAAATGTGGTTAGCGTGAACGGACATTTTCGTTAGCATGGACCAGTTGGGCCAAGGGCTGGTCTCCGTGCTGTAGGACTCTATGATGCACACTCACAAACACACGCATGCACATACAAACACCCACACTTATACTCACAAACACACACATGCACAAACACACACATGCACAAACACACACCCACACTTACAAGCATGCACATCCACAGTCACAAACATATTCTCATCCCAGAATGACAGTCTCGTCCCAACTGATTTTCAGGGTATTCTATCGTTCCTTAATTGGCTTTCACAAAGCCAGCAACTGTTAACTGAACTGTGATGAATTTTATCAAAATTTTACTTTTTTGAATTATAATGTATAACTTCTGTCATTAATACAAGTACCATGGTGTGGTGACTTATAGAGTCACAGAGTCATAGAGATGTACAGCATGGAAACAGACCCTTCGGTCCAACCTGTCCATGCCGACCAGATATCCCAACCCAATCTAGTCCCACCTGCCAGCACCCAGCCCATATCCCCCCCCAAACCCTTCCTATTCATATACCCATCCGAATGCCTTTTAAATGTTGCAATTGTACCAGCCTCCACCACTTCCTCTGGCAGCTCATTCCATACACATACCATCTTCTGCGTGAAAAAGTTGCCCCTTAGATCTCTTTTATATCTTTCCCCTCTCACTCTAAACCTATGCCCTCTAGTTCTAGACTCTCCGATCCCAGGGAAAAGACTTTGTCTATTTATCCTATCCATGCCCCTCATGATTTTGTAAACCTCTACAAGGTTACCCCCTCAGCCTCCGACGCTCCAGGGAAAACAGCCCCAGCCTGTTCAGCCTCTCCCTATAGCTCATATCCTCCAACCCTGCAACCTCCTTGTAAATCTTTTCTGAACCCTTTCAAGTTTCACAACATCTTTCCGATAGGAAGGACACTAGAATTGCACGCAATATTCCAACAGTGGCCTAACCAATGTCCTGTACAGCCGCAACATGACCTCCCAACTCCTGTACTCAATACTCTGACCAATAAAGGAAAGCATGCCAAACGCCTTCTTCACTATCCTATCTACCTGCTACTCCACTTTCAAGGACCTATGAACCTGCACTCCCTGGTCTCTTTGTTCAACAACACTCCCTAAGACCTTACCATTACGTCCTGCTAAGATTTGCTTTCCCAAAATGCAGCACCTCGCATTTATCTGAATTAAACTCCATCTGCCACTTCTCAGCCCATTGTCCCATCTGGTCCAGATTCTGTTGTAATCTGAGGTAATCCTCTTTGCTGTCTACTCACCTCTAAATTTGGTGACATCTGCAAACTTACTAACTGTACTTTTTATGCTCGCATCCAAATCATTTATGTAAATGACGAAATGTAGAGGGCCCTGCACCGATCCTTGTGGTACTCCACTGGTCACAGGCCTCCAGTCTGAAAAACAACCCTCCACCACCACCCTCTGTCTTCTACCTTTGAGCCAGTTCTGTATCCAAATGGCTGGTTCTCCCTGTATTCCGTGAGATCTAACCTTGCTAATCAGTCTCCCATGGGGAACCTTGTTGAATGTCTTACTGAAGTCCATATAGATCACATCTACTGCTCTGCCCTCATCAATCTTCTTTGTTATTTCTTCAAAAAACTCAATCAAGTTTGTGAGACATGATTTCCCCGCACAAAGCCAGGTTGACTATCCCTAATCATTCCTTGCCTTTCCAAATACATGTACATCCTGTCTCTCAGGATTCCCTCCAACAACTTGCCCACCACCGACATCAGGCTCACCGGTCTATAGTTCCCTGGCTTGTCCTCACCGCCCTTCTTAAACAGTGGCACCACGTTTGCCAACCTCCAGACTTCCGGCACCTCGCCTGTGACTATCTATGATACAAATATCTCAGCAAGAGGCCCAGCAATCACATCTTTAGCTTCCCACAGAGTTCTCAGGTACACCTGATCAGGTCCTGGGGATTTATCCACTTTTAACCGTTTCAAGACATCCAGCACTTCCTCCTCTGTAATCTGGACATTTTGCAAGATGTCACCATCTATTTCCCTACAGTCTATATCTTCCATATCCTTTTCCACAGTAAATACTGATGCAAAGTATTCATTGAGTATCTCCCCCATTTTCTGTGGCTCCACACAAAGGCCACCTTGCTGATCTCTGAGGGGCCCAATTCTCTCCCTACTTACCCTTTTGTCCTTAATATATTTGTAAAAACCCTTTGGATTCTCCTTAATTCTATTTGCCAATGCCAGCTCATGTCCCCATTTTGCCCTCCTGATTTCCCTCCTAAGTATACTCCTACTTCTTTTGTACTCTCTAAGGATTCACTCGATCTATCCTGCCTATACCTGTCATATACATCCTTCTTTTTCTTAACCAAACCCTCAATTTCTTTCATCATCCAGCATTCCTTATACCTACCAGCCTTCCCTTTCACCCTGACAGGAATATACTTTCTCTGGATTCTCATTATCTCATTTCTGAAGGCTTCCCATTTTCCAGCCGTCCCTTTACATGCAAACATCTGCCCCCAGCTTTTGAAAGCTCTTGCCTAATATGTCAAAATTGGCTTTTCTCCAATTTAGAACTTCAACTTTTAGATCTGGTCTATCCTTTTCCATCACTATTTTAAAACAAATAGAATTATGGTCGCTGGCCCCAAAGTGCTCCCCCACTGACACCTCAGTCACCTGCCCTACCTTATTTCCCAAAAGTAGGTCAAGTTTTGCACCTTCTCTAGTAGGTACATCCACAAACTGAATCAGAAAATTGTCTTGTACGCACTTAACAAATTCTTCTCCATCTAAACCTTTAACACTATGACAGTCCCAGTCGGATGTTTGGAAAGTTAAAATCCCCTACCATAACCAATCAATTATTCTTATAGATAATTTAGGTCTCCTTACAAGTTTGTTTCTCAATTTCCCTCTGACTATTACGGGGTCTATAATACAATCCCAATAAGGTGATCATCCCTTTCTTATTTCTCAGTTCCACCCAAATAACTTCCCTGGATGTATTTCCGGGAATATCCTCCCTCAGTGCAGCTGTAATGCTATCCCTTATCAAAAATGCCACTCCCCCTCCTCTCTTGCCTCCCTTTCTATCCTTCCTGTAGCACTTGTATCCTGGAACATTAAGCTGCCAGTCCTGTCCACCCCTGAGCCATGTTTCTGTAATTGCTATGATATTCCAGTGCTGAAAATGTGTTGCTGGAAAAGCGCAGCAGGTCAGGCAGCATCCAGGGAACAGGAGAATCGACGTTTTGGGCATAAGCCCTTCTTCAGGAATTCTGCAGATGCTGGAGATCAGAGCTGAAAATGTGTTGCTGGAAAAGCGCAGCAGGTCAGGCAGCATCCAGGGAACAGGAGAATCGACGTTTCGGGCATAAGCCCTTCTTCAGGAAGGGCTTTCCAGTCCCATGTTCCTAACCATGCCCTGAGTTCATCTGCCTTCCCTGTTGGGCCCCTTGCATTGAAATAAATGCAGTTTAATTTATTAGTCCTATCTTGTCCCTGCCTGCCCTGACTGTTTGACTCGCTTCTGTTCTCAGCTGTACCCGTCTCAGATCGATCTCTTTCCTCACTATCTCCCTGGGTTCCACCCCCCCACCTTACTAGTTTATTTCCTCCCAAGCAGCTCTAGCAAATTTCCCTGCCAGTATATTAGTCCCCTTCCAATTCAGGTGCAATCCGTCCTTCTTGTACAGGTCACTTCTACCTCAAAAGAGATTCCAATGATCCAAAAATGTGAGTCCTTCTCCCATACACCAGCTCCTCAGCCATGCATTCAACTGCTCTATCCTCCTATTCCTGCCCTCACTAGCTCCTAGCACGTATGCAGAGACAAGTTCGGCAGGGTAGGAGCAGGCCGAGACGACGGTTCGACCAGGGCAATCAGGCTTGTGAATCTTGGGGAGGAGGTAGAATCAGGCAGTGTGGGGTTCCCAGACTATGACGTTGGAGGCTGTGAGTGTTGAGAGTGTGGTGCTGGAAAAGCACAGCCAGTCAGGCAGCATCTGAGGAGCAGGAGAATCGAAGGTTCCTCACTTTCTCCAACCAGGGATCGGTCTATTTTAGAGCTAGTGATGTGTAATGAGGCAGGTTTATTACATACGAGAGTAGATTCGAATAGAATAAAGTAGAATAGAATAGGAATTATTATAATGTGTAATTTTACATGAAAAATACAGTGAAAAGTTTAATAAGATTCTGGGTAATCCAAGATGGAGGATGGGAAAAATTTCTGGTTGTAAGAGCTGCTCCTTCTTTTGAGGTATTTTAGGTGTTGGAGGTTATTTCCTCAAATTCCAGGAGCAGCAATTACTGTTTTATATGCTGTTGCATTGTTTTGGAACTTTGGAAAACAAAGGTCAAAACAACAGCAGTTTTAAAAGGAAGAAAAGCAGACAAAGGAAGCACATGGTGAGGACAGTGCAGGAGACAGAGAGAGAGAGAGAGAGAACCTGCACAGTTACTGCCTTTGCTGTTTGAATTCGTGTATCGCTGGCCATTGGGGTGCATCTGGGAAAATTAACAAACAGTGAAATTCACAACTAATCTTGGAGGAACCGGTTTGGACGAAGTTCACAGCACAGAATCAGATAAGTTAATTGTTGTTTTAAGTCTGTCCAAGAGAAAGGCTGTATTAGTGAGTACAGTGGGTTCCTTCTTGATTATATGTTTTTGTTGAAAAGTCTCTTGATTAAACTTAAAATATAAGCCATAGCTATTAATTTAACCTGGTGCAGTGTTTTGTAGAGGAATAAGACGGTGTTATTTTCTGGGTCTGTAGATTGTGAAGGAGCAAAAATGGCCTTTGCAGTGATATGTAATTCTTGTCAGATGTGGGAGTTTAAAGAGAGTTTAAGGGTTACTGTGGATTATATCTGCCATAAATGCTGTTGGATGCGAATCTTATCAGATCGAGTTGATCGGTTGGAGGGACAGATAGAAGCGATGAGAAATTTGCAACAGCAACAGTATGTGATGGATGGCAGTTATAGGAAGTGGGGAAAGTCTCAGACACAGTCACACAGATGGGTTAACTCCAGGAAGGGTAAGAGAGGTAGGCACCTAGAGCAGGAGTCTTTTGTGGATATACCCATTTCAAACAGGTGTGGTGTTTTGGAAAATGTATGGGGTGATGGATTCTCAGGGGAACATAGCACGAACAGCCAAGTTTCTGGCATTGAGACTGGCTCTAATGCAACGAGGGATACATCGGCTTCCAAGAGATCAATTGTGTTAGGGGATTCTGTAGTCAGAGGTACAGACAGACGTTTCTATGGCCAGCAGAGAAAAAGCAAAATGGTGTGTTGTTTCCCTGGTGCCAGGATCAAAGATGTCTCAGAGAGGTTGCAGAATGTTCTCACGGGGGAGAGGGGCCAGCAAGAGGTCATTGTCTACGTTGGAACCAATGACATTGGTAGGGAAAAGGTTGAGATTCTGAAGGGAGATTACAGAGAGTTAGGCGGAAATTTAAAAAGGAGGTCCTCAAGGGTAGTAATATCTGGATTACTACCCTGCTGTTGTTTTGACTTTTTATTTCCAAAGTTCCAAAACAATGCAACAGCATTGGGCGGCACGGTGGCACATTGGTTAGCACTGCTGCCTCACAGCGCCAGAGACCCGGGTTCAATTCCCGCCTCAGGCGACTGACTGTGTGGAGTTTGCACATTCTCCCCGTGTCTGCGTGGGTTTCCTCCGGGTGCTCCAGTTTCCTCCCACAGTCCAAAGATGTGCAGGTCAGGTGAATTGGCCAGGCTAAATTGTCCGTAGTGTTAGGTCAGGGGTAGATGTAGGAGTATGGATGGGTTGTGCTTCGGCAGGGCGGTGTGGACTTGTTGGGCCGAAGGGCCTGTTTCCACACTGTAAGTAATCTAATATAAAACAATAATTGCTGCTCCTGGAATTTGAGGAAATCACCTCCAACACCTAAAATACCTCAAAAAAAGGAGCAGCTGTTACAGCCAGAAATTTTTCCCATCCTCCATCTTGGATTACCCAGAATTTTATTAAACTTTTCACTGTATTTTTCATGTACAATTACACATTATAATAATTCCTATTCTATTCTACTTTATTCTATACAAATCTACTCTCATATGTAATAAACCTGCCTCATTACACATCACTAGCTCTAAAGTAGACTGATCCCTGGTTGGAGAAAGTGAGGAACCTTCGATTCTCCTGCTCCTCAGGTGCTGCCTGACTGGCTGTGCTTTTCCAGCACCACACTCTCAACACTCACAGCCTCCAACGTCATAGTCTGGGAACCCCACACTGCCTGATTCTACCTCCTCCCCAAGATTCACAAGCCTGATTGCCCTGGTCGAACCGTCGTCTCAGCCTGCTCCTACCCTGCCGAACGTATCTCTGCATACATTAACACGATCCTGTTAATGTATGCTCCTGGGACATCACCCATGCCCTCAACCTCCTCCATGACTTTCATTTCCCCTGCTCCCAATACCTTATCTTCACTGTGGGCATCCAGTCTCTGTACACATCTATCCGCCATGATAAAGGCCTCTAAGCCCTCCATTTCTTCCTCTCACGCCGACCCAACCAGTACCCTTCCACTGACACCCTCATCAGCCTGGCTGAACTTCAAAGACCGCAATTGCCCCTCCCACGTGGTTGATGATGTCCTCTAGCGCATCTCTTCCACTTCCCGCTCCTCTGCCCTTGAGCCCCAGCCCTCCAATTGCAACAAGGACAGAACCCACCTTCCACCCCACCAACCTCTGCGTACATTGCATCATCGTCCGCCGCTTCCGCCACCTACAAACAGACCCCACCAGTAGGGATACATATTTCCTTCCCCACCTCAATCAGCTTTCCGGAGAGATCATTCCCTCTGCGACCCCTTCATCAGATCCACATTCCCGCCCCACCATCCCACCCCCGGCGCCTTCCCTTCCCATTGCAGGAAGTGTAAAATCTGTGCCCACACATCCCCCCTCACCTCTGTCCAAGGCCCCAAAGGATTGTTCTGCATTGAACAGAAATTTGCCTTATTTCCATGTACATTATCAACTGTATCCATTGCACCCGGTGTGATCTCCTCTATATCAGGGAGACAGGACGCCAACTTGAGGATCATTCCAGAGAACATCTCTGGGAAACCCACACCAACCAACCCCACTGCCCCATGGCTAAATCCCCCTCCAACTGCGCCAAAGACATGCAGGACCTGGACCTCCTCTATCGCCAACCCTTACCACCAGACGCCTTGAGGAAGAATGCTTCATCTTCTGCCTTGGGACCCTGCAAACACAAGGGATAAATGTGGATTTCACCAATTTCCTCATTTCCCCTCACCCACCTTATTCCACTTCCAAGCCTCCAGCTTGGCACTGTCCCCTTGACCGGTCCTACCTGTCCATTTTCCTTCCTTCCCACCCATCGCTCCACCTGCACCTTCATCTACCTATCATATTCCCAGCTACCTTCCTCCAGCACCACCCCCCTCCCATTTATCTCTCAGCCCTCCTGGCCCACCAGCCTCATTCCTGACGAAGGGCTTATGCTCAAAACGGCGATTCTCCTGCTCCTTGAATGCTGCCTGACTGGCTGTGCTTTTCCAGCCCCACACTCTCGACTCAGATCCCTGGTTGGATCCACAACATATTGTTTGGGGAAACTGTCCTGAATCATAGTATTTTACAGAACAGAAGGAGGTCCTTGGACCCATCATGTCTGTACTGGCTCCCAAAAGAGATACTCAGCTACTGCCACTCTCCAGCACTATCTCAGTAGCCCTTGAACATCATCCCTTTCAAATATATATCCAGCTGTCTTTTGAAACCTCCTACTGATTCTATCTCACTCTTTGAGTAAAGAAGCTTCTCCTCATCTTACTCTCAGCTCTCTTGCTGGCAATCTTGAAATTGTGACCCCGAATTACTGACACACCAAAAGGTGCAAACAGAATATCCTTTCTTACCCTGTCAAAATTGTTCATAATTTTGAACACCTCAATAAGGTCTTAATCTTCACTGCTTCAAGGAGAATAAGCCAGATTTCTATAATTTCTCCTTATTTCTAAAATCTTTAATTCCTGGTATCATTCCAGCAAATCTCCTTTGAACACTTTCCAGGGCTTTAACATCCTTCCATAAACAATATTATGAAGGTGCAGAGGTGTACTGTACCTTTAAGAGATTTGAAAAGCTAACAAGGACAGACAAAGCACAGAGAGTCCTGAACAAAGTAAGAATGTAACACTTGGTTGAAACAAAATAGCTGGAGTTGTGTTGCTATGGAACAAAAACAAATTCAAATTCAGCCAAGCAGTTTAAATTATGCCCCAAGATACCAAAATCCAATCAAATTTGAAATATGATGTTTTTGATGGTATCAACACCAATGAAATGCTCTGATGGTTTGGGGTATAAAGCTGGACATTTAGAACAGTTTGAGGGAGAACGGCCAAGAAAACCAACACGTATAGACTGTCAGCGGAATAGCTCTCTGAAAGGTACCTGTGCATATGAAAGACCTGTGAAGCAGAATACTGAAGAGAAGACGACAGAGGAAACTCTACAGGGGAAGTTACAAAGAGAAGATTCGACAGCTGGCTGGTTTTAAAATTTGAATGTTTTTTGTAAATCTTAATCAGAGTTTTTATCGGATCAGTATTGCAGAGTGGGAGTTAAAAGATAGGTTTAACAGAAAGGAGTTGTCAGCTGTTGCTTAATGTTCTCTTTTGGACCCTTTTGGACTTAAGGACTTAAGGAAGGGCAACAGAATTAGCAGATGAGTACATGTTGGTGCATAAGACAAGCTTCCGGCCAGAATTTCATCCTGTTACATACAGAAGTTGGGAGAAGGGGAGATCCTACACTACGAAACCAAGAGTTGACAGCAGTGGTAAGAATTTACCACTGGATTAAAAAAAACGATGGAAAGGCCTCAGGTGTTTCCACTGTGGTAAAGTGGGCCAGGTAAAGTCACAGAGCTGGTCATTAAAGAAAGGCACTGTGGGAAAAGATATTGTAAAAGAAGCTAAGCCAGTGGCATTAGTGAAAATCGTAAAGGAAACCCCAAGAAGAGAGGAGAAGCTGATGGAGAGTGCACAGCCTCAGCAGGGGCTGGGGATGGAGTTAGTACCTGTCTCTACAAAGAATTCGCCTCTGTGGCTGAGGTTTACTCAGAAAGAACAGGGGGAGAAGGACAAGAAGTTATTATTTTGAAAGATACAGGATCTAACCAGTTGTTGATAGTAAGAGATGAGCAAACATGCACTCTTTCTGATCTGTTACCGAAAAGTGTGTTAATTTGTGGGATAGATGGTCAGAAATTTAACGTTCCCCTATGTAAGATCAGGTTGAAATGCCAACTCAAGACTGGGGAAGTAATAGTGGGAGTGATTGACAGAGTGTCAGTTCCAGGAATTCAGTTTAATCTTGAGAAAGATTTTGCAGGATTTTGGGAGTGACACCCCTTATTGTGGACAAGCCCAAGGAAGACCAAGACACTGAGCGGTTAAAAAAAGAAATATCCTGGTATTTTCCCAGACTGTGTGGTAACCAGATCCCACTATCGTAAGTCACTGCACGAAGCAAAAAGGAGTGCAGGTTCAGTTAGCAGACACCCCATTTGACGTAAAGGTGCAGGAAAAACCTGAACAGGAGAGGGTCAAACAGAAGCGTTTAGTCCTGAAAGTCTAAGGCACTTGCAACAGAAAGACAAGACGATAAAAATATCTATGTGGATGCGCACTCCAAAGAGGAGGCAGAGGTTATTCCAGAAGGTTATTAGAATAGAATCCGTAGATGGAAATGGAGATCACAGCAGGTTAGTGCAGAGGAGAAATAGGCCAAAGTGCACCAGATTGTGTTGCCAGTCACATATAGACAGGAAATGTTATGGGTAGCACAATGAACTATCTGTAGGAGGTCACCTAGGGGGTATGATCAACTCAGGCTAAGGTACAAAAACATTTTTATTGGTCTGGAATGCACAAGGATGTGGTTAACTTTTGCTGTACGTGTCATACATGCCAAATGGAGGTAAGCCACAGGCGGTAATAAAACCAGCACCTTTGTTACCAATTCCCGCATTTGAAGAACCTTTTACGCGGGTTATAATTGATTGTGTAGGTCCCTCCTGAGAGCTAGAAGAAAGAAAGAAAGACAGGTTCAGTTGGAAGTGTAGGCTATGCTCAACAAGGATATCATTGAAACAAGCCAGAGCAACTGGAGTTCATCCATCATCTTAGTTCCTAAACCGCACGGGACTCAATGATTCTGCGTGGATTATTGGGAGGTCGACGCTGTTACAAAATCAGACTCATATTCAATACTGAGATTGGAGGACTGTATCAAGAAAGTTGGACAAGCCAGTTACCTCACCAAGTTGGACTTCACTGAGTGGTTACTGGCAGGTACCTTTGCCAGAGACAGTGAAAGAAACTTCTACGTTTGTAACCCCAAATGGACTAAATGAATTCAAAGTGATGCCCTTTGGAATGAAGAATGCATCCACCACATTCCAAAGACTCATGAACAGAATTGTGGTTGGCTGAACAAACTGTTTGAACGATGTAGTGATCTTTACTAAGTCCTGGAAAGATCACATGGTACAGTTGGCAAAGCTCTTTGAATGACTACAAGACGCAAAACTGATAGTAAACTTAAACAAAACTAAATTTGCGAAAGCAGAGGTGATGTTCTTTGAACATAAAATCAGTCATGGAAGATGACCCCACGGAACACAAAGACGAAGGCCATAGAGGAAGATCAACCAACCTTGAAGAAAGTCGTGCTTCGATTATTGGAGCTAAGCGGATTCTATCGGAAGCTCATTCCAAACTTCAGCAGTATAGTGAAACCGTTAACTGATTTGCTGAAGAAGAACACAAAGTTTCAGTGGACAGAACAATGCCAGGAGGTATTCAACCATTTGAAAGCAATGCTAACCACTGCACCAGTTTTAGCTACACCAAACGTTTTGAAACGTTTCAAAGTTGTCATCGATGCTAGTGACATAGGTATTGGATCTGTACTCCTACAGGAAGGTGAGGATGGGATTGAACTGCCAGGTGGTTACTTTTTGAAGAAACTCAACAACCACCAGAGGAAATATTCCACGATCGAAAAGGAACTATTGAGTTTGGTACTGGCCTTACAACATTTTAATGTGTATGTCACAAACAATGTGTCGGAGACGGTTGTGGACATGGATCACAACCCTCTTACATTCTTAGAACATTTTAAAGACAAGAATATGAGACCATTTCATTGGAGTCTTAAGTTACAGACTTTTAATTTACATATTGTACATGTTGCAGGTCGCAAGAATGTAATCGTAGAGGGGTTATCGTGGATTTAACTGATAAAGTATAGATAAGATTGGCATCTACACAATGTTATATATATGTATATAAATACGTTATATATATAAATGTTATATATATGTATATATATGTCAATTTTGAAATATAATGTTTTTGATGACATCAAAACCAATGAAATGATCCAATGTTTTGAGGTATAAAACTGGATATTTTGAATAGTTAAAGGGAGAACTGCCAAGAAAACCAACAACTATAGACTGTCAGCGGAACAGCTCTCTGAAGGGTACCTGTGCATATGAAAGACCTGTGAAGCAGAATACTGAAGAAATGACGTCAGAGGAAAATCTATAAGGGAAGATACAAAGAGAAGATTCGACAGCTGCCTGTTTTGAAATTTGAATTTTTTTTTGGAAATCTTAATTGGGTTTTTAATCAGACCAGTATTGTAGAGGGGAAGGTAAAAGATAGGGTTTGAAAAAGGACTTGTAAATAGTTACTTAATGCTGTCTTTTGGACCTAAGGAATAAAATTGTTAATTTTTACTTTAACTAGTGACCTCTGGATAGTTCTTTGCCTCTTGAATTTTAACAGATTACGGCGTGAGGTGAGCTTCTCTGTGTGGCTGGTTTAAATTAGCAGAGGGGTTTACCCTGTGTCGTAACAATAACTGAACACAATACACTCTATGGATTCTTCCTCATGACTTCCTCTATCAATCTGACCATCCCAATTTCTGTGAAGATTAACACCCCCCCGCCCCCTCAATTGATGTACTGCCTTTGTTACTTGTCCTCATTATCTCCTGATTTATTCTCTGTCCCACCATATACTGACAGTTAAGAGCTTATAACTACTCCTATCAGTGTCTTCGTCCCCTTGTTATGTCTTATTTTTACGCACATGGATTCTACATTTTCTGATCCAAGATTATTTCTTGCTACCATACTTAATCCATGCGTGGCAACAATGCTGACGGGCCATCCTTTCCTTCCTGCCCGTCCTTTCAAAAACTCACATACCCCTGAATGTTTAGTTTCCGGCATTGATCTCCTTTTAAACCATGTTTCCAAAGTGGTTATGGATCATACTCAAAATCCTCTATTTGCAGGGTTACTAAAGCTATTTTGTTTAAAAACAACTGTGAAAATTCAAGTAAAGAACTATCAACATTGTCTTTTTCCTATTCTACCCCCTCCCAATCCACACCTCGCCCCCCCCCCCACCCCCAATGGTATTTAGTGCTTTTTTTTCAACGCTCTACATTCTGCGCCTTCCTGTCCCAATCTGGGTATTGTTATAGAAACAATGCTCCTGTAATGCTGTCATATCCCAGAATGATGAAATTTTACAGTAGAGAAGGAGGCCTTTTGGTCCATCATATCTGTACTAGCCCCTGAAAGAGCTATTAAGCTAGTCCCATTCTCCTACCCTATCTCTGTAACCCTCCAAATTCATATATATCCAGCTCTCTTTTGAAACCTCCTCAGGCACCTACCTCCACCATTCTCCCAGGCAGCGCATTCCAAATCCTAAGAACTCTCTGAGTGAAGAAGCTTCTCCTTATCTCCCTTTCTTGTTGACAATCTTGAAATTGTGAGCCCGAGTTACTGACTTACCAGCTCGTGGAAACAACATATCCTTCCTTACCATACCAAAATTGTTCTCAATTTTTAACATCTAAATAAAGTCATATCTTTATCTTCTCTGCTACAAGGAGAATAAACCAATCTCTCCAATCTTTCCTAGTATCTAAAATCCCTCATCCCTGATATAATTCTTGTTAACCTACTTTGCGCACTCTCCAGGGCTTTAACATCCTTCCTTAAATAAGGTGCCCTGAATTGAATACAATACTCCGAATGTGGTCTGACCAATGACTGGTCGAGGTGCAGCATCACTTCATTGTTTTTATACTCTGTGCCTCTATTTATAAACTCAAGGATCTCATAAGTCTTCTTAACAACTGTTTCAACTTGCCTGGCCACCTTCAGAGAATCCCGACGTCCCTCTGCTCCTATACTCCCCTCAAAGTTATACCACTGAGCCTGTATGGTGTCTTCATGGTTCTTCTATCAAAATGCATTACCTCACATTTCTCTGCATTGAAATTCATCTGCCAGGTGTCGGCACATTTGGCCAACTTATTGATGCCCCTCTGAAGTTGCTCAGTGTCATCCTCACAGTTCACTACTCTCCCTAGCTTAGTGCCATCTGCAAATCTAGAAATTTTGCCTTTAACATCCATCTCCAAATCATTTATATAAATCAGAAAAGCAAGAGTTCCAACACCAATCTCTGGGGAACACCACTTTCAATTTGATTCCGACCTGAGAAACGTCCACTTATACTTACCCTCTATTTCCTATGTTTCCAACCCATGCTGCCAAGTACCCATCAATCCCAAACATTTCAAATTTGTAACTAACCTGTCATATCAAAGGCTTTCTGAAAGTCCAAATAAACAGCACTACCCTCATCCACTGCCTATGTTCAGGAAAAGAAAATTTATATTTGTCAGACATGACCTGTTCCTGACAAAGGAGAAAGTGAGAACTGCAGCTGCTGGAGAACAGATTACAGAGTATGGTGCTGGAAAAGCACAGCAGCTCAGGCAGGATTCTCCTGCAGCTTGGATGCTGCCTGACCTGTTGTGCTTTTCCAGAGCCATACTCTTAACCACTGCCTCTGACAAAGACATATTGATTGTCTAGAATAACTTATTTTAAAGTATATGCTTACTTTATCCAGTATAATGGCCTCCATTAGTTTTCCCACTGTTATCATTAAGCTGACAGGTCTGTAGCTTCCCAGGTAATCCTTTGCCCCTTTCTTAAAGTCATTCAGTCATACTTTCTTAAACAACAGTGTCACGTTTGCAATCCTCCAGTCCCCTGGGACGAATCCTGTGATCAGAGAGACCTGGAAAATTTCTGTCAGCATCAGAACTTAGTTAGTAACCCTACATTTCCCCTCTCCCAAACCCTCCACTCTCCAATAAATATAAAGGGAGTGATTCAGAAATTGTTATGGTGGAGGTTCTGCATTGTAATTAACTCCTTAATTTTCAAAGTCTTTCAGCAGAGCCTCTTTTTTTGTCCTATCAATGTCGTTGGTACCAATGTGGATGAAAACAACAGGATTCTTCCCACTCAAGATCTTCTTCATTCCCAGGGAGATGTCATTACCCCTGAAACTATCAATAGCACAACCTTCAGGACTCCTGCTCACAACTGCAGAGAACAATGTCTATACCCTTAATTAAACCATTCCCTACCACAACTACATTCTTATTTCCTTTCTCCACTTAAATGGCATCTTGTAACAAGGTACAGTGGTCAGTTTACAAATCACAAGTCAGGACAATACACAATAGACATTAGGTGCAGGAGTAGGCTATTCTGCCCTTCGAGCCAGCACCACCATTCATTATGATCATGGCTGATCATCCACAATCAGTATCCTGTTCCTGCCTTATCCCCATAACCTTTGATCCCACTATCCTTAAGAGCCCTATCCAACTCTTTCTTGAAAGTATCCAGAGACTTGGCCTCCACAGCCTTCTGGGGCAGAGCATTCCATACACCCACCACTCTCTGGGTGAAGAAGTTTCTCCTCAACTCTGTTCTAAATGGCCTACCCATTATTTTTGAACTGTGTCCTCTGGTTCTGGACTCACCCATCAGCGGAAACATGCTTCCTGCCTCCAGAGTGTCCAATCCTTTCATAATCCTACACGTCTCAATCAGATTCCCTCTCAGCCTTCTAAACTCAAGTGTATACAAGCACAGTCGCTCCAACCTTTCAGCGTAAGATAGTCCTGCCATTCCGGGAATTGACCTCGTGAACCTACGCTGCACTCCCTCAATAGCCAGAATGTCTTTCCTCAAATTTGGAGACCAAAATTGCGCACAGGTTCGGTCTCACTAGGGCCCTGTAGAGCTGCAGAAGGACCTCTTTGATTCTATACTCAATTCCTTTTGTTATGAAGGTCAGCATGCTATTAGCTTTCTTCACTGCTTGCTGTACCTGCATGCTTGCCTTCATTGACTGATGTACAAGAACACCTAGATCTCGTTGTACTGCCCCTTTACCTAACTTGACTCCATTTAGGTAGTAATCTGCCTTCCTGTTCTTGCCACCAAAGTGGATAGCCACGCATTTATCCACATTAAACTGCATCTGCCATGCATCCATCCACTCACCTAGCCTGTCCAGGTTACCCTGTATTTTCCTAACATCCTCCTCACATTTCACCCTGCCACCCAGCTTTGTGTCATCAGCAAATTTGCTAATATTACTTTTAATACCTTCATCTATATCATTAATGTACATTGTAAAAAGCTGCGGTCCCAGCACTGATCCCTGCGGCACACCATAGATCACCGCCTGCCATTCCGAAAGGGAGCCGTTTATCTCTACTCTTTGTTTCCTGTCAGCCAACCAATTTTCAATCCATGTCAGTATTTTGCCCCTAATTTTGCTCACTAACCTCCTATGTGGGACCTTATCAAAGGCTTTCTGAAAGTCCAGGTATACTACATCCACTAGATCTCCCTTGTCCATCTTCAGAGTTACATCCTCAAAAAATTCCAGAAGTTTAGTCAAGCATGATTTCCCCTTTATAAGTCCATGCTGACTCTGACCTATCCTGTTCCTGCTATCCAGATCTGTCGTAATTTCATCCTTTATAATTGACTCCAGCATTTTTCCCACCACTGAGGTCAGACTAACTGGTTTATAATTCTCTGTTTTCTCTCTCCCTCCTTTCTCAAAAAGTGGGACAATATTAGCCACCCTCCAATCTGCAGGAACTGATCCTGAATCTATAGAACATTGGAAAATGATCACCAATGCATCCACGATTTCTATAGCCACCTCCTTCAGTACCCTGGGATGTAGACCATCAGGTCCCAGGGACTTATCAGCCTTCAGACCTAACAGTCTCTGCAACACTAATTCCTGCCTAATATAAATTCCCTTCAGTTCAGCCCTTCAGCAACTATTACATCTGGGAGATTGCTCGTGTCTTCCCCAGTGAAGACAGATCTAAAGTACCAATTCAACTCTTCTGCCATTTCTTTGTTCTCCGTAATAAATTCACTAATTTTAGTCTTAACCATTTTTTCCCTTTCACATACCTAAAAAGGCCTTTACTATCCTCCTTTATATTTTTGGCCAGTTTACCTTCGTACCTTGTTTTTTTCTTTGCGTATTTCCTTTTTAGTTATCTTCTGTTGTTCTTTAAAAACTTCTCAGTCCTCTGATTTTCCACTCATCTTTGCTGTTATACTTTTTCCCTTTTGTCTTTACATGGTCCTTAACTTCCCTGACCAGGTAGTCACGGAGGGAACGGTCTTTGCGGAAGGCGGAGAGGGGTGGGGAGGGAAATATATCCCTGGTGGTGGGGTCTGTTTGGAGGTGGCGGAAATGTCGGCGGATGATTTGGTTTATGCGAAGGTTGGTAGGGTGGAAGGTGAGCACCAGGGGCGTTCTGTCCTTGTTGCGGTTGGAGGGGTTGGGTCTGAGGGCGGAGGTGCGGGATGTGGATGAGATGCGTTGGAGGGCATCTTTAACCACGTGGGAAGGGAAATTGCGGTCTCTAAAGAAGGAGGCCATCTGGTGTGTTCTATGGTGGAACCGCTCCTCCTGGGAGCAGATACGGCGGAGGCGGAGGAATTGGGAATACGGGATGGCATTTTTGCAAGAGGTAGGGTGGGAAGAGGTGAGACTCCCACAGCTACCTGGATTACACCTCTTCCCACCCTACCTCTTGCAAAAATGCCATCCCGTATTCCCAATTCCTCCGCCTCCGCCGTATCTGCTCCCAGGAGGAGCGGTTCCACCATAGAACACACCAGATGGCCTCCTTCTTTAGAGACCGCAATTTCCCTTCCCACGTGGTTAAAGATGCCCTCCAACGCATCTCATCCACATCCCGCACCTCCGCCCTCAGACCCAACCCCTCCAACCGCAACAAGGACAGAACGCCCCTGGTGCTCACCTTCCACCCTACCAACCTTCGCATAAACCAAATCATCCGCCGACATTTCCGCCACCTCCAAACAGACCCCACCACCAGGGATATATTTCCCTCCCCACCCCTCTCCGCCTTCCGCAAAGACCGTTCCCTCCGTGACTACCTGGTCAGGTCCACGCCCCCCTACGACCCACCCTCCCATCCTGGCACTTTCCCCTGCCACCGCAGGAACTGTAAAACCTGCGCCCACACCTCCTCCCTCACCTCCATCCAAGGCCCCAAAGGAGCTTTCCACATCCATCAAAGTTTTACCTGCACATCCACTAATATCATCTATTGTATCCGTTGCTCCCGATGCGGTCTCCTCTACATTGGGGAGACTGGACGCCTCCTAGCAGAGCGCTTTAGGGAACATCTCCGAGACACCCGCACCAATCAACCACATCGCCCAGTGGCTCAACATTTCAACTCCCCCTCCCACTCTGCCGAGGATATGGAGGTGCTGGGCCTCCTCCACCGCCGCTCCCTCACCACCAGACGCCTGGAGGAAGAACGCCTCATCTTCCGCCTCGGAACACTTCAACCCCAGGGCATCAATGTGGATTTTAACAGTTTCCTCATTTCCCCTTCCCCCACCTCATCCTAGCTTCTAACCTCCAGAAACTCGATCCCCTGACCTGTCCGGACTTGTCCGACCTGCCCAGCTCCTTTTCCACCTATCCACTCCACCCTCTCCTCCCTGACCTATCACCTTCATCTCCTTCCCCACTGACCTATTGTACTCTATGCCACTCTCTCCCACCCCCACCCTCCTCTAGCTTATCTCTCCATGCTTCAGGCTCTCTGCCTTTATTCCTGATGAAGGGCTTTTGCCCGAAACGTCGATTTTGCCTGTCCTCGGATGCTGCCTGAATTGCTGTGCTCTTCCAGCACCACTGATCCAGAATCTGGTTTCCAGCATCTGCAGTCATTGTTTTTACCTCCTTAACTTCCCTCGTCAGCCACGGCCACCCCTGTCTCCCCTTAGGATCTTCCTTCCTTCTTGGAATGAACTGATCCTGCATCTTCTGCATTATACCCAGAAATACCTGCCATTGTTGTTCCACTGCCATCCCTGCTAGGGTATTGCACCATTGAACTTTGGCCAGCTCCTCCCTCATAGCTCCATAGTTCCCCTTATTCAACTGAAATATTGTCAGTGGGATGTTATACTCCCAATTGTTTGGATGGGTGCAGCTCCAACAACACTCAAGAAGTTTGGCACCATCCAAAGCATCCTGCTTGATTGGTACCACATCCACAAACGTCCCTCCACCACTGATGCTCAGTAGCAGCAGTGTATACTATCTACAAGATGCACTGCAGAATTTCACCAAAGATCCTGAGACAGCACCTTCCAAACTCATGACCACTTTCATTTAGAAGGACAAGGGCAGCAGATACATGGGACCACCACCTTCACAACAGCAACTGGGGATGGGCAATAAATGTTGGCCCAGTTAACGATGCCCACGTCCTATGAATGATTTTTTAAAAAATTGCTGTTCATTTCTCTGTCACTCCTTTTCAGTTAGTTGGGGATGACTAATGGAGGGTTTCTTTTGAAACAGGACTTTGTGGATCATAATCATCAGTCAGTGTGATACCTTACCTAGATCCAATCATGCTCTGTTCCTCTAAGTGTACTCTTTCTGGAGTTAACAAAACAATGGGCTTATTAGTTATTAAACCAAGAAGAAATACTAACGCACACACATACACACAGATTATGAATAAGAATGAATCCAAAAAAAAGATAAAAGTTATAAAAAAGGAGATCAGTGTCTGAGTCATTCATGAAGTTAGTTGCATGTTTCTTTTTCCTAGGATGGTGACGTCAGCTTGTACGAGAGGGCATAGCTACAAATTGAGGGGTGCTAGATTTAAGACAGATGTCAGAGGCAGGTTCTTTATGCAGAGAGTGGTAAGGGCGTGGAATATCCTACCTGCTAATGTAGTCAACTCAGTCACACTAGGGAGATTTAAACAATTCTTAGATAAGCACATGGATGATGATGGGATAGTGTAGGGGGACGAGCTGAGAATAGTCCACAGGTTGGTGCAACATCGAGGGCCGAAGGGCCTGTTCTGCGCTGTATTGTTCTATGTTCTAACGTTGTGGCCTTTATATTGGATAGTATCTGTGGCATTGACATTGGTGGCTGAGCAGTCAATTTTGAGACTCCTGGCTGCGCAGTTGGATTGAAATTCTTTTGTCCTAGTTCTTTTTGACAGAGACTGGCTTGCAGCACTCACAGCAAAAGAGACAACTTTCTCTTTGTTTACTTGTAGCGCAGAAGTGCTTAATGGCTCACATCAGGTCACTATCACACACGGCAAGCTGTTGTGGTCAGTTTGTAACCTCTTGTTGTATATTCCTGGAAGCATAAAATACAAACATGTTTACAGGAGATGGCTACTTGCTTGGGAGGGGGGATTGTGAATGGGTAAGTAGTCACCACTTTTCCTTGTTCGTCTTTCTGATTGAAGTTTCCCTGATTCTGTACATGTGTATAATTCAATTAGTTCAGACATAACTTTGCCAGATGAATTTATATTCAGTCATTTTGAATTATACTCGTCCTCTCTTAAAAGAATACATGTTGCAATTAAAAGTTCAATACTTTTGTACCCATTAGTACTTGAAGCTCTGTAAATAATCACTAGGAACCAGAAATGCACAGCCAGAGTCACATACTCACACACTTACATAGCCAGTCTCTCTCTCTCTCTCACACACACACACAATTATGCACATACAGTAACAAACACACATACATATGCACCCAGAGTCTCGAACACATTTAATTGCATGCAGAATTAGACACACACCTCCAGTTACAAACACTCCCAGAGACCATCACACCTTAATTATTAATACACCCAAAATTATGACACACTCAGTCACACAAACATCTACAGTCCCACACAAATGCAGACACATAGATACCTATTGTCACAGACACACCCAGAGACACAGACATATCGACAGTCACAAACTCGTCCACAGTTACAGACACACATTGTCAAAAACCTTGCAATTAGTCAACAATATACCCATACTTAGACTTAAAAATATATTCTCACACACACAAAATCCACCCACAGTTAGTAACAGACTAAAAAGAAAACAAACACTAATTTTTTTTTGTGAATATTTTATTAGCTTTATCAACGCTCTCAATTACAGTTATGCAGTGAATCAATTCTGAGAAATCATGATTGTATCAAAGCGGTTATATTGTGGTGTTGTGCTGTTGGTTGTCAGTGTGTGGAATCTGTTTGCCAATTGTACATGGCTAATTCAGCCTTTATTTGGGATTACTATCTGCTCGTTGAGACCCTGCATTACGATGTCTGAATACCACACCAATCCCAAAATAAAAGCACTCAGAGATGTGTTTGTGCAAGCGTTGTTTGGAAATTGTCAAAGACAATTACACTCTCTAAGACATTCAAATAATTTATAATTATTGTTCAACGTTAAATCTATTCAATGTTAATTTAACTAATTTAGTGCCACTGCATCATTCACTGTTACTGAGGCTAAAATCAAGGCATTCACAAGTCATGGCTAATATTATGGCTTTGTGGCTAAGGAGGTTGTCTTCAGTTCCACTACAGCTAGTGATGCTGCTCAAATAATATCAGTTCTTCTCTTTTTAGAAACAGAATTTATTTATTGTTCTTCTCAGAGTGAAGTGGATGAATTCACATTATATTAGTTGTGAGGTTGGTCAGCTGTATCTCTAGCTTTTAGGTGCAGGCTCGTTGAAGAGCAGTTGTCCCAGAGGTTAGCTCTTTCATTACAGAGAGACACTGGTGGTGAGATTAACCTGACGGTCACCATGCCCCAGGTGAGGGGTAAGGTTGAGAAGGCAGAAACCTCATTCAGGGTGGGCATTAAGCCCATGCTCTTGGTATAACACTTATCGCAAACCAGCCATCCAAGCAACTGAGCTAACCAACTCCCACTTGCTGAATAGTGATGTGAACCAGCAGAAACACAATTGATACTTCCCTTACAATGGTTTAGAGAAAAAAAAACCTGAGGAAATGAATAACACCTCCAGTGTCAGTGTGAGGTGGGATGGATGTCTCAGAGTCAGCTTGGCAGAAGTCCAGTTACTGATGAAATAAAGAGATTTGGAGATAGTGTAGAAAGGTGGAGTTGAAGTAGACGAACAACTCTATTCCTGTTGAATGGCAGACCAGGCTTTCCATTTTCTCTGTTCTTATGAAGTGCTTGACCTCACGGCATTAGCATAAGGTGCAGTGGACTTTGGTGTTAACTCCACTGGACAGAACATTCACACCCTGAGTCAGTGGAGATATCATTCCATTTTGAAACTTGATTCTGGTGTGAGACAGTCAGTAATCGCTGGCTATACTTGATTTTCAAATATGCAGTAATTTGGTAAATCAGGTAAGAAGCATCTTTCGTAAGCATTTCCCCATTGTCACCGATCATTGATCATGAAGGAATTTTCACCTAATTTATTGAGCAGGTCCTACTGTCTGAAATATTACAGCCCCTTATTATAAAAGACACTCTTGCTGGATGCTGCCAACTTGATCTCTGGCTCCAGTTTTGAAGTTTCAATCTATAAAGTAAAAATGAAGAGATTAGTGACAATAACTTATTCTCTTCCAGTGACCTGAATGTAATGACATGTCCCAAGGTGCTTCACAGGAATGTTCTAAAGCAAACGTTCCCCTCCAAGCCACTCACTATCCTGACTTGGAAATATATCGCCATTTCTTCACTGTTGCTGGGTGAAAATCCTGGAATTCCCTCCCAAATGGGTCAAACTACAGCACGTGGTTCAAGAAGGCAGCTCACCACCGTCTTCGCAAGGGTAACTAGGGATGACAATAAATGGTGGGCAGACAGCACTGATAAATGACTGAAAAAAAGACACTCTGATCCAGGGCAATCAGGGACAGGCAATGTTAGTCAGTCATAGTAACAACTCATAAAACACTGAAGAAATAAAAGATGGGTTGAGTTTGCTGGGGGGCAGAGGTGATTAGAGTGATTTAAGCCACGGGAGGATTTGAAACAAGATTGAGGATTTTGAAATTGAGATTTCCTTAGTCAGCCAGGACTGCTTGAAATAGTCATAGAGTCATGGAGATGTACAGCCCTGGTGAAGGGCTTTTGCCCAAAATATCGATTTTCCTGCTCGTCGGATGCTGTCTGACCTGCTGTGCTTCTCCAGCACCACTCTAATCTTGAGTCTGATCCCCAGCATCTGCAGCACCGACTTTTGCCTTGTCTATTTATCCTATCCGTGCCCCTCATGACTTTATAAACCTCTATAAGGTTACCCCTCAGCCTCCAACACTCCAGGGAAAACAGCCACAGCCTATTCAACCTCTCCCTATAGCTCAAATCCTCCAACCCTGGCAACATCCTTGTAAATCTTTTCTGAACCCTTTCAAGTTTCATAACATCTTTCCGATAGGAAGGGGACCAATATAAAAGCAAAGTAGTACAGTTGTTGGAAATCTGAAATACAAACAGAAAATGTTGGAGAAACTCCAGCAGGTCCGGTTACATCTGTGGAGAGAGAAAAAGTGTTAATGTTTCAAGTCTGAAAATGCTAACTCTGTTTCTCTCTTCACAGATGCAGCCAGACCTGCTGAGCTTTTCAAGCACTTTCTGTTTTTATGTTGAAAAGTCAAATTTAGAGATGAAAAAAAAGTATGGATGAGGGTTGCAGTAGCTCACAAGCTGAAACTGGAATTTCAAGCAATGTTACAGAAGCCGAAATTGGTGGCATTAGTGATGGTGCAGATTCACGCTGGAGGTCAGGTTACATGTGCCCTTTGTGACCCGAACAAAGTAACCTTTGTTCGAAGTCTGTACAGCAGGCAGCAGCATCCCAGCCAGCTGGGAAAGTCACATCAATTGAGTGCATTACATCAGAGGTGGCCAATGTTTTTCCATAGGTGATTACACTTCAATACTGTAAAGTCATAGTCATACAGTAGAGAAACAGACCCTTCGGTCCAAACAAGTTTCCCAAGCTAAACTAGTCCCATTTGCTTGCATTTGATTCATATCCCTTTAAATCTTTTCTATTAATGTACCTGTCCAAATATCTTAAAAATTATAAATGTACCTATTCTTCATCCTTGGGGGACACAACAGTAAACACGAACTTCACCAAGAAAAATTCAACAGCAAGATATTGGTGACATAAATTAGTAATTAATACAAATAACTATTAAAAAGTGCCAAGCCATAAAGCTGAATGATAAAGCCAATTTTTGCCTTGTTGGTTAAGAAGCAGAGCTACTCATGAGAGAAAACGTATCAGCCCAAATTGATGATCACCAGATAAGGGTATGAAACTGGGGCCAAGCTAAGGAGTTAGGTTTAACTAAAGTTGGTTTTGCATTGCACACTCCGAGTTGGTCTTGACAGAATTCACAAGAAACTGGGCATCAGAAGTGAATAACTTTCAGCCTGGGGGCTTCCTCCTCTCAAAGCCTGCTTTCCCAAACTTACTCTTCCCTTCTCCTCTCCCTGTGGGCAGCACGGTGGCTCAGTGGTTAGCACTGCTGCCTCACAGCACCAGGGACTTGGGTTCAATTCCAGCCTCAGGCGACTGTCTGTGTGGAGTTTGCACATTGTCTGCGTGGGTTTCCCCCGGGTGCTTCGGTTTCCTCCCACAATCCAAAGATGTGCAGGTTAGGTGAATTGGCCATGCTAAATTGTCCATAGTGTTAGGTGCATTAGTCAGAGGGAGATAGGTCTGAGTGGGTTGCTCTTCGGAGGGTCGTTGTGGACTTATTGGGGCTGAAGGGCCTGTTTCCACATTGTAGGGAATCTAATCTAATCTTCCATACTCATATCCCGTTCCCTCTTTCTTTATCACCCCTTCTCGGCCATTATACCTCTCCTCCTCTCATTCTGGCTGTCTCAGTCCGCTCACTTTAACTTCAAGAAAATAATCCGAGGGGCTTTGAGTTCACTGATTTTACATATTTTGTTGAGGAAGTGAATGGCCACTAAGAGAAAAATAGCTTCAGAAAGATGTTAAAAATGCCTCGGAATCCACGCTCTGTGGCACTGCAAGTTTCCAAGATGGCAATCCAATGTAAGAACGTCAACACTTGCCACACCAGGCTGGTGTATTACCTGCTGGGGAGTACCTGGGAGCCACTATCCCTCAACCATCCTTCTCACTATGAACAACATCACCAATTTTCTTGTCATCTGCAAACTTACTAATTATACCTTTGACATTGACATCTAAGTTATTAATGCACATAAACAGCAATGATCCCAGTACCGGTCCCTTTGGTACACTGTTGGTCACAGGCTTCCAATCACAAAAACAACCCTTCACCTGTCTGCCTCCGATCTGCAAGCTAATTTTGGATCCATTTTGCCAACTTGCCTTGGATCCCATTGGATGAGCCTTCCATGTGGGACCTTGTCAAAGGCTTTACTGAAACCACATATACACCACATCAACTGCACTACCCTCATGAATACGCCTAGTCACCTTTTCAAAAAACTCAATCAAATTAGACAGGATCTCCAAAAAGCACAACAACTACTTGCAGATACCAACACCTACCAAAAGAGGGAGTTTGACCCCACCCCACAGCTCACCAATAGGATAAACAACATACAAAAAAACGGACAGATAACCAGGTTTGACCTACAGAAAATGAAACCTGAAAGCAATAACACCCCCAGATTCTATGGACTACCTAAAGTGCACAAACCAGACATCCCACTAAGACCCATCGTATCACTACCAGGGACACCAGCACACAAACTGGCTAAAGAACTACAGCAGAAACTGAAACACCTTATCAGCGGATCCAGACACTCCATTCAGTCAACACAGGAATTCTTGGACATCATCAGAAATATACACATAGACAAGGAAGAAACTATGGTCTCATTTGATGTAACGGCACTGTTCACCTCTATCGACAAAACCCTAGCCAGAGAAACAATAGCCAACCTGCTGGGCATACAGAACAGACAACAAGACGGGGAACCTATCAACAAAGACGGCATACTCAAACTACTGGACCTGTGTCTCACAACACACCTCACATTCAACAACCAAATATATGAACAAATCAATGGCACACCCATGGGCTCACCCATCTCTGGACTCATAGCAGAAGCGGTAATGCAAAGGTTAGAACAAACAGTTTTCCCGCAAATTCAACCCAAACTCTGGGTCAGATATGTGGATGACACCTTTGTAATCATTAAAAACACAGAAATAGAGAACACACACCGGATCATTAACGCCACACTCACAGGAATCCGATTCACTAGAGAGGAAGGAAAGGACAACCAACTCCCATTCCTAGACATGATGGTACAGAGAACACCGAACGGAGAATTCACCACAAAGGTATACAGGAAAGCCACTCACACAGACCAAGTCCTAAACTACGAAAGCAACGACCCCAACACACACAAAAGAAGTTGCATCAAGACACTGTTCAAAAGGGCCACAACACACTGCAGTACACCAGAACTGCAAAAAGAGGAAGAAGAACACCTATACAATGTATTCGCCAAAAACGGATACCCCCGCAATTTCATCAAGGGAAATTGATGCCTAAGGGAAAGACAACGGAATGAGGACATGCCACAACCCAAAGGACTAGCCACACTACCAGACATCAAAAACATTTCTGAACTGACAGCCAGACTACTGCAACCACTAGGACTCATAACAGTACACAAACCAACAGCCACTCTCAGACAACAACTCACCAGGATGGAGGACCCGATACCCAGCATGAGCAAAACCCAGCATGAGTAGTGTACAAAATCCCATGCAAGGACTGCACAAAACACTACATAGGACAAACAGGAAGACAGCTAACGGTCCGCATCGATGAACACCAACTAGCCACGAAACGACATGACCAGCTATCCTTAGTAGCCACACACTCAGATGACAAGCAACATTAGTTCGACTGGGACAACACTACTATTATAGGACAAGCCAAACAGAGAACAGCCAGGGAATTCCTAGAGGCATGGCACTCATCCACAGATTCTATCAACAAACACATTGACCTGGACCCAAAATACCAGCCACTGCAGCGGACAGCTGGAACTGACAACTGGAAGCGGCAGAAACAAACCACTATAAATGCCGGAGGAAACATCACAGAAGCGCTTCACAGGAGGTCCCAAGCACTGAGGATGTCACCTAGACAGGGGACGAAACGTCTGCAACACAAATTCCCAGCTCAGCGAACAGAACCACAACAACGAGCACCCGAGCTACAAATCTTCTTCCAAACTTTGAAGACAGGATCTCCTTCTAACAAATCTGTGTTGACCATCCTGATGAATCCTTGCCTTTCCAAGTATTGATTAATCCTCTCCCTCAGAAATGTTTCCAATAAATTCCCAACCACTTACATCAGACTAACTGATTTGTAATTACCTGGCTTATCCCTGCTGCCCTTCTTGAACAAAGGAAGCACATTTGCTATCCTCCAGTTATCTGGCACTTCACTTGTGGTCAGTGAAGTATTAAATATCTCTGCCAGGGGCCTAGCAATCTCTGCCTTTGGCTCCCATAGCAGCCTGGCTGTGGAGATTTATGCACCTTTATGCCCTCGAAAACATCTAATAACTGCTCCTTATTAATCTTAAAGTCTTCCAGAACCTCACCATCCCAAATGAAATCCCTGGCTCCAATTGTCTTTCTCCTTTGTGAGTACAGATGAGAAGTATTTATTTCAGACCTCACCCACATTCTCTAGCTCCATGCACAGATTTCCCCATAGGTGTTTAGAAGGGCTCACTCTTTCCTTGGTCATCCTCTTACTCTTTATTTACTTACCAAAAGCCTTGGGGTTTTCCTTAATTTTATTTGCCAAAGATATTTAATGGCTCCTCTTTGCCCTCCTAATTTATTTTAAGCAACACCTACACTCTCTATATTTCTGAAGGACTTCCCCTGTTTTTAATGTCCTATACCTGACATATGCTTCCTTCTTTTTCTTTATCAAACTCATAATATCCTTTAACAGCTAGAGTTCCCTGGACTTGCTGCCCTTGCCTTTCACTCTTGGAGGAACATGCTGGCCTTGAACTCTCACTATACTACCTTTAAACTATTCCTAATTTCCAAAAGTAGACTTATCTGGAAATAGCTGCTCCCAGTCTATGTTTGTCAGGTCCTGTTTAGTGATGTTGAAATTGGCTTTCCCCCAGTTTCGATCCTTACCTTCTGCACTATCTTTATCCCTTTCAATAATTTAAAACTTTAAAACTTATTCCCAAGGCCACCCACTGACACTTCAACCACCTGACCAGCTTCATTCACTAGAGTAAGGTCTAACACTGCCCCATCTCTAGTCGGACTATCTACAGGCTGGCGCAAAAAGCTATCTTGGGTGCATTTAAAAAAAATTCCACCCTGTCTAATCCTTTCAAGCCAAGGTGATCCGAGTTAATATTATCGAAGTTCAAATCCTCCACATCTATGACCCTATATCTCCCATACCTTTCTTTCTGGATTTGCCGACATATTTCCTCCTCTTTTGCTCTCTCGGACTGTTGGGAGATCTGTACTGTAATCCCAGCAAATTATTTGCCCCTTTATTATTTCTGCGCTCTACCCAGACGGCCTTTTTGAAGACCCTTGTAGAGTCATGGAAACAGACCATTGGACCAACTCGTCTAAGATGACCAGATGTCCTAACTTAATCTAGTCCCATTTGCCGGCACTTGGCCCATATCCCTCTAAACACTTCCTGTTCATATACCCATCCAGATATCTTTTAAATGTTGTAATTGTACTAGCCTCCACCATTTCCTCTGGCAGTTCATTCCATCACACGCACCACCCTCTGTGTGAAAAAGATGCCCCTTAGGTCCCTTTTAAACTTTTCCCCTCTTACCCTAAACCTATGCCCTCTAGTTCTGGACTCCCCGACCCCAGGGAAAAAAAACCTTCTCTATTTACCATATCCATGCCCCTCATGTAAATCCTGTCCCTTAGGATTCCCTCCAACAACTTGCCCACCGTTAACGTCAGGCTCACCCGTCTATTGTGCCCTGGCTTTTCCTTACAACTCTTCTTAAATAGCGGCACCAATCTCCAGTCTTCTAGCGCCTCACCTGTGACTATCGATGATCCAAATATCTCAGCAAGAGGCCCAGCAATCACTTCCCCAGCTTCCCATAGAGTTCTAGGTTACACCTGTTCAGGTCCTGGGGATTTATTCACCTTTATGCATTTTAAGACATCCAGCATCTCTGTAATATGGACATTTTTCAAGATGTCACCATCTTTTTCCTTACATTCTGTATCTTCCACGTCCTTCTCCACAGTAAACACTGATGCGAAATAATTGTTTTGGAGTCTCCTCCATCTCCTGAGGTTCCGTACATAGGCTGTCTTGCTGATCTTTGAGGGATCCTACTCTCACCCTGGTTACCCTTTTGTTTTTAGTGTATTTATAAAATCCCTTTGGATTCTCCTTAACCTTATTTGCCAAAGTTATCTCTTATCCCCTTTTTGCCCTCCTGATTTCTCTCTTACTTAAGTACACTCCTACCGACTTTATACTCTTCTAAGGATCCACTCAATCCCTGCTGTCTATACCTGACATATGCTTCCTTGACCAAAACCTCAATTCCTCTAGTTATCCAGCATTCCTTATACCTACCAGCCTTGCCTTTCACCCTAAAAGGAACATATTGTCTCTGGACTCTCGTTATCTCATTTCTGAAGGCTTCCCATTTTCCACCTGTCCCTTTACCTGCAAACATTTGCACCAAATCAACTTTTGAAAGTTCTTGTCTAATACTGTCAAAATCGGCCTTCCTCCAATTTAGAAATTTAACTTTTAGATCCTGTCTATTCTTTTCCATCACTATTTTAAAACTAATAGAATTATGGTTGCTGGCCCCCAATGTGCTCCCCCACTGATACCTCAGGCACTTGCCCTGCCTTACTCCCATGGGTAGGTCAAGCTTGGCACCATCTCTAGTAGAATGGTGCTGGAAAAGCACAGCAGGTTAGGCAGCATCCGAGGAGCACAAAAATCGACGCTTTGGGCAAAAGCCCTTCATCAGGAAGGGCTTTTTCCCAAAATGTTGATTTCCCTGCTCCTTGGATGCTGCTTGACCTGCTGTGTTTTTCCAGCATCACTCTAATCTTGACTCTAATCTCCAGCATCTGCAGTACCCACTTCCACCTACCTTCTCTAGTAGGTACATCCATGTACCGAATCAGAAAATTTTCTTGTATACACTTAACAAATTCCTCTCCATCTAAACACTATGGCAGTCCCATATGTTTGGAAAGTTAAAATCCCCTACCATAACGACCCTATTATTCTTAAAGATAACTGAGATCTCCTTACAAATCTGTTTTTCAATTTCCCTTTGACTATAATACAATCCCAATAAGGTGATCCTCCCTTTCTTATTTCTCTCTTCAACCCAAATAACTTCTCTGGATGTATTTCTGGGAATATTCTCCCTCAGTACAGCTGTAATGGTCCCTTTCTGTCTTTCCTGTAGCATTTGTATTCTGGAACATTAAGCTGCCAGTCCTGTCCATCCCTGAGCCACGTTTCTGTAATTGCTATGATATCACAGTGTCATGTTCGTAACCATGCCCTGAGTTCATCTGCCTTCCTTGTTAGGCCTCTTGCATTGAAATAAATGCAATTTAATTCATCAGTCCTGCCTTGTTCTCTGCTTTGTCCCTGCCTGCCCTGAGTATTTGACACACTTTTTTTCTCAACTGTTCCAGTCTCAGATTGATATCTTTCCTCACTATCTCCCTGGGTCCCAACTCCATTACCCCACCCCCCCAACCCCCTCTCCCCAAAAGCCTTACTAGTTTAAATCTTCCTGAGCAGCTCTAGTAAATCGCCCTGCCAGTATATTAGTCCCCTTCCAATTCAGGTGCGATCCATCCTTCTTGTACAGGTCACTTCTACCCCAGAAGAGATTCCAATGATCCAAAAATGTGAATCCTTCTCCCATACACAAGGTCCTCAGCCACATCTGCTCTATCCTCCTATTCCTACCCTCACTAGGTTGTAGTAATCCAGACATTATTTATCATGAGGATCTTTTTAAATTCCTGCCTAACTCTCTATATCCTCCCTTCAGAATCTCATCCTTTTGCCTTCCTATGTCATTGGTTCCAATGTGTACAATGACCTCATGCTGGTCCCTCGCCCCCTTGAGAACATTTTGCACCCTGAGACATCTTGATCCTGGCACCAGGAAGGCAACACACCATTCCGATTTTTTGCTGCTGGCCACAGAGACGTCTATCTGTGCCTCAGACTAGAGAGTCCCCTAACACAATTGATCCTTGGAACCCGACATCCCCCTCATTGCATTAGAGCCTGTCTTGATAGCAGAAACTTGGCTGTTTGTGCTACATTCCCCTGAGAATCCATCACCCCCTACATTTTTCAAAACAGCAACCTGCCTACCTCTCTTACCTTTCCTGGAGTTAACCCATCTATGTGACTGTATCTGCAACTTTTTTCCTTCTTTTAACTGCCATCCATCACATCCCCTTGCTCTTGTAAATTCCTCATTGTCTCTCCACTGGCTCAGTGGTTAGCACTGCTGCCTCACAGCGCCAGGTTCGATTCCAGCCACGGGTGACTGTCTGCGTGGAGTTTGCACATTCTTCCCCGTATCTGCGTGGGTCTCCTCTGGGTGCCTCCCACAGTCCAAAGATGTCCAGGTCAGGTGTATTGGCCATGCTAAATTGCCCATAGTGTTAGGTGCATTAGTCAGAGGGAAATGGGTCTGGGTAGGTTCCTCCCTGAAGGGTCGGTGTGGACTGGTTGGGCTGAAGGGCCTGTTTCCACACTGTAGGGAATCTAATCTAATCTAACTGTCTCTCCAACCGATCTATTCAATCTGATAGGATTCGCAAACCACGGCATTTATTGCAGATATGACGAGATTACTTACAGTGTGGAAACAGGCCCTTCAGCCCAACACGTCCACACTGACCTGCCAAACTCATTCCCCTACATTTACCCCTGCACCTAACATTACAGACAATTTAGCTTGGCCAATTCACCTAACCTGCACATTTTTGGACTGTGGGAGGAAACCGGAGCACCTGGAGGAAACCCGTGCAGACAAGGGAAGACTCCACACAGTCCACACAGTCAGTTGCCTGAATTGAACCCGGGTCTCTGGCGCTGTGAGGCAGCAGTGCTAACCACTGTGCCACCTTGCCGCCCAGTAATCCTCAGTAATACGTACAGTCTCCCTAAACTCCCACATCCGACAAGAAGGGCATTTCACTCTACTAAAGGCCATTTTTGATTCTTCCAGTCTACAAACCCAGAAAATAGCAGTGTCTTATTCCTCTACAAAACACTGCTCCAGGCTAACTTAATACTTATGGCTTATATTTTAAAGTTTAATTAAGGATCATATCTCAATAAATAACCTACTCTACTCAGTACTGCAGAGTTTCTGTAAGGCCACACTTAAAAATATTCACTTATCTGTTTCTGTGTTGTGACCTCTCTCAAACAGGTTCCTCCAAGATTAGTTGTGAATTTCACTGTTTGTTAATTTTCCCAGACGCACTCCGATGTCCAGCGATACATGAATTCAAACAGCAACGGCAGTAACAGCGCAGTTTACAGGTGTGTCAGTTAGCAGTGTGGGTTTCTTTTTCTCTCTCTCTCTCTCTCTCGTGCACTGACCTCACCCTTCCTTCAATATACGGCCCAAAACTGTCCATCATGTTCCAAATACGATCTGTCTTGAGCTTTATACAGCCTCAGTAGTTCATGTTTGTTTTTGCATCCTCAACCTCTTGAAATGAATGGTAACATTGCATTTGGTTTCTTAATTGCCAACTGATCTTACATGTTAACCTCAAGAGAATCCTGAACTAGGACTCCAATTCCCTTTCACAGTCAGCAACAGTTTCATGGGCAACATTAGGTTCATAATTCCGATTATTTATTGAATTCAAATTCTACCATTTTCTATGGCGGGGTTCAAACTTGAGCAGCCTCATTCCTGAAGAAGGGCTTATGCCCGAAACGTCGATTCTCCTGTTCCTTGGTTGCTGCCTGACCTGCTGCGCTTTTCCAGCAACACATTTTCAGCCAGAACATTACCTGGTGACTCTGAATTAATAGTCCAGCAATAATATCACTGGGCCATCAACTCCCTGGGGCAGAATAATTAGTGCAAATGGTAGAATGATTAAAACTGGGCTGTGGAAGAAATTAGAATTGGAAGAGTTACCAGGCTACAGGAGATTACAGCATTGATAAGGTTGAGGTCACAGAGTGATTTGAACACATGAAAGGATCTGGCATTTATTGACGGGGTCCCAATATGAGCACAGGAGTGATGGATGAGCTAGTAACATACTGAATTTAAACAGCGAGTGGATGTGACTGGTCTTAACGCACTTGACTTTGTTATTACTGTGCTATCTGGTTGGGATCCATCTGTTTTACTGCTGATTCTTCACTGAAAAGAAATTGCTGCTACTTTCCTTTCTGGCTGAGGATGTAATGGTTCTGGTATGACAATTCCCCCGCTGAGCGCTCACAGTGAGGTGTGAGTCGCTGCTGTTTCAGCTTTTGTCTTCTTGCTCTCTCTCTTTCTCTCACTCACTGTTATACATACACACTCATCGTCACGTGGGGTGTTTTAGTCACCGTTTTTTTTAACAGATGAACATCAAAAACCTACATAACATACCCTAAACCACCTTCGTTAACAATACGTCACTTTAAACCTGTCACACTTCTTCTTGGTAACTGCCGAAAGTGTTTTGGAATTTGCTCGATGATATGAATTAGATGGACTGGGACAAAATTCTACCTCCCACCCCCACTATTTCCACCTGAAACTGAACAAAGGAACATACCAATGTTATCAGTAAATCAGGAGGCTGTTGGTTCAACTCCTGCTTTGGAGACCTGAGCCCATTATCCAGATTACCAATCTCACAGCTGAGTTGAATGAGTGCTGTCTTTTAAATGAGATGTTAATCCAAGGTCTGGTCTACCCTTTCAGGTGGACATTAAAGATCCCATGGCATTATCTGTGAGATGAGCAGGAGACCTCTCTCTAGTGTCACAGTTATTTATCCTTCAATAAACAGATTAGATTCCCTACAGTGTGGAAACAGGCCCTTCGGCCCAACTAGTTCACACCGACCCTCCGAAGAGCAACCCACCCAGACCCATTTCCCTCTGACTAATGCACCTAACACTAACAATTTAGCGTGGCCAATTCACCTGGCCTGCGGGAGGAAACCGGAGCAAACCCAAGGAGAATGTGCAAACTCCACAGACAGTCACCCAAGGCTAGAATCGAACCTGGGACCCTGGTGCTGTGAGGCAACAGTGCCATCCACTGAGCCACCATGCCGCCCCAGATAATCAGGTCATTCATTGTCTCAAGTCTTATATTATAAGTGTTGTACTGGTTAAGGTGGCAACATACATACAAGCGTCAAGTTCCCACAAATAATAGTGTGATAAATAATGAGCTAATCAACTGCAGTGATGTTGATTGAGGGATAAATATTTATAATGATACTGGGGGAAACTCCCCAGCTCTTCATTCAGGAGGAACAAGACATCTTTTATGACCACTTAAGAGAACAGATAGGTCCTCAGTGTAGCATCTGAGCCAAAAACAAACAGCACACCCAATGGTGCAGCACTTCCTCAGTACTGAATTGGGAATTTTAGCTGAGATTAATTTTGATCAGGGGCACTGTTTAAAAGTTAGGGGTCACCTATTTCAGATAGAGATGAGGAAAAATAGTTTATTTTAAAGGTCTGTGTGACTTTAGAAAACTCTTCTTCAGATGGCAGTGGGGACGGAATCATGGAATATTTTAAGTCTTGTTAGTTAAGGAAATCAAGGGTTAAGGGGGTAGACGAGAATGTAAAATTCAAAATACAAATAGATTAACATCATCATATTGAAAAGGAGAATAGGCTCGAGGGGCTGAATGGCCTACTTCTGCTCCTAATTTGTACGCTCCTGTCTTCGAAGCTGGACTTGAATGCACAACCTTTTGACTGAAAGGCGAGAGTGCTACCCACTGAGCTCAGGCTAACACTTCTAAGATGAAAGCTGTTGAGTTGCTAGTTCATTAAAATCCTTCAATGATAGGGAACCTGCTGTCCTTATCCGGTCCGATCTACACATGACTTTAGGCCCAGCTTTGTAATTAACTCTTTACTGTCTTCTGAAATCATACTTGCAAATATATAATTGCCAGAATTTGGCCCAAAACCATCTTTGATGGGTCACGATTGCAACCCGCGCCTGCATCAGGCACATCCTTAGAACAAATAATTAAACATACGCGCACATTTGCAAAGATTGTTAATCAGCCTCAGCTGGGGCAGGGCGACTGTACAAATGACTGAGCTTCCTTTTAATCTTGGTAAATTGTGGCATTTTCAAGATGAAAGTCTGTCAGGCGCTGTACCTAATACGTTGTTTATATTTGTATTGTGAATCACATCTTATCATCAGGCACTCAGTCAAATGGAAACTAGCTCTGGGTTAATTTGGGATGATACCAGAACTGAAAGGTGATAACTGTCAGGGAAGATTAAACAGGTTGAAGCTTTTCCCTGTAACAGAGAAAGCTGAGGGCGACCTGATAGAACTCCTGAAAGGTTTTGATAAGGTAGATGTAGAGATGATGTGTCTACAAATTCAGACTAAAACAAGGGACCATATGACAGTCACTACAAAACCAACAGAGAATTCAGTAGAGTGGTTAGAATTTGTAATTTGCTATCAGAAGTAGTTAAAACACATTGTATAGATGCAGTTAGAGCGAATCCAGATAAATACATGAGAAACAACAAACAGAAAAGCACACTTGACAGGGTTAGATGAAGAGGGGTAGGAGAAAGCAGCTGTGGAGTATAAATAGCAAGGCTTCTTCACTGTCGCTGGGTCACAATCCTGGATATCCTCCCTAAGGGCATTGTGGGTCAATTTATAGCACATGGACTGCAGCGGTTCAAGAAGGCAGCTCACCCCTACCTTCTCAAAGGGCAACTAGGGATGGACAATAAAATGCTGGCCAGCCAGCGATACCCATATCCCACAAATGAAAAAAAAGACCGGTTGAGCCGAAGGATCTGTTTCTGAAATGTAAATAAAACAAAGAACTGTGGATGCTGAAGATCAAAAACATAAAATAGAAATTGCTGGAGAAACCCAGCAGGTTAGGCAGTTCTGTGGAGAGGAAGCAGAGTTAACGTTTTGGGTCCAGAGACCCTTTTTCAGAAATTTTAACTCGGCTTTCTCTCCACAGATGTTGCCAGACCCGCTGAGTTTCTTCTCTGCTTTCTGTTTTTCTTTTTGAGATATAATGCTACTTAATGAATTCATAATGCGTTTACACACAGCAGAATGATGTAGTCCTGTAGTAATGGAGGGGAATGCAGAAGTTAATTTTTGTGC
The DNA here is from genome assembly GCF_037043375.1 of Chiloscyllium plagiosum. NCBI lineage: Eukaryota > Metazoa > Chordata > Chondrichthyes > Orectolobiformes > Hemiscylliidae > Chiloscyllium > Chiloscyllium plagiosum. Next base: position 164,745,622 of record NW_028270139.1, on the reverse strand, counting down.
CCAAATTCCTGAACAGCAATGGAATGAAGAGTAGACAACAATGATCTTAGTGATGTTAGCTGATGAGCAAACACTGACCAGGATGATGTGCTTTCAGAAATGCTGTTGATGTGGAATATTTTTATCTGAGGTCTGATGGGGCCTCAATTCAATCTCATATTTGAAAAGTGGCTGAGACAGTGTCTGATCTACTGTCTCAAAATCTGAACGGCCACCATTTGATCCACTCAGTGATAGAAGATCAGACTGTCACTACTGGAGCATGTAAGGACAGTATGTTCTATTGTCCCTGAGTGTGAAAAGACAGTGGTGAATTTGGTGGGCATTTATTTAGCTCCTCAGTAGAAAAGCTGAGCCGACCAACGTTAGAAAATAGTTGCCTTGCAGCAGTAATTTGCTAGAAATAGCTTTTACAAGTTTAGACTACAAGCACACCCAAAAAGAAGCTCCACGATCTTCGAGGTAAGTGGATTTTGGTCAGGAATGGATGAGGAACTCAGGGACCTGGGTGCCGGGGTTCAGGCTTTGGAGGCTGCAGTGTGAGGGCAGTGGGGAATCTTTGATCTTCGGGGAGGGTTTTGCCCTCAAACTGTGACCCACTGCCCCAGAGATTAGTCCACTGGCCTAGACAGTGACTCTACAGCCCAGAAAATGACCAACTGGCCCAGAGTGTTACTCATTGTCCCAGAGAGTGACCCCTGCCCCAGAGAGTGACCCACTGCCCAGAATGTTAAAGGACAATTTGAGATCCACATCCCAGACTATGACAGAGCATTCTGTAATTAACTGTAGCAGTCAGATTTTCAGTTATGGAGTTGAGAGGAAGTTATTTTAACTGCATAGCAGTGACCTTACACTTCAAAAGAAACTGAATTTGAGAATTACTTCAGAGTTGAAAGCCCTTGGGAACCTCTGAGGTTATGAAAGATGCCACAGAAATACAAGTCTTGCATTTTTACTGTAGAACCCAGTGCTCTCAAGTCAGAGTACGTAAGATAAGAAATATGTTGTTAGCTACCCTCAGAGGAAATTCAACGATGGGTACAAATATTCCTTGCAATGCCATGAATATTCGATTCTAATACAGTATGCTACATTGTCCCCTCTCCATTTATTTTTAGCCTGGGGGAAGCAAGCAGCACACAAAAACCCGTGACACTCACACCTTTGCTTACTTTCACCTTGTGTGAAGTAAAGTCTTAAGTTGAAGTGTAACAAGAAAGAAGCTGATCTCTTACTGAGGCAAGGCCGAACTGCATTATGGGAAGCAACACCTCATTTGTTCAAACTGCACATATGTCTCATTCCTGCACCATATGGCACTCCAAGCTATTTACAGTAATAATTAATTCTTAATCAGCATTTAACCTCTGTAAAATGTTTTAGAGATCTAATCACCTTCTAGATAGCACTAATGATAGAAAAAAAGTATAAACACAGTCAGAGAGGAAATATACAAAGAGACTGTGCTGGGATTATGGAGATTCATTAAATGACATATTTGTGAATTTTACTTGTTCCAACGATTAGGGATTATTGTTGGGGAATGGGGGACATTCCACTTTGGGCAGTAAATATATCATATATTCCCTGGTTAATCTGGATCACTGCTTCCAATGGGTGAGTATTTGTGTGGAGGTCCACTGGTGATACACATGCCTGGAGTCGTTTTCTAGTTTTCTCTTATTTTCCTACCCCACCAATGTTGTCACCATTAAGTCTCTCATGGGATCATGATTTGGAGATGCCGGTGTTGGCCTGGGGTCTACAAAATTAAAAATCACACAGCACTAGGTTATAGTCCAACAGGCTTAATTGGAAGCACTAGCTTTTGGAGCGCTGCTCCTTCATCGGGTGGTTGTGATGGATCCCCTTTGTCTCCTCATTTGTCCCATTGTGCCTCTTAGCAAGATCTCTTTTGCCAGCTGACTCCTGCTTTCCATCCATCCACCAGTTCTTTGTCTTCACTCTTTTCCCAGGCTCTGCAATTATTTGAAAACCATTTGTTTCATTCACAGGATGTGAGTATCGCTGAGATGGCCAGTATTAACTGCATTGCCCATCACTAATTTCTCTTGAGATGGAGGGGTGAGCCATTTTATTGACAATGAGGGTGTTTAAGGAGAAATCATGTTGGTGTGGGGCTTGAGTCACACACAGGCCAGACCAGGGAAGGAGAACAGACTTGCTCCCCAAAAGGACACCAATGAACAAGATGGGCTTTAAAACAATCTGGTATTTACATGATTATGATGAGTGAGACATCCTGTTCCATAGTTCCAAAAGTCAGGATGAAATTGGGAAGACCCCTAGTCCTCTTCTAATGCAATGCCAAGTCTCCCTCCTTATATGCTGCTTGACCTGCTGAATATTTCCAGCATTTTAGCAGCTGACCAATTTCTCACATTTTTGGCTACACACAGAACAATGTACCAATAGTATAAATGAGTTTTTAAAGGAGTTGACACAGTTGGAGAGAGAAACATTTTCCTTCAATGGGAAAGTTCAGAACAAGGAGATGGTCTGTAGGGGGTGGGGGGCGGAGTTGGGGAAGTCAAGGACACTATCTTCAAATTACAATCAAGGTGTTGCAGGGTGATGTCAGGAAGCACTTCCTCCCAAAGTGCATTGCAAAACTGGAAAGCTGTGCCTCAATAAATTGTTGAGATTGAGCCAACCAAAACTTTTGAAACCTGTATTTATAGATTCTTGTTGGGCATTATTAATCCAAACTGGGTAGATAGAGTGAAGATACAGATAAACCATGATCTCATTGAATGGTACAATGGCTCATTTCTGTTCTGATGCAACATGGCCAAAGGCTGAAATATTTTGCATTCATTCATTGTATGTGTTGGTGTTCCCAGCAAGACCTGTCTATATCTATTAAATATTTTTAAGAATAGTGTTCTGAAGAAAGGTTCCTGAAAACAACAAATGCTGGAGATCACAGTGGGTCAGACAGCATCCATGGTGAAAAAGGAAGCTAAAGTTTTGAGTCTAGAAGACTTCATCAGAGCTGAAATGACGTGTGGAGGGGGCAGCATTTATGCTATAGTTGGGAGAGGGGTGTGTGGGGACAGTGGGGTGCACAGTGCTGGGGGAAGAAAAGATGTTGATAGTTCAGATTAAGTGATTGGAATGTGAGAATGACAGAACAATGGTGTGTCTCCTGCCAGACTTTAAAGAACAGACAGCCCCACTGGGGTAGGGGGAAGGGAGAGGGGACAAGGTGACAAAGAACGTAACAGGTAAAGCTAAAAGAAAGGGAAGAAATGGGAGTTGGTTCACAATTTGAAGTGTTGAACTCAATATTAAGTCCAGAAGGCTGTTAAGTGTCTAGTCTATAGATGAGATGTTCTTCCTCCAGTTTGCGCTGTGATTCACTGGAACACTACAGCATGCCGAGGACAGGAACGTGGGGGTGCGAGCAGGACACGGTATAAAAATGACAGGCTATGGGAAGGTTGGGGTCCTGCTTGTGCACAGGCAGGCGGTGTTCTGCAAACCCAGTCGACGTTTGGTTTCTCCAATGTAGAGTAGGCCACGTTGCATGCAGGGAATATAATACACAAGATTGGAGGAGGTACAGGTGAAATACTGCTTCACCTGGAAAGACTATTTAGGCCCTTGGATGTTGAGCAGGTAGGAGGTGAAGGGGCAGTTGTACCTACTGCAGTTACATGGGAAGGTGCTTTGGGATGAGGGGTTGGTGTTAGTGGTCGATGAATGGACTAAGGTGTCCTGGAGAGAACGATCCCTGTGAAATGCAGACAAAGGGAGTGAGGGGAAGATATTTATGGTGTGGCATTCTGCTGGGGTTGTCTGAAATGGTGGAGAATGATGCTTTGAATGAGGAGGCTGGTGGGATGAAAAGTGAGGACAAGGTGGATCCGATTACACTGTTGTGAGCGCTGGGAAGGGGCAAGGGCAGAAGCACGGGTGAATGGTTGGATGTGGTTGAGGCTCCTGTCAACCACAGTGGGTGGGAAACCATGATTATGGAAGAAGGAAGCCTTGTCAGCAGCACTGTTTTGGAAAGTGGCATCATCCAAACAGATGTCAGAGAGTCATAGAGATGTACAGCATGGAAACAGACCCTTCGGTCCAACCTGCCCATGCCGAGCAGATATCCCAACCCAATCTAGTCCCAACTGCCAGCACCCGGCACATATCCCTCCAAACCCTTCCTATTCATATACCCATCCAAATGCCTTTTAAATGTTGCAATTGTACCAGCCTCCACCACATCCTCTGGCAGCTCATTCCATACACGTACCACCCTCTGCGTGAAAAGGTTGCCCCTTAGGTCCCTTTTATATCTTTCCCCTCTCACCCTAAACCTATACCCTCTAGTTCTGGACTCCCCGACCCCTGGGAAAAGACTTTGTCTATTTATCCTATCCATGCCCCTCATAATTTTGTAAACCTCTATAAGGTCACCCCTCAGCCTCCGACGCTCCAGGGAAAACAGCCGCAGCCTGTTCAGCCTCTCCCTGTAGCTCAGATCCTCCAACTCTGGCAATATCCTTGTAAATCTTTTCTGAACCCTTTCAAGTTTCACAACATCTTTCCGATAGGAAGGAGACCAGAATTGCACGCAATATTCCAACAGTGGCCTAACCAATGTCCTGTACAGCCGCAACATGACCTCCCAACTCCTGTACTCAATACTCTTGACCAATAAAGGAAAGCATGCCTTCTTCACTATCCTATCTACCTGCAACTCCACTTTCAAGGAGCTATGAACCTGCACTCCAAGGTCTCTTTGTTCAGCAACACTCCCTAGGACCTTACCATTAAGTGTATAAGTCCTGCTAAGATTTGCTTTCCCAAAATGCAGCACCTCACATTTATCTGAATTAAACTCCATCTGCCACTTCTCAGCCCATTGGCCCATCTGGTCAAGATCCTGTTGTAATCTGAGGTAACCCTCTTCGCTGTCCACTACACCTCCAATTTTGGTGTCATCTGCAAACTTACTAATTGTACCTCTTATACTCGCATCCAAATCATTTATGTAAATGAGAAAAAGTAGAGGACCCAGCAACAATCCTTGTGGCACTCCACTGGTATAGGAGAAGGAACTGGGAAAATGTGATGGAGTCCTTGTGGGATTGGTGTTGAAGATCTGTAGTGACGGTAGCTATGGGAGTCAGTGGCTTTGTAGTGGATCGCAGAGCACAGCTTATTCCCTGAAATGCAGATGGAGAGGTCAAGGAAAGGAAAGGAAGTGTCAAAAATGGATGATGTGAAAGTTATGGAAGGGTGGAAATTGGAGGCAAAATGAACAAATGTTTCAAGGTCCTGGCAGGAGAATGGAGCAGCACTGAAGTAGTCATCTATGTACCAAGAAAAGAGTTGTGGGAGGGGACCAGTGTAGGACTGGAACAAGAATTGTTCTACATATCCCATAAAGAGGCAAGCATAACTAGGACTCATGCGGGTGCCCATTGCTACTCCTTTGACTTGGCAGAAGTGAGATGAATTAAAGGAGAAATTATTCAATAAGAGTACAAGTACAGCCAGGTGGAGGAGAATGGTGGATGATGAGTGTTCTCTGGTCGAGGAAGACGCTGAGAGCTCGTCGACCGTTCTGGTGGGGAATGGAGGTAAAGAGGGATTGGACGTCCATATTCAACAAGAGGCAGTTAGTGCAAGGGAACTGGAATTTGTCAATGTGATGGATGGCATCAGAGGAATCATGGATGTAGATGGACAGGGTCTAGACAAGTTCAGAGAGATGGAGTCAAGATCGGAGGAAATGAGCTCGGTGAGGCAGGAACAAGCTGATACAATGGGTCTACCGGGTTAGATTCTAGCATTTGCAGAAATTGGCTCCTTCACTAAACATTAACTCTGCTTTCTCTCCACAGATGCTACCAGACCTGCTGAGTTTTTCCACTAGTTTCTGTTTTTGTTCCTAAGATCAGTCTCTTGGCTCTTCTTATGAAGTCAAAATTTCAATGTCCTTTTAAATTTTATTGTCATTTTACTATTTTCAACGTTTTCTACGGATAGCATTTAAATGGAACAAAACTCTCACAGTACCTTCCACAGTGCTCTGTGATTCTATGCCTGACCAGTTTAGTGAGAACAGTGGGCGGCACGGTGGCCCAGTGGTTAGCACTGCTGCCTCACAGCGCCAGAGACCTGGGTTCAATTCCCGCCTCAGGCGACTGACTGTGTGGAGTTTGCACGTTCTCCCCGTGTCTGCGTAGGTTTCCTCCGGGTGCTCCGGTTTCCTCCCACAGTCCAAAGATGTGCAGGTCAGGTGAATTGGCCATACTAAATTGCCCATAGTGTTAGGTAAGGGGTAAATGTAGGGGTATGGCGCTTCGGCGGGTCGGTGTGGACTTGTTGGGCCGAAGGGCCTGTTTCCCCACTGTAATCTAATCTAATCTAAAAAAAAAAATTGGTTGAATGGCCTCCAGTTCTTATGTAATCGGCTGGAGGTTCTGCATAGCCTTCTCCAAACCCTGTGTGGTAGATACCAATCAGTTTGATTTTGCAATGGAAAGATTCTGTTCATTTCTTTTGTGTCTAACAAAGTGTGATACATTTTATTCAAATAAATGGTTGCCATCGAACGGTGATTTCTCCCTCACACAGCTCTTGGGCCAATAACTAAGTGTCATATTGCTACAGCTGTTGTGTGAGGATAGGAGTGGGAGAAGGGGCAATCGTTAAATAGTGCTATAATTGCTCAGCTTATCTCTCTGTACAGTTTCTTGTGATGATGTGGAGAGGCAGGGGTAACAAGATAGCATTCTGTCAATAGTTAATTGTAATGACTGTTTGCTTGGCTCAGCTGGTAGCTTTCTTACTTCAGATGAGAAGTTCCTGATAGAAACTGGAGCATAAAGTCCAGGCTAGCACTTCAGTCCAATACTGAAAGATAGCTACATTTCAGTCTTCCCCTTCGGTGCCAGTGTCGGACTGGGGTCAAAGGTTTATCAATTTAAAACAACCACCTTGAGGAGGAGGAAATTGGTTCAGACAACTTTTTAAATGCTGAGTGTTGATGGAACCTGGAAGTCACAGGGAGTGGTTGAATCTGAGACAATTGTGTCTTTGAAGAGAATATTTCATAAAGCTAGAAGCAAAAGAAGATACAGTGTTCTAGGATGTGTGGGACAGTTTTGGATTTCCTCACTGTTACATTCTCAAAGATAACTATGGTTAGGAAACAAATGCTGGCCTTGCCAGAGAAGTGCATCACAAGAGAAATTTTTTTTTAAACTCCATCTCACAATAGAGTTGTAATGGGAGAGTTAGTGTTTTACAGGCTCAATGCTAACTCGAGGAATAGCACCTTGTCTTTTGATGAGGCACTTTACAGACTTCAGTTCAACAATTTCAGATTGAAATCTCCGCCCCCTCCATTTTGTCTCCTTATCTTTGCATGTGTCAGTCGAAATCTTTGTTTTCTCGTTTTTGCTTTCAGACAACAGCTGTTCATTAGTCTGTCATTCACACCTTCTCTGGACAAATCTTTTGTCTCCTCACTTGTCCCACTACTACTCTTTGTGGTTCTGCCCTACCAAATTTTTTTGTTATGTAATATCTCTCGGCTTCTGCTCTAACACAGACCCATTCTTTAGTTATTTATCCATTCTCCTCCATTTGACCTATGTACTTAAAATCTATTTCATTTCCAACTTTTCTCAATTCTGATGAGAAGTTTTCACACTAAAACATTAACCATTTCTCTCAGCAGTCAGATGCTGTCAGACCTGCTGAAAATTTCCAGCATCTCCTGGTTTATTAGGATATGAAAAGAATGGGCTTCATTGGGAGAATTAAGGTTTGCAGAGAAGAGCCTCTGATGAAAGAGTGAATGTATTAGAAAAGGAGAGGACAACTGAGTTTACATTTCATATCTGTGACCTTGCCTAAGAACTGGACAACAGTTCAAAGTGTACTGTAATAGGTTTCAAGTAACTGAAAGGGGGAAACTGGGGAGGAGAATAAAAAGATAAGTCTGTGATAGAGTTGAGGACAGGAAAGATTAAATCACAAAATATTTTATGGGCAAGGCCAAACGGAGTGGTAATAGGATAAGAAACAAAAAGGTACCATGAAAAAGGAACACAAAAAAACTCAAACAAAATAAAAACAAAGAACTGCAGATGCTGGAAATCTGAAATCAAAATGGAAACTGCTGGAGAAACTCAGCAGGTCTGGAAGCATCTGTGTGCAGTTAATGCTTTGGATCCAAACTGTTAAGTATGCTTTCTCTCCACATATGCCAAACTTGCTGAGTTTCTCCAGCAGTTTCTGTTTTTGCTGTAAAAGCGCATTGTGAACAGTTTCAGTTCACTTATTAAAGCAAAGATATACTAGCATTGGAGATCATCCAGGAAACATTCACTAGATAGATCCATGCATGCAGAGACTGTTGCATGAGGAGAGTTTGAGGAGATTGGGCCTGTACTGGAGTTTAGAAGGATGAGAGGTGACCTTATTTGAAACATATACGATTTTTAGAGGACTTGACAGGATGCAGAAAGGTTGTTTATCTTTGTGGAAGAATAAGGGTCATTAATACAAGACAGTGATAGAATTATACGATGATAGATTTTTGCAGTATAGAAGGAGTCAATTTGATCCATTATGTCTATACTAACTCCTAAAGAGCCACCCAGCTTGTCCCACCCTCCAGCCCTATTTACTTCATCCCATTCTAATATATATCCAGCTCTCTTTTGAAACCTCCTGTGGAATCCTCCTCCACCACTCTCCCAGACAGCGCATTCCAAATCCTAACAACCCTCAAAGTGAAGAAATTTCTCCTCATCTCACTCCTAGCTTTTTGCAGACAATCTTGAAGTTGTGACCCCTACTTGCTGATATACCACACAGTCGTAGAGTTAGAGAGTCATACAGCACGGGAACAGACCCTTCAGTCCAATTTGTCCATGCCAACCAAGTTTCCCAAGTTAAACTAATCCTGCTTGCCTGCATTTAACCATATCCCTCTAAACCTTTATTATTCATATACCTGTCCAAATGTCTTTTAAATGGTATAACTGTACCTGCATCTGCCACTTCCTCTGGCAGTTCATTACACATAAGAGCCACTCTGTTTAAAACAAAATCAGAACTGCAAATGCTGGAAGTCAGAAACAAAACAGAAATTGCTGGAGAATCTCAGCAAGTCCGGCAGCATCCATGGAGACAAATCAGACTTAACGTTTTGGGTGCAATGACATTTCTTCAGAACTGATGGCAGCTAGGATTAAGTTGTTTTTTTTCTAAAGGAGATAGGGTGGTGGGAGGGTGTAAGGAGTAAATAAGAGGTGGGGAGAGAAGAACAGTTGACGGGAATGGATAACAGTCAGCCTAGGAGAATGAACGGCTGCTAATGGAGTCCATGGGTGGCTAAAAATGTGTATTGTGGAATAGCAGAAATTGTCATAAGAAGGCCTGGTGTGTGTGGGTTGGTGTAAGGACATGGGAGGAGGTGCTTCAAACATTAAAATTGTTGAACTCAATATTGAGTCCAGAAAGCCTTGGAGTTCCAATGAAGTGCTATTCTTCCAGCTTGCACTGAGCTTCACTGGAGCACTGCAGCAAGCCTGGCCAGGCAATTGGAGGCCCAGGGTCTTTTTTGTGGACAGAACATCAGTGTCCTGCAAAGCGGTCACCAGTCGACGCTTCATTCCCCCAAAGTAGAGGTGACCACATTCTGAGTTGCGAGTGCAGTAGACTGCTCTTCAGAGGGTCGGCAAGCAGGAGGTTGGAAGAACACAGCAAGCCAGGCAGCATCAGGAGGTGGAAAAGTCGACATTTCAGGTATAACCCTTCTTCAGGAATGGGGGTAGCAGTAGGAGGAGCTGCAGATAAAGAGAGGGGGTGAAGAGTTATTGTTAGGGAGAGGGGCAAATTGGTGAGGTAGTGAAAGGTGAATACAGGTGGTGGGTATGACCTGGTTGGTCGATAGGAGAAATGAATCTGGTTGGCTACCAAGTGGTTTCATTTCTCCTGTAGACCAACCAGGTCATACCCACCACTTGTATTCAAACTTCACACAGACAGTTGTCCGAGGCTGGAATTGAACCTGGGTCTGGAGTACTGTGAGGTAGCAGTGCTAACCACCGAGCCACTTACTTGAAGTGAATTCCTGAAGAAGGGCTAATGCCCGAAACGTCGATTCTCCTGTTCCCTAGATGCTGCCTGACCTGCTGCGCTTTTCCAGCAACACATTTCCATCTCTGATCTCCAGCATCTGCAGACCTCACTTTCTCCACCACTTGTATTCACCTATCAGTACCTCACCACTTTGCTCCTCTCCCAACCCATAACCCTTCCACCCCTCTCTTTATCTCCAGTTCCCCCTATCCCCACCCCCATTCCTGAAGAAGGGTTATACCCGAAACGTTGACTTCTCCACCTCCTGATGCTGCCTGGCTTGCTGTGTTCTTCCAACCTTCTGACTCTGCAGGATTCCAGCAACAGCAGCTGTTTGCCTATTCTGAGGGTTGGTGCAGACTCAGTGGACCGAATGGCCTCTTTCCACACTGTAGGGATTCTATGTCCTCCTCACTTCCACCATTGGCTGACTCACATACTGAGCAAGGAGAACATTTTCTTCGTAAGGATTGATATGGACCAGACTGAACGTCATCAAAATGTATTTAAAAAGTTGGCTAGACCTTAACTTTTTCTTATTTTTAAAGACAAGTGTAAGACGTTGCGTTCTGGATGAAATTCGATTAGTCAAACTACCAGGCTTGAAGCAAAACACACTTTATTCCTACACTATAGTTAAAATACAAACAAAAGAAAGAAGACTTGAAATAACAACACCTTTGCAACACTTAGCAGAATAATAGATTATTTAACAACTAAACAGCAACTGTTTCAATATAGTAACAATCCATAAACACACCCTTGGCAAAGGCAAATTCAGTAAAAAATTCTCTCCATTTAGATAATAAGTTGCCTTTTTATTCTTCCATCCAAAATGGATAACTTCACTTATCCATGTTAAATTCAATTTGCCAAAATTTGGCCCATTCACCTAACTTATCCATGTATATTTCAGTGTCATCTGCTGAAGCATCTTCCATTTCAGGACTGAACCCTGTGGCACCCCACAAGTTACATTTTATCAGCCTGAAAAAGACCTATTTATTCTGACTCTCTGCTTTCTGTTGGTCTGCTAATCCTCCATCTAATTTAACAAATTATCCCTAACCCGATGCGTTCTTACCATGTGTACTAATATCCTTTAGAGAAGGAAACTGCTGGTCTTGTGTCGTCTGACCTACGTGTGACTCCAGACCCACAGCCAATGTGGTTGACTCTTAAGCTGATCTCTGGGCAATAAATGCTGGCTTAGCCAGCGATGCCCTCATTCCATGAATGAATAAAAAGATCTGCAGTCCTGCCATATTTATTTGTGAACGGAGGTGGGCAATTAAACAACTCAGTGGAACAGGAGACTCAACAAATATCCCCATTCTCAATAATGGAAGAGTCCAGCACATCAGTGCAAAAGATAAGGCTGAGGCATTTGCAGCAATCTTCAGCCAGAAGTGCTGAGTGGATGAACCATCCCAGCCTTTTCCAGTAGTCCCCAGCATTACAGAGACTTTAATCAATTTGATTCACTTTGCGTGATACCAAGAAACAGTTAGGGGAACTGGATACTGCAAAGGCTATGGATCCTGACAACATTCTGGCAACAGAATAGAACAGCAATTTGATGTAATGTGTAAAGTTTTATTAGTCGCCACACTACAGCATGTAAATTAATGATAGAATTCATAATAGAAGTCAACAGTACTGAAGACTTGTGCTCCAGAACGTGCCAATGCCCTATCCAAGCTCTTCCAGCACGGTTACAACACTGGCATCAACACATGTTGAAAATTTCCCAAGTATGTCTTGTACACAAAAAGCAGGACAAATCTAATCCGATCAATTACTGCCCCCTCAGTTATTCTCGATCATCTGTAAAGGTGTTATCAACAGTGCTATCTATCAAGCAGCACTTGCTCACCAATAACCTGCTCAATGATGCCCAGTTTGGGTTCCACCAGGACCACTCAGCTCCTGACCTCATTACAGCCTTGGTTCAAACATGGACAAAACAGCTGAATTTCTGAGGGGAGGTGTAAGTAACAGCCCTTGACATCAAAGCCACATTTGACTGAGTGTGTATCAAAGAAGTATAACAAAACTGGAATCAATGGGTATCAGAGTATAAACTCTCCGCTGGTACATATTTCAGCGGTACTTATTTCAGTAAGGCGTTTGATAAGGTTCCCCACGATAGGCTATTGCACAAGGTACAGAGACGTGGGATTGAGGGTGATTTAGCGGTTTGGATCAGAAATTGGCTAGCTAGTCCTACCCGAGTAGGTCTCACTACAAGGTGGTTTAAACAGCTCTCCTGAATACATTTTAAGAATTCCATCCCTCTAAGCTTTTCACATTTTGTCTATTCCAGTTACTACTGAAATCCGTATTAGCATTGCCCAATTACTTTTGCACTTCTCTGAGATGTGGCATACAGTTCTGGTCACTGCATTATAGGAAGGATGTGGAAGCTTTGGAAAGGGTTCAGAGGTGATTTACTAGGATGTTGCCTGGTATGGAGGGAAGTTCTTATGAGGAAACGCTGAGGGACTTGAGGTTGTTTTCGCTGGAGAGAAGAAGGTTGAGAGGTAACTTAATTGAGTCATATAAGATAATCAGAGGGTTTGATAGGGTGGGCAGTGAGAGCCTTTTTCCTCAGATGGTGATGGCTAGCATGAGGGGGAATAGCTTTAAATTTAGGGGTGTTAGATATAGGACAGGTGTCAGAGATAGTTTCTTTACTCAGAGAGTAGTAGGAGTGTGGAATACACTGTCTGCAACAGTAGTAGACTTGCCAATTTTAAGGACATTTAAAAGGCCATTGGATAGTCATATAGACGAGAATGGAATTGTACAGGTTAGATGGGCTTCAGATTGGTTCCACAGGTTGATGCAACATCGAGGGCCGAAGGGCCTGTACTGCGCTGTCATGTTCTATGCTCTGTGTTCTATATGAAGATGGTTGTTGTTCCTGGAGGTCAGTCATCTCAGCTCCAGGACATCTCTGCACGTGTTCCTCAGGGTAGTGCTTAGGCCTAACCATCTTCAGTCGCTTCATCATAAGGTCAGAGGGGGGACAACTGCACAATGTTCAGTGCCATTCATGATTCCTTAGATACGAATGCAGTCCATGTTCAAATGCAGCAAAATCTGGAAATATCCAGGCTTAGGTTGACATACAGTAAGTAACTACGTCAGGCCATGACTGTCGAAGCTCCTCGGATGCTGCCTGAATTGCTGTGCTCTTCCAGCACCACTGATCCAGAATCCAATAAGACACAATCTAATCATCATCCCTTGCCTTTCAATGGAACTCCCACTATCAACATCCTGGGGATTATCATTGAACAGAAACTTAACTGGACTCACTACATAAACACTGTGTCTAACAAGAACAGGTCAGAGGCTAGGAATATTGCAGTGAGTAACTCACCTCCTGGTACCCTAAAGACTGTCCATCATCTACAAGGCACAAGTCAGGAGTTCGATAGAATACTCTACATGCCTGTATTGGTGCAGGTCTAATAATACTCAAGAAGCTTGAAACTATCCAAGAGAAAGCAGCCCACTTGATTGGCACCACATCCACAAGCATCCACTCCCTCCACCACCTACATTCAGCAGCAGTAGTGTGTACTACCTACAAGATGTGGTGCCGAAATTCACCAAATATCCTTAATAGCATCTTCAATCCTCACACTCACTTCCATCTCAAACAACAAGGGCAGCAGACATATGAGAACACCAAATTCCCCTCTAAGCCACTCACCATTATGACTTGGAAATATATCGCCATTCCTTCGTTGTCACTGGGCCAAAATCCTGGAATTTCTTCTCTAGTGCATCTGCGAGTCAACATACAGCAGGTGGACTGCAGCGGCTCATGAAGGCCACTCACCCCCTCCTTCTCAAGAGCAACTAGGGACAGGTGATAAATGCTGGTCAGCCACCCTGCCCACAACCGAATAAGAAAAAGGACCTTGAAGATTGCTGTGCAATTCAATAAGGTTATGGTTGATTTTCTACCTCAGTGCCACCGTCCTGCACCATGCTTAATTTTCAAGAGATGAGGGAAGAGTGTTAGAAAAGTAGTTGATGACAATCTGCTGTCTCCCAAAATGTTGGCTACGCTCAATGAGGCTTTGCACAGGTGTGCAGTCCTTTCGTCTCTCCAGGTCAGTGAATATTCTGTTTGTATTATATGTAGCACTGCATAGAGGCCTAGCTTATGTGACAGCACACAGATTTGGAGGAAGACTCCTACTTGCTTTCTGGGCACATTGCTATTAACTTGCACGAAGATGCTCTCACTAGCTGTCGTGAGGACAGACACCTGCGGAGCAATAGCTGTTGTAGTGCTGAAACAACTCTCGTTTTTTTGTGAGTCATTAGGTACTGACTTGATTAACCTTTAATGTACTGTCTGCTCACTGCTGGGTTGACGGCTTGCACAGTGCTGAAAACAAATTGAATAAAAGAAACAAAACCGATTGCTTTGCGCCTGGATCTGGCTTGGTGACGGATTTGGGTTTTTTTTTACAGATCTTCTTTCCTCTTCTCCAGAAGGCGTTGGCTCCTTGCTGGGGTACAGTTCCACCGATGCCAAGTACTCTCAGTTGCCTCACCCAACAACCCGTTCCTCACATGAAGGAAAAGACTTGCATTTATATAGTGTCTTTCACTGCCTTTAGAATTTTGAGGGAGCTAGGATAAGAACAGAAAGGAACAGAGGTTCATCCTGATAGAATGTATTAAAAATGGGTGAAAGGATACTCATGTGTTTGTATAAACCCTGGCATTGAATAGCTTGGCCGAATGGCTTGGTTCTACACTGTAAATTTTATTTAATTGAGTATTTTTGGAGTCTGCACCCTATTATAATGCAGGTATTCTGCAGTTTCCATGCAGAATTAGCCCACAAACAATAATGTGGCAAATGACCAGGTAATCTGATACAATTATTTTTAAAAATTCGTTTACAACATGTGGGCATCAATGGCTAGACAGCATGTATTGCCTATTCCTAATTGCCATGGAGAAAATGGTGGTGAGCCATCAAAATGAACCACTGCAGTTCATATGTTGGGAATACAGAGTTCCAGGATTTAGCTCCAGGATGGTGAAGGAATGATGATATAGTTCCAAATCAGGATGGTGTGTGGTTGGGAGGGGAACTTGCAGATGGTGGTGTTTCCATGTGTTTGCTGTCCTTTTCCTTCCAGGCAGTAGAGGTTTGCAGGTTTGGAAGATGCTACCAAAGGAACACTGGTGAGTTACTGCACTGTATCTTATAAATAATATATACTGCTGTCTCTATCAGTGATAGTAATGCTATTGAATGTCAAGGGATGATGGACAGATTCTCTCTTGCTTGAGAATGGTTCACTGTCCAGTACTAGAGTGATATGAATGATACGTGCCACTTATCAGTGTGAATCTGAATACTGTCCAGGCTGTTTTAGTATCTGAGGAGTTACAAATCATTACAAAACATTGTGGAACCATCAGTGAACATCTCTACTTCTGACCTTATGATGGAGGGAGCTGATGAAACAGCTTTTGAAATAGAATTCAGGGCAAACAATAAGTGTCAGTGAAACCTCAAGAAAGAACTTAGTGGTCTGGATCCATTAGGAGATAATTGATATTTTTAACCCGCCTTATTGAATCACGTCATGGGTTTAGCTACCTTTGACGCCAAACACAAGGTTTAAATTGGTTGTATTAAGTGACACATACATACTGATACTAAATAACGTACAAACTTCAAATCTACATGGCACAGACTCAAGGACTAGGGTTTTTCTCTATTTCACTTTCCAATATTAGGTTGAAAATTAAGAAGGCTGAGAAGCCTGAATCATTCCCACACTTATACTGTTATCCAAATATGCACATTTATCACGATTGCTAATGTACATTCTCACACAGATTCTCCTGCCAAATACTTGCTACATACAGTTGGAGACCTGAAGTATAAAGATGAAGTGTTTAAGTCAAGGCTTCTCTCTCATTAGAGAGAAAAGTGATTTAACCTGAGAGTCGCCACATCTCAGGTAAGGAGAGTTTGAGAAGGAGAGCCCTTCATGGTAACCTCAGCTGATGTGGGAATTGAACTTAGGCTGTTGACCATACTCAATATTGCTGACTAGCCACCGAAGTTAACAACAGAACCTTTAACAACAGAAAGCAGGTTCAACTAGCGTAAATGCATCTTGCAGCGGCTGAATTTTTGGTATTGAAATGAGGAATTGCATCTTGGCCTTGGAGGAGATACAGATTCACAGGTAGTTAAAAGGTTAAATGTTGAGGTCAGGTTGAATAAATGTAGCTTGTACTGGCTTCAGTTTCTGAGGCTGAGGTCTTTCAAAATGTAAAAGAATTCTATGTTGTCGATTGGAAGAAACTATATCCTGGTGGGACAACCTAGAATGAAGGGATCCAGCTGTAGAGCTATTAATTCAGAGTGAAATCAGGAAGCACTCTTTCAGATAAAGAAAAGTGGAAATTGGAATAAATCCAGTGAGGCTAGTATACCACCACCGAGTCATCCCTATTTACACGCAGAAAATCCTTAGCACTGATCCAGCTCCCTCAGAGCTAGCTTTCAAAGTGAACAAAACCTCTGATATTCTGTCTTTATCTGTCAGCCAGGGCTTCCTGATTGGATCAGATTAACAGCTTCAATCAGGAAACTCATATTCTTTAAGGTTCACTTGGCTGACCATGTTATGATCACTACATTCCTCCCCCTCTGAGTCTGAGGACACGGGCTTGTTCTTTTTGTTTGTAGCTCCTCCTGAGGTGTTTCAGCACTCGGTCAGGTTCCTCTGACTCTGCTTCTGGCACAGGTGGTGTGTAATGCACTGTAGCTCACTTGCATCTGGAGCATCTCGGAAAAACTTAATTCTCTTCGTCAGGTGATATCTGCCGAGCCCATTTCAGGTTCTGAGGTAGCTTCAGCGTTTCACGGGTGGGAGAACCCATGGGTTCTGGAACACACCGAAAGGCAGTTTTGCTTCTGCATCATTTGCGAGTTTGCAGCTTTCATATGTTCCATGTGTTTGTTCAGGACCATTGCAAACTATACGTCACAAGACCTGACCTTGCGTTGACCATACCTTTACCCATACAGGACATTCCCATGGTTCTGAAGTAAACTGTCTCACTCGTCCCCTGAAGTAAACTATCTCACTCGCTTAGTGGAGTCTTGTGTCCAGCATTGGCATTCATGATGCTGTTTCACTTTTCACCCCAGGTCTGGGAAATTGAGAATTAACCTGGTGTGGAATCTTCTCCTCATTAGCAACTCTGATGGAGCTATCCCTGTAGTCACATGAGGGCTGGTCCTGAAATAAAATAGGAACCGCAACAGTTTGATGTCCACTGAAGCTGTAGGCTATTTCTTTAAGCCTGCCTTCAAAGTTTGGACTGCTCTTTCTGCCACACCATTAGATGATGGAAGGTATGGAGCTGTTCTTATACTCAAACTCCCTGCTGATAAACGATGGCCCATTATCTGTGAACAACACTTCCAGGAGTCTGTGTACTGCAAAAGATGCACACAGGTCTTCTATCATCATCCCAATGTTTGACAAATGAACTCTTTGCTTTGAGTGGGCATCCACAATGTCTAAGGACATTGAGCCCATGAAAAGATCAGTATAGTTGATATGTAACTGAGTCCTGGTTTTACCTAGCCATTCCCATGAATGTGGGGGAGCTGCTGGCCTGTTGACAGCTACTTTTCCTTGTTGACACTCTGGGCACTGCCCCACCAACATAGCTATGTCTGCAACCAATCTTGGCCACTAAACATACTTCTCACCAACATCTGTATTTTGATGTCCCCTGGAAAGCCTGCTGGAATTCAGCCAGTATCTGGCAGCAACCTTTGCTTGGGACAATCACTCTTGCTCCCTATAACAATATGTGGTCCTCCCCTGTGTTCTGGTCTCTCCAGGACCAAAAAAGGTTTCAATTATGGTTGTGATGGCCCTTTGGTTTTTCCCATCACTATCAACTGTTTCAGTTTTGCCAGAAACAGATCTTTCTGTATCCAAAGTCTGATATTGTCAGCTGTGACTGAAAACCGTTGCAGACTCTTCCAGTGGCGGTACCACCAGTGGTGTATCTGCTAGTGGGAGGTGGCTCAGTGCATCTACATTTGCTACTTGGCCGCTGGATGTTGTTCCAACTGTAATTATAAGCACTTAGTATTACAGTGAATTCAGCCTGAACCTACGGGCGACACTGCTCAGTTATCTTTAAGTAGACCTAGCGGGGGTTTGTGGTCCATTATTATTACAAATTTATGTCTGTAAAGATATTGGTGGAACCTTCTAACTCCAAATTTGACCACCAAACCATCCTTCCCTATCTGGGCATATTTACACTCTGCATTAGCCAAAGTCCTGGATGCATACGTTATTGGGTGTTCCTCTTCATTGGACCACCTATGAACTAACATTCCCTGATACTATACAGGGAGGCATTGCATATCAGTACCAGATCTCACTTGGGACCATAGTGTGCCAACACCTTAGAGGATGATAGCTGTTTCTTGATTTCCCTGAAAGCTATGGCTTGGCTACATGACCATTTCCAAGGCTGATCTTTTTTTAAAAGAGTTAATGCAAAGGTGCCAGGATGGATGTCAGAGGAGGCTTGGGTTTATAATGTTCCTTAACTAAATCTGTCAACTTGTGAGAGGTTTTAATATCTGGTACCTCAGCGAAAGTCAGGCTCCTAATAATCAAAAAGTCTGCAGGTCCACAAGCTGACACGCGAATTACTCATTGCTCTTCATCTGCCGCAATGTAATTTGCCCAGAAAGAAAACATGCATTCTTTCCTCTTACTGAGGCTAGTCTTAGACGGCAGTATCGAACGAGTCAAGCTTCCCAAATAAGGGCATGATGCCAGAAATGCTTACCCCAACTCAAGGACAATTGTTGTGAATGACTTTCTTTAGGAGTGTGCTTTTCACTTCTTGCCACTGAAATAACTCCATAGAGGTTGGTATACCATCACCAAGTCACCCTTTATTTACAGGTGGAAAGTCCTTGACCCTGATCCAGCTCCCTCAGAGGCAGCTCTCAGAGTGAACAGAACCTCTGACACCCCTGTTTATATCTGTCAGCTAGGGCTCGCTGATTGGACCAGATTAACAGCCCCAGTCAGGGAACTCATATTCTATGATGTTCACCTGGCTGACCTTGTTACAATCACAACAGAAATCAGGAAGTCTTTCCTTGAAATGGCATAAGATTTTGGGGGTCAAGTGCACTTTTCAACACAGCGAATGAACAATTTTATTACGTAAACGATGAAAGGCAAGAAAATGAAATTGAATCTAATTGACTATTGGAACAGGCTTTAGGGATTGAATGGCTCACTGTTCTTATCATGCAGCCGCTGGTGGTTCTGGCTTTTCTTCTGATCTCAAATGTTTGCTCTTTCAATTTTCAATCCAACATAGCAATTATTAATAAAGGAACTTTTATTACAATGCTCCCCATATTGGATGTTTTTTAAAAGCATCAAATCTGCTTCACAAAATGTTGATTTTGCTGAAATGTTGGTTAAATGTAGCTAATGTAGCTGCCTATTCACACACAACAAAATCCCACAAAATGCAATTGACCAATTAATAACTTTCTAGCAGTGTGGGATAAGGCAGAAATGTTGAGGACATTTGGACAACCCCTTGCCGTTCCTTCAGTAATGGCAAAGGATCTTTAATATCCACCTGAACTATCTGCAAAGAACAGTACTGACAATGCTACACAGGAAACACCAGTTTAGATTAAATACATGAGTCCCTGGAGTGGAGCCTGAATCTACAAGCTACTGATTCAGAGGCCACTGCCACCACTGAACCAAACTGGGACTTGGTTAGACCAAAATGCTGGATTTGGGGAAAAAAAAATCACATCAGTAAAATCAGAAGTCAGAACACTTCCTGAATGAGGCAAAAAAATTGCATAATCAAAGACAGGAATTTGAATAAACAAGAAACATGGAGCTTTCTACAGAATTTTCTTTCAATCGTCGTCTCTGCAGTTTGTCTGTGCTCTGTCCAGCCCCTAAGGCATCATTAGGGAACTGGCCATGTGCCAACTCCAGCAATACCCCTGCACATTCCTCTTCACACCTTTCCCGATGAGGGGAGAGAAGTGATTAGCAGTGACAAACAAGGCATCTGCTTCCCTATCAGCGGTGTCTCACGCTCCAAAGCTTGACAATGCCTCCAGCTCCACAGGTCCTAGCTGGCTTCCTACACCAACCCCAGCTGGGACCAAAGCACCATTTGTTCATCACCTAGCCCGTACGACTGAGAGAAAAAACACAAGAAAAGAAAATTTCCCCATAAAAAGAATTAGCACCACTAATTTACGCTAAGTGAATAACTCATTCTCAGTAATTGTTGGTCAAGGTTATAATGAGTGAATGGATCTAATGACCTGTTTATACTGCATAAATGCTTCCAGTGACTGTATAACCCAGTTTCATGTATGTAGAATGTGTAATTTGTACTGTGTGATGCATTTCAAGACTGACAAAAGCACTGGTACAATTCTGCACACTTAAACCTTGTGCATCCGGTGTTGCACATGAACCTTTACCATTCTGGAAAGCAAGCATGCATGGGGTTGCTGTGAAGAAGCTACAAAAGTTAGCAGTTAGAAGGGGCAAACTCATTGCTACCATCTCCCTGATACTGGATGGAAACAAAGGGAATGTGGATCACAGAACCAGTGTTAGTACTAGTTCTCTGTCTTCATGATTCTTTTGCTCTGATGAGGAGCACGCGTTTGGTCAATTTATGCTGAAAAATAAAACTGCCCTTAGTCTGCTAATGGCATAGGAGAAAGTGAGGTCTGCAGATGCTGGAGATCAGAGATGGAAATGTGTTGCTGGAAAAGCGCAGCAGGTCAGGCAGCATCTAGGGAACAGGAGAATCGACGTTTCGGGCATTAGCCCTTCTTCAGGAAGGGCTGAAGAAGGGCTAATGCCCGAAACATCGATTCTCCTGTTCCCTAGATGCTGCCTGACCTGCTGCGCTTTTCCAGCAACACATTGCTAATGGCATAGCTGGTTTATCAGGTTGCTATACTTAGACCCCAAACTAAATGCCTCAGTCACAGTGCCTCTTGCACCATATATCTATGGTCCTGGTGTTCTGCTGGTCTCTGGTAGTGAAATCAAGCTTTACTTCACGAGTTGGCAAATGTCAAACTTTCCCTTGACCTTTTTGAGGTCTTGCAAAGTGTAACAAAAGGTGCCGGTAATGTTTATTCCAACCATCAAATACACCTGCAGTCAGGTAGTTTACATTTCTTTATTAAACCTACATCTGAGGTGCAGACTTGCCAACATAAACCAAATCCCCTTCAGCTTCTAAACGATATTCTTGCTAAAACCTACCTTACTTAGAGTTACTCAGCTCAAAATGAGGAGCCTCCAAACACATTTGCAATCTTTGGAATTACTGAACTTCTCATACTGTCATTTTTCTGGTATGCATTGAGATTCCTTGTTTTATCAATCTCCTTTCCCGCTCCCTGGAAGTCTCGCATTCAGTGATCACTAGTCTGTGCTTCAAACAGCTTTAAGTAGCAGTGTTGCGACAGTAGAGGGTGATATGAAGTAAGGTGGGAGAAGACTCATGTGGAGCATAAACATCACATTAGACATGATTTTTGCAGAGCACTTATCCATTGGCATTTGTGGGTGATTGCTATACACAAACTGACTACTGCATTTCTTACATTGCCACAGCAACTTCATTGGGAAGCTATGAACCATTTTGAGCATCATATGCCAAGTCTCCACTTCTCCTTCTAAAAGAATTATCATCCGTGGTTCTTCCTGCGCCTTCAGCAGTCATTCCTCCTGAATTCTTTCTCAAGCTCATTTGTGCATTTAATTGTTTTCAATGTCACGTGAAATTGATTTAAGACTAGTCTCTGATGTTGGGAACCACAGTAGGAGTCTGGTAAGATCCATCTAGCATTTGTTGTGACTATCTAGCCTTGTCTTTTGCTAATATGCAGGATGGGATTGTTTATAGAACTTTGTCTCAGATTCAATCTTGCCTAATCGTTCACCACGTTCACCACCATTCCCAACCAGCCATGAGAAGGTAAAAGACATTGAATATGATTTGTTTGTCTCAGGACTGCATAGCTCAGTCTGTTGCGTGCTGCTTCTGCTTTTTAGTAGCATGTCATTTTGTGCTATAGCTTCATCAGATTGGCATCGTTTATGTATAACTGGTGCTATAGCTGCCACATTCTTTTCAACTTCTCATTGAAATAGTGGTGGTGATTTGCCTTGGAGGTGATGATGCAGTCAGGACATGAGACTACAATTTTAATAATAATGTCAGGGGAAGATAAGTGGGGCACTGCTGCCTCATAGTGTCAGGAACCCGGGTTCGATTCCAGCATTGGGCGACTGTCTGTGTGGAGTTTGCACATTCTCCCCACGTCTGCATGGGTTTCCTTCGGGTACAGGTTAGGTGAATTGGCCATACTAAATTGTCCATAGTGCTCAGGGATGTGTAGGTTAGGTGCATTAGTCAGGGGTTAATGTAGAGTAATAGGGCAAGGAAATGGGTTTGGGTGAGATAGTCTTTGGAGGGTCAGTGTGAACTTGTTGGGCAGAAGAGCCTATTTCCACCTGTAGGGATTCTATTAAAAAAAACTACAATGGTGTGGCACTGAAGTCACACACAAGCCAGAGCAGGTAATGCAGGTTCTCTTCTCTACAGTAATTTACTGAATCCTAGAGTTCATGAGGGCCAGTTAACGCAGTTGATTGGACAGCCAGTTAGCAATACAGATTGATGCCAACAGTACAAGACCCGGGTGGCAGCAGCAGCAGCTGCATGAGGAATGTGGGCCCGAAGCAAACTCATGGCAGTGGCGGAGTCAGGTTTGGGCCGGTGCGGTATCGGTGGCATCTAACATTACTGAGGTCCATCAAGAACTCATAATGGTGAGGGCATTGGTAAAGGTGAGATGGTGCTGAAGAGTGGCAACTTTCGTTCCAGTGGCAGTGACACGGCAAAAGGCACCTGTGCCTGGCAACAAGGCCCAGAGCCCACGTTGGAGCACTGAACAAGAAGGACTGTGAAGTTGGACACTTTGTTTCTTCACTTCTTCATTTTTCTGCCTTTATATTCTATGTTTTAGTATATTTTTTTCTGAGTTTTATAGTGCTGGAGAGTGGCAACACTGTACAACACTTTTCATTGCATTTTGTAACAAGATTCACATGACAATAACTAAATCAAATCAAGTCAATTCAAAAGATGTTGAAGGTCACTTGCTGACACCACAGAAAATATTTAGTTTATAAAGTACAGAAGAGTGACTGGCCACTATAGAACCATCATGAGTGCAAGACAGGATTAAATGTGTGAAAAATAATTTCTTCTGATTACTGCTACAATACTACCCTGGATGAATGAGTCCAAAGAAGTGAACTACACTATGAAATCCTCCCTGCCTCCTCTACCATCCAGAATCAGTACAGTATAGAATAAGCCTTTCACTTATCAAGTATGTACCACCCCAGCTACATTAAATCTGCACTGGTCTCACTTTCCTATGCCTTCACTCAGAGCCTGTGGAATTTGTTCCCACAGATCGCAATTGAGGCCAAAGTATTGAATATTTTCAAGAAGGAGTTAGATATAGTTCTTCACACTTAAAGGATCAAAGGATATGCTCGAAAGCAGTAACAGGGTATTGAGTTGGATGATTGGCCATGATCATATTGAATGGTGGAGCAGGCTTGAAGGACCCAAGTGCCTACTGGTGCTCCTATTTTCTATGTCTATGCTTCCAGCACTAGACCCATAGCACTTTTAAAAATACTTAGCCAATTACTTTTTAAAAAGTGCGAGCTTATCCATCTCTATTACCCTCCTAGGCAATACATTCCAGATCCTCAATACCCCCTGGGTGTAAAAAGGTTTTCTTTAAATTCTGTCTAAACCTCCTCCCTTTCACCTGAAAATTATACCTCCTCGTTATTGACCCTTCAATTTAGGGGAATAGCTGCTTTTTATTGACACTGTAAAAGGGTGTAGAAAGACATGGTCAGCAGGTGCCAGGAACACCACTGCCTGAAAGATCCTCTTTGAGCTTTAATCTTCCTGACTTGGGTTTATTTTGCATTCATCTTTGCTGGGTCACAAGAAAACAAGAATTAGCAGCAGGACAAGAATATTCTGTGCCTCTGAACCTACGCCACAATTCAATAAGGTTATGACTGATCTGTGGTCTAATTCCAGATGCCTGTCTTGGGGCTATATCCCTTAATATTCTTGCTTAGTAAAAGATTGTCTATTTCAGATTTAAATTTAACAACTGAATTAGCACTGATTGCCACTTGACAAAGAGAAATCTAAATCTCCATTGCTCTTTGTGTGTAGAAGTAGCTCTCATCTCTCCTGAATGGCCTGGCCCTAATTCCTAGACTATGTTGCCTAGTTCCAGAATCTTCAACCAGTGGATACAGTTTATCCCGCTCTACTTTGTCTTTTCCTGTTAATATTCTGAAAACCTTGATTAGATCACCCATTAACCTTCTAATGTCTATAGAATAAAGGCCTAATTTGTCTAATCCCTCATTATACTTAATCTCTGAATTCCAGGTATCATTATTGTAAACATGCATTGTACTTCCTCCAGAGACAAAACATCCTTCCTAAGATGTGGTGCCCAAATATGTTCACAGAACTTAAGTGGGATCCAACTAAAGTTTTTTCTAACTACAGCATAACATCTGAATTCTTATGCTCTAGCCCTTTAGATAAAGTCCGGTATTGCATTAGCCTTCCTGACTATTTCTGCACCTGTTTGTGGCATTTTAAAATGATATGTACCTGAACCCCCAAGATTCATTGGTCATCCAAATTTGACTACCCTAGCAATAAATGCCAAAATTCAATATTTTTGCCAAATTATTTGCTGAACCTGTGTGATTTTCTTTGTAGCTTTTTTAAGGCAGAACACTCAGATCTTTCTGTAGAGTCTGGCTATCTTTCTCCAGTCAAATAAAATGCTGCTTCTCTGTTCTAGTCAGTGTGGACAAGTTCAGTTTTTTCCACAAGTTACTCCATTATTATCCAATTTACACTGTGCCTAGGTGCATGTGACAATATCAAATAAAATTAAAATTAAATTAAATCTGCCAAGTTTTAACTTACTAACCTATCTTATCTAAATTTATTTGTAGTGTCTGTATGAACTTCTTGACAACTTGAATTCCAGCCATTATATCATGAGTAAATTTCATTACTAGACATACAGTCCCTCCATCTAAATTGTTGATATAAAAGTTGAATAGTTTTAGATTTAATTTAATTTAAGATTGTCATTTGTACCTAGGTATAGTCAAAAGTGACAATGTTGCCACATTCCGGCGCCATCTTGGATTATAGAATATATTTCGCAATAAACTGTATAAATAGTAAAATATTGAATAAATTAATATTAAATTGATATTACTAAAACTGAAACAGCTTCAAAAGTTCACCTTTCCCTCTCTGTAGACTTCACCCTTTCTGCTCCTCCAGACGCTGCTGTCTGACATTTGACACTGGGGTCCTGGTAATGTGCTCCTTTCCTGCCACCACTGGCAGAATAGTTGAGGCTGGAACTCCTGACAACATTGAGAGTGTACCTTCACTACATGGACTGCAGTGGTTCAGGAAGGCAGCTTTCCACCACTTTCCCAAAGGCAATAGGGAAATAGCAAGAAAAGCTGACTATGGTAGTGATGCCCTCACCGTGTGAGGAATATATATATATATAAAAAGAACATCTTGAGCATTCTGCCAACCAGAATTTTATTTTGTTTTGCTGCAGTTCCCTTCATCATAATGTGCAATGAAATCACCTTTCCAGCAGTGCGTTTGCTTGACATGCTGTCTTTTCGACTTGGGAGTGACAATGACTGTCCTTCCCAGCATCCCACACATCCCTCGTTCTTTCTTTTCCTTTCTTTCCCTCCATCATACTGCTACTGACCTCTCCCGAACCCTGCCAAAGATAAGTACTAATTTAAAAGGTGTGCTGCTAGGCAGATATGTCTTGATTTTAAGGACCTATTTTTTAAGAAAGCTAACTGGTGTGATTTCCTGCTTGTCAAAGACTTACTTGGCAAACACCTGGTTTCACTCGGGGTAGTGTCTGAGTATAAAGGAAAGGCCAAAGGCTAAATAAACAGCATTCTGAAGTGTCTTTTCATCAGGAAGCACTGACTGGGCCTGTGAATGTTTGTTGCTGTTTTTCTCTGTAACAGCTGCTCCAGGTAGAGATAGCATCAAACAGCAATTTTTCTTTTAAACTGCTTGATTTGTGTGAATTTTAATAAGTACAGAAACATAAAGATCGAGATACAGTTTTCAGAAATGACACCATTGTGAATATAGGTTCAATATTTCTCTTGCGTCAATATTATGTCTTTCATAGTGAGGACCATTAGTAGTAGGGACAGGAGAACATCTGATTTGGAGTATCTGATTAAACAATCCCAGTGTGGATACACCATGGATTACACGCAGAATTCTACTTTGTCTCATCACACATTCCCAGGACAGGTATAGCACAGGATTGAATACAGAGTAAATATCCCTCTATGCTGTCCATCAATTACTCTCAGGTCAGGTACATACTGAGCAGATAACTCTTGTCCTGTAAATTAAGAGGCGTTCCCTGGAGCTGCTGAGCCATAATCTGGGTGAATTAACCAAGCTTCATGTGGTTACACAGTGAGTGACCGTCACCCTACTGAATAAGCAGGAAGTCCTTGGAGATGCACACTGCGTAAGTATAACCCAGCTGAACAAACAGGAACCCCATATGGTTTCTCAGCGAGTGACTCTTATTCTTTTGAATAAACACAGAATCTGTACAGTTACGCATTTGACATCCTGCTTTACAGAATCAGTGTAACGATACAGTAGGTAATTAAACAAAGTGAATTTTTAATTAACATGCAGCTGATGGTGAAACAGTTTCTTTAAAAGAGGTTCTGAAGTTTGGATTAAAGGATGGCACTTGCTTATCAGAAAGTCCTAAGTTTGGAAATAGTCACAAACATCACATGGCTTCAGCATCTGGGGTTCGATGGGGAGGAATTATACAGGATTCATGTTTTTAGTAACTGACCAATGAAGGAATGCGTGTTCGATATAATTTGATTATAGGATTGGTCTGGACTGTGATGCAGTTACATAGCACTTATTGTTGTCCTCATTTGAAGAATGGGCATTACAGTGAAGTGAAGTGTGATAATGCAACTCATGGAGCTGATGTTCAGAATGAATCAGCACCATCAGGCTAAGTGAGTAAAAGGGAAACATTAGAAAACACACAATGATAATGAAACTACATTACAATGTTTTTAACAGAATGGTGTGCTACCTCCATCATAGCGATTCCTTTTGCCTCAAACAATTATCACAATTTTCATCAAGTCAAGATGTTTTTAAAAAGTGAATAGATTCTGCTTCTGGGATTCCTGAACTCGTTCCTTGGAATTTCCAGTTTTTTGAGAGTGCTTTTCAGGGTGTTGGTTGGTCCTGCTTGTGAGTCTTTGCCAAGTATACCTGACCTGGATGGTGGGATAATCATGTCCTGGCAATTTTCACTGAAACAGTTCAATATTTAACAGTCATGGTTCACAGCATATCAGATGTGTCATGAACCATGGAAACACAGAAAATAGGTGCAGGAGTAGGCCATTCAGCCCTTTGAGCCTGTACCACCATTTAGTACGACCATGGCTGATCATGCAATCTCAGTATCCTATTCCCACCCTTACCCATACACCTTGATCTCTTTAGCTGCAAGGGCCATGTCCAGCTCCCTCTTGAATCTATCTAATAAACTGGCCCCCACAGCTTCCTGTGGGAGAGAATTCCATAGATTCATAACTCTCTGAGTGAAGAAATTCTTCCTCATCTCAGTCCTGGATGGGATTACCCCTTATTCTTAGACAGTGACCCTTAGTTCTGGACTTCCCTAACATTGGGAACATTCTTACACATCTAGTTTGTCCAGTCCCATCAGGACTTAAATGCTTCTATAAGATTCCCTCTCATTCTTCTAAATTCCAGCTGACTCAGTCTATCCTCATATGTCAATACAAGCCCAGCCAATCCAGGTTTTCCTCAAATGTCAAGATTTGTGATAGAGGAGATTGTGTCCCTATGTTGGACATTAATGCAAGGGGGGGGGGAAGCGCGTTTGATTAGATTAAATTTCCTACAGTGTGGAAACAGGCCATTTGGCCCAACAAGTCACATTGACCTTCCGAAGAGTAACCCACCCAGACCAATTTCCCTATTTACCCCTGACACCTGGGCAATTTAGTATGGCCAATTCACCTGACCGGCACATCTTTGGACTGTAGGAGAAACCAGAGCACCCGAGGAAACCCACACAGACACGGGGAGAATGTACAAACTCCACACAGATAGTTACCCAAGGCTGGAATCAAACCCGGGTCCCTGGCACTGTGAGGCAGCAGAGGTAACCACTGAGCCACCGTGCTGCTTTCGGGATGGAAGACGGAAGAGGTGGGATGGGAGAGGTGGTGTTCCTATGTTGGACAATAGCATTGATGGTATATAAATAATCATGGTGTGCAAGAGGGAATCGTTTGAAAGATCTTCGTCATGCTTTTCCATGGCAGGCCATGTCCTCTACCTAGCCCCGTGGCCCCTCATAGTCCACGAATGGCAGGCTATTCTCTCCCATCAATCAAACATAGCTCCTCATGCTATACCATGGTATTGTATGCCTAATCACCTATTATACGCTACATAGAAATAATCAACCCTGTAGTGACAGTAGGGATATAAAAGAGAACTTTAAGAAAACCAGTCAATGCATGCATTACTTTCTACTTTCTTTTAAAAAAAACTGCTTATACAACAACGTAATAGAGGCATCAATAATGCAGACCCTTTAAATTATCAATAAGAGAAGCTGCAAGCACTTGAAAACTCAGAGCACAGAAATCCATTTGTCTAGTAACAAAGAAGATTGATGAGGGCAGAGCAGTAGATGTGATCTATATGGACTTCAGTAAGGCGTTCGACAAGGTTCCCCATGGGAGACTGATTAGCAAGGTTAGATCTCATGGAATACAGGGAGAACTAGCCATTTGGATACAGAACTGGCTCAAAGGTAGAAGACAGAGGGTGGTGGTGGAGGGTTGTTTTTCAGACTGGAGGCCTGTGACCAGTGGAGTGCCACAAGGATCAGTGCTGGATCCTCTACTTTTTGTCATTTACATAAATGACTTGGATGCAAGCATAAGAGGTACAGTTAGTAAGTTAGCAGATGACACCAAAATTGGAGGTGTAGTGGACAGCAAAGAGGGTTACCTCAGATTACAACAGGATCTTGACCAGATGGGCCAACGGGCTGAGAAGTGGCAGATGGAGTTTACTTCAGATAAATGTGAGGTGCTGCATTTTGGGAAAGCAAATCTTAGCGGACTATACACTTAATGGTAAGGTCCTAGGGAGTGTTCCTGAACGCCTTACTGAAGTCCATATAGATCACAATTAACGCTCTGCCCTCATCAATCCTCTTTGTTACTTCCTCAAAAAACTTAATCAAGTTTGTGAGACATGACTTCCCACACACAAAGCCATGTTGACTATCCCTAATCAGTCCTTGCCTTTCCAAATACATGTACATCCTGTCCCTCCAAATACATGTACATCCTGTCAGGCTCACTGTCACTGGCTTGTCCTTACCACCCTTCTTAAACAGTGGCACCACGTTAGCCTACTCCAGTCATCCAGCACCTCACTTGTGACGATCGATGATACAAATATCTCAGCAAGAGGCCCAGCAATCACTTCTCTAGTTTCCCACAGAGTTCTAGGGTACACCTGATTAAGTCCTGGGGATTTATCCACCTTTACCTGCTTCAAGACATTCAGCACCTTTTTCAAGGTGTCACCATCTATTTCCCTACATTCTATATCTTCCATATCCTTTTCCACAGTAAATACTGATGAAAAATTCTCATTTAGTATCTCCCCCATTTTCTGCAGCTCCACACAAAGGCCGCCTTGCTGATTCTCTCCCGAGTTACCCTTTTGTCCTCAATGTATTTAGAACAAAGAACAAAGAAAATTTACAGCCCAGGAACAGGCCCTTCGGCTCTCCAAGCCTGAGCCGATCCAAATGTACTGTCTAAACCTGTTGGTCAATTCCTAATCATCTGTATCCCTCTGCTCCCCACCTACTCATGCATCTGTCCAGATGCACCTTAAATGAATCTACCGTGCCTGCCTCTACCACCTCTGCTGGCAATGCATTCCAAACACCCACCACCCTCTGTGTAAAGTACTTGCGCGTGTATCCCCCTTAAACTTTCCACCTCTCACCTTGAAAGGGTGACCTCTCGTTATTGAATCCTTCACCCTGGGAAAAAGCTTGTCTCTATCCACCCGGTCTACACCCTTCATGATTTTGTAAACCTCAATCAGGTCCCCCCCTCAATCTCCTTTTTTCTAATGAAAATAAACCTAACCTACTCAACCTCTCTTCATAGCTCGCACCTTCCATGCCAGGCAACACCTTTGTAAACCTTCTCTGCGCCCTCTCCAAAGCATCCACATTCTTTTGGTAATGTGGCACCCAGAACTATACACAGTATTCTAAATGCGGCCGAACCAATGTCTTGTACAATTTTAACATGACTTTCCAGCTCTTATACTCAATACCCCGTCCAATGAAGGCAAGCATACTATATGCCTTCTTGACCACTCTATCCACCTGTGCAGCAACCTTCAGGGTACAATGGACCCTCACTCCCAGATCTCTCTGCCCATCAAATTTTCCCAAGGCTCTTCCATTCATTGTATAATTCGCTCTTGAATTAGACTTGCCTAACTGCATCACCTCACATTTGTCTGGATTGAAAGCCATCTGCCACTTTTCCACCCAACTCTCCAGTCTATGTATATCCTCCTGTATTCTCTGGCAGTCTCTTCTGCTTTCTGCTACTCCACCAATCTTTGTGTCATCTGCAAACTTGCTGATCATACCAACAGTGCCCTCTTCTAGATCATTTATGTATATTAGCAATTATGTATATTTGTAAAAACTCTTTGGATTCTCCTTAATTCTGTTTGCCAAAGCTATCTCATGTCCCCTTTTTGCCCTCCTGATTCCCTCTTAAGAATATTCCTACTTCCTTTGTACTCTTAAGGATTCACTCGATCTCTCCTGTCTATACCTTACATAAGCTTCCTTCTTTTTCTTAACCAAACCCTCAATTTCTTTAGTCATCCAGCATTCCCTATACCTACCAGCATTTCCTTTCACCCTAACAGGAATATACCTTCTCTGGATTCTCGATATCTCATTCCTGAAGGCTTCCCATTTTCCAGCCATCCCTTTACCTACGAACATCTGCCCCCAATCAGCTTTCGAAAGTTCTTGCCTAGTACTGTCAAAATTGGCCTTTCTCCAATTTAGAACTTCAAGCATGAATGGAAACACGGAGAGAGGTATACACTTCATAGCAGATGGGAGGAGTTACAGGCATAGGGAGGAGTGAGACCACTTAAACACAAGGCTGAGGAGTGACACACAGTCAGCTAAGTCTCTGTTTGCATTATTTAGTAGAAACCTGGTGCAGCACATTACTCTCTTGTACAATGGTAATAACTTAGGCTCACATGGTTGACTGATGTACTCCATCAAATTAAAACCAGGTGGTGATGTGAGAAGTGATCAGGCTGCAGTGATTTCCGCTAGCTCTGCTTGGAGGGTATCAGAGGTTAGGTTGGCTTTCTGTATGGATCAACCTGTCCAGACTCTCCAATGAACAGTGGACAGGTAGGAAAGAATAGCAGAATGCGCCAATAAAACAAATCAATGAGGACACAAGTGCAGGTCAAGGACAGAATTTAATGATCTTTAGGAAAAGATATAAGGTCGATGACAATTTTGGCAGCTTTTTGGAAGTCTCACTTCATCATAACTGCAGTCTCAGAGACTGTGCCCTTTTCTGTGAACAATGAAGTGTGAAGCAAGTTTAATTACAGGTTCTGATTAACTGTGTCATACAATGTCTGATAGGTGGAGAGCAACATTTTATCACTGGATTACTGGTTTGATAATGCCTAATTAACAGTGATCTCAGTAAGACTGCATTTCACAATTATTTTCATTCTGCATTATGGTTTCATGGGTGTCAGTATCTCGTTGGCCACTAATTCAGCCTCAGGTACAGCAGCTCTCGACACTATTCCATTGAACACTCCCATGACAGGTACAGCACAGAATACAGAGTAAAGCTCCTTCTGCATGATGCATTGCATGTCACAAGGAAATCATCATTGGTAGCTACTTGCAGTAAAATTAGATACCTTAACTATCTTAATTTACTGACCTCTGACATTTGCGGGAAGAGGCTGATGGCAACAGGCAGTGCAAATCCAAATGCGGCCAGGCACACGAGACTATGCATAGGGAGTGTCAATCTTGGATGTCCCTTGAGTATCCATGTTCTGCGTAGAAAGGTAAAAAGGTAAGTATCATTCTTGCCTCCCTTCCATTGCTTAAATATGGAGGCTATCTATTTTCCCTAACTTTGTCCTGTTTTTTTCTGTTGCATCTTACAGATGATACAATCCTTGAAAGTATCATGAACTGTGAGGAGGAAAGTGTAGAACTTCAAAAGGACAGACAGGTTGATGGACTGGGTGGAAATGTGGCAGATAAAATTTAATACAAGTAAGTATGAAGTGATTCATTCTAGTGGGTAGAAATGTGCATAAATGATAAGGTGACAAGACAAGTTGAAAAAGTGATTAATAAAGTATCTAGTATGCCCAGCCTTATTATAGGGACATTAAGTACAAAAGCACAGAAATTATGTTTAACATGCATAGAATACTGCTTTGCCCTCAATTGCAGCACTGCATCCTGGTTTGCTAGCCACACTTTAGGAAGTTGTGAAGACATCAGACAGAGAAAATATTCACGAAGATGGTTCCAGGGATGAAGAACTTAATTTACACAAATAGATTGGAGAAATTGGGTTTATTCTCCTTGGAAAAGGTTAAGAGGTAGAGGTGTTCAAATCATGAGCATCTGGATACAGCAAATAGGAAGAAAGTGTTTCCACTAGCGGAAAGATCGAGAACCAGATTTAAGCTAATTGGCAAAAAAAACTGGAGATATAAATAAAAACTTTATCCTGCAGCGAGTTGGTAGGCACATTCAATTGACGCCATCAAGACAGAATTAGATTATTATCTGAAAAGGAAGAATGTGCAAGAGGTAAATACAGGGTAATAGCACTAAATGATTTGTTCCCTCAGAATGCCAGCATGAACACAATGGGTAGAGTGTAACCATTTGTTGATTCAACATCTTATTTATATTTATGTCATTATAAGTAACACCAAGGGAGTTCTGCTGCATGCCTGCAGTGGAAATATTGTCCATATCCAGAATCTAAACCCAATTCCTCCAGCACTTCAGCTATTACTGTTTCAAAAAGAGAGGAGCACCTTTTACAGCTAGTCCCTTTGAGTCTATTCTAACTTCAGAGAATACATTTCTGTAAACTGTTCGCATCAGTCACCCCAGCGCAGGTACATCACATTAGATACAGAGAAATCTTCCTTGTATTGTCCCATTAAACACTTCCAGGTACAGCATGGCATTAGACAGAGTAAAGTTCCCTTTACTCTGTCCCCATCTAATGCACCCAGAACATGTACAGAACAGGGCTGGAAACAAAGTAAAGCTTCCTTTAAACTGTTCCAATATATGGCCAGATGGGTGCAATGGCAAAGTGGTAATATCATTGGACTAGTAATCCAGGACACCAGCCTAATGTTCCAGAGAACCCTGGATGCTGAGGCATGTTCAGGAGTGGATTAGGAAATAGAAAGGGCTTATGCTAGATATCAAAGGCTCAAACGATCTGTTGCACTAGAGGACAATATAAAGTGCAGTGGGTCACTATGGGCAAGAGAATAACCAGAGAAAAAGTAGAACCAATTCAGGACTAAAATGGCAATGTATGTGTGGAGCTGGAAGACAGAACTGCAATTTTAAAACAGTACTTTGCATTTGTGTTCACAGTGGAAAAGAATAATGAAGGTATAGAAATCAGGGAGTAGGCTGACAATGCACAAGGTAAAAACAATGACTGCAGATGCTGGAAACCAGATTCTGGATCAGTGGCGCTGGAAGAGCACAGCAATTCAGGCAGCATCCGAGGACAGGCAAAATCGACGTTTCAGGCAAAAGCCCTTCATCAGGAATAAAGGCAGAGAGCCTGAAGCGTGGAGAGATAAGCTAGAGGAGGGTGGGGGTGGGGAGAGAGTGGCATAGAGTACAATAGGTCAGTGGGGAAGGAGATGAAGGTGATAGGTCAGGGAGGAGAGGGTGGAGTGGATAGGTGGAAAAGGAGCTGGGCAGGTCGGACAAGTCCGGACAGGTCAGGGGATCGAGTTGCTGGAGGTTAGAAGCTAGGATGAGGTGGGGGAAGGGGAAATGAGGAAACTGTTGAAATCCACATTGATGCCCTGGGGTTGAAGTGTTCCGAGGCGGAAGATGAGGCGTTCTTCCTCCAGGCGTCTGGTGGTGAGAGAGCGGCGGTGGAGGAGGCCCAGCACCTCCATATCCTCGGCAGAGTGGGAGGGGGAGTTGAAATGTTGAGCCACTGGGCGATTTGGTTGATTGGTGCGGGTGTCTCGGAGATGTTCCCTAAAGCGCTCTGCTAGGAGGCGCCCAGTCTCCCCAATGTAGAGGAGACCGCATCGGGAGCAACGGATACAATAGATGATATTAGTGGATGTGCAGGTAAAAATTTGATGGATGTGGAAAACTCCACATCCATCAAAGTTTTACCTGCACATCCACTAATATCATCTATTGTATCCGTTGCTCCCGATGCGGTCTCCTCTACATTGGGGAGACTGGGCGCCTCCTAGCAGAGCGCTTTAGGGAACATCTCCGAGACACCCGCACCAATCAACCAAATCGCCCAGTGGCTCAACATTTCAACTCCCCCTCCCACTCTGCCGAGGATATGGAGGTGCTGGGCATCTTCCACCGCCGCTCCCTCACCACCAGACGCCTGGAGGAAGAACGCCTCATCTTCCGCCTCGGAACACTTCAACCCCAGGGCATCAATGTGGATTTCAACAGTTTCCTCATTTCCCCTTCCCCCACCTCATCCTAGCTTCTAACCTCCAGCAACTCGATCCCCTGACCTGTCCGGACTTGTCCGACCTGCCCAGCTCCTTTTCCACCTATCCACTCCACCCTCTCCTCCCTGACCTATTACCTTCATCTCCTTCCCCACTGACCTATTGTACTCTATGCCACTCTCTCCCCACCCCCACCCTCCTCTAGCTTATCTCTCCACGCTTCAGGCTCTCTGCCTTTATTCCTGATGAAGGGCTTTTGCCCGAAACGTCGATTTTGCCTGTCCTCGGATGCTGCCTGACAATGCACAAGAATGAATTAGAACTGAGAGAGAGAGAGAGAGAGAGAGAGAAAGTGTGAGGGAGAGAGAGAGTGTGAGGGAGAGAGAGTGAGGGAGAGAGAGTGAGGGAGAGAGAAGGTATTCTTGATTTCAGCAGACTTTATAGTGGATGAGATGAGATGAGATCTGCAGTGATTGTAAACTGGTCAGCCAGCTGGACCACATGGAATTTAAGTTCCCTGATTCTGGCTGTTAATTTCGTCCAAACAAGGAGCCCTGGCTGACATGAAAAACATCGAGTGTCAGAAATACTGACTCTGGTACCTGTCTCTGTATGAGGCAGTCCTATAGTCAAGGACTGCTGTTCATGTGTAAATAAAGGGTGACTTGGTGATGGGATATGGGCCTCTGAATGATTATTTCAGACGTGGCAAATGTAAAGCATAATCCTGAAGAAACTTGGTCACAACAATTGACTTTGAATTGGGGTAAGCATTTCTCACATCATGCCTTTGTTTGAGAAGCTTGACTTGTTTGACCCTGCATCAATGAGGACTGGGCCCAGAATGTGGAAAGAATGCATTATTTTTTTCTGGGCAAATAACACTGGGGCAGGCAAGAAACGAGAAATTCTCCTGACAGCCTGTGAAGCTGCAGCTTTTTGTGTCATTAGGAGCTTAGCTTTCCCTAAGGCGCCAGATACTAAAACCTTTCAAAAATTAACTCATATAGTTAGGGAATAGTATGACCCCAAGTCCCATCTAAGACACCACTGCTTTTACTTGGCAATTCAAGAACCAGGGAAATCTACATGAGGATTTTGACTAGCTTAAGGTGATGGGCAGTAGTCTGTGAATTTGGTTCAACCCTTAATGAGATGCTTAGAGACTATCTGGTAGATTAGATTAGATTAGATTAGATTACTTACAGTGTGGAAACAGGCCCTTCTGCCCAACAAGTCCACACCGCCCTGCCAAAGCGCAACCCACCCATACCCCTACATTTACCCCTTACCTAACACTAAGGGCAATTTAGCATGGCCAATTCATCTGACCTGCACATCTTTGGACTGTGGGAGGAAACCGGAGCACCCGGAGGAAACCCACGCAGACACGGGGAGAACGTGCAAACACCACACAGTCAGTCGCCTGAGTCGGGAATTGAACCCGTGTCTCTGGCGCTGTGAGGCAGCAGTGCTAACCACTGTGCCACCCGTGCCGCCCACTATGGGATTAATAACGTAATTATACAAAAATCCAACTGGACTTCAAACAGATACTACAACTGTCTTTATCATTGGAAAATGTGGCAAGTGGAGCAGGAAGTTGCAAAGTATTCCAATGAAGAGTGCAAGCAACAGCAAAATCTCAAAACAAAGCTAAGTCTTGGCCAAATGGCTACAATTTCAGTTCTGAGGAAGGGTTGCTCAACCTGAAATGTTAACTCTAATTTCTCCTCTCAGATGCTGCCAGACCTGCTGAGCTTTTCCAGCAATTTCTGTTTTTGTTTGTGGTTAAAGTTTCTTCAGGATCCAGGCTGGTAAGCCATTGCAGTAGTTGGTGGTATGCGGACTTGAGTCAGCAAAAGGGTCCTACTAGTCCTAAATTGAATAAGATAACTCACAGGCCAGTGGCCAGGAGAGTTCATACTTATGGAAAGTCCACCTACATCTCGTTAAATTGCTTAGCAACATCAAAATCAGAACCAATCAACTTAAGTGTTTGGTTAAATGGTCATTCAGTTTGCATGGAGGTTGATACCGCATTGGCTGTATCAGCAATCGTAGAACCACTTTTAATAAAATTTGGCCTGGACTCCAGCCTTTAATTTTACACAAGACGTCAGGTAGACTGAGAACCTATAGCGGTGAACCTTTACTAATTAAGAGTACAACTTTGCTTCCTGACTGGGACTGTTAATCTGGTTCAATCAGGCAGCCCTGGCTGTGTCAGACATCCTGGTCACTCTGAGAGCTGGCTCTGAGGAAGCTGGATCAGTATCAAGGACTCGGCATGTGTAAATAAAGGGTGATCATCTTAGTGATGCTACTTTGAACTGCCTCCAAAGAAATACCTTTCCTTAAATATGGGATCAAAACTGCTCAAAGTACTTCAGGTATAGTCTCAGTAGCCTCTTGTACAGTTCTAGAAAAGCTTTGGTACTCTTATATTCCAATGCCCTTCATCCCCTTAAGCCAATAATTCATTTGCTTTCCTCATTACCTGCTGGTCATACCTTAAATGGACTTCAATCAACATTAGTGTGAGGTGATGCATTGGGACAGGACAAACATACAAGGCAAGGGAATATATAATGAATGGTAAGATCCTGGGAAGCATAAATAGTGTAGTGAGGATTGATATAAACTTATAAGACAATGGTTTGGATTGGCTAATACCCTAGTTTTGGAAGTAGCAGAAGGACAAAAGAGAGAAGATGGGGAACAGTATAAATGAATTGATGCAACACTTCAGCATTGACAGTGAACAAGGAAATGGCTGCCTTCCAACAGGCAAGAAAAAGTTAAGGGTAGAGTTAAATTGTATGTATATAAATTGAAGAGTATGGTGAACAAAACTAGGGAACTGGAAGCAGAAATTGCTCTAAGGGGACATGATATAGCAGCATAAATAGAAGCATGGCTCAAACCAGAACAGGACTGGATGCTGAACATCCAGGTTATAAGGTTTTTAGTAAAAACAGAGTGGATAAAAAGAGAGCTTTTAAAAAACCCAGGATCTCAGCTCATGTTCTGGGGACCTGGGTTTCAATCCAACCATAGCAGGTAGAGGAATTTTAATTCAATAAAGAATATCTGGAATTAAGATTCCAATGATGACCACGAAACTATTATCGATTGTTGGAAAACCCCATCTAGCTCACTGACGTCTTTCAGAGAAGGAAATCTGCCATCTTCACCTGGTCTGGCCTACACCTGACTCCAGACCCACAGAAATATGGTTGACTCTGAAATGATAAAGGGCTTATGCCTAAAGCATTGACTTTCCTGCTCCTCACATGCTGCCTGGCCTGTTGTGCTTTTCTAGTGCCACACTTTTCGACTTTGACTCTGAAGTGGTCTAGCAAGCTCCTCAGTTGTATGAATTGCTATGAAGTATCAACAAAAAAAAAAAGAAAACCAGATGGACCACCCGGCATTGACCCATGTACAGGAAAAGACAATGGCAGAAACAGCCCTGTCCACCCTGCAAAGTCCTCCTCACTAACATCTGGGAGTTAATGCCAAAAGCAACAGCCTGACATAGTCATACTCACAGAATCACACCCTACAGACAATGTCCCAGACACCATCAGTACTATCCCTCGATATGTCCTGTCCCACTGGCAGGACAGACCCAGTAGAAGTGGCAGTACAGTGATGTACAGTCAGGAGAGAGTTGCCCTGTGAGTCTCCAACACTGACTCCGGACGCCATGAAGCCTCAAGGCTTGAGGTTAAACATGGGCAAGGGAATGTCCTGCTGATTACCATCCACTATCCTCCCTCAGCTGATGAATCAGTACTCTCTATGTTGAACAATACTTGGAAGAAGCATTGAGGGCACAAAATTACTCTGGTGGGGGCATTTCCATGTTTACCACCAACAGTGGCTCGGCAACAGCACTATTGATCGAGCTGGTAGAGTCCTAAAGGACATAGCTGCTGGACTGGGTCAGCAGCAGGTGGTGAGGGAACCAACAAGAGGGAAAAACATACTTGACCTCATCTTTATCAAACTGCTGACTGCAGATGCATTAGAAGGAATGACCACCTTACAGACCTTGTAGAGACAAAATCCAGCCTTCACGTTGTGAATACCTTCCATCCTGTTGTACAGCACTATCACTGTGCTAAATGGGATTGAATTCAAACAGATGTAGTAAGTCAAGACTGGGCATCCACAAGGGGCAGCGGAATATACTCCAGCAGCAGAACTTACTCCAGCGCAATCTGCAACCTCATGGCATAGCACATCCTCCACTCAACCATTACCATCAAGCCAGGGCATCAACTCCTGTATCAATTGAGAATTCAGGAGGGTTTGTTAGGAACAGCACTAGGCATACATAAAAATGAGATGTCAACATGGTTGAGTGAGCAAACATGATTACATGCTTGCCAAACAGCATTAGCAGCAAATGATAGACTGAGTGAAGTGATCACACAACCACAAGTCAGATGTAAGCTCTGCAGTCCTGCCACATCCAATTGTGAATAGTGATGGACAATTAAACAACTTACTGGAGGAGGAGAAGGCTCCACAAATATCCCCATCCTCAATGATAGAATAGTCCAAAATCTAAGTGCAAAAGACAAGACATTTGTAGCAATCTTCAGCCAGAACTGCCAAATGAATGATCCATCTTAGCCTCCTCCAGTGGTCTTCAGCATTACAGATACTAGTTGTCAGCCAAATCACTCCATGTGAGATCAAGAAATGATTGGAGGCATTGGATACTGCAAAGGCTATGGCCTCTGACAACATTCTGGCAATAGTACTAAATAGTGCAGTTAGAACTTGCCGCACTCCCCTAGCCAAGCTTGTCCAGTTGTCAGATGTTACAACACTGGCATCTACCCAACAATGTGAAACATTGCCGAGGTACATTCTGTACAAAAGAAATGCAGGATAATTCCAACCTAGCCAATTACTGCTCCATTAGTCTACTTTCAATCATCAGTAAAGTGATGGAAGGTGTCATCAACAGTGCTATCAAGCAGCACCTGCTCAGCAATAACCTGCTCAGCGACACCCAGTTTGGGTTCGGCCAGGTCCACTCAGCTCCTGACTTCACTGCAGCCTTGGTTAACATAGCAACAGACGAGCTGAATCTAAAGGTGAGGTGAGAATGACATGCCTTAACACGAAGGTTGCATTACACTGAATGTGGCGTCAAGGAGCCAAAGCAAAACTGGAATAAATGAGTATCATCTCTGCTGATTGGAGTCACACCTGACACATAGGAAGCTGGTTTTGGTTGTTGGAGGTCCATCACCTCAGCTCCCGGACATCTCTGCAGGAATTCCTCAGGGTAGTGTCTTTGGCTCAACCATTTTGAGCTGCAACATCAGTGACCTTCCCTCCATCATAAAGTTAGAAGTAGGTCACTAATGTTCAGCGCCATTTGCAACACCTTAGATTGTTATGGACCAGACCAAACCCACTCAAAACATATCAAGGAGATAGCCTAGACCCTAACTTTTATCTTATTAAAGGAAACTGTAAGACGCTGAGTTCCAGATGCAATTCGATTGGTCAACCAACTAGGCCTTAAGCAAAACATATTTAATTTTTACACCACAGTGAAAAAAAAACAAAAAGGGAGAATTGATATAACTCTAACTCTATTCTAATACTTAACAAAATAATATGCAACTATTACGCATCAACTGTTCCCATAAATACACCTCTGGCAAAGATAAATTTAGCAAAATGGATCTCCCTCACTTGCAGTCTGGGAGAAGAAACAGAGACACGATGCAATTTGTAGCAGAGACAGAACTCGAACTTTGCAGCAGCAGCAGCAGAAAGAGAGTTTTATCTAGCAGCTTCAATTCCAAAACCCCAACGTCAACAACTGAAAGCAAAAAGTAAAATCTTAGGGGCTATGTAAGCCTGACTCCACCCACTCATGCTTCTTTTGTCTCATTAAAAAAAACCCAAAGCTATTTACTCTGTTTTCCAAGAGCAGACACTTTGGCACCAGGTTTATAATATGCCTCTTCAAGATAAACAGGACAGAACAAATTTTTTTAAAGGTACATCTCATCACAAGTCACTGAAGCAGTCTTGTGTTCAAATGCAACAAAACCTGGACAATATCCAGGCTTGCACTGACAAGTAGAAGGTGACATTTGCACTACACAAATGCAGGTAATGACCATCTCCAATGGGAGACAATTTAAACATTGCCACTTGACATTCAGTGGTGCTATCATCACTGAATCCCACACTATCAACTTCCTTGAGGCTACCATTGACCAAAACTCAACTGGACTCATCAAATACACACACTGGCTACAAGAACAGGTCAGAGGCCAGGAATATTGAGGCAATTAGCTCACCACCTGTCTCACCAAAGCCCACCCACCATTTGTAAGGCACAAGTTAGGAGTGTGATGGAATACTCTCTACTTGCGTGAATGGGTGTAGCTCCAATAATACTCAAGAAACTTGACATCATCCAGAACAAAGCAACCTG
Organism: Chiloscyllium plagiosum; assembly: GCF_037043375.1. Classification (NCBI taxonomy): domain Eukaryota; kingdom Metazoa; phylum Chordata; class Chondrichthyes; order Orectolobiformes; family Hemiscylliidae; genus Chiloscyllium; species Chiloscyllium plagiosum. Next base: position 164,703,825 of record NW_028270139.1, on the reverse strand, counting down.
CTTCACTGGCACCATATCCACAAGCATCCACTCTCTCCATTCAGTAGCAGCAATGTGTACTATTCACAAGATGCCCTACAAAGATCCTTAGACAGCTTCCATCTAGAAAGACACTTCCATCTAGAAAGACAAGGGCAGCAGATACATGGAAACACCGCCACCTGAAAATTCCCCCAAACCACTCACCATCTGACTTAGAAATATATCACCATTTTTTCCACTGTCGCTCGGTCAAAATCCTGGAATTCCTCCCTAAGGGCATTGTCGGTCAACTCACAGCGCATGGACTGCAGCCGTTCAAGAACTCAGCTCACCCCCACCTTCGCAAGGGGCAGTTATGGACGGCAATAAATGCTTTCCAGCCAGCAATGCCCACAGTGAATAAAAATAGAATGTGTGCAGGAGAACTTTCTGAAGCAGTATAGTTCCAGTCTGAGAGGGAGGCAACTGTTGTGTCTGGTCTACGGAATGAGGCAGGCCTCAGAGAACATCAGAGTTGGGCAGCCTTTTGGAAACAGCCATCATGATTTAATAAACGGATAGATATTAGTCAATGATTAAGTTCCCAGATTGGAAAAGAGTGCTAAAAAGGCTGGTAACACTCCATCTAGGGAAGTCGCCAGGTCTGGATGGGATATTTTCTTGTTTGCTAAGAAGGTAAGGGAGCAAATTGGCAAGCCATTGACAGAAATTTTCCAGGTACAGAACTTTTCCTGAACACAGAATTAGTCTTGGTTATGGCAGAAGAACTAAACTGCTACTTTGCTTCTGCCTTTTACCAAATTTTTAAAAATGGTGAGAACAGCCTAATTAAAAGTGCAGATATTGAGCAACTGAACAGTATAGTGGTAGATAAAGAGGTGCTAAAAAGGCTGGTAACACTCCATGCAGAGAAGTTATCAGGCCTAGATGGCATGCATACTAGATTGTTGAGAGAGGTAAGGGAGCAAATTTTATGGGCCTCTCTGAACACAGAATTAGTTCTGGGGGACTGGAGGATTGCAAATGCGACACTGTTGTTTAGGAAAGGGCCAAAGGATAAGACAGGAAATTGCAGACTATACCTTGACATCATAGTGGGAAAACACTTGGGAGATCATAATATGAGATAAAGTAAATAGCCATTCTGAGAAAAATAAGGTAATACTAGACAGTCATAGAGATGTACAGCATGGAAACAGAACCTTTGGTCCAACCTGACCAGATATCCCAACCCAATCTAGTCCCACCTGCCAGCCAGTGCCACAAGAGTCAATATGGCTTTGTCAAGGACAGGTCATCACTGACAAATTTCATTGAGCTCTTTGCCGAAGTGACACAGGCAATAGGTGAGGGTAGTACTGTGAATGTTGTACATTTGGACTTGCAGAAAGCTATCTGATATGGGTCCACATGGCAGGTTGGTTAGCAGACTGGAAATATTTAAGATTGATGGGTCCTTGGTAGCATGGATGAGAAGTTGGTTAAAAGAGGGTAGGTATAGATGAACGTTTCTCACATTGGGGACGTGCTAAAAGGTGTGTGACCCAGGGCTTGGTTTTGGGAACCCTGCTTTTTCTGATTCACATAAATAATTTGGAGACAGATGTTGAGGGCAGAATTTGCAATTGTGAGGATGTCACTGGATGATTTCAGAGGGACATTTACAAGTTGGCCAAATGGGCAGATACTTGGCCGATGAATTTGAATGCTAAGAGAGATAATGTATTTTGGTACAAGAAACAATACAGGCTCAATGGTAAAACTTTGAGGGGTTACAGGAGTAGAGGGACTTCGGGATTCATGTGCATGATTTTCTGAAGGTGGCCAGGCAAGTTGAAACAATTGTTGAGAAGGCTTATAGGATCCTTGGATTTGTAAATATAATCATAGACTATAAAAGCAAGGATATGTGCTATACCTCCACAAATCATTTATCAGCCCACATTTGGAGTATTATGTTCCACTCTGGAGACCTTACTTAAGAAAGAATTTTAAAGCACTGGAGAAAGTGCAAGGAGATTTACTGGAATGATAATAGGAATGAGAGATTTTGATACAAGGGAAAAATGAGAGAGATTGGGCTCATTCTCCTTTGGGCAAAGAAGGTTAAGATATGACTTTATTGAGTTGTTCAAAATTTTGAACAATTTCAACAGGGTAAAGAAGGATATTCTGTTTCCACAGTTGGTATGTCAGTAACGAAAAGTCACAATCTCAAGACTGACAGCAAAAGAGCTAGGAGCGGGATGAGGAGAAACTTCTTGGTTTTGGAATGTGCTTCCTGTGAGAGTGGTGGAGGCAGATTCCTTAGGAGGTTTAAGAAAGAGCTGATAAATATTTGAAAGTAATGAATTTAGGGCAACAGAGATGGTGCTGGAGAATGGGATTAGCTGGGTAGCTCTTTTGGGAGCCAGTAGAGATATGATGGTTCATCTGGCCTCCTTTTGTCAAATTTTATAATATTTTTGTGTTTACAGGCTCTGAATGACATGGCTATGGTGACCAAGGTGGCAAACCTAGGAGTACCCTGGGGGTGTCTGGTAATATAGACATGTCTGCCAGTTCTGAGGGAAGAGGAAGTCCCTCTTCTGCAACACCCTGCCCAGCAGGACTGCCAGGTCCCCATTCCCAAAATAGTCTGTTAATTTGCCCTTATTTGTCTTGCCTGTGCACAAAATCCTAAACAATGCAAGGCAGTTTTGCTCTGTCAGTGCTTGACCTACTGCACCACAACCTTTTATAGATGGTACCAGAACCAGACATCCTGGACGTCCTGGTCGTGGTGAGTACTTCCAGCTAAAGAGAGAGGGAGAATCGACTTGGATCAGGTGGGAGGAGTATCACTGGGGCGCAGCGGGCAGTTGATGAGGAAAGTTTGAGATGAAAGTGTAAGAAACTTTACTAAGTATCACAGAGAGAACCCTCCACGGAACCTGATGAAAATTACACTTTGCCAAAATATGTTAAGATTCAGCAGTTTGAATTTTGTTTTTGATTTCCCATCAAGTACCTGAGATTTGGTAAAGCACGGTTTGCTTCTCGTGTAAACACTACTTACAGTTTAGGGTGTAGGTTTGCTCACTGAGCTGTAGATTTGATATCCAGACGTTTCATTACCTGGCTAGGTAACATCATCATTGGCGACCTCCAAGTGAAGCGAAGCTGTTGTCTCCTGCTTTCTATTTATATGTTTGTCCTGGATGGGGTTCCTGGGGTTTGTGGTGATGTCATTTCCTGTTCGTTTTCTGAAAGGTTAATAGATGGTATCTAGATCTATGTGTTTGTTTATGATGTCGTGGTTGGAGTGCCAGGCCTCTAGGAATTCTCTGGCATGTCTTTGCTTAGCCTGTTCCAGGATAAATGTGTTGTCCCAGTCGAATTGGTGGTTTTTTTCATCCGTGAGTAGGGCTACGAGGAAGAAAGGGTCATGTCTTTTTATGGCTAGCTGGTGTTCGTGTATCCTGGTGGCTAACTTTCTTCCTGTTTGTCCTACAAAAAGACATGACCCTCTCTCCCTCGTAGCCCTACACACGGATGAAAAATACCATCATTTCGTCTGGGACAACACATCTATCCTGGGACTGGCTAAGCAAAGACATGCCAGAGAATTCCTAGAGGCCTGGCACTCCAATCACAACGCCATAAACAAACTCATAAATCTAGATACCATCTATCAACCTTTCAGAAAACGAACAGGAAATGACATCACCACAAACCCAGGAACCCCATCCAGGACAAACATATAAATAACAGCTTTGCTTCACTTGGAAGTCGTCACTGATGATGTTACCTTGCCAGGTAATGAAACGTCTGGATATCAAACCTACACCCTAAACCTCAACCTGAGCTACAAACCTTCACAAACCTTGCACTACTTACAGTTTTCTCAGATCCAAAACAACCTTTAAAGTATTTCATCTTAGATCAAGAGATACTTTCTTGTTATGTCTTGAGTATTATTGAGATATGTAATAAAGCTGGATCAATGGAGCTGAGGTTTAAATCAGCTGTGATCTAATTGAATAGTAGGACTAGCTCAGTGGATAGTTAGCCAAATTCTCTTCGTATTTTAGAAGCTCAAGGCCTGAACAGCCTCTTCTTCTTTCTAAAGAATAGGCTTCAGATTTTGAATATCCTCTTCCTTTTCTAAAAGCATTGAGAGGCTGAACAGCTTGTTGCTATGAGTCAGTAGTCTGCCTGCAGGGACATCCATGGGCCTCGTTCTCATAAATCCCATCCAGTAATAGTCAAGTAACTTCAGGAAATGAGAAAAATATTAGAACAATAAAAAAAACTGTTGCTAAATTACTGCGAAGCTGAAAAAAAGAAGCCTTTTAATTGCTGCCCTGACAAAACCAATTTGAAGTATCATAACGAATGATAGAAAAATTAGGTGTGAACTCCCTGCATGCTTTACTCTCAGGCCAGGTCAGAAATCAGTCATCAGAAGATCCTAATTAAGAGTGCTCTGCCTTAATTAAGCTACTAATTATTGCATATGATTTTCCATTCTAATTGGAAGCTGGGATTTTGCAATGATCAAGAACATCAATATTCTGAACATGTATTGTCACCAAGAAGCTCTGAAGAGTAGCTGTAGTTATCAGATACTCACGATTGCATTAACTGTGATGTTCTGCTTACGCAAACCATTCCAAGTGCTCAATTACATGAGGTGCTGGATTCTCTGTCTCTCTACCACCCCACCCCCCCAAACACCTAATAAAGAAGCATAGAAAATAAGAGCAGGCGTAGGCTATTTGTCTCTTCATGCATGCTCTGCCCTTCAATTTGATCATGACTGATCATCCAACTCTTCACCCTGTTCCCCTTTCTCCTCATACCCTTTGACCCCCTTTAACTCTAACAACTGCATTTCACTCCTTCTTGAAAACAATCTAGAGCTGCACTTATCCAGGGAGTGTTCTGTCACATTTCTGACTTGAGCCCTGTAAGTTGGTAAGAACTGATATCTAAGACTGCCCTTGGTTTATTAAGCTGGGATCCCTGACTGAAGGCCATCTCCCTTCATGTAACTGAGCATTGTAGAAAACCATGACAAACATTGTGGCTTTGCATTTGTGCTAAATGACACGGCAATACAATGGTAGCGAGCAATGTTCCCTCTAAGTTGTGCAGGTGCAGTTACTTGGAAGCTGCGTACACACCAATTGGCATGCCAATGAATGACTTCCATTTTCAGAAGCCACCGCCATGCATGGACATTACAGGTTCATGCAGAAGCAAAACAAAGTTATAGGAAACGTTGACAGTGAGCCTGGTATTTCTGGCTGAGGGGCAACTCACAAAAAGACAAGGCAATGCATGGCAGAGATGCTGTGGGCATCGAAATAGGCTTAGAATGAGTGAGTTCTATGACAGTGAGTGAAGAGCGCAGAGACACAGCCTGGACCAATTCATGAGCTGGGTGTGTGTCCCAAAGCAGATAGCATCCTTGCTGCAACACTACATGAATAGTGTTCTGAGGAAGGGTCACCGGACTTGAAACATTAACTCTGATTTCTCTTCATAGATGCTGCCAGACCTACTGAGTGTTTCCAGCAATCTTTATTTTTGTTTCTGATTTACAGTATCTGCAGTTCTTTCTATTTTTATTATAGGAATAATTCCTGGTACAGCCTGAGTTGCAGTACTAAAGTGCAGAAGCATACTGCAAATGGATCAGAAATGTGCTATGGGAGGGTCTTAGTGCCTGGCACATGTCAATGCCAATGTCCATGCACCTGGTGCCTGTGGAGTGTTCCCTGAGATGATGATGCTCCGTTTCTACCATGGATGCCTTGGGAGCAAGTGGCGAGTTGAAGTTGCTAGGGATCCATTTTGACTTCCATTTGAGAATTCCTGATGTTCAGCTTGTTTGGTGTATTTCATGAGATAGGAAACTGAATATTAATGAGGTGAATTGTAGCATGAAGAAAACATTTAGAAAGCTATAATCCCCCTTAATTTATAACTCACCATAGCTGAGTAAAAACTCACCCTACCACATGGCAAATAAATGAGGGATACAGTAGGATCCTAAAAGAGGTATCTACAGAGATCATGGATACATTGGTTGTAATTTTTCAAAAATCCATGGATTCTGGAGATAGGATTGGAAAACAGCTCATGTGACATCCCTACTCCAAAAGGGAGGGCAGCAAAAAGTAGGTAACTATAAGCCAATTTGCTTAATATCTATTGCTGAAAAGGTTTTGGAATCAATTGAGGAAGTAACAGCAGAATTCTTGGAAAATTAAAATCTAATCAAGCAGAGTCAGCATGGTTTCATGAAAGGGAAATTGTGGCTTACTAATTTATGAGTTTCTTTAAGGAATTCTCAGCCAATGTGGGTAGAGGGGAACCGGTAGATATGTTGGATTTAGACTTCCAGAAGGTGTTCGACAAGGTACCTCACAAATGTAGAAGGGAGAACTAAAGAATAGAATGTTATTTAAATGGAGAAAAAATTGCAGAAAGCTGCAGTACAAAAGGATTTGGGGTAGTTACGCACAAAACACAGAAAGCTAGCACAGAGGTGCAGCAAATATTCAAGCAAATGTTGGCCCTCATTTCAAGGAGGTTGGCGTACAAGATTAGCAAATTCTTACAACTGTACAAGGTGCTGGTGAGACCACATCTGGAGTACTGTGAGCAGTTTAAGTCCTCTTATTTAAGAAAATATATTATTTAATTGGAGTCAGTTCAGGGTGAATCCCTACAGGAGTATAAGGGCAGTAGGAGTATACTCAAGAGGGAAATCAGGAAGGAAAAAAGGGGACATGAGATAGCTTTGGCAAATACGGTTAAGAAGAATCCAAAGAGATATTACAGATATATTAAGGACAAAAGAATAACTAGGGAGAGAATAGGGCCCCTTAAAGATCAACAAGGCCTTATATATTTGGAGCTGCAGGAGATAGATGAGATACAAAACATGTATTTTGAGTCAGTTTTTACTGTGGAGAAGGATATGGAAGCGAGAGAACTTAGAGAAATAAATAGTGATATCTTGAAAAGTGTCCATATTACAGAGGAGGAGGTGCTGAACATATGTTTGACATGCATATAAAGGTGGGTAAATCCCCAGGACCTGATCATGTGTACCCCAGAATTTTTTGCGAAGAACATAAACATAATAACACACGTAATGGGAGCAGGAGTGGGCCATCTGGCCCATGAAGGCTGCTTTGCCATTCAACATTGAACATTTCAGGGACTCAGCTCCACTTATGTGCCTGCTCACCATAGCCCTTAATTCCTTTACTGTTCAAAAATCTGTCAATCTTTACCTTAAGAACATTCAATGACGTAGTCTCAACTGCTTTACTAGGCAGGGAATTCCACAGATTCACAACCCTTTGGGTGAAGAAGGACTTCCTCAACTCAGTCCTAAATCTGCTCCCCCTTATTTTGAGGCTATGCCCCCTAGTTCTAGTTTCACCTGCCAGTAGAAACAATCTCCCTGCTTCTATCTTATCTTTTCCCTTCATAATTTTATGTTTTTAGAAGATCCCCTCGCATTCTTCAAAATTCCAATGAGTATAGTCCCAGTCTACTCAATCTTTCTTCATAAGCCCAACCTCTCAACTCCAGAATCAACCTAGTGAACCTCCTCTACACCCTTTCCAGTTCCAGTACATCCTTTCTCAAGTAAGGAGACCAAATGTGTACACAGTACTCCAGGTGTGGCCTCACCAGCACCCTATACAGCTGCAACATAACCTCCCTATTTTTAAAACTATATCCCTCAAGCAATGAAGGTCAAAATTCCATTTGCCTTCTTAAAAACCTATTGTAAATGCAAACCAACTTTCTGTGATTCATTCATTCATTCAATCTTAAATCTGGTCCTGTGTGATGAGACAGGTAAAATTAACGATCTTGAAATTAAGGATCCTCTCGAAAAGAGTGATCACAATATGATTGAATTTTGGATATAAATGGAGGGTGAAATAGTATCATCTAAAACCAGCGTGTTTTGCTTAAACAAGGGAGACTATAATGGGATGAGAAAGGAGTTGGTAAATTAGACTTGGAGCGCAAGTTATACGGTGGAACAGTGGAGGACTTTCAAAGAAATTTTTCACAGTGCTCAAGGAAAGTATATACCAGTCAAAAACAAGCATAGCAAGGGTAGGAAGAGCCAGCCTTAGATAACCAAGGAAAGCTCAGGCTTGCAAAGTGGCCAAGAGTAGTGGGAAACAGGAAGATTGGGAAAACTTTAAAAAGCAACAAAAAAAAGCATGAAGTTAGCAATTAAGAAAGGAAAGATAGATTATGAATGTAAGCTAGCACAAAATATAAAAACGGGTAGCAAAGGTTTTTATAAATATATAAAATGGAAAAGGGTGAATAAATGGACGTAAGTTCCTTGCAGGAAGAGAAAGGGGAATTAATATTGGATAATACTGAAGTGGCCGAGGCCTTGAATAACTATTTTGTGACCGTCTTCACAGTGGAAGATTGTCTAACATGCCAAAGAATGGTGTTAAGGATACAATGGGAGGTGAGGACCTCAAATCAATTGTTATCACTAAAAGGGTAGTGTTGAGCAAACTTGAGGGTCTAAAGGTAGATAAGCCCCCTGGTCCTGATAGAATGCATCCCAGGGTGCTTTGAAAGAAATGGTGGAAATATCAGTAGATGCATTAGTGGTAACTTATAAAAAAAATCACTTCTCTCTGGGCAGGTCCCTCTGCACAGCAGCATGCTGCAATTTTCCACCATTTAAATAATAGCCTATTTTGCTGTTATTCTGACCAAAATGGATGACTTCACATTTACCAACATTGTAGTTCATCTGCCAGACCCTTGCCCTCTCACTTAACCTATCAATATCCCTCTGCAGATTTTCAGTGTCCTCTGCACATTTTGCTCTACCACTCGTCTCAGTGTTGTCTGCAAACATTGACGTACTACACTTAGTCCCCAACTTTAAATCATAGACGTAAATTGTAAACAATTTTGGTTCCAACATTGATCCCTGATGCACACCACTAATTACTGAACACCAACCAGAAAAATACCCATTTAACCCCACTCTATGCTTCTTGTCACCGACCCAATCCTCTATTCATGCTAATACATTACTTGTAATGGGTGTGCACCTTCATCTTATGAAGCAGCCTTTTGGGCTGTACCTTGTTGAATGCTGGGCCCCTTGCTGAGATTTTTGTATCATCATTAGCCATAGGTGAGGTCGGGTAATACAAAGAACAAAGAAAGTTACAGCACAGGAACAGGCCCTTTGACCCTCCAAGCCTGCGTCGATCAGATCCTCTGTCTAAACCTGTTGCCTATTTTCTAAGGATCTGTAACCCTCTGCTCCCTGCCCATTCATGTATCTGTCTAGATACAGCTTAAATGATGCTATCATGCCCACCTCTACCACCTCCGCTGGCAATGTGTTCCAGGCACCCACCACCCTCTTGTGGGCGGCACGGTGGCACAGTGGTTAGCACTGCTGCCTCGCAGCGCCAGAGACCCGGGTTCAATTCCCGACTCAGGCGACTGACTGTGTGGAGTTTGCACGTTCTCCCCGTGTCTGCGTGGGTTTCCTCCGGGGGCTCCGGTTTCCTCCCACAGTCACAAAGATGTGCAAGTCAGGTGAATTGGCCATGCTAAATTTCCCGTAGTGTTAGGTAAAGGGGTAAATGTAGCGGTATGGGTGGGTTACGCTTTGGCGGGTCGGTGTGGACTTGTTGGGCCGAAGGGCCTGTTTCCACACTGTAAGTAATCTAATCTAATCTAATCCATAAAGAACTTTCATGCATATCTCCCTTAAACTTTTAACCTCTCACCTTGAACTCATGACCCTTAGTAATTGAGTCCCCCACTTTGGGAAAAAGTTTCTTGCTATCCACCCTGTCTATACCTCTTTTGTAGACCTCAATTAGGTCCTCCCTCAATCGCTGTCTTTCTAATGAAAATAATTCTAATCTACTTAACCTGTCTTCATAGCTAGCACCCTCCATAGCAGGCAACATTTTGGTGAACCTCCTCTGCACCCTCTCCAAAGCTTCCACATCCTTTTGGTAATGTGGCGAAGTATTCCAGATGCGGCCGAACCAAAGTCCTTTGCAAGTATAACATGCCAACCCTTGTAGTCAATAGCTGTCCAATGAAGGAAAGCATGCTGTATGCCTTCTTGACCACTCTACTGACCTGTGTTGCCACCTTCAGGGTACAATGGATGTGAACACCCACATCTCTCTGTACATCAAGTTTCCCTAGAGTTTTTCCATTTACCGTATAGTTTGCTCTTGAATTGGATCTTCCAAAATGCATTACCTCACATTTGCCCGGATTGAACTATATCTGCCATTATTCCACCCAACTCACGAATCTATCTATATTCTACTGCATTCTCTGACAGTCCCCTTCACCATCTGCTTCTCCACCAATCTTAGTGTCATCTGCAAACTTGCTAATCAGACCACCTATACCTTCCTCCAGATCATTTATATATATCACAAACAACAGTGATCCCAACATGGACCCTGTAGAAAACCATTGGTCACAATTCTCCATTTTGAGAAACTCCCTTCCACTACTACTCTGTCTCCTGCTGCCCAGCCAGTTTTCCATCCATCTAGCAAGTACACCCTGGTTCCCATGCAGCCTCACTTTGTCCATCAACCTACTATGGGAACCTTATCAAACACCTTACTGAACACATGTATATGACATCTACAGCCCTTCCCCCATCAACCCTGTCACTTCCTCAAAGAATTCTATTGAGTTGGTAAGACATTACCTTCACTGCACAAAGCTATGTTGCCTATCACTGATAAGCCCATTTTCTTCCAAATGTAGAAAGATTCTATCCCTCAGTATCTTCTCCAGCAGCTTCCCTACCACTGGCGTCAGGCTCACTGGTCTATAATTACCTGGAGTATCCTTGCTACTCTTCTTAAACAAGAGGATAACATTTGCAATTCTTCAGTCCTCTTGGACCTTCCCCGTGTTCAAGGACACTATAAAAATATCTGTTCAGGCCCCAGCTATTTCCTCTCTCTCTTCCCTCAGTAAACTGGGATAGATCACATCCAGACCTGGGGATTTGTCCACCTTAATGCTTTTTAGAATTCCCAACACTTCCTCCTTCCTTATACCCACTTGACCTAGAGTAATCAAACATCTATCCCTAACTCAACATCCATCATGTCCCTCTCCTCAATGACCTGGTATGGAGGGTGCTAGCTATGAAGAGAGATTAAGTAGATTAGGATTATTTTCATTAGAAAGACTCATTAAGAATCTCACCCATTTCTCTGACTCCACATCTAACTTTTCTCACTTGTCCTTGAGTGGGCCAACCCTTTCTCTCGTTACCATCTTGCTCCTTATATATGAATAAAAGGCTTTGGAATTTTCCTTAACCCTGTTTGCTAAAGATATTTCATGACCCCTTTTAGCCCTCTTAAATCCTCGTTTCAGATTGGTCCTACTTTCCCGATATTCTTCCGAAGTGTCATCTGTTTTCAATCGCCAAGACCTTACATATGCTTCCTTTTACCTCTTAGCTATTCTCACAATTTCACCTGTCATCCATGGTTCCCTAATCTTGCCATTTCTATCCCTCATTTTCACAGGGACATGTCTGTCCTGCACTCTAATCAACCTCTCTTTAAAACCTCCCACATATCAAATTTGGATTTACCTTCAAACAGCTATGGTGCCATTATTTAAGAATGGCTTCAAGGAAAAGCCAGGCAATTATAGACCAGCGAGCCTGGTGTCAGGGGTGGGTAAGTTATTGAAGGAGAATCTGAGGGACAGGACTTACGTGCATTTGGAAAAGTAAGGACTGATTAGGGATAGTCAACATGGCTTTTGGTATGCAGGAAATTGTGTCTCACTAATTTGACTTTTTGAAGAGGTGATAAAGAAGCTTGATGAAGGCAGAGAGTCATTGTCTGTATGGACTTTAGTAAGGTATTTAGCAAGGTTCCACATGGTAGATTGGTTAGCAAGGTTAGATCACGTGGACTACAGGGACAGCTAGCCATTTGGATGCAAAATTGCTTGAAGGTAGGAGACAGAAGGTGGTGTGGAAGGTTGCTGTTCGGACTGGAGGCCTGTGACCAGCAGTGTGCTTCAAGGATCGATACTGAGCCCACTGCTTTTTAGTCATATATATAAATGATTTGGTTGAAAATGTAGGAGGCATGCTTTGTAAGTTTGCAGATGACACCAAAATTGGTGGTGTAGTGGATAGTGAAGAAGGTTAACCAAAAGAGAAAATGCTGGAAAAGTGAAGAAGGTTATCTTAGAATACAATGAGACCTTGATCCGATGAGCCGAGGAGTGACAGATGGAGTTTAATTTAGATAAATATGAGGTGTTGTATTTTGGTAAGGCAAATCAGGGAAGGACTTATAAATTAATGGCAGGGTCCTGAGAGTGTTGCTGAACAAAGAGACCTTGGGGTGTAGGTTCAAGTGGAGTCGCAAGGGTACAGGGTATTGAAAAAGGTGTTTGGTATGCTTCCCTTTATTGGTCAGTGCATTGAGTATAGGAGTTGTGAGGTCACGTTGTACATTACTTTGGTTAGGCTGCTTTTGGAACACTGTTCAATTCTGCTCTGCCTACTATTAGAAAGATGCTAATCTTGAAAGTATTCAGAAAACATTGACAAGGATGTTGTTGTGTATGAGCTATGGGGAGAGGCTATATAGGCTTTGGCTATTTTCCCTGGAGTGTAGGAGGCTGAGGAGTGAGCTTACGGAGGTTTATAAAACCATGAGGGGCATGGATAGGGTGAATAGCAAATGTCTTTTTCCCAGGGTAGGGAAGTCCAAAACTAGTGGACATAGGTTTAAGGTGAGAGGAGAAAGATTTAAAAGGGACTAGGGGGCAACTTTTTCACGCAGAAAATGGTGTGTGTACAGAATGAACTGCCAAAGGAGATGGTGGAGGCTAGTATATTTACAATACTTAAAAGGCATCTGGATGGGTACATGATCAAGAACGGTTTAGACGGATATGGGCTAAATGCTGGCAAATGGAATTAGCTTAATTTAGGATATCTGGTCAACAAGTTGGACCAAAGGGTCTGTTTCCGTGCTATGCAACTCAATGACTCTATGAGAAGATCCACTAAGATGATTCCTGGTTTGTCTTACGAGCAAAGGTTAAACAGGTTTGGACTCTACTCATTGGAATTTAAAAGAATGAGGTGATCTCATTGAAACATATTCTCAAAGGGCTTGACAGAGTAAATGCTGAGAGGGAGATGAAAGGCTTTTGCCCAAAATGTAGATTTTCCTGCTCCTCGGATGCTGCCTGACCTGCTGTGCTTTTCCAGCACCACTCTAATCTAAACTCTGCTGAGAGGGAGAGTCTAGGACCAGAGAGCATAGTCTTAAATCTGAGACTGAGATGAGGAGGAATTTCTTCTCTTAGATGGTTGTGAGTCTTTAGGACTCCTTGCCACAGAGACCTGTCAGGATAGCTTCCTTGTGTATGTTTGAAATTGAGATAGATAGCTGCTTGAACAGTAAGGGAATCAAGGGTTGTGGGGAAAGGACATGAAAATGTCTGTGAGGCAAAAAAAAAGAAATTGCTGGAAAATCTCATCAGCCTGGTAGCACCTGTGGAGAGAAATCAGAGCTAATGTTTTGTTTCCAGTGACCCTTCATCAGAACTGATGGTAGCTGAGAAAATATTGGTTGTTATGCAAAGGATAGGATGGGGGAGGGGTAAGGAGTAATCGACAGGTAAAGATAAAACCCCAAAAGAGAGAAGAACAGTTGGACAGACAAAGGAGTGGATAACAGTCAGTCTAGGAGCATGAATGTCTGCTACTGGGGAATATTAGTGGCTAACAATGGATAGTGTGTAATAGCAGACCCTGTGATGAGAAGGCCTGGTATCTGCGGTTTGGGGGAAGGACATTGGAGAAGGTGCCTCAAGCCTTAAAATTATGGTTACTGAGGAGTGTCAGATCATTGAATGGTGGGGCAGGTTCGATGGATTGAACAGCCTTCTCCTGTTCCTGTTTCTTGTGGAGATCTTATGGTATTGCTTCCCTGACAGTCTTCTCATGCAATTCTGTTACAATTTGTGCCGTAGTCTATATCACTCAGACCCTGACATCACTCAAGATTTTGTTCTTTGTGTCTGTTTTCATAGAAAAGTTGGAATGGAGCACAATGATACAATCATTGGGAGCAGGATTAGGCTGCTCAGGTTCCAGATTCTGGATCAGTGGTGCTGGAAGAGCACAGCAGTTCAGGCAGCATCCAAAGAGCTTCGAAATCGATGTTTCGGGCAAAAGCCCTTCATCAGGAATAAAGGCAGTGAGCCTGGAGCGTGGAGAGATAAGCTAGAGGAGGGCGAGGGTGGGGAGAAAGTAGCATAGAGTACAATGGGTGAGTGGGGGAGGGGATGAAGGTGATAGGTCAGAGAGGAGAGGGTGGAGTGGATAGGTGGAAAAGGAGATAGGCAGGTAGGACAAGCCCGGACAAGTCATGGGGACAGTGCTGAGCTGGAAGTTTGGAACTAGGGTGAGGTGGGGGAAGGGGAAATGAGGAAACTGTTGAAGTCCACATTGATGTCCTGGGGTTGAAGTGTTCCGAGGCGGAAGATGAGGCGTTCTTCCTCCAGGGTTCTGGTGGTGAGGGAGCGGCGGTGAAGGAGGCCCAGGACCTCCATGTCCTCTGCAGAGTGGGAGGGGGAGTTGAAATGTTGGGCCACAGGGCGGTGTGGTTGATTGGTGCGGGTGTCTCGGAGATGTTCCCTAAAGCGCTCTGCTAGGAGGCGTCCAGTCTCCCCAATGTAGAGGAGACTGCATCGGGAGCAACGGATACAATAAATGATATTAGTGGATGTGCAAGTAAACCTTTGATGGATGTGGAAGGCTCCTTTAGGGCCTTGGATGGAGGTGAGGGAGGAGGTGTGGGCGCAGGTTTTACAGTTCCTGCGGTGGCAGGAGAAAGTGCCAGGATGGGAGGGTGGGTTGTAGGGGGGCGTGGACCTAACCAGGTAGTCACGGAGGGAACAGTCTTTGCGGAAAGGGGTGGGGAGGGAAATATATTCCTGGTGGTGGGGTCTGTTTGGAGGTGGCGGAAATGTCGGCAGATGATTTGGTTTATGCGAAGATTGGTAGGGTGGAAGGTGAGCACCAGGGGCGTTCTGTCCTTGTTACGGTTGGAGGGGTGGGGTCTGAGGACGGAGGTGCGGGATGTGGACGAGATGCATTGGAGGGCATCTTTAACCACGTGGGAAGGGAAATTGCGGTCTCTAAAGAAGGAGGCCATCTGGTGTGTTCTGTGGTGGAACCGGTCCTCCTGGGAGCAGATATGGCGGAGGCGGAGGAATTGGGAATACGGGATGGCATTTTTGCAAGAGGTAGGGTGGGAAGAGGTGTAATCCAGGTATCTGTGGGAGTCGGTGGGTTTGTAAAAAATGTCAGTGTCAAGTCGGTCGTCACTAATGGAGATGGAGAGGTCCAGGAAGGGGAGGGAGGTGTCAGAGATGGTCCAGGTAAATTTAAGGTCAGGGTGGAATGTGTTGGTGAAGTTGATGAATTGCTCAATCTCCTCGCGGGAGCACGAGGTGGCGCCAATGCAGTCATCAATGTAGCGGAGGAAGAGATGGGGAGTGGTGCCGGTGGAATTACGGAAGATCAACTGCTCTACGTAGCCAACAAAGAGACAGGCATAGCTGGGGCCCATAGGTGTGCCCATGGCTACCCATTTGGTCTGGAGGAAGTGGGAGGATTCAAAGGAGAAATTGTTAAGGGTGAGGACCAGTTTGGCCAAATGAATGAGTGTGTCGGTTGAAGGGTACTGTTGGGGACGTCTGGAGAGGAAAAAACGGAGGGCTTGGGGGCCCTGGTCATGGCGGATAGAGGTGTAGAGGGATTGGATATCCATGGTGAAGATGAGGCCGGGGAAACGGAAGTCTTGGAGGAGGTGGAGGGCGTGGGTGGTGTCTCGAACGTATGTGGGGAGTTCCTGGACTCTAGGGGATAGGACAGTGTCGAGGTAGGTAGAGATGTGTTCAGTGGAGCAGGAGCATGCTGAGACAATGGGTCGGCCAGGGTGGTCAGGCTTGTGGATCTTGGGAAGGAGGTAGAACCGGGCAGTGCGGGGTTCCCGGACTATGAGGTTGGAAGCTGTGGGTGGGAGATCTCCTGAGGTGATGAGGTTCTGTATGGTCTGGGAGATGATGGTTTGGTGATGGAGGGTGGGGTCATGGTCGAGGGGGCAGTAGGAAGAGGTGTCCTCGAGTTGGCGTTTGGCTTCAGCGGTGTAGAGGTCAGTGCGCCAGACTACCACTGCGCCCCCTTTATCCGCTGGCTTGATGGTGAGGTTGGGATTGGAGCAGAGGGATTGGAGGGCTGCGCATTGTGAGGGTGAGAGGTTGGAGTGGGGTAGAGGGGTAGACAGGTTGAGATGGCTAATGTCCCGGCGGAAATGAAGAGGTCGAGGGAGGTAATAGGCCAGCGCGGGGTGTCCAGGTGGATGCAGTGTGTTGGAGGTGAGCGAAGGGGTCCTCGGAAGGTGGGCGGGAATCCTGATTGTGAAAGTAAGCTCGGAGGCGGAGGAGACGGAAGAGTTGTTCGACGTCACGGCGTGTATTAAATTCATTGATGCTTGGACGGAGGGGGATGAAGGTGAGTCCTTTGCTGAGGACTGATAGTTCGTCCTCTGTGAGGGGGTGGTCTGGGGGGATGGTGAAAACTCAGCAGGGCTGGGAGCTGGGATCTGGTGTGGGTGTAGAGCTGGGAGTGGGGGCGGAACCTGTAACTGGAATGGGTGTGATGGTGGGGGGAATGGGGGTGGAGTCATGAGCAGGGGGGTGGGGATAGTGACAGTGGGGTCTGTGGGGGGCATGTCAGCAGAATGCAGGTGAGTGGCACTGGTGGGGGCGGAAGTGGTGGTGACACAGCAGTAGGGGTGGAAGTGATGTCACGTGTGATGCATGAGGAATTGTGAGGGGTGGAAGTGGTTGTGGGAGTGGCCATGATGGGGGCAGAAGTGACATCATCAATCAGCGTGGGGGTGGCAGCTGCATCAGCCGCATGGCTAATGGCGTCTGAGTAAATTCCGAGGCCAGGGGAATCTTCTGGAATGTTTGAGGAGCGCTGGTTATGGAGGTGGGTAGATAAAAGTTTGTTGTACTTACAGTTTTTGATGTTTGAAATGGAATTGAAATACTGTTTGTTGAGAGTATGAATTCTCCTGAGGATGTCGTACAGAGTGGGTCCTTTGCAATTCTGAGAGAGTGTGGCCCTCAGCTGAGGCAGGGCTGACTGTAGAGAGGTTAGGTGTCGGCGCACTGCTGCAAGCATGGAGCGGAGGATCTTTAAGGAGAACTGTTGCTGGTGTTTTTGAATGTGTGTTCTTGAACCTTCTCTGCTATTTAATAGTCTCATGGTTGACTTAGTTGTAGGTCTCATGTCCATTTTTTTTCTCTACCCCCTACACCCTTTGACTCCCTTGTTAATCAAAGATCTAACTCAGACTTGAAAATATTCAATGAACTGACTTCCACTGCTCTCTGGGAAACAGAATTCCACAATTTAACATCCTTCTGAGATAATTTAAAAAACCTAATTTTAATCTTCCCAACATCCATACTGCTATGACCTCTCAGAATCTTATATGTTTCAATAAGATTACCACTCCTTCTAAATTCTAAAGCAAATATTACAGCTAAAGAGGAGATATTGTAGCTAAATTGGATAGAATAAAGGTAGTGAGGGAGAGAAAAAGTTAATCAGTTTAGCAACCTTATAAATGGATAAAATCACCATACCCAAATGAAATGAATCCTAGCCTACTAAGGTATGAAGGGGAAGAAGCCACGTAGGTTCTGACCATCATTCTCAAATTCTCTTGGGCTGCAAATGCATTGCCAGAAGATTGTTAAGTTTGTACAATTATTAAATAAGTGTTGAATGGTCAGCCTAAGTAGTTACAGGCCAGGCAGACTGACTTTGGTGTCGGGCAAATTACAGCAAAATATTCTGAGATTCCGTATAAATTTCATTTAGAAATTTTTCAAAGATAGTCGATGTAGATTTGCTAACAGAAATTAATTTGTCAAAAAAGTAACCAAAAGGGACAATGAGAGTGGAATGTTTAAAGAAGTCTACTTGGATTTTAATAAAGCTTTTGTTAAGGGCCAACATGGAAGATTTGTCAGAAAATTAAAAGTTTATTGATCCAAGGAATGACAAGTTGGATGAAAGGCTAGTTCAAGTGGTATAAATGAAAAGGTTATGGTCAGCTAATGCTTTTGCGATAGGAAGGTTATTTCTAGTGCTTTTCCGCAAGTTGCCATATTAAGTCCCTTTCAAGTTATGGTAGATATCAATAATTTAGACTTAAATGTAGAAGCTATGATTTGGAAATTGTCAGAGGATATGCAAATTGGCAGTATGAATAGTTTTGAGGAAGAAAGTTGTGGACAGCAGGAAGGTATCTATGGACTGATTAGCTGGTCAGAAAAATGGTAAATGGAATTCAACCTGGAGAATTGAAAGCTAAAAATAAAATACTCCAAGTATAGTCAAACCAAGAGTCTACACAAATTTAACATAACTTCCCTTCAATTCTATCCCTTTACAAATGAACAACAATAATTTGCTTGCTCCATTATGGCCTTATTAACCTATACTATCACCAACCAAAATGCACTGCCTCACTGTACTGAAGTTAATTTACCAATTCTGCATTCCATTCTGCAAGTCTGTGCATCTCTTCCTGACTTTTCTCATACTTCTGCTCCATATTGATTATGCCCGTCCATGAGATGTCATCTGTAATTTTGAAATTGTGAGGAAATGACCCAGTGGCATTATTGCTGGACTATTAATCCTGAAATCAGGAAATGTTCTAGGAACCTGGGTTCAAATCCCATCACAGCAGATGGTGGAGTTTGAATTCAATAAAGAATCTGGAGTTAAGAGTCTATTGATATTGATTGTCAGAAAAACCCATCTGGTTCACTAATGCCCTTGTGCTATAATGTTCGATGTTATCTGGTCTGGCGACATGTGACTCCAGACCCACAGCAATGTGGTTGACTCTTCACTGCTTTCTGGGCAATTAGGAATGGGCAATAATGCTGGATTAGCCAGCCATTTGCCCTCTTTTGCTGTGAGTGCAAATTGCTAATGTAAATGTTTGTAACAATAGTCCCAGCCCTGATTTTTGTGGAAAACCACTTCTTTTCAATTATTTGAATGAGGTCAAATTGAAATAAACAAATGACTGTTTAGCAATTCATTATGGAGCTCATTACCTCAAACCCAGTTTAGCTAATGAGTCTTTAGCGTGACCATGCCAGCTTGGGTATGTTATCACTGTAAACAGTTGCATCAATAAACATGTTCATTACTATAAAAAGAAAAACTCTCAATATTTTAATCTGTTCCACTTGAAAGGATTCATGTTTCCAAAACAGGCACAGTTTTGGCTTTGCAGCCTTATATGAGTTATCAGATTAGTGAATACACCTTCTGTTGTAGCACCTGGATTGCAATTTCCTTTTAGTTTTCTCAAAGGAAAAGCATGTACATACATTTCTTTGGGTGATTTCTTGTGGCTATCTCGGTGAGTGAATTTAGCACTTCTCAAGAAAACGTGAGGAAAATTTTGTTTTGAGATACGGTTATCGTGCTGCCCAATTCCTGGGATAGAGGAATGGTCTTTGAAGAAAGATGAGATAGACTGGGCCTATGATCTCTGAAGTTAAGAAAAATGAACATGATCTTATCAAATATTCAAAATTCCTACTGGGATCAATAGGCCAGATGCAGGAAGGATAATTCCCCTGACTGAGGGTGGGAAGGTAGTTCGAGAACAAAGAGATGGTCTGAGAACAGGATGCAGTCAATTTAGGATTTCTAGCCGAAAAAATACAAAAAGGAATTTCCAGTAACCTACCACCTTCCATTTGAAAAGATTTTCCCGGCACTTCTCCCCTGAACTTTCTTCCTCTCACCTTGAACCTGGGGCCTCTTGTAGTTGGCCTTGTAGTTGGGAAAAAGCCTCTGACCATCCAGTCTATCCATGCCTCTCATTATTCTGTAGATCTCTATCAGGTCACCCCTCAGCATCCATCTTTCCAGTGATAACAATCCAAGTTAATCACCTCGGACCAGGCAACATCCTGGTAAACCTTCTCTGTACTTTCTCCAAAGCATCCAAGTCCTTCTGATAATGTGGTAACCAGAACTGCATGCAATATTCCAAATGTGGTCAAACTAAAGTTTTATACAGCTGTAACATAACTTGCCAACTTTTATATTCGATGACCCAGTCAATGATGTATGCCTCTTGACCACCTTATCCACCTGTGTTGCCAGTTTCAGGGATCTGGAGAAAGTGAGGACTGCAGATGCTGGAGATTAGAGTCAAGATCAGAGTGGTGCTGGAAAAGCGCAGCAGGTCAGGCAGCATCCGAAGAGCAGGAGAATCAACGTTTCGTGCATAAGCCCTGATGGAGGGCTTATGTCCGAAACGTTGATTCTCCTGCTTCTCAGATGCTGCCTGACCTGCTGTGCTTTGCTAGTACCACACTTTTCAACATTTAGGGATCTTTGGACCTATACGCCCAGATTGCTCGGTCAATGTTCCCAAGATTCTGCCATTTAATGTATAATTCGCACCTGAACTTGATTTTCCAAAATGCATCATCTCGCATTTGTCCGGATTAAACTCCATCTGCCATTTCTCTGTCCAAATCAACAATTTCCAAATATATCATTTGATTATCCTCCTCACTATCTGCAACTCCACCAATTTTGGTGCCATCCGCAAATTTACTAACTGGACTACGTACATTTTCCTCCAGATCATTTATATATATTACAAACCACAAAGATCCCAGCATTGATCCCTGCGGAACGCCACTTGTGACTGATCTCCATTCTGAAAAGCACCCTTTCATGGCTACTCTCTGTCTTCTATGACCAAGCCAGTTCTGGGTCTATCTAGCCAGCTCACTCCGGATCCCTTGAGACTCTATCTTTTGTACGAGCCTGCAATGAGGTACCTTATCAAATGCTTTACTAAAGTCCACGTAGACATCATCCACTGCCCTTCCCTCATCAATTATTCTTGTCACCTCCTCAAAAAGCTCCAACAAGTTGATGAGACACGGCCTTCCCTGCACAAACCCACCCTGGCTATCACCAATAAGTCCATTCACTTCCAAATGTGAATAAATCCTGTCTCTCAGTATCTTCTCCAACAGCTTCCCTACCACTGACGTCAAACTCACTGGCCTATAATTACCTGAATTATCTCTGTTTCCCTTCTTAAACAAAATAACAACATTAGCCATTCTCAAGTCCTCTGAAACTTTGCCTGAGGCCAAAGAGGATGCAAAGATATTTGTTAACATCCCAGCTATTTCCTTCCTTGCTTCCCATAGTATCCTGGGATAGATCTTATCTGACCCTGGGGACTTGTCTACCTTAATGTAGTTTAAGACATCCAACAATTCTTTATTATGTTGACCAGCCCAAGAGTATTTGCACACCTTCCCCTTACCTCAATATCCCATGTCTGTATCTTTGGGGAATAATGATATAAAGTACTCATTAAGGATCTCACCCACTTCTTCTGGCTCCAATCCTCCCGACCTCTTCTCTCCTTGAGCTGGCCTACTTTTTCCCTCACTACCTCTTGCTCCTAATATATGTATGAAATGCTTTGGGATTCTTCTTAATCCTGTTGGCCAATGACATTTCAGGCTTGTTTTAGCCCTCCTAACTTCCCTCTTGAGCTCCTTCCAATTTTCTCTATATGCTTCAAAGACTTCATCTGTTTTTAGAACATAGAACAGAACAGGCCCTTCAGCCCATGATGTTGTGCCGACCACTGATCCTCATGTATGCACCCTCAAATTTCCGTGACCATATGAATGTCCAGTAGTCTCTTAAATGTCCCCAATGACCTTGCTTCCACAATTGCTGCTGGCAACGCATTCCATGCTCTCAACACTCTGTGTAAAGAACCCGCCTCTGACATCCCTTCTATACTTTCCTCCAATCAGCTTAAAACTATGACCCCTCGTGTTAGTCATTTTTGCTCTGGGAAATAGTCTCTGGCTATCGACTCTATCTATGCCTCTCATTATCTTTTATACCTCAATTAGGTCTCCTCTCCTCCTCCTTTTCTCCAAGGAAAAAAGTCCGAGCTCAGTCAACCTCTCTTCATAAGATAAGCCCACCAGCCCAGGCAGCATCCTGGAAAACCTCTTCTGAACCCTCTCCAAAGCATCCACATCTTTTCTATAATAGGGTGACCAGAACTGGAAGCAGTATTCCAAGTGCGGTATAACCAAAGTTTTATAGAGCTGCAACAAGATCTCACGACACTTAAACTCAATCCCCCGTTCATGAAAGCCAAAACACCAAATACTTTCTTAACAACCCTGTCCACTTGAGTGGCCATTTTAAGGGATCTATGTACCTGCACACCAAGATCCCTCTGTTCCTCCACACTGCCAAGAATCCTATCCTTAATCCTGTACTCAGCTTTCAAATTCAACCTTCCAAAATGCATCACCTCGCATTTATCCAGGTTGAACTCCATCAGCCACCTCTCAGCCCATCTCTGGATCCTGTCAATGTCCCGCTGCAGCCTAAATAGCCCTCTATACTGTCAACGACACCTCCAACCTTTGTGTCGTCTGCAAACTTGCTGACCCATCCTTCAATCCCCTTATCCAAGTCATTAATAAAAATTACAAACAGTAGAGGCCCAAGGACAGAGCCCTGTGGAACACCACTCGCCACAGACTACCAGGCAGAATATTTTCCTTCTACTACCACTCGCTGTCTTCTGTTGGCCAGCCAATTCTGTATCCAGACAGCTAAGTTCCCCTGTATCCCATTCCTCCTGACCTTCTGAATGAGCCTACCATGGGGAACCTTATCAAATGCCTTGCTAAAGTCTATATACACCACATCCACAGCTCGACCCTCATCAACTTTTCTAGTCGCATCCTCAAAGAACTCGATAAGGTTTGTGAGGCATGACCTGCCCCTTACAAAGCCGTTTTGACTGCATTTAATCAAGCCATGCTCTTCCAGATGGTCATAAATCCTAACCCTCAGAATCCTTTCTCACACCTTGCAGACGACAGACGTGAGACTTACTGGTCTGTAATTGCCGGGGATTTTCCTATTTCCTTTCTTGAAGAGAGGAATTACATTTGCCTCTCTCCACTCTTCAGGTATGACTCCAGTGGAGAGCGAGGATGCAAAGATCTTCGCAAGTGGCTAAGCAATTGCATTTCTCGTTTCCCGAGGACAAATCTGGTCCGGGCCTGGCGACTTGTCAATCTTAATGTTTGACAATTTTTTCAGCACATCAGCTTCCTCTATGTCTATCCATTCCAGCATGCACTCCTGCTCTTCAAAGGTTTTATTCACTACAAAGTTTGTTTCTTTTGTAAAGACAGAAGCAAAAAAACTCATTTAGGGCTGCCCCTACCTCCTCAAACTCCACACACAAATTCCCTATGCTATCCCTGATTGGCCCTACTCTTTCTTTGACCATTCTCTTATTTCTCACATAAAAGTGTAAAATGCCTTTGTGTTCTCCCTAATCCGTTCTGCCAAGCCTTTCTCGTGCCCCCTCCTGGTTCTCCTCTGACCATTTTTTAGCTCCTTCGTCGCCTGCTGAGCTTGACCCTTGCTTCCTCCACGTTATGTAAGCTACCTTTTTCCTTTTGACGAGAAGCTCCACCGCTCTCGTCATCAAAGGTTCCTTTATCTTACCACTTCTTGCCTGTCTCAGAGGGACATATTTATTCATCATTTGCAACAACTGTTCCTTAAACAGTCTCCACATGTCTATAGTGCCTTTACCATGGAACAATTGCTCCCAATCCATGCTTCCTAACTCATGTCTAATCGCATCATAGTTTCCTCTTCCCCAATTAAATATCTTCCCATTTTGCCTAATCCTCTCCTTCTCCATAGCTATGTAGAATGTGAGGCAGTTGTGGTCACTACCTCCAAAATGCTCTCCCACCACAAGATCTGATACCTGCCCCGGCTCGTTTCCAAGCATCAAGTCTAGAATGGCCTCCCCCCTCGTCGGCCTGTCAACATACTGAGTTAGGAAACCCTCCTGAACACACCTTACAAAAACAGCTCCATTCAAATCTTCTGCTCGAAGGAGGTTCCAATCTATATTGGGAAAGTTAAAGTCACCCATTACAACAACCCTACTACGTCCACACTTTTCCAAAATCTGCCGACCTATGCTTTCTTCCTTCTCCCTGCTGCTATTGGGGGGCCTGTAGTAAACCCCTAACGAGATGACTGCTCCCTTGCTGTTCCTAATTTTCACCCATACTGACTCGGTAGGCAGATCTTCCTTGACAATGGAAGCTTCTGTAGCTGTGATACCCTCTCTGATAAGTAGTGCTACACCCCCTCCTCTTTTTCCCCCCCTCTCTATTCTTTTTAAATGCTCTAAACCCTGGAACATCCAGCAACCATTCCTGCCCCTGAGAAACCCATGTCTCTGTTATGGCCACAACATCATAGCACCAGGTACTGATCCATGCTGTAAGTTCATCACTTTTATTTCTGATACTCCTTGCGTTAAAGCAAACACACTTTAACTGATCCCTTGGTTCCTTCCCAGGAAAATCCTTCCCACTAGCTGGTCTACCTCTTGCTATTGCCTCATCTGCATCAACTCTCACCTCAGGTATACAGCTCAGGTTCCCACCTCCCTGCCATACTAGTTTAAACCCTCTCGAACTACTCGAGCAAACCTTCCACCCAGGACATTGGTCCCTTTCCAGTTCAGATGCAACCCGTCCTTATTGTACAGGTCCCACCTTCCCCAGAAGGCATCCCAATTATCTACATATCTGAAGCCCTCCCTCCTACACCAGCTGCGCAGCCACGTGTTAAGCTGCGCCCGCTCCTTGTTCCTCGTGGCACCGGTAGTAAACTAGAGAACACTACTCTGTTCGTCCTGCTTTGCAGCTTCCATCCTAACTCCCTGAAATCACTTTTTATATCCTCGATCCTTTTCCTGGCTATATCATTAGTGCCAATATGTAACACGATTTCTGGCTGTTCGCCCTCTCCTTTTAGAACCTTATACACCTGATTGGAGACGTCCCGGACCCTGGCACCAGGGAGGCAACATACCTTCTGGGACTCCCAATCCTGACCACAAAATCTCCTGTCGATTCCCCTAACTATCGAGTCCCCTACCACGAGTACTTTTCTATTCTGCCCCCTTCCCTTCTTTGCCACAGTGTCAGTTGCCTAGAGCTTAGGTATACTTCCTTTTCCTAAACTAAGCTGATAATATTCCCTGTCATGCAAGGTGGTTCCTGAATCCTGACAGTCCTGTTCTTCATTTTCACAGGAAAACGCCTGACTGCACTCTAATCAACTGTCTTTAAAAGATTCCCTCATCAGATGTGAATTTACCCTCAAACAGCCACTCCCAATCCATATTCTCCAATTCTTGCCTCTTTCGGTTATCTTGTATAAATTCTACCCCCTTCACAATTCAAGTCAGTTCTGATGAAGAATCATCTTGACTCGAAATGTTAGTTTACTTTCTCTCCATTGATGCTGCCTGACCTGCTGTAATCGCCAACAATTTTTATTTTCGATTATACTTGGCCTTCCCCAATCTAACACCTTTATCCAAGGTCGACTATTGTCCTTATCCACAAGTCTCTGAAAACTTATGGAATTATGATCAAAATTCCCAAAATGCACTCCCACCAAAAGGTTGATCACCTGACTAGGCTCATTTCCCAATACCAAGTCTCGTATTGCCCCCTCTCTTGTTGGACTATCCACATACTGTTTCCAAAAACTCTCCTGGATATACCTAACAAATTGATCTATATACAAACCCCCCCCGGCACAAAGGGAATCCCAGTCTGTATGAGGCAAGTTAGAATCACCCACCACAGTAATGCTGTTATTTTCACATCTTTCCATAAAATAACTACATATCTTTTCCTCTATCACCTGCTGGCAGCTGGGAGGTCTGTAGTACAATCCCAATACTGTGCTTTCCAATGTAGGTTTTTAATTGTTGACCATCATTCATGGTTGGACACTGCAGTACTGAAGAGCTTTGATCTGATCTATTGATGGTGAGATCACTTCTCTTTCTCTATGTCATGTTGCTTTCGCTGTTTAGCAAGTACTTAATAATGTTGCAGCTTTACCAGTTAGAATCATATAATTTTACAGCACAGAAGGATGTTTTTCGACCCATAGTGTCTGTACCATCTCGCAAAAGAGCAACCCAGCTAGTCACAGCCCTAATTCCAGCCCTAATTCCATTGCCCTCTAACTTCATCCCTTCCAAATATACATCCAGCTCTCTTTTGAAACCTCCGATGGAATCCACCTCCATAGGCAGTGCATTCCAAATCCCAACAATTCTCTGAGTAAAGAAGTTTCTCCTTTTCTCACTCCTAAATCTCTTGCTGATTCCCTTGAATTTGTGACCCTAGTTATTGGCATGTCAACTAGTGGAAACAGAATATCCTTCTTTACCCTGTCAAAGCTGTTCATAATTCTGAATCAATTAGCTCACCTCTTAATCTTCACTCCTCAAGGAGAATATGCCCAGTCTCTCTAATCTTCACTTGTATCCAAAATTTTTCATTCCTGGTATCATTTTAGCAAATCTCCTTTGAACTCTCCCCAGGGCTTTAAAATCCTTCCTTAAATAAGGTGCCCTGAATTGAACACAATACTCCAAATGTGGTCTGACCAATGACTGGGCGAGATGTAGCATCACTTCCTTGCTTTTATACTCTATGCCTCTATACCTACCTTCTGTTTGTCTTTTAGCTAACTTTGAATCCATGCTGCCAAGAATCCATCAATCCTAAACATTCCTAATTTGCTAACTAACCTTTGGCACCATATCAAATGTTTTCTGAAAGTCCAAGTATACAACATCCACAGCACCAACCTCATCCACTGGCTATGTCACCTCGTTAGAGAACTCAAATTTGTTAGACATGACCTGCTCTTGACGAATCCATGTTGGCTGCTCTGGATTAACTTATTTTTCTTGAGTTAGAAATCACACAACACCAGGTTATAGTCCAACAGGTTTAATTGGAAGCACACTAGCTTTCGGAGCGACGCTCCTTCATCAGGTGATAGTGGAGGGCTCGATCGTAACACAGAATTTATAGCAAAAATTTACAGTGCGATGTAACTGAAATTATACATTGAAAAATTGATTGTTTGTTAAGCCTTTCATCTGTTAGAATACAGTGATAGATTCACTTCCTTCACTGTATTCTAACATCTGAAAGGCTTAACAGACAATCAATTTTTCAACGTATAATTTCAGTTACATCACACTGTAAATCTTTGCTATAAATTCTGTGTTATGATCGAGCCCTCCACAATCACCTGATGAAGGAGCGTTGCTCCGAAAGCTAGTGTGCTTCCAATTAAACCTGTTGGACTATAACCTGGTGTTGTGTGATTTCTAACTTTGTACACCCCAGTCCAACACCGGCATCTCCAAATCATATTTTTCTTGAAGTATACATTTACCTAATCCAGTATTATGGCCTCGATCAGTTTTCCCATCATTAATGTCAAGCTGACAGGTCTGTAATCTCATGGGTTATCCTTTGCCCCTTGCTGAAACAATGGTATCACATTTGCAATCCTCCAGTGTCCTGAAACTAATCCTGCGTTTGGAGAGGCCTGGAAAATTTCTGGCAATTGCTATGCAATTTCTTCCCTCAATTCTCTCTGCAATCTAAGATGCATCTAATTTCGGCCTAGCCATGTCTCTACCTGGAATGTTACCAGTGTTTTTAGCACCACATTTTTACTTATCATTTGGAGGTGCCAGTGTTGGACTGGGGTGTACAAAGTTAAAGATCACACAATACTAGGTTATAGTCTAACAGGTTTATTTGGAAGCTTTGGAGCGCTGCCCCTTCAACCACCTGATGTAGGAGCAGCGCTACGAAAGCTAGTGCTTCCAAATAAATCTGTTGGACTATAACCTAGTATTGTGTGATTTTTAACTTTTTATTTATCAACATACTGTTCAACACTTATATTTTCAACCAGGCCATTGGCACCTCATTGTTAACTACATCTGGTGCTCCTCTTGGACTGCTTTCCTACATTCCTCACTGACCCAGGGTAGGACATCTGCCCTAATAGCAATATGCATTAAGGGATATACCATGCCACATTATATTGAATATATGATGCTCTGGAGATGAGATCAAATGTGGGTAAATGTGAGATTTCCACCTTGGCAGGAGGAAGAGAAATGCTGAATCTTTCTTAAATGGTTAGAGAATGGGAAGTGTAGATGTCAAAAGGATCTAGGTGTTCTTGTTCATAAGTCACTGAGAGCTCGCACAGGTTGAGCCAGCAATTAGGAAGGAATATGGTATGTTGACTTTATCTAAAAAGGATCTGAGCACAAGAGTAGAACTGTGGTGAGACTCCACATGGGGAATTGTCAAAGTCACAGATTCATACAACATGGAAACAAATCCTTTGGTCCAATTCATCCATACTGGCCAAGTTTTCCAAACTAAATTAGTCCCATTTGCCTGCATTTGGCCCATATGCTTCAAAACTTTTTCTATTCATGTACTTATCTGAATGTCTTTTAAATATTGTAACTATACCTGCATCAACCACTTTCTCCTTCTATTCTCCTTATCTAAGGAAAGTTATCCAAGCAAAAGAGGGAGCGTAGCAGAGACTCCCTGAGCTAACTGCTGGAATGCCAAGATTGTTCTAAGGGGAGAGATAGAGGAGCCAGGCCTGTATTCTCACAAGTTCAGAATATGTGGCAAACCATTTAGGAATTTGATTGACAGGCAAAATGTTAGAAGTCTATATGCTAGAAGGCTGTGGAATCTTTGTAGCTGAATATGTTCAAGACAGAGATTGATAGATGGCATCAAGGGAAATGGGATTAGTGTGCGAAGATGGTGTTGTGTAGATAATAAGCAGTGAGTTAGAATGCCAGAGCAGGCAAATCAGGGCAGGGGCTTTTCGGGAGCAGGTATAGACATGATGGTTTGAATGGCCTCCTCCTCTACTGTAAAAGTATAGCAGAGGCTAGGAAATCTGTGACAAGTAACTCACCTTCTGACTCCTCAAAGCCTGACAACCATCTATATGAATGTGGTGAAATACCCTCCATTTACCTGGATGACTGCAATTCTAACAACATTTAAGAGGCTTGACTCCATTCATGACAAAGCAGCCTGTTTGATTGACACACCATCCACCACCTTCAACATTCACTTCCTTCACCTCAAGGCCAAGCAGGAGCAGTGCTTTACCATCTACAAAATGCACTGCAGTAACCAACCAAAGCTTCTACATTATCATCAAATCCACAACTTCTATCATTTACAAGGACAAGGGCAGGCGACTAAGTGGGATACTGTCTGCAGGTTTCCCTTGGAAACCACACACCATCTCAGTTTAGAACTATTTTGCCATACCTTCACTGTTGCTGGGTCAAAATCCTGGAACTCCTTTCATGACAGCATTGTATGTGTACCTACAGTTCAAGACTGGAGCAGTTCAATGTTAGAACTAAGAGCAGGAGAGGCAATTCAGCCCCTCAAACTGCTCCACCTTTTCATATGATCATGACTGATCTCACCTTGGTTGAAAGAAACTGAGGACTAGGAGAAAGTGAGGACTGCAGATGCTGGAGATCAGAGCTTAAAAATGTGTTGCTGGAAAAGCGTAGCAGGTCAGGCAGCATCAAAGGAACAGGAGAATCGACATTTCGGGCATAAGCCCTTCTTCAGGATTCAGAGTCGAAAAGTGTCGAACAGTAGATCAGGCAGCATCCGAGGAGTAGGACAGTTGATGTTTTGGGCATAAGGTCTTCATCAGGAATGTCCAGGAATGGTGCTTTTCAACTCTGATTTCGCTTTGGCCTCAACTCCACTTTCCTGCCCAATCCCTATAACCTTATCATCCGTTCCTAATTAAAAAATTGTCTATCTCCTCCTTAAATTTATTCAGTGTCCTGGTGTCTATTGCACTCTGGGTAATGAATTCCAGATTCACGACCCTTGCGAAAAGTAATTTGTACTCATTTCTGTTTTAAATTTGTCATCTTTTAACCTACAACTGTAACCTCTTATTCTATATTGCTCCACTAAGGGAAACATTTACTCTATGTCTACTTTGTGAACCCCCCTTAAAAATCTTATATACTGTTCACGAGGGCAACCCTCTATCACCTTCTCAAGGAAGGACACAAAATGCCTTTCCAGATATGTCCACGTGCCACGAATAAACAAAAAAAATCATCTTCATATGACATCTTCTACCACCACAAAGCTCTCATGCTACTCAGTGAACAGATCAGAGTGGTGCTAGAAAAGCACAGCAGGTCAGGCAGCATCCGAGGAACAAGAAAATCGATGTTTTGGACAAAAGCCCTTCATCAGGGCCTTGTCTGCCTTGTCATGAGGGAGGGTGATAGTTAACTCTGACCCTTGATAAAAAAGCACTGTCACTTCAATTGACATTCAAAGTCACCAGCTCAGATACTAGCACTATACCTTAGTGGGAGTAGTAAGGAGCTGGGACCTATATATGGTGAGTCATCTTAAACAAGTAGGCTTCAACCTGGATAGAGAGTGAAGGATCATTTATGTGCCAGTACACCAGAAGGCATGGTTGCAGACGAGTCTTGTTGCAGAGGAATCAGATGAAAATTTCAGTGGGATGGCATACAAGAGTATACTTGTGCATTGGCAATGCCATGTAGCCTGCAGTCAATGCTGAGAAATATTGAGCAGTTCAGTTCCAACTTAGCATAGAGCTACATGCACAGTTTAGAGCCCACTCAAAATACATGGGAATAGCAAGTGAGTTTGATCCTGAAAGCCCCTGAAATCATCCACAAAAACGTCAATCATGAAGCTGATAACATCTCACCTAAAAGTTTTGTGGTTAGTTTTTTATATAGTGAGTGGAGCGAAGTTGGTAGTCCTTTCAGCAGCTAGGAGTGACAACGAGAGGGTGGTAACTGGATTTATCTGGTCCAAAGTGGCAGTTTTTGTGCTAAATCAGTCGCAGGGGCTTGATAGCATCATGTTCCAACCACTCTGCATGGTTCCACTGCACTTCTGCCACACCCACATCCTACCAGTCAAGGCTTTGAAAGTGGGTAGAAACATCCTTGGTGACTTTCTGTACTGTCCGTGCTTCTTGTAGTTCTGGCATCATTGATGCTAAGGTGTCAACTTTCATGGCATGTTTTGTTCTCAGTCAGGAGTAAGTGAGGACTGCAGATGCTGGAGATCAGAATTGAGAGTGTGGTGCTGGAAAGGCACAGCAGATCAGGCAGTATCCGACGAGCAGGAGAGCCGACGTTTTGGGCATAAGCCCTTCATCAGGAACATTGATCTTAGTCGTCCAGTGCTTCATTAAGCTAAATCAGTGGACAAGGTGGATGACCAGGAAGGTAAAAAATAGAAATGAGCATTTCAGTGGTGTGAAAATAATTTCAATGTATTGAGACAGATCCAAAGACTGGCAGACAAAATTGTAACAGAACAGTTGACTGTCTTTAAAAAAAGGAATGCTTTGGGTAAAACTAAGATACATTCCCACAAGTGGGAAAGAAGCCACAGTTCCCCCGGTGACAAAAAGTTAGAAAGTAAGGTGAAGGAGAAAAGTATGCAGATGGAAGATGTCAACTTGGAAATACTTTCGGCTGAAATATATTGCTCAAAGAGAAAATGGAAAAGGAATAAGTGAGGCAAAGAAAAGAGACTGACAACTAACATGAAAGGTAACCAATGTTATGATCTAATAGGGTCTGAAGGGATGCCAGAACCCTAATGGTAGACAAGCAGGACAATGGAAAAACTCAATAAGCCAGGCAGCATCAGAAGGGGACTTCTCCACCTCCTGACACCGCCTGGCTTGCTGTGTTCTTCCAACCTCCTGCTTGTCTACCTTGATTCCAGCATCTGCAGTATTTTTTGTCTCCAACCAAGTCAGAAACCTAATGGAACAACACAATCGATAATGAATATATTCATGAAATGTTAATTGGGCATGAATTGGTAGTATAGAATGGAGAGCTAGTAGTTAGTGGGATTAGTGTTTTATGGAGTGTGGATGACTGAAATAAAGCTCTCACTGAAAATGTGCATTTGGAGAATCCGTCAAAATTGTTACTTTTAACTTGTTACTCTTTAAACATAGTTTACTTAGTAACAACTAAGTGTCTTCTACAAACATCAAAGTATGTTGGGCCTGAACAGAGACCAAGCGAAAGAGATCTGTGTATAGAAACACAGACTATGGTTAACCTATTCAATAAGCACTTTGATTTTGTCTTTAAAAAGGAAAAAGATACTGATGTGACTTACAGTGAAAGTGGGTGTAACTAGGTTGAAAAAATGAAAGAAGATTATTAAAAACACTGTCTGTACCTAAAGTTGATAGGGCAACGAGATTGAATGGAATAGATTGAATGGAAAGGGTTTTTATTTGGGACAAAATTATCAGCTATTTAGGCACAGTTTTGTATAAATTTCCTAAGGATATTTGAAATACATGCCATAATAAACTTATGTCCATGGAATAAATGGAAAAAGACACCATGGAGATGGAGTTGGCGGAGATGAATGGCTCTATTTCGGAACTGGGACAAGGTGCATGATGGGATTTCCTACAGTTGGTACTAGGGCCACTGCTTTTCTATATTAATAGCCTTTATATTGCTCAAAATGTCAAAATTTGCAGATGACACAAAACTTGGAGCAATATGACTGTGAAAGGATGATAATCGATTTCAAGAGGATATAAACAGGGGTGGCTGCACAACTGACAGATGAAACTGAGCAAAGAAGAAATTTAATGCGGAGAAATGTGAAGGGCTACATGCACATATTGGCAGGAAGAAACGAGAAGCAATATAAACCAAAGATTATTGTTGTAAGTTGAACAAACAGACATCTGAGAGTTTATCTCAACAAATTGTTGAATACAGACTGAGAAAGTGATTAAAAAGGCATATAATAGAACCTCTCCAGTATGGAAGCAGACCATTTCGCCCATTACGTCCACCCCAACCCTATAAAGGGCAGCCTACCCATACCCTGTAAACCTGCATTTCCCATGGCTAATCCACATAGCCTGCATATCTATGGACACTATAAACAATTTATCATGGCTAATCCACCTAACGTGCTGATCTTTGGACTGTGGGAGAAAACTGGAGCAGCCAGAAGAGACCTGCACAGAGACAGAGAGAATGTGCAAACTTCACACAGACTGTCACCCAGAGGTGGACCTGAACCCAGGTCCTTCACATTGTGAAGCAGCAGTGCTGACCACTGAACTACTGTGCCACTACATGCAATCATGGGCTTTATAAATACAGGTAAAGAGTACAAAAGCCAAGAAATTTTAATGAACCTTTATACAACACTATTTCAACCACAATTGGAAGTAGTCTGTCAAGTTCTGGATACCACTCTTCAGGGAGGATATGGAGGCTTTAAAAAGAGAGTAGAAACAATTTCAAAGATGGTTCCTCGATGCCTTCCTTGCTGAAGCTTTGATTGTTCTCCTTAGAAAAATTGAGGGGAGATTTGTATGAAGTATTTAAAATTATGAGGTGACTATATAGAATACTTAGGGAAAATCTGTTCCTTTGGATTGGCCTTTTGCATTCTCTGTAGATTCCCTGAATGAGGTAGAATAGTCAGGAGTGAGTTAGAGAGAGAGAGAGAGAGAGACAAAGAAAGAGTATGTGTGGAGGAGGGTGTGAAGGAGATAGTGTTGAAGGAAGGGAGGATAGAGTGTGTGAAGAGGGAGCACTGGAGAGCAGCGGACAGAAAATGCTGGAGTGAGAGAAAATAAGGTATGTGACAGAGGGGGAAGGAGAAGGAGAAGGGAGTGTGCATGAAAGAGAGTGGGAGAAAATGTACAGACAAGTGAGAGGGGCACAGGGAAAAAAATATGAGAATCTCAAAACTGACAGCAAGGACACACACTCACACCCTCCCCTGCTCTCTCCCTAATTACCTTTTCACAAAATTGGCAGAGACGATGAAATCCCAGGCTAAAAGGCAAACCACTTCGGGCCCCACTTTAATATAAATTTCGTCAAAGCAAGTTCAGAGCATGTACCTGGTTTCTATTCTTTCGCTGCAGATCAGAACTTGGGGCCCAGTTAGTATCTCTGCTTCTTAAATGAGAAGAAGTTAAAGTAACCTTCTAATTAGTTAGCTCTGCTGCTCATGGAAATGTTTATTAATTACTCATTTAAGTTTGGTTCATTGTTTTGGAACTGTTTTACTTTGAAATTCATGTTCACTGATGTGCCAACATTATTTTTCTTAAATTTGCTCACAGGTGCCCTCTTCCCCAAAGTGAGGGAAACATTTGGTATGCTTGCCTTTATTGGTCAGCGCACTGAGTATAGAAGTTGGAGGTCATGTTACGGCCATAGAGGAACATTGGTTAGGCCGCTTTTGGAATTCAGATTATTCGGCTATATCGTGCATTTCATCAATGCAAATTGGCTGTAATGCGATTGACGAATAGGGGACCCTGTTTCTAAAGCACAAACTTTTAAAATGTGTGTTGGCTATAACATGATTACATCACCAACACTTTAAGTGCTATCTTTATTGCACGATTTTTATACAGCATGGAGTTACACAAGAACGCAACCAACGCATTACAGAAAAAATGACTGTACTGCGTGCAATTCTGATCTCCCTGCTATAGGAAGGGTATTGTGAAATTTGAAAGGGTTCAGAAAAGAGTTACAAGGTTGTTGCCAAGGTTGGAGGGTTTGGTGCTACTGGGAGAAACTGAATAGGCTGGGGTTATTTTCCCTACAGCGTCGGAGGCTGAGGGGTGACCTTATAGAGGTTTATAAAATCATGAGGGACATGGATAGGGTAAATTGACAAGGCCTTTTCCCTGGGGTGGGGGAGCCCCAAACTGGAGGACATAGGTTTAAGGTGAGAGGGGAAAAATTTAAAACGGACCAATAGGACAACTTTTTTCACATAGAGGGTGGTGTGTGTATGGAATGAGCTGCCAGAGGTAGGGATGGAGGCTGATACAATTCCAACATTTAAAAGACATCTGGATGGGTATATGAATAGGAAGAGTTTAAAGGGATATGGACCAAATGCTGGCAAATAGAACTAGATTAATTTAGGATATTTGGTAAGCATGTACAAGTTGGACCAAAGGATCTATTTCCGTGCTGTATAACTTTTATGACTTTATGACTCTAAATTGAAATGTGTTGCCCACACTTCACCAAACATGTGAAAAGATTCAACCTTACTCGAGAAGTAGTGTTAGTGCCTTTGCTGTTTGTTGTTTGTATAAATGATTTAGACTTGAATGCAGGAGGGTTGATCAGTAAATTCACAGATTAATAAAAAATTGATGATGATTTCATTTATTGATTTCACATGTATCGAGATACAGTAACATTTCTGTTCTGCATGCCAATCTGAGAAATCATCCATTACAAAGTGCATCACAGTAATATAACAGAACGCAGGATATAGTGTAATAGCTACAGAGAAGGTGCAGAGAAAGATCAACTTTAATATGAAAGGTCCGTTTGTAAGTCTGAGAGCAGCAGGGAAGAAGCTGCCTTTAAATCTGTTGGTACATGTTTTCACAAACGAGATTTTTAAAAGTGGAGTGATTATAAAAGATGTGACAGGATTATCTGCAAAGAGTCACTATGCTCTGGTGCAATAATAAGGAGGAGAAAGTGAGGTCTGCAGATGCTGGAGATCAGAGATGGAAATGTGTTGCTGGAAAAGCGCAGCAGGTCAGGCAGCATCTAGGGAACAGGAGAATCGACGTTTCGGGCATTAGCCCTTCTTCAGGGCTAATAGTAAGGAGGACAGCCTTAGAGAGCAAGAGGATATGGACAGGCTGATCAAGTGGCTGATCAGTAGCAAATGGAATTCAATTCAGATAAATGTGAGGTGATGAACTTAGGCAGGACAAATAAGACAATGGAATACATGATGAAAGATAGGATCCTGAGAAGCACTGAGAATTAGAGAGACCTTGGTGTGCACGTAAACCAGTCCCTTAAAGTAACAAGGCAGATGGATAAAGTGGTTAAGAAAGCATATTGGGTAC
Source organism: Chiloscyllium plagiosum (assembly GCF_037043375.1). Taxonomy (NCBI): domain Eukaryota; kingdom Metazoa; phylum Chordata; class Chondrichthyes; order Orectolobiformes; family Hemiscylliidae; genus Chiloscyllium; species Chiloscyllium plagiosum. The sequence goes on along the minus strand of NW_028270139.1, from coordinate 164,667,683 downwards.
TTACTTTCATTAGCTGAAGCACAGCATTTAAGAGCAGAGAGGTTATGCTGGAACTGTATAAAATGTTGGTTGGGCCATAGCTCGAGAATTTTGTACAATTCTGGAATCCACATTATAGGATAGATGTGACCACACTGGAGAGAAGTACAGAGGAGATTTACCAGGATGTTGCCAGGGCTGGAGAATTTCATTTATGAAGAGACATTTTACAGACAAGTGTTGTATTCCTGAAGGGGAGATTAAGAGGGTCATGATTGAGATGTACAAAATTATGACAGGTATCAATAGGGTAGACAGGAAGAAATAGTTTTAAGGTATGTGGCATGAGACATAGTTTTAAGGTATGTGGCAGGAGTTTCAGAGAAGATGTAAGGAAGAATTTTTTTCACCCAGAGGATGGTGGGGACTGGAACTCACTGCCTGTAAGGGTAGCAGAGACAGAAACTCTCATAACATTTAAGAAGTATTTAGATGTTCACCTGCAATGCAAAGACATATATGGGTTTGGCTATGTGCTGGAAAATTTGACTAAAATAGGTGGTTGTTTTTGACTGGTACGGACATGATAAGCCGAAAGGCCTTTTTCTGTGCTGTTGTCTGATTGTAGGATTATGTAGGAGAGTACAGGACCAACAAATGAAGGCTGGCAAGAACAAGATTAATTGGATGTTCGTGATAAAAAATAGTGTTTTTTTAAAAGGTAGAAAAATAGAAAAAAGGAGTAACATAGAAAATGCGAGCAGCAGTACGCCATTTGTCCCTTCGAGTCTGCTCTGTTCCATAATCATGGCTAATCATCTGATTCGGTGCCCTGTTCCTGCTTTCTCTCCATACCCTTGGATCCTTTTAACCCGAAGGACTATATCTAATGCTTTCTTGAAAATATTCAACGTTTTGCCTTCAACTGCTTCCTGTGGTAGAGAATTCCATGGGCCCACCACTCTCTGGGTGAAGAAACTGAGATCAAAAAAAGGGGACAGCCTGGTAGCACAGGGGTTAGCCCTGTTGCCTCACAGCACCAGGGACCCGGGCTTAATTTCAGCCTCGGGTGACTGTCTGTGTGGAGTTTGCACGTTCTCCCCGTGTCTGCGTGGGTTTCCTCCGGGTGCTCTGGTTTCCTCCAACAAACCAAAGATGTGCAGGTTAGGTGAATTGGCCATGCTAAATTAACCATTGTGTTCAGGGATATGTAGGTTAGGTGCATTAGTCAGGGGGTAAATGTAGAGTAATGGGGAATAGTTTTGGGTGAGATACTCCTCAGAAGGTCGGTTTGGACTTCTTGGGCCGAAGGGCATGTTTCCATACTGTACGGATTCCAAGAAGGAATGGATTAAATCAGATCCTGAACTGGCCAATATTTATCCCTCAGGCAACATAATAAAAACAGATTGCTTGATGACCTCATTGTTGTTTATGTGATCTTGCTGTGTACCAAGTAAGTGTCTGCATTTCCTGTATTGCATAAGTAACTGCATTCCACAAAAGGATACAATTAGCTGCAAAAATTCAGAAGATTGTGAAAGAATCTTAAAGAAAGATAAGTCTTTCCTTTGTTTTTTTCTCTTTCACCTGAAAAGGTGTGAATGTGAGATTTAGCAGCCAATGAGTTTGGCGTAACAAGGGTAAGTAATATTCCCAAAGTGAAAGTAAGCAATGTGGCAATGAAAGAATAGGAAATTTGAGGGCTTAACTCTGTATTGAGCAGGACATTGAGGCTGAGCTGCTTGGGGTTCAGTCTGAGTGAGCAGCTGGGATGAGAAGTGGAATCAGCATCTGATGTGTGAAGTGTCTGGCAAGAGCTGAAAGTGAATGGCTTGTGTCTTGTCAATGTTTAGCTGGAGAAAGTTGTGCCTCATCCAAGGCATGGTGTGTGCCAGGCAGTAAGACAGACAGTACAATGATAGTCATGGTATGGTAACATAGTGGTTATTTTACTGGATCAATAATTGCGGAGTGAGAGAATTGGAATTCAGCTCAGAAAAATATGTAAATAAAATCTTGAATCAGTAAAAGTGACAACGAACCTGCAAAACTGGTGTAAAAACCAAATGACTCACCAATACACTGGAAACTTGGTTACCAGTCTGAGTTTATATGGCTTTTGTCTTGTCAATGTTTCAGTCTCAAAGAAAAGACATATAATTGTGCAAAGATAGGTGGCAGGTCAGAAAATTGGACATAATATTAAAAAAAAGCAAAGAATTACTGAAAGGTTAATAAGGAGGGAAAAGGTAAGAGTACAAGGGAAAGTTAGCTAAAAATATGAAAACTTTTGTGAAAAGTTTGTTCAGATACATAAAACAGAAAAGAGCTAGTAACAGAAGTGAACGAGTCTGGGGAATTAGTAATGGAGAATACAGTGATGGCAGGTGAATTAAATAGATATTTTGTGTCAGTCTTCACTAGGGAGGATACAAGTAACATTCTGGAAATAGCTGTAAATCAGGAATTGAAAGGGAGGGAGGACCTCAAAATTATAATTACCAAGGAAGTAGCACTGAATAAATTGTTGAATTGTGAATTGGCAAGACCTGGGTCCTGATGGATTTCATCCTCGGGTCTTAAAAGTAGCCAGTGAAACAGCGAAAGAAAGTTCATATGTTGGTTCAATGATCATATGTTATAATTTTCCAAAATGTATTAGATTCAGGAAATGTTCCTTTAGATAAAAAAGTAGCTAATATAACTCTTTTATTCAACAAGGGCTGAGGGTAGTACACAGGAAACTACAGACTTGTTAGCTTAACATCTGTCATAGAGAAAATGTTAGAAACTAATAGTAAAGAGGCTACAACAGGCACTTGGATAGACAACACAACACCTGGAGGAAGAGCGCCTCATCTTCCACCTAGGAACCCTCCAACCACAAGGGATGAATGCAGATTTCTACAGCTTCCTCACTTCACCTCCCCCCCCCCCCCCCTTATCTCAGTCCCAACCCTCGGACTCAGCACCACCTCCCTAACCTGCAATCTTCTTCCCGACCTCTCTGCCCTCATCCCCTCTCCGGCCTATCACCCTCACCTTAACCTCCTTCCACCTATCGCATTCCCAACGCCCCTCCCCCAAGTCCCTCCTCCCTATCTTTTATCTTAGCCTGCTTGCCACACCCTCCTCATTCCTGAAGAAGGGCTTATGCCCGAAACGTCGATTCCCTGCTCCTTGGATGCTGCCTGACCTGCTGCGCTTTTCCAGCAATACATTTTTCAACTTGGATAAGCTCTGGCAATCAGGCAGAGCCAACATGGTTGTGTCAAAGGGAAATCATATTTAACTAATTCCAGCGAGTTCATGGAATCATACAGCACAGAAGCAGAGCCTTCAGCCCACCATGTCTATGCCGACCGACTAGGATGTTGCCAGGGTTGGAGGGTCTGAGCTACAGGGAGAGGCTGAACAGGCTGGGGCTGTTTTCCCTGGAGTGTCGGAGGCTGAGGGGTAACCTTATAGAGGTTTACGAAATTACGAGGGGCATGGATAGGGTAAATAGGCAAAGTCTTTTCCCTGGGATTGGGGAGTCCAGAACTAGAGGGCATACGTTTAGGGTGAGAGGGGAAAGATATAAAAGAGACCTAAGGGGCAACATTTTCACGCAGAGGGTGGTACGTGTATGGATGAGCTGCCAGAGGATGTGGTGGAGGCTGGTACAATTGCAACATTTAAGAGGCATTTGGATGGGTATATGAATAGGAAGGGTTTGGAGGGATATGGGCCGGGTGCTGGCAGGTGGGACTAGATTGGGTTGGGATATCTGGTCGGCATGGATGTTTTGGACCGAAGGGTCTGTTTCCATGCTGTACATCTCTATGACTCTATAATTGAGTGGGTAAAGAGCTAGCAAATGGAGTAAAATGTGAAATTGCCACTTTAGCAGAAATAATTAAAAAAACATGCTACCTAAGTGGTGAGAGGTGCAGAATTCTGAGATGCAGAGAGATTTGGATATCCTTGTGCATTAATCACAGATTAGTATGCAGGTGCAGCAAGTCGTCAGGAAATCAGAATGTTATGGTTGATAGCAATGGGACCTGAATGCAAGAGTAAGAAGTTTATGCTTCAGTTATGCAGAGCATTGGTGAGAGTGTATCTGGAGTACTGTGTGCAGGACTAGTCACTGTACTTACAGAAGGATGTTAATGCATTGGAAGCAATTCAGAGAAGATTTACTCGACTAAGACCTGGAATGAGCAGATTGCTTTATGAGGAAAGGTTAGGCAGGGCTATGCCTGTATCCTCTGGAGTTTAGAAAAATCAGAAATGACTTAATTGGAACATATGTGTTCCTGAGGGGACTTGATTGGATGGGTATTAAAAGGATGATTCTTCTTGTGGGAGAAGCTAGAACTAGGGGTCATTGTTTAAAAATAAAGTACTGCAAATTTAAAAGAGAGATGAGGAAACATCTTTACTCTCAGAAGGTTGTGGGGTCTTTGGAATTCCCCTCCTCAAAACTTGTGCATGCAGAATCTTTAAATATTTTAAGGCAGAGGAAGATAGATTCTTAACTATCAAGTGGATGAAAGATTATCAGGGATATGCAGGAATGTAAAAATGCAGCTAAAATCAGATCAGTCATGATTTTATTGAATGGTGGAAGAAGCTCGAAGGGCCGAGTGGCATACTCTTGTTCCTTGTGACTCCAGTCACATAGCAATGTGATTAATAACAAATTGACCGCTGAATATTTTAGGAAACCACGCAGCTGTAACAGCAGATAACCTCACCCACTCTACATTATATTCCTCAATACTTGCTATCTCAAGAAATTTGGCTCTGATTTCTTGTCTTTTGACAATATTTATAATTTCTACTCCAATGCTTTTCCTGGGTAACTTTATCCATGATTTGACTTCCCTCCTCCATGGAAACATTCTGCCATCCTCCTTTCTTACACTTCCATTCCTTGTCTTTTTAATCTCATATTCTCAAGCATATGAGTCTTTCAGCAGACTAAATACTTTTGGCTGTGTGAACTTTTCTCAATCCCCTTGACTGGGGCTGCAACTCTGTACGTGTGATGCTGTGTTGTAAATTGGCAAGTGGTGTGTTGAAGGGTGAAGTACGCCAGTGCAACATGACATTTAGCTCAGGGTATTTTCGTGGGCGAGGTACGTTTACGTTTGCGCCTCTAATTCACTTCCATGTGCTAAACAAACAGCCGTGCTGCAGGTTGAGGTGTTTATTAGCAAGTGAAAGCTGTCTGATGCAGAGAACATGCTGGAGATGTCTAAATTTATCACAAAATGTGAACTCATTGAGAGCTGCTATAATAAAGAGAAAGTTAAAAAAACACATCAAATAATGAATGAGAAAAGCTCATTCAGCTAGTGGAGCCCATTTCCTCAAATACATGAAGTGCAACATCATTATCATAGCTTCTAATGAACTCAATCCGAAGTTCTTAAGAAAGATGCTCTGTATTAATTACAATTTCCGAAAAGCCAGCCTTGCTCTAATATTCTGAGCACCTACTGAGTAACATAGCGCAGCATTCCAAATAAAAATCACTTTGGCCTCAATCCACCTGTACAATTTTCAATCTCCTTTCATGCAACAGAATGTTTTCTTTTGAAGGGGAAAACTGAAAGCATTTACTGGGTACAGTAGCTGAGTGGTTATGTTACAGAACTCGTCATCCAGTAGCCTGGATGAATAAGACAGTGTGAACTTAAATCCAGGCATGTCAGAGTTCAAATTCAGTGCAAAGAGAATGTGGAAATAAAATGTCTATTTCTGTAAAATTGGCTACAAAGCTATCACAGAAACTCAACTGGTTCACTTATATCTTTTAGGGAAGGGGTCTGGTCATCCTTCAGGAAGGTATGAGGGATTTTAACATCAAAGCCTGGCTTTTTTTTCTAGTCATGCCAATTTCCTGAAACTCTTTGTCTGTCAGCCTTGTCTAGTCTAGGGTGATACATGACTCCAGCCCTAGCTTCCAAAGCATGCTACTGCCACTAGACGTGGACAAGCTGGCAATTACACCTAACATCAAATTGGATTAATATAGTATTGTAAATGCAGTAAAATGTGCTAAGGTACTTAGCATCATAATCTTGACAAAAGAAATGACAGTCACGAGCTGTTATTAGGATGGTTGATCTTGAAGCAAGTTTTAAGCAAGAACTTACTGAAGAAAATAGGTAGAGAGATTTAGGGTGGAAAATCAGACCTAAAGGAGTAGATAGAGTGTGGTGCTGGGAAAAGCACAGCAGGTCAGGCAGCATCTGAGGAGCAGGAGAGTTGATTTTTAAGGCAGGACCTTCAGCGCTAATGTCCTAGGTAGTTGAAGGTATTGCTGTCAATGATGAAGCAATACAATATTAGAGATACACAAGAATCCAGAATTGGAGGAGCATGAAGAACTTGCAGGGTTGTAGAGCTGGAGGAAATTAAACAAGAATGAAACTATAAGGGATTTCAACATCATATCCTGGTTTCTTTTCTCAAGTGTAAACCATTTATTTACTTAAACCTCTTTGCCTCTGTCTCCTCCACCAACAATTCTAAGAAGCAGAGAACTAGCGGACATTTTCTTACAAAGATTGAAAGTGAGTTGGTCCAATCAACTGTCTTTACTAGTTCATTTCATGAGCTTACTGATTTAAGTTCCCTCAAAAGAACCTGTTGGCCCTCAGCTCTAAACTGGAAGGTTGTTTTCTAAGGATCTTTGGTGAATTTCTGCAGTTCAATTTGTAGATATCTGCTGATACTATGTATTGGTGTGATGGAAGGAGCGACGGAATGCAATCGAGCAGACTCCTTTGTCCTTGATAATGGCAGGCTTCTTGAATGTTTTTGAAGTTGCCATTATTCTGGCAAATGACACTCCTAAATTGTGCTTTGTAGATGGTGGACAAGTTTTCGGGAGTTAGGAGTCAAGGTATTCACTGAATTCCTAGCCTCTGACCCTCTCCTGTTGCCACAGAATTTATAAAGTATGTCCAGTTCAGTTTCTGGTCAATGGCAACCCTCAGGATGTTGATAATAAGTGATTCACCTATGGTAATGCATTTGAATGTCAAGGATGTTGGTTAGATTGTCCATGTCTTGCAGCGTTTGGACAAGGACTGCTTCTGCATGTAAACAATTTTGAATGGTACTGAGCATTGTGAAAACATCAGTAAACATCCCCACTTTTGACATGATGATGACAGGAAGGTCATTGATGAAGCAACTGGAGATGGTTGGGCCTAGGACACTACCTTGAGAAATTCTGCAGAAATGTCCTGGAGTTGAGATGACTGACCTCCAATAACCACAACCATTTTATTTGTGCCAGGTATGAGTCTAACCAGCAAAGATTTTTTCACCTGATTCTTATTGCCCATGTTTGAGCTGATGCCATTAGACTTCACGGTTTCTGGGGTCAATATTGAGGACACCAATGACAACTCCCTCCTGATTGTGTACCAGTACGCCCACACCTCTGCTGGGTCTGTCTGAGTAGTGAGTGAGGACAATGATGGTGATGTTAGCTGATATTTTTTACAGTTCTTTTTTCAGGTACTGTATCTCTCCTTCAAATGTTCCATCATTATGAAAGAAATACATTAAGCCCTCCATTATTGCATGCTGCTGCCCCTTCATCAAATCCTGTTTTCTTCTTCAAAGTCCTTGAACACGTTACTTCCCAACATATGTCAGTCTTTCCAGGAATTCTATATTTGTATCCTTCTTACCTCTTTTTATCAGAAGTCACATGACACCCTCTAGGTTATAGTCCAACAGGTTTATTTGAAATCACAAGCTTTCGGTGACTTTACCCGACAAAGGGGCAGTGCTCTGAAAGCTTGTGATTTCAAATAAGCCTGTTGGACTATAACCTGGTGTCATGGTGTGACTTCTGACCTTGTCCACCCCAGTCCAACACTGGCACCTCCACATAATAACTAATCATATAGAGGGAATCACTTACAATGGTTACCTTTGATATCTACCACTTATGCGTTCTTGGCTCTCTACTTCTTACCTATATATTGCCCCTGGGAAAAATCATCTGAAAACACAGCAGTAATTTTCACTGAAGATGTCCAGCTCAACCTGACTCTCCTAATTCCTCTACTGGTTCTGAAAAGACGACTTGGATGACAGCTAGCATTGCATAAGTAGAAATGTTCTCCAATTATATGTAGCTGACCTTTTGATTCCTCTCCAGGAAAGTTCTACTGTAACCTGGCTGACGCCTTGCCTACATTCAAAAGGCTGAAACAAAATTCTAGTCTGGTGAAAGCTAATATTGCTTAATCCATTGAAGGAGCAGCAGCTCTGGAAAACTTCTGGGCCATGATTCAGACCAATGCACAGAGCGCTGGAATTCGGAATTCCAAAAGGGTTAGTAAACAATGAGGAACAGAAACAATGGAAAAAACAACGGACTTGATCTCAATACTTACTTTTCCAGTAGTGACATAATAATCGGGGGCAGCACCAAGATAGGGATAGGGAGGACTATTCTAGTCATGGCAGTCTCCAGTAGTGCCTGGAAAAAATAAAAACATAATTGCAGTAAGTATAGCCACCATAACCACACTCCCTTGAAGCTTGGTGTGAAATATATATTGCTATGCTGACAATGCAGGTTATTTGTGATTAAAATTTCCTGATCTAAAAATCGTACTGCTGACTGGACCTTCCCCATCAACTCTGAATTTGTAGCAAATTATATGGGCATACTAGCACTGAAGAACTGCCTATTTCAGCCATCCAGTGTCTATCAAGTACTCCCAGACCAAGTAAAATCACTGTATGAAGGGTTCTCTCTAAAATCCCAGGCCCTGTACAGAGTTAGCTATAGAGTATGCTCTCTCCATACTCCCCATCAAACACTCCCAGGAGAGGGTCAGAATGCAGTTAGATACAGAGTACACTCTCCCTATACTACTTCTCCATCACTCCCAGGACAGGGACAGCACGTGTTTAGATACACAGTAACGCTTTCTCTACACTGTCCCATCAAACACTGCCAGGCAAGGTATAGCACAGAATCAGACACAGGGTAAAGCTTCCACCATACTTCCACCATCAAACACTCCCAGGACAGGTACCGCACAAGTTTAGATACAGAGTGAAGCTCCCTCTACTTTGTTGTTTAAGCTGAAGTAAAGCTACCTCTACATTGTCTCCATCATTCATTCCAGCGCACATACAGCATGTGGTTAGATACCAAGTAAATCTCTCTCTACCATTTGAGGCTGAAAATAAAGCTTCTTGGGGTCATAGAGCAAAAAACAGGCTCTTCACCCCAACTCGTCCATACTGAAAAGATTTCCTAAACTGAACTAGTCCCATTTACCTGCATTTGGCCCATATACCTCGAAACCTTTTTTATCCACGTATCTGTCTAACTGTCTTTTAAATGTTGTAATTGTACTTGTCTCTATCACTTCCTCTGGCAGCTCGTTCCATATATACACCATATATGTGTTAAAAAGTTGTCTTTCAGATTCTGCCTCTCAGAATCCCTTCCAACAACTTACCAACACCTGTCTTCAGGCTCACTGGTCTGTAGAGTCAGAGCTGTACAGCATGGAAACATACCTTTCAGTTCAACTTGTTCATGCCAACCAGAAATCCTAAATTAGTCTAGTCCCATTTGCCAGCACTTGGTCCATATCCCTCAGAACCCTTCCTGTTCATGTATCTATCCAGATGTCTTTTAAAATTCTACCAGCCTCCACCACTTCCTCTGGCAGCTCATTCTATACAAACACAGTCTTTGCATCAAAAAGTTGCCCTTAGGTCTCTTTTAAATTTTTTCCCTCTTAAACTTATACCCTCTAGTTCAAGACTCCCCCACACCAGGGGAAATACATTATTTACTCTATGCCCCTCATGATTTTATAAACCTCTATAAGGTCACCCCTCGGCCTCCGATGCATCAGGGAAAACAACCCCAGCCTATTCAGCCTCTCCCAAAGCTCAAACCCTCCAACCCTGACAACATCCTTGTAAATCTTTTCTGAACCCTTTCAAGTTTCACAACAACCCTGGCTTTTCCTTGCAGACTTTCATAATTAATGGCACAACATTAGCCACCCTCCAGTATTCCAGTGCACCCTTAGCTATCAACATCGTAAATAGCTCTGCTTGGGGCCCAACAATTTATTCCCCAGCTTCCCACAATGTCCTGGATATACTTAGAATCATAGCATTCGTACAGTATGGACACAGTCCATTCAGCCCACACCAACCCTCCAAAGAACATCCCACCCAGACAACTCCGCTCCCCCCTCCCCCCACGCTACACCTGCAACCCTGATTTCCAATGGCTAATCCACCTAGATTGCACATCCTGGGATACGATAGGCAATTTAGCTTGGCCAATCTACCTGACCTGCACATTGTTGGACTGTGAGAGGAAACCAGAGGACCCAAAGGAAACCCACTAGGAACACAGGGAGAATGTGCAAACTCTACACAGACAGTCACCCGAGGCTGGAATCAAACCTGGGTCTCTGGCATTGTAAGACAACAGGGCTAAATGCTGAGCCACCATGCCACCCCTGATCAAGTCCTGGGGATTTATCTACCTTTATGCTTTATAAGACCTCCAGCATCTTCTCTTTTCAAGACATCACTATTTATTTCCTGGGGTTCCCTTTGGCACTGTCCACAACTCCACCGACTTTAGTGTCATCCGCAAATTTACTAGCCCATCCTTCTACACCCTCATCCAGGTCATTTATAAAAATGACAAGCAGTAGTGGCGCCAAAACAGATCCTTGTGGTAAATCACTACTAACTGAACTCCAAGATGAACATTTCCCATCAACCACCACCCACTGTCTTCTTACAGCTTGGCAATGTCTGATCCAAACCGCTAAATCACCCTTAATTACATGCCTCTGCATTTTCTGAATAGCCTACTGTGGGGAACCTTATCAAACGCTTTACTGAAATCCATATACACCACATCAAAGCTTTACCCTCATCCACCTGTTTGATCACCTTCTCAAAAGAATTCAATAAGGTTTGTGAGCCCGACTTGCTCTTCACAAAACCATGTTGACTATCCCTAATCAAATTATTCCTGTTTAGATGATTATAAATCCTATCTCATAATTCTTTCCAAACCTTTGCCGACAACAGAAGTAAGGCTCATTGGTCTATAATTACCAGGGTTGTCTCCACTCCCCTTCTTGAACAAGGGGACAAATTTGTTCTCCTCCAGTCTTCTGGCACTATTTCTGTAGACAATGATGACATAAAGATCAAAGCCAAAGACTCTGCAATCCCCTCCCTAGTTTCTCAGAGAATCCTAGGATAAATCCCATCCAGCCCAAGGGACTTACCTATTTTCACACATTCCAGAATTGCTAACACCTCCTCCTTATGAACCTCAATCCCATCTAGTCTAATAGCCTGTACCTCAGTATCCACTTCGATAATGTTGTCTTTTTCAGTGTGACTATTGATGAAATATATTCATTTCGCATCTCTCCTATCTCACAGAGGCATAGAGAGAGGGACAGCAGGAAAACAGATCCTTTGGTCCAACCCGCCCATACCGACAGGTATCACAACCCAATCTAGTCCCACCTGCCAGCACCCAGCCCATATCCCTCCAAACCCTTCCTATTCATATACCCATCCAAATGCCTCTTAAATGTTGCAATTGTACCAGCCTCCACCACATCCTCTGGCAGCTCATTTCATACACGTACCACCCTCTGCGTGGAAGAATTGCCCCTTGGGTCTCTTTTATGTCTTTCCCCTCTCACCATAAATCTATGCCCTCTAGTTCTGGACTCCCCGACCCCAGGGAAAAGACTTTGTCTATTTATCCTATCCATGTCCCTCATAATTTTGTAAACCTCTATAAGGTCACCCCTCAGCCTCCGACGCTCCAGGGAAAACAGCACCAGTTTGTTCAGCCTCTCCCTATAGCTCATATCCTCCAACCCTGGCAACATCCTTGTAAATCTTTTCTGAACCCTTTCAAGTTTCACAACGTCTTTCCGATAGGGAGGAGACCAGAACTGCGTGCAATATTCTAAAAGTGGCCTAGCCAATGTCCTGTACAGCCGCAATAGGACCTCCCAACTCCTGTACTCAGTACTCTGACCAATAAAAGAAAACATACCAAACGCCTTTTTCACTATCCCATCTACCTGCGACTCCACTTTCAAGGAGCTATGAACCTGCACTCCAAGGTCTCTTTGTTCAGCATCACTCCCTAGGACCAAGTGTATAAGTCCTGCTAAATGCAGCATCTCGCATTTATCTGAATTAAACTCCATCTGCTACTTCTCAGCCCATTGGCCTATCTGGTCAAGATCCTGCTGTAATCTGAGGTAACCCTCTTTGCTGAGAAAGTGAGGACTGCAGATGTTGGAGATCAGAGCTGAAAATGTGTTGCTGGAAAAGCGCAGCAGGTCAGGCAGTATCCAAGGACTTATGCCCGAAACGTCGATTCTCCTGCTCCTTGGATGCCTGACCTGCTGCGCTTTTCCAGCAACACATTTTCAACCCTCTTCACTGTCCACTACACCACCAATTTTAGTGTCATTTGCAAACTTACTAACTGTACCTCTTATGCTTGCATCCAAATAATTTATGTAAATGACATCTCTTCGGACTCCACGCACAACTTCCCACTACTGTCCTTGACTGGCCATAATCTTACACTAGCCATTCTCTAACATACCCGTAGAAAGCTTTAGGGTTTTCCTTGATCCTACCTGCCAAAGATTTGTCATGTTGCCTCCTGGCTCTTCTTCAATCTCTCATGTGATCATTCCTGGCTAACATGTAACTCTCAAGCGCCCGAACTGAACCTTCACGTCTCATCTTTACATAAGCCCCCTTGTTCCTCTCGACAAGAGATTCAACTTCTTTGGTAAACCACGGTTCCCTCAATTGACCACTTCCTCCCTGCCTGACAAGTACACACTTATCAAGGATGTCTTGTACTGTTCCTTGAAAAAGCTCCACATTTCAATTGTGTCCATCCCCTGCAGTTTCCTGCCCCATCCTATGTATCCTAAATCTTGCCTTATCGCATCATAACTGTCTTTCCCCCAGCTATAACTCATGCCCTGTGGTATATGCCTATCCCTTTTCATCGCTAAAGTAAATGTAACCAAATTGTGGTCACTATCACCAAAGTGCTCACCTCAAAGTCTAATACCTGGCCGGGCCTATTGCCCAGTACCAAATCTAATGTGACCTCTCCTCTTGTTGGCCTAACTACATACTGTGTCAGGAAACCCTTCTGCACACATTGGACAATAATTGACCCTTCTGAAGTACTCAAACTATAGCTTTTCCAGTCAATATTTGGAAAGTTAAAGTTCCCATAACAACTACCCTGTTATTTTCTCTTCCATCCAGAATCATCTTCACAAGCCTTTCCTCTACATCTCTGGAACTATTCGGAGGCCTATAGAAAACTCCCAACAGGGTGACATCTCCTTTCCTGTTTCTAACCTCAGCCCACACTACCCCAGTAGAAAAGTCCTCAAATGTCCTTTCTGCAACCGTAATACTGTCCTTAACTAACAATGCCACACCTCCCCCTCTTTTACCATCTTCCCTGATCTTACTGAAACACCTAAACCCTGGAACCTGCAACAACCATTCCTGTCCTTTCTCTATCAATGTCTCCAAAATGGCCACAACATTGAAGACCATGATCCCAACCCATGCTGCAAGTTCACCCACCTTGTTCCGGATGCTCCTGGCGTTGAAGTAGACACACTTCAACCCACCTTCCTGCCTGCCGGTATACTCCTGTGACCTTGAAACCGTATTCATAACTTCACTACTCTCAACCTCCTGTATATTGGAGCTACAAATCAGGTTCCCATCCCCCTATTTAATTAGTTTAAACCCTCCCGAACAGCATTAGCAAATATCCCCCCCAAAGAATATTGGCATCCCTCTGGTTCCGGTGTCGACCATCCTGTTTGTAGAAGTCCCACCTACCCCAGAATGAGCCCCAATTATCATGGTATCTGAAACCCTCCCTCCTACACCATCCCTATAGCCACGAGTACAACTGCTCTTTCTTCTTATTCCTCACTTTGCTAGCACATGGCACAGGTAACAAACCAGAGATAACATCTTTCTCCAATTTTCCTCTGCTTCCTACCTTCAAGCCAATTGTTACCCAGCTCTACCTGGATTTCATGCAAACTCACCTTCCAGAGCAGCTTACCATGTGGAACCTTATCAAAGGCCTTACAGAAATCCATATAGACTATGTCTATTGCCCTGCCTTCATCAACCCTCTTGGTCACTTCATCAAAGAACTCGTACAAATTTGTGAGGCATGATTTCCCACGCACAAAGCCAGCCTGAATAGAAGCAGCCTGAATAGGTGGGGTCAAGCTCCCACAGAACCAGGATTTCTAGTTTTAAGTTTTTCAGGAGCAATTGTTGCTGGGTTTGGAGGCTGCAGTACATCTCTCCCTGCTACTCTCTCTCTCACACACACAGAGTTTTCTGTTGATGTTTTTCCTTCTGGACTGGAGAATTGCACGTGAGACAATGCATTTTACTGATTTTGCCTTTGCCAAAGGTGTGTTTATGGGATGTTGCTATACTGGAACAATTAATATTTAGTAGTTAAATCATTTATTATTCTGTTAAGTTTTTCAAGAAAGTTAAGTTATTCCAATGTCTTCTTTCTTTTGTTGTCTTTTAACTACAGCGTATGAATAAAGTGTGTTTTGCTTTAAGACTGGCCATTTGACCAATCAAATTGCATTCAGAATGCAACTCCTGGCACTTGCCTTTAAAATCAGAAAGCATTCAGCTCTAGATTATGTTCTTAATATATTTTGAGGGGATTTGGTCTGGTCCATAAAACAATTTACCATGAACAATCCACCACCTCTGCACATCTTTGGACAGTGGGAGGAAATTGGAGCACCCAGCAGAAACACACACAGATACGGGGAAAACATGCAAACTCCACACAGTCACCCAATGAGAGAATCAAACCCAAGTTCCTGGTACCATCTGGCAGCAGAGTTAATCACTGAGCCACCATACTATCCAAGGATGTCAGTAATGTGATATTAGTCCCAGGGTATATCCAAGCAGAATTGAAAATCCTGAAGGGTAAGTTTCATCAGGACTAATAGGGGCACCAGAACAGAATACTGGAAAGGTGTTTTTACTGTACATCCTTTAGTTACAAGGACAGTCTTGGCACCACTGAGTGAGGCTCCACAATCATTAATTTTTGTATCAATTGACTACATGTAAATGGATTCAACTCTCTTATCTTTCTTGCCAACTCTTTGCTCAGCTCTGCTGCTGTCTCTCATTTCATCAATGACCTCATTACTCAGCTCACCATAAACTGGAAATTTCGAGTAGCGTGGCTGGTCATTAATAGTCCTGAACATTAGCTCTTTGGTGGTGTGGGCTGGCTCGATAGTTGTAGCTGGTCAGTCATCTGTGGATTATCTGGCTAGATGGCTTGCTAGCCTGTGGGCTCTCTTGTCTGGATTGGTTAGCTAGCTATGGATTGGACGGCTGGCTGATTCTGGTCTCCCTTTCTGTTCTGCTACAGTCCTTGCTTCAACTCCTGCTTTGCTGTCTTGTTTCCACTCTGCTGTCTTCTCTCCTCCTCAGCTGGAACTGTGGGTTGGGAAACACATGTAGATATTGTAAATTTGAAATGAATCATAAAATGCTGGAAACACTTAGAAGGTCATGCAGTATCTAAAAACTGGAATGTTAGGCTCAAATTAATGATCTTGCAACAGAATGCACTACTGCAAGATATCAAGGCTTCACTACTGTGTCCCAATTTGCTCACCTTGATCAGATGTTTCTAGAATTTCATAATACTTGGCCTCTAAACTTGTGCTATTTGAAACAAATGACACTAATGTATTTTTCTCAAACTGTAACTCTGTGTAGATATTTTATTCATGTTATTAATCGACTTTCTGTGCTACAGGAAATGGTGGTCTGCAGCTGATCACGTTTTTTTAGGGACTGCTGAAGTCGTGTCACTGGACAACACACCTGGAAACGCCAAAGAAGGCAAAAAACCTCTCCAAATTGAAGCCATGTCAGTGTAGGAGGGAGATGATCAGACCTCCGGGTGAATTCTGAAATGCAGTGCAGACTGGGTCTTGAGAAACTGTGTGAGTAGCATCCACTTCCCACTCATCCACTCGAATGGAGTAAATATCAGCGATTGTTAATCCAGCTCCCACTGAGATTCCAATAATATGAACACAAAGGTGTTTGCAGTTTAGTCAGAAAGTTTAGCAAAGTAGAGACAAAGAAAAGAAAGGAATCGAAATAAAGACTGTTTCTATGCACTTATGGGACGTGGGTGTTGTTGGTTGGACTAGCATTTATGAACCGTCCCTAGTTTCCCTTGAGAAGGTGGGGGTGAGCAGCCTTCTTGAACCGCTGCAGTCTATATGCTGTAGATTGACCCACAATGTTCTTAGGAATGAATAAATGATTTTATCAGCACATACGTCTCAGGAGATACAGCAAAAAGTGTTGCCACAATCCAGTGCCATTTTAAGAATAAAAAGAGAGTACTTAAATAGAGTGCATCTTCATTGACCATTGCCGAAACAAGGGCTCCAGGGCTTCTGCAATATAACAATGTCACACTGACTGTGCTTGTACAAATGGTCCTACTGAGACCGAACTTTCATATAGAATTTTTAGAACCCTACAGTGTGGAAACAGGCCCTTTGGCCCAACAAGTCCACACCGACCCTCCGAAGAGTATCCACCCAAACCTATTCCCTTACCCTATTACTCTACATTTACCCCTGACTACTGCACCTATCCTACACATCCCTGAACACTATGGGCAATTTAGCATGACCAATTTATCAAGGCTGCACATCTTTGGATTGCGGGAGGAAACTGGAGCACCCGGAGGAAACCCACATAGACACTGAGAGAACGTGCAAACACCACACAGTCACCGAGGCTGGAATTGAACCTGGGTCCCTGGTGCTGCGAGGCAGCAGTGCTAATCACTGAACCACCATGCCGTCCCCTCGCCATTTATAAATGTCTTTATAAAGTTGGCCTCAAGGAATCCCCGTTCTGGGTACAGCAATGACGCTACTGACTTGACAGGCACTTGTAGGTGGTGGTATTCCCAAGCATTTGCTGCCCTCATCCTTCTAGATGCAAGTGGTTGTGGGTTTGGAAGGTGCTGTCTGAGAATCTTTGATGAATTACTGCAATGCATCTTGTAGATAGTACACACTGCTTCTACTGAGCATCAGTGATGGAAGGAGTGGATGCTTGTGGATATGGTACCTATCAAGTGGACTACTTTGTCCTGGATGGTGTCAAACTTCTTGAGTGTTGGAGCTTCACCCATCCAGGCAAATGGAGAGTATTCCAACAAACTCTTGACTTGTGCTTTGTAGATATTGGACAGGCTTTGGACAGTCAAGAGGCGTGTTACTCAGCATTCCTAGCCTCTAACCTGCTTTTGTAGATACAGTGTTTATGTGGCAAGTCCAGTTAAGTTTCTGTTCAATGGTAACCTGAGGATATTGATAGTGGGTGATTCAGTGATAGTAACACTACTGATTATCAAGGGGCGGTGGTTAGATTGTCTCTTATTTAAGATGGTAATTGCCTGGCATTTGTGTGGCGTGAATGTTACTTGCCACTTGTCGACCCAAGCCTGGATATTGTCCAGATCTTAGATTAGATTAGATTAGATTAGATTATTTACAGTGTGGAAACAGGCCCTTCGGCCCAACAAGTCCACACCGCCCCGCCGAAGCGCAACTCACACATACCCCTACATTTACCACTTACCTAACACTACGGGCAATTTAGCATGGCCAATTCACCTGACCTGCACATCTTTGGACTGTGTGAGGAAACCGGAGCACCCGGAGGAAACCCACGCAGACACAGGGAGAACGTGCAAACTCCACACAGTCGCCTGAGGCGGGAATTGAACCCGGGTCTCTGGCGCTGTGAGGCAGCAGTGCTAACCACTGTGCCACTGTGCCGCCCACAACATCTTGTTGCACTTGGACACGGACGACTTCAGTTTCTGAGGAGTCACGAATGGAGCTGAATATTCTGCAATCGTTGACAAACATCCCTACCTCTGACTTTACGATGGAGGGAAGGTAATTGATGGAACAACTCAAGATGTTTGGGCCAAGGACAGAATCCTGAGGAACTCCTGCAGTGATGTGCTAGAACTGCGATTACTGTTCTCTTACAACGACAAACATCTGCCTATGTGCCAGACATGACTCCAACCAGCGAAGAGTTTGCCCCATTGTTGTTTACTGGTAACTGAATCAGGACTGGCAGGGAAACTCTTGACCATGTGTCATGTAGCCAATTAGCCTCATTAAAAACCTTACATTCAATTAAAAGAGGCCTTCTTGCATTGATTAGGCTAGTTTAAATGCCTCAAGATTGTTCCTGGTCAGGGGAGGGGAAGACCAAGAGGGCATTGCTGTAGGCAAGCCTTGATGCTCTCCCTGCCCACCCAGGAAAACAGCTATATGCCATCCTGAGTAGGTAAGGCTAAACAACAGCCATTGTTAGACTAACATTTTCAAAGAAAGGGATCCTATGGCAGTGTCTGTGGGCCAGAATGTCCATCTTCAAATCCCACCAGGTATGGAAGTATGCCACAACATAACTGAACAGGTTGATCAATAAAAAAAAGCAAACAGTGACTGCTTCTTCATGGACATGTTTGGAAACGGATACAGCCCCAACTTTTGTTTTCTGCTCACATGGGGAGAATCCAACCCAGCATTTGAGAATGGTGACCTTCGTCAGAAAGCTGATCTGAAATTTCAGATCACTCTTTTTCTCCCTATATTAATAAAAAGTGCTGATGTATTCCCTGCATTTTCTATCTTTACTGAAGGAGATATTAGGGCAGGTTGCTTGGGTGATGACTGGTAAGTTTTAAGCAATGTCTTAAAGGTGGAAGGGTAGGGATTTACATAGGTTCAGAAAGTGTTTAGGATAGAAACAGCTGGCGGTGATGGGGTTGAGGGAAATTGGGATTTGCAAGACAGCAGATTTGGCAGCCATTAAAATAGGCTTGTAGCAATAGTGAGAGTAAATAGCGACAAGCAACAAAACAAAATCAGAGTTAAACACACACCTGTCTGGCAGCAATCCTGGATGTTCCAATTACATTTCCATCCATGTCCAACACGGAGATCCCTTCCTCTAGCTCACTGTGTCTCATCAGCACCACATTACAGACATTTGCAGCTGCTGCAGGAAAATAAAATACACAAAGCACTCAGCAATATTCTGGAAAAATCAGGTCTTTTAAAAATATATTGTTCTGGAATCATAGAATCATGGAATTCTGTAGAAGAGAAGGAGGCCATTTCCTCCAGAATGGCTGTCCCAGTACTAGTTCTTTATCTCAGAATTAGATCTACCAGGATTTGATCGAGTGTAGAGGAAACTGAGGGGGATGAATGGTCTTTCCTGCTCCAAATTGTTTTAGGATCCCCTATTTCATAGAGGGGTTTTAGTTCTCTATAATATATACAGGTCATTCTGCTATAACGTGTGTTTCATTAATGCAAATTCACTGTAATGCCATTGATGAATTGGGGACACTGTTTCTAAAGCACAAACGTTTAAAATCTGTGTTGGCTGTAATGCGATTACATCACCAACACTTTAAGCGCTGTTTCTAAAGCGCGATTTTTCTATAATGCGGAATTGTATAAGAACACGACCATTGTGTTTTGGAAGAACTATCTGTAGTCTTATTCTTCTAAGTTTATATATAAGGTCGATTGTGTCCTTTCAAAATACATAGGAAGTACTATTCCCTATAGCACACAGAGGACACTGAATTTTTCCTGGTTCTACAAGCCGACATGAAGAAGGTGCCGCAGAGGTTGTGGTTTTCATTTTGGATTGACTTGTGACCTCCAGTCAAGTGAAGAGTCTCTTGGGTGCATCACTCTTCATGTTCCTTCACCTTTTCAACACAACCTCTACAGCCTCTCACACCATCTGTGCCAACCTATTCCCTTTACCCAACCTGATGACCCTCACTGGGACTGTGTCAATTTTGTGCCAACTCATGCCTCCCACTTTGGAATTTACTGACCTGGAGGGCTGAGGAGCCTCAATCACTGAGAAAGTTCCAGGCATAAATTAATAGTTGTAGGCAGACCAATGTCATTGGAAATAGTGCAGGAAAAGGGCATTTAGAAAATGAACAGACAAGGTCTAGATTGGCAGGGAAGGCTAAATGTGCTGAATGCCTAGTCTGTTCCAATGGACCAATCACACTTTATCCTTACACCAACTATCTACCATGGGCATACCTCATGAGATGAGACAAAATATAGTTCTTCAGTCTCTACTGAAGATTTCTCTCTTTAATAAAATCATTCCCATGAATGAAAATCTCTACATTAAATTTCTCCTTAAACCTTAGTAAAAGGAACAGAAATCACAGTCCTGCCTCAATGAATTTATAACCACTTAGAACTGTAAATCTATGAGACTGATAGGTAGGAAAGAGAGTTGTGAAAGTATATAAGGAGCCTACAAAGGGATATGGTGGGTGCGCAAAGATCTGGCCTATGAACATTGTGTGGGTGAGTGTGAATTGTTCATTTTGGCAGAAAGAATAAAGAAGTTTGGGCCAAGGGGCATGTTCCGGACTCTATAACTCGAAGAAGCACATTACATAAATGGTGAGATATTGCAGAGTTATGAGATGCAGAGGGATCTGGCTGCCCTAGTGCATGTATTACAGAAGCTTACTATGCAGGTACAGCAAGTAATCAGGAAATCTAATAGAATGTTATGGTTTATTGTGAGAGAAATTGAATGCAAGAGTAGGGTCTTTATGCTTCAGTTACACTGGACATTGATGAGACTGCATGTGGAATACTCTTTATAGTACTTAATACGATGGAAGCAGTTTACAGAAGGCTTAGTGGACTAATACCTGGAATAAACAGAACACCTTATGGGGAAAGACTAGGCAGGCTTTTAGAAGTTTCAGAGGTGACGTAATTGAAACATATACAATCTTGAAAGGAATTGTTTAGGTGGATGTTGAAAAGATGTTTCATCTTGTGGGAGAGTTTGGAATAATGAACCGCAGTTTAAAATTAAGGGGTTGCCCATTTAAGACAGAAGTGAGGACTTTTTCCTCAGAGGGTTGTGATTCTTTGGAATTTCCTTCCTCAAATGGCAGTGCACGTAGAATCTTTAAATATTTTTAAGGTGAAAGTTGAAAGGAATGCACAGTTGAGGTTAAAATCATATCAGCCATGATCTCATTAAATTGCAGAGCATGCTCAAAGGACTGAGTAGCCTGCTCTAATTACTTGTCTGTATTAAACTGTGAAATGGAGGTAACCCATTGTGTGACTGGAAGTTATAAAGTCAGTCAGACAGCTATAGCCCTTGGGGTTAAGTCAACAGAATGAGTGAACTAGCAAACAATGTTCTTTTTTATAACACTCCAGACAGCAGTTTCAACTATTTAAAGAGCACAAGTTTTAATTGACCGAAAACTTAATGCATGTATCGAGTCAGAGTCAGACAGCACGGAAACTGACCTTTCGGTCCAACCAGTCATGCCAATCTAAATATCCCATCTGCCTGGCCATATCCATCCAAACCTTTCTTATTCATGTAATTATCTGAGTGTCTTTTAAACTTTGTAATTCTGGCCATATCCACCACTTCTCAGGAAGTTCATTTCACACATGAACCATGCTCTGTGTAAAAGATTTGCCCCTCATGTCTTTAAGTCTCTCTCCTCTCACCTAAAGAAGGTGGTGCTTAGTCTTGAAATCTCCCATCCCAGGGAAAAGGCAACTACCATTAAACTCTATCTATAAACTCTTCATTATTTTATAAATTTCTATAAGGTCGCCTCTCAACCTCCTTTGCTCAAGTGAAAGAAGTCCCATCTTATCCAGCCTTTCTTTATAACTGAAAACTTACATAACCCAGCAACATCCTGGTAAATCTCTTCCGAACCATCTTCAGCTTAATATAACCTCCCTAAAATGGGACAACGAGAACTGGGCACAGTTTTCCAGAACAGGCCTCACCAATATCCTGTACAACCTCAACATGACCCCCAACTCTTATACTCAAAGGTCTGGGCAATGAAGTTCCAGTCCACCCTGTCTATATGTGATGCAAACTTCAAAGAATTACAGACCTGAACTCCTAGGACCCTCTGTTGTACACACTAGCTAAGGCCCTATCATTAACTGTATAAGCCCTACCCTTGTTTGTTTAACTGAAATGCAATACCTCACATTTATCCAGACTGAACTCCAAGTGCCATTTTTCAGGCAATTAACCCATTTGATCAAGATCTCTTTGTAATCTTAGAAAACCTTCTTCACTGTTTACTATGCCACCAATTTTGGTGTCATCCGCAAACGTACGAACCATGCATTCTATATTCTCATTCGAATCATTAATAGAAACGACAAACAGAACAGGATCCAGAACTGATCCCTGTGGAACACTGCTGGTGACAGGCCTCCAGTCCGAAAAGCAGCCTCCTGCTGCTAAGCTAGTTATGTATCCAATTGGCAAACTCACCCTGAATCCCATATCATCTAACTTTATTAATTAGTCTACCATGTGGAACCTTGTTGAAGGCTTTACTAAAGTCCAAATAAATAACATCTACTGCTCGGTCCTCAATCTTTTTGACAACTTCCTCAAAACACTCAATCAAGTTTATGAGACATGATTTTCCTCGCACAAAACCATGCTGACTATCTCTACTTCCTTAATCTACCTGTCCTGGTACCTTAAAAGGCCAGTGTACCAAGGTCCCTCTAATTCTCAGTGCTCCCAGGGTCCTACCATTAATCATTTATTCCCCCGTCTTGTTTGTCCTGCCCAAGTCCATTACCTCACATTTATCTGAATTGATTTCCATTTGACAACAATCAGCCCAATTGGAATCCTCTAAAGCTATTCTTCTCACTATTTACACCCCACCAATTTTTGTATCATCCACAAACTGTTCAACCCTTCTACATCCAAGTCCAAAATGCTCAGATTAGATTAGATTACTTACAGTGTGGAAACAGGCCCTTTGGCCCAACAAGTCCACACAGACCCTCCGAAGAGCAACCCACCCAGACCCATTCCCCTACATTTACCCCTTCACCTAACACTACGGGCAAGGCCAATTCACCTAACCTGCACATTTTTTGGTCTGTGGGAAGAATCCGGAGCACCCGGAGGAAACCCACGCAGACAGGGGGAGACTGTGCAAACTCCACACAACAGCTGCCTGAGGCGGGAATTGAATCCGGGTCTTTGGCACTGTGAGGCAGCAGTGCTAATCACTGTGCCACCATACCGTCCCAGCCACAAACATGAAGGGCACTAACACGGACTACTGTGGAATCCCATTGGTCACGGACTTCCAGTTAGAAAAGACACCTCAAACATCACCCTCTGTTTTCTGCAACTTAGTCAATTATGGATCCAATTTCCCAAATTTCCTCGAATCCCATGGGTTCTTACCTTCACTACCAGTCTATCTGGGACCTTATCAAAACACTTGCTGAAGTGCAAGTAGACTACATCGAAAACATTGCCCTCACCTGCACACCTGGTCACCTCTGAAAAATTCAATCAAATTGATCAGACATGGCTGTCCCGGAACAAAACTGTGCTAACTGTTCTTGAATTAATCCCTGCTTCTCTAAATGTAGATTAATTTTGTCCCTCAGATTTGCTTATTATAGTTTCCCCAGCCTGAAGTTAGATTGACTAGCCTCTAGTTTCCTGGTTTATCTCTTGTTCCCTTGTAGGATACCCCATTGCCTGTTCTCAGTCCTCTAACACCTCCCCAATGGCCAGAGAGGAATTAAATCTTTGCAAGTGCTCTTGCTATTTCCTCCTATGCCCCACTCAATGCATTTATCTGTCCCTAGATATTTAGCTACTTTTAAGCCTGCAGGCCCTCACAACTTCCTCGCTATCTATGCCAGTTTCTTGCATTGTATCACAGACCTTCTTCATGATTTCATCATTGGAGTTCCAAGAGTTCATGCTTATTTCAACAGCCCCAAAGGGGGCTACTCCTACCAGGGTTAATTCGTGCACATCAAAATTAGCATATGTGAGATACAATCTGTCTTCATTCCTGCCTCCATAGCATGGTAGGTGAGATGTCTGAGGTGTGACTTCCAGAATATGGCTTCCAGAAGAGGCCATCCACACTTGTGGAAACTGAAACTATTGAGTGCTGTTTCTGTAATATTCATGGCGGCCTGATACTACATAAAAAATGAGAGAGACACAGAGAAATCCAAAAACAAGACAGAGAGTTCTGTGTCTAAGAGCAAAAGGAAAGTAAAAGAAAATACATAAGCTATATTAATTAAACAGCTGTTGTAGTCTTACCTATTATTATAGATAATCTTTAAAGGAACGCATATTAAACAACTATTTACCTTACTCAGCCTCTGTCAGTAATCTTGGTAAAATGTGTAGGTTTATGGAAGATTCTGATAACGACTCAGGTTGTGTCAATGTCCATATGTGGCTTTTGTCACATAAACAGACTGGCAAGTCCTTTAAGAAATCCTGAGCTTGTGTTTGATAGGGTCTCTCCACCAAAAGAATGATGATGGTGATCAGGCCTCAATTCTAGTTTCAAATTTCAGTAGGATCCCATGCCTACGCTGACTTTAGCATGGGAACACCCATGCTCTAGCTTGCTGTTGAGACTATCCAGTAAGGAGCAGGTGGAAAATCTTCTACAAATTGGCCATCTAGGAATTGTGGATGGAAATTGAGGACCCAACTAAACCAGTTGTTAACCAGTTCTGAGGGAGGGTCACCGGATCCAAAATGTTAACTCTGATTTCTCTTCATAGATGCTGTCAGACCTGCTGAGCTTTTCCAGCAATTTCTGTTTTTGTTTCTGATTTACAGCATCCACAGTTCTTTCAGTTTTTAAATCAGACTTTAGCTGTGTTTCTGGCAGATTCTCACTTTCGTTTTGTAGCTATAACAACAGTATGAAAGTAAGTAACTAACAGTCTGAATGGGCCGTCTCCATCTACATTTTCTATCCTGTTGAGGGCAGTCACCCAATGCTGCAAGCCCAATCAATGGATCTGAAATTCTGGAGCCCAATGATAGGTCAAGGACTAAATGCTCTGCCATTAATCTTTATTATATCCTTTTCAATGTGAACATTGCCCAATGGCAGATGTTAAGCTAACTGGCCTGTAGTTACATGCTTTTTGTCTCCTTCTCTTTTTGAATAAAGGTGCCATGTGGTGTAATAGGGTGATATTTTATTTAACGTACATACAGAGAGATAGTGAGGAATGTACCCTTTTGTAGCTATGTAAGAGAAAGAGAGAGAGAGTGTTTGTGTGTATGTGTGTGCAGCCTATGGAGTAAAGATCTCCCAAGCTATTAAAAGTACCTAAATCAGGAGAGGGTTAATCATCACATAAGCAATCAAATTAATTAGCGCATGAGCTCACAATCAGGCCTCCCCAAGGCTTTCACAACACAGGACGCCTCAGAGAGCTCTGACAACAGCTGCTGGTACTTGTCTGTGAATGGAAGCCAGGCCAGCTCTCTGCCATGCCTGCAATGACAAAGCGTTCTGGAACTCACACAGTTTTCAAATCAGTAGGCTGTGTACAGCGCTGAGGAGTTATCGGCTTACAGAGATAAATATTAACGAAGACCGGGATATTGCCTGCGGAGCAAAACCAACACCAACTGAAGCTCCAAGGGACAGCAGCTTGAGCTCCTGGTATTTACCAGAGCACAGGAAGAACACACAGAGTGGTGAGAATGTGGAACTCACGACCACATGGAGTGGCTGAGGCAGAAAGCAGAGCAGTATTTTAGGAGAAAGGAAAAGAAGAATAGAGTAATATGTTGAGATGATGAGATGAAATAGGGCGTGAGGAGGCTCCTATGGAGCTTAAACATAGGCATAGACCTGTTGGGCTGAATGGCCTCTTTCTATGTTATTAATGCAATATACCATGGCAGAATCAAAGTGGTCTCAACAACCTTGAAGAAATTCTCCTATCTTCTGAGACACATGGTAAGTCTATGATTTTGGAAGATTAGAACAGAAAAAGAAAGAAAGATTTGATGTTGATTACTGCTCCTTATTGTAATGTTTGATAGGTGCAGATTAAACAAACAATGTCAAGCTTCTGTCCACTGTTTCCACACAGAAATCTGCAATAAAATTATGGGCACATTCACCTTCCCAATAGTTTGGGCATAAATAATGTGGCACTGCCTTACATTACAAAGTAATCAACATGGATACTGTTTAAAAGGCACATAAACCTACTGAACTTACACTAGTTATATTTAGACCCAAAAAGAGAGATTGTCCAATTCATCAAGAAAACAATTAAGTAGACAGACAGCAGACAAGATTAAGTAGAGAGATGGATAAGTAATAAACCATCTTCACCATATCACATTTCAACTTGTAATTTCAGCTTGAAATTCATCACACCTTCTTTGGACTGTCTCCAATACCAATATATATTCCCTTAGATAAAAAGCCCAAAATTGTTCACAGTATTCCAGTTGTGGTCTAAATAGTACATTGTATAGTGTTAGCAAGATTGCCCCATTTTAATCAACTATTGCTTTGAAATAAAGGCCAATATTTCATTTGTCTTTTATATTATCTACTTGGTGCTAGCTTTTTGTCATTTATGTATGAGAACTCCCAAATTCTCTGTGTTGTGGCTTTCTGCAGTCTTTCTGTATTTAAATAATACTGAACTCCTTTATTTTGCCTGCCAAAATACATAAGAACTAGTGGCAGGAGAACAAAATTCAGCCTCTTGAGCCTGCTCCACCGTTTAATGCAATTATGACTAATCTAATTTTGCTCTCAACCCACTTTCCTGTCTGTTTCTCATAGCCCTTTAACTCATTACTATTAAAAATCTTTTGATCACCTGCTTAAGACAGATTATTTGAATCATAGAATCCCTACAATGTGGAAGCAGGCTATTCAGCCCATTGAGTTCACACCGAACTTCCGAGGAGCATCCCACCCAGATCCACCATCCCTGTAACTCTGCATTTCCCATGGCTAACCCTCCTTGCCTGCACATACCTGGTCACCATCGGAATATTTAGCCAATCCACCTCACCTGCACATCTTTGGACAGTGAAAGGAAACCAGAGCACCCAGAGGAAATCAATGCAGAAAGATACTGATGATGCTCAGAGGAGAGTAAACATCTTTATCTTGACTTATTCAGTGTCCTGGTGTCCACTGCACTCTTGGGTAGGGAATCCCACAGATTCACATTTATATTCTGAGAATTTTAACTCACTAACTTAACCAAATATTTCTGTCATCCTCACCACTTGCCTTCCCACTTATTTGTGTCATTCACAAACTTGGCAATGGTACATTGACTTCCATTATCCAAGTCATTAATATATTGTGGTACTCCCTCGGTTACAGGTGGCCATCCTGAAAATGCCCCATTTATCCCAAATGTCTGTCTTCTATTAATTAGCCAATGGTCTATCCATGCTAATACGCTACCTCTAATAAAATAGACTCTTATTATGGGAAAAAGTGAGGCCTGCAGATGTTGGAGATCAGAGTCAAAAAGTGTGGTGCTGGGAAAACACTGCTAGTCAGGCAGCATCTGAGGAGCAGGAGAATCGATGTTTCGAAAATAAGCTCTTCATCAGAAATGTAGGGGAGGCCCAAGGAGGCTGAGAGATAAATGAGGGTGGGTGGGGTGGGGGACATGGAGAGGAAGATAGCTGGGAATATGATAGGTAGATGAAGGTGGGGTGACGGTGATAAGTCAGAGTGGAGGGTGGACTGATAGGTAGGAAAGAAGATGGACAGGTAGGACAGTTGAAGAGGGCAGTGTCGAGTTGGAGGGTTGAATCTGGGATAAGGTGGTGGGAGGGGAGATGAGAAAAGTGCTGAAATCAACATTGATTCCATGTGGTTAGAGGGTCCCAAGGTGGAAGATGAGGCGTTCTCACTCCAGGCGTTGGATAGTTAGAATCTGGCGGTGGAGGAGGCCCAGGACTTGCATCTTGCATGTCCTTGGCGGAGTGGGAGGGCAGTTGAAGTGTTTGGCCACAGGACAGTGGTTGTTTAGCGTGTGTGTCCCAGAGATGTTCTCTGAAACATTCCGCAAGTTGGCATCCTGTCTCCCCAATGACAGGAGGTCACATCAGGAGCAACGGACACAATAGATGACGTGTGTGGAGGTTCAGGAAAATCTGTGCTAGATGTGAAAGGATCCTTTGGGCCTTGGATGGAGGTGAGAGGAGAGGTGTGGGCGCAGGCTTTGTACTTCTTGTGGTGGCAGGGGAAGGTGCCGGGAGTGGAGGGTGGGCTGGTCGGTGGTATGGTCCTAACAAGGGAGTCGGAGAGGGAATGGTGTCTGTGGAATGTGGATAGTAGTAGAGATGGAAATATATCTCTGGTGGTGGGGTCTGTTTGTAGGTGGCAGAAAATGATGCGTTGTATCCGGAGGTTGGTGGGGTGAAAGGTAAGGACTGGGAGTGGTTCTATTTCCTTTGGGGCCTTGGATAGAAATCCCCCACCCCCCACACCCACTTGGTCCTCAACTTCCACCGCACCAACCTCTGGATACAATGCATCATTCCCCACCATTTCCGCCACCTACAAACAGACCCCACCACCAGAGATATATTTTCATCCCCAACTCTATCTGTGTTCCACAGAGACCATTCCCTCCGCGACTCCCTTGTTAGATCCACGCCCCACCAACCCA
This sequence comes from Chiloscyllium plagiosum, assembly GCF_037043375.1. Lineage (NCBI taxonomy): Eukaryota > Metazoa > Chordata > Chondrichthyes > Orectolobiformes > Hemiscylliidae > Chiloscyllium > Chiloscyllium plagiosum. Next base: position 164,638,923 of record NW_028270139.1, on the reverse strand, counting down.
CCTTCCCCTCCCGGCACCTTCCCCCACCACTGCAGCAAGTCTAAAACCTGCACCCACACCTCCCCCCTCACTTTCATCCAAGGCCCCAAAGGATCTTTACATGTCTGGCAGAAATTTTCCTGCACCTCCACACGTCACCTACTATGTCCATTGCTTTTGATGTGGTCTCCTCTACATTGGGGAGCTAGGACGCCAGCTTGTGGAACGTTTCAGAGAACATCTCTGGGATACACGCGCTAAACAACCCCACTGTCCTGTGGCCGAACATTTCAACTCCTCCTCCCATTCCGCCAAGGGCATGCAGGTCCTGAGCTTCCTCCACCGCCAAATTCTAGCCACGCAACGCTTGGAGGAAGAATGCCCCATCTTCCGCATTGGGACCCTCCAACCACACAGGATCAATGTTGATTTCCTCATCTCCCCTCCCCCACCTGATCCCAGATTCAACCCACCCAATCAGCACCGCCCTCTTGACCTGTCCTACCTGTCCATCTTCCTTTTCATCTATCCCCTCCACCCTCTGCTCCGACTTATTACTATCACCCCCACCCTCATCTACCTATTGCATTCCCACCCCCTCCCATTTATCTCTCAGCCCACTCACATTCCTGATGAAGAGCTTATGCTCGAAACATTAACTCTGCTGCTCCATGGATGCTGCCTGACCAGCCATGCTCTTCCAGAACCACACGTTTTGACCTCGGCTTAATTATGGTACTATATTAGTCAACGTTTGGAAATTCAAATATATTACATCTACTGGTTCTCCTTTGTATAATCGGTCCACAAGGAATTCTGATAAATTTGTCAGATATGATCTCCCCCATAATGAAGTTCTTCTGCCTCTGCTTGATTAAATGATATATTTTCAATGCTCTATTAATACATACTTCATAGTTGACATGAATATTTTCCCAATGACAGATGTTAAGCTATTTAGTAACTGGATTTTTGTCAATCTCCTTTTTTGAATAAAGATGTTACATTGGCAGTTTTTCAATTCTCTGTGACTCTGCGATTCTTTGACAATTACTTCCAGTAATCTATCTCCATAGTTACTTCCATTAATATAGCTTCCAGGGAACAGATTGGCCTTTGGCCTCATGAATTTCCCTAGTTCATTTTTTTTGTATATTTTCCTCCAGTGATTGTAGGCACAGCTGCCACTGTGCGTCAGTAATGAGGGACTGAATGTTGAAGTTTGTGGATGTGGTGCCAATCAAGTGGGCTACTTTGTTCTGGATTGGGTCAAGCTTCTTGAGTGTTGTTGGAGCTGCACTCATCCAGGCAAATGGAGATTCCATTGCACTTGTGTCTTGTCAATGGTAGACTTTAGGGAGTCAGGAGGTGAGTTACTCGCTGCATGATTCCCATACTCTGACCTGCTCTTGTAGGCATTGTATTTACATGACTGCTCCAACTGAGTTTATGATCAATGGTAGCCCTCAGAAGGTTGTTAATGGAGGCTTCACAATAGTTTTGCCACTAAGTATCATGGGTAGATAGTCAGACTCTCGTTTGTTGGAGATGGCACTTTTGTGGTACAAATATTACTTGGCACATGTTCACATTTGAACATGGACTGCTTCAGTTGTTGTGGGTTTGGAGTCACGTGTGGGCCAGAACAGACAAGGATGGCAGATTTCCTGTCCCAAAGGACTGTGAAACACATAGCATTGCAATTCCTGTTCCAACCCCTTTTTATTGATTAAAAATCACATCTGCCATGGTAGAATTGCTAGTTCAGTGATATTATGACTGTTTCACCATCTCCCCTCTTTCTCTTTACAGACTTTAACTCATCTTGTCAACTTACGTTTTTATTCATTTTGGTACCACCACCAAATTTAGTCACCATACATTCAGCCTCAGACCCAAACCAATGATACACAGTGAATAGAGTTAATGTCCAAATTCAGACATGAAACACAATCATCTCTGATGGTTATTTGAGGCATTTGAACAAACAGAATAGAGACTTAGATCAAAAGAGTAGTGTAAGCAGATGGGGTTTCAATTCACGGGCAGTGGCACCAGTATTCAGAAAAAACACTGTAGTTCTTGGGGATGGGCTGGACCTAAATGGATTTGGGGTCAGTGTCCTGCCAAATTCTGGAACTGGAAAGTTGGTGGAGAAAGAGTTCGGGTGAAGAAAGGTTTGAAAATCCCAAAGGAAAAGTCATGGTGAGTAAGGACAATCAGTGTGAGCCAGGAACAGGCAGGGAAGTTAACAAAAAATGTTCATCAGCAATTGAGATCCATGCTGAGAATAGCAGTAAACATTGAAATTAGAGGCCCTTATCGGAATGTGTGAAGCATCCTAGATGAGCCTGGTGATAACTGCAGAGTTTTACAGAATAACACAAGATAGAATGAGCCCTCTCAGCCCATCATGCCTAAGCTTAGAAAGAAAGCAAACAAATTTGTTTGAGTCCTTTGCAAATTCTCTCTTTTCAGTCATACATTGAATTTCAAAAATATTCAATAGTGACATTGTAGGGAGAACACAAGCTCATCAAGCGGATCTGGGAGCCAGTGTGAGATGAGTTATGACCTTAACAAGTAAAATCAGGTGAGTAATTCTACTGATGTTTAAAGTAAAAGTCAACTTTAGTTAGATTAAGAGTATTTAAAGTGCAAAGAATAGGACAAAGCCCCTAGTATTTAATATCTCTTCAGAACATGAGGCAGCACAGTAGCTCAGTGGTTAGCACTGCTGCCTCACAGCACCAGAGTCCCAGGTTTGATTCCAGCCTCAGGCAACTATCTGTGTGGAGTTTGCACATCCTCCCAGAGTCTGCGTGGGTTTCCTCCCACAGTCCAAAGATGTGCAGGTCAGGTGAATTGGTCATGCTAAATTGCCCATAATGTCCATAATTGCCCATTAGTCAGGGGGAAATGGGTCTGGGTAGGTTACTCTTTGGAGGGTCGGTGTGGACTGGTTGGGCCAAAGGGCCTGTTTCCACACTGTAGGGAATCTAAAAAAAACATAGGAACAAAAGTAGACCATTCAGCCTCTCAAGCCTGTTCCACCATTCAATGAGATCTGTGGCCGACTTCATATCCCTTTCTTTGTTTAACAAAAACAATCTGTAAATTTTAAAATTAACAATTGATCCATCATCCACTCTGCTTTGTGGAAGACAGTTCCAAACCTCTACAGTCCTTTGTGTATAGTAGTGCTTCCAAACATCTCTCCTGAATGGTCTGGCCCCAATTCTCAGTCTATGCCCCCTAGTCCTAGAATTCCCAACCAATGGAAAATAGTTTATCTTTGTTTATTCTGTCTTTTCTTTTAAATACCTTGAAGATTTCTTAAAACAGAAGCAGTAAATGGAAAGGGACTAATTTAAGGGTATGTCATGGCAAGACAGCTAGGCATCAATGTAATGCTCCTCCTGTGCAATGTGGGAAATTAGAAACATTTCCAGTGCCTTGGGTGACCATGTACCGGCTGCTGTACCTCTTGGAAATCCACAAGTCAGATCTGGAGCAGAGGCTGGAGTCACTGAAATATTCACAAGACTGAAATCTACATGGAGAACATGCACAACAAGGTAATCACACCATGGGTAAAGAATGCACAGGCAGAAAAGGAATGGGAGGACCGGCAGGTATTGCAGGAGTTCCTTGGGGAGATAAGACTATAATTGATAGGAACAGAAACAGGCCATGTGACACATTGAGTCTGCTCTGTCATCCAATTAGATTATGATAATCTGATCTACTATATTATGATCTGATAATCCCCAATTCCACTTTCCTGCCTTTTCTACATAACCATTGATCCCCTAGTTGACTAAAAATCTATGTATGTCAGCCTTGAATATAGTTAATGACCCAGCCTCAATTTCCTTCTTTAACAGAGTTTCCATTTTGATACTGCTGGGGAGACAGTGTCTCAGAGGTGTGCAGTGAGAATTAAGTCACCAGGAGTGGCTTAGCTATGTGGGAGTTAAAAAATAAAAAGTTTGAGAGCAATATGATAGGGAGTTTTATCATAAGGAGAATAGATATTCTTTTCTGTCACTACAGACTTGATGGTAGGACAGTACGTTTACTCTCTGATACCAGCATCAAGGCTGTCACCAAACCGCTGTGGGACATTTTGAAAGGATAGGATGAACAGCTCGAGGTCATTGTCCATGCCGGTACCAACAACATAGGTGAAAAGAAAGGTGGTGTCCTGCAAGCAGAATATAAGGAACCAGAAAATTAAGGAGCTAGGAAATTAAAAAGCTGGATCTCAAAGGGAATAATTTCAGGATTAGTCCTAATGCTACATGTTAGTGAGATTAAGAATAGGAGAGTAGACCGAATCAATGCACAGCTAGAGGGATAGTGTCAGAGGAAGGAATTTAGACTTTTTGTGACATTGGGTCTAATTCAGGAAGGATGGGATCTCTACAAGCTGGACATTTTATAGCTCAACAGGACCAGGATAAATATCCTCATAGGGGTGTTTGTTAATATTGTGAGGGACGGTTTAAACTAGAATTTAGTGGCAGAGGAAAGGGAATCTGAGCTGGGAGACACGAGTGAGGAATAGAGTTGGAAATGAAAGGTAGAAAAGCAGAAAGATTAGATTACATTACAGTGTGGAAACAGGCCCTTCGGCCCAACAAGTCCACACCGACCCGCCGAAGTGCAACCCACCCATACCCCTACATTTACCCCTTACCTAACACTACGGGCAATTTAGCATGGCCAATTCACCTGACCTGCACATCTTTGGACTGTGGGAGGAAACCGGAGCACCCGGAAGAAACCCACGCAGACACGGGGAGAACGTGCAAACTCCACAGCGGGAATTGAACCCGGGTCTCTGGCGCTGTGAGGTAGCAGTGCTAACCACTGTGCCACCGTGCCACCCCAAACATGAAATGCAGACAAAACAAGGGTGAGCATCAAACAAGGGTACAGTGCAAAGAAAAGTGTGAAAATGTCAAAAAAAAGTCTAAAGATACTATTTGTAATAAGGTAGACAAATTAACAGTGCAAAAAGGTGTAAACATAATGATATGATTGTGACATGGCTGCGAGGTGCAAGGCTAGGAACTGAACACAAAAGGGGATTCAAAAAGCAGGTGGAATGGCATTGTTAGTGAAAAATGAAATCAGAACAATTTGGCGAAAGGATATTGGTGTAGGAAATATAGATGAGGAATCAGTCTGGGTCATGCTAAGAAGCAACAGCAGGGAGAAACCATAAGTGGGATTGTCTATAGGCCTCCAGTAATCAGACAGTCACTCAGCATTCAACAGGAAATTAGTGATGCATGCAACAAGGATGATACAGTAATCATGGGTGATTTGATCTACATATAGACTGGGCAAACCATATTAGCAATAATAAATAGTGTGACAGATAAATTCCTGGAACATGTAAAAAATGGTATTTCAGGCCAGTATGTTGAGGAACCAACTAGCGTACAGTCTGTCCTGGATTTGTTTTTGTGTAATGTGTAGAGATTAGAATCATGGAATCCCTACAATGCAGATAGAGGCCATTCAAGTCCTCCAACCCTCCAAAGAGCATCCCACCATTACTTTAATTCATCTAGTGAGCCTGCACATTACAGGGCAATTTAGCATGGCCAATCTAACTAACCTGCACATCTTTGGACTGTAGGAGGAAACCAGAGCAGCTGGAAGGAATCCATGGAGATATAGGGAGAACATGCAAACTCCATACAGACAGTTGCTCAAGGCTGGAAACAAACTGGGTCCCCAGCACTGTACCAGCGTGCCAGCTCAAATTAATAATTTTGTTGTAAGAGATCATTTAGGAAAATATGACCATGATATAATACAGTCCTTCACTGCGAAAATGAATCTGAAATCAGGGTTTTAAGTCTAAACAAAGGAAACTACAAAAGTATGAGGGGTGAGTTGACTGTGGTAGACTTCGTTAAAAGACATTGCATGGATAAGGAATGGTTAATACTTATAGAAGTTATGTGTTCTGTTTGGAAAATAACTCAATAGGCAAAGTGGCCTAACTATGGTTAATAAAAGAAATTAAGGATAGTATTAGATCCCAAGAGAAGTCACATGAAGTTGATAGTAAAAATGGAAAGCCCAATTCAGCAAAGGAGGACCAAGAGGTTGATTAAGAGGAGGAATATAGAATATGTGAGTAACTTGCAAGAAGCATAAAAGCAGAATGCAAGAGCTATGTAAATAGAAAAAGATTTGTGAAGACAATTGTAGATTCCTCACTGTCTGAATCATGAGAATGGATAATGGAAATGGCAAAGCAATTAAACAACTATTTCAGTTCTATCGTCACAATGGAAGGTACAAACGATTCCAAGATGTGCTGGGAAAGTAAGGGTCCTTTGGGAAGGAGGAACTGAAATAAATTAGCACGTGTGAATAAAAATGCTGGAGAACTGAATGGGACTGAAAGCTGATAAATACCCAGGGCCTGATAATTTCCATACTAGGGTACTAGAGCAGGTGGTTATGGAAATAGTGGGTGCACTGGCTGTCATCTTCCAAAGCTTTGTATATTCTGGAACATTCCAGCAAATTGGAAGGTGGCAAATGTAATCCCACTGTTTAAAAAAGGAGGGAGGGTGAAAACCAACAATTAGACTGGTCAGCCTAACATCAACAGCAGGGAAAATGCTGGTTTCTCTTATAAAGAATGTGATAACTGAAATGACTCCACACTGGGGGCTGGTATTCCATAACCAGGTCACCCTTTATGAACATGTAGAGGGTCCTTGACACTGAGCCAGCTCCCTCAGAGCCAGCTCAGAGTGAACAGGATGACTGACACTTGTGTAATGTGAAGAGATTAGATTTTGAGAAAGTGAGGACTGCAGATGCTGGAGATCAGAGTCAAAAAGTGTGGCGATGGGAAAGCACAGCCTGTCAGGCAGCATCCGAGGAGCAGGAGAGTCGACGTTTCGAACTTATGCTCAAAATGTCACTTCATCTGCTCCTTGGATGCTGCCTGACCAACTGTGCCTTTCCAGCACCTCGCCTCTTGGTTATTTTGGTGTCCAAGGCTCCTTAATTTGATCAGATTAACACTCCCAGTTAGGAACTCACATTTAATGATGTCTATATGGCTGCCTTTGTTACAATCAATACACCCCTTCCACTCTGAGTCCGAGGACATAGGGTGCTTCTTTTTATTGTAGCTCCTCCTGGAGAGTTTAGCATCATGTCAGATTCCTCAAACTCTGCCTCAGATGTGGGCATCATGTAACGCACAGTAGCTCACATCTTGCGCCCAGACTGTCTCAGAAGCAAGTAATTACCTTCTTTAGGCTGGAAAGGCATTGAGGCAGTGATATCTGTCCTTCCCCTCTCAGATTCTGAGGTATTTTCAAAACTTAATGGAGTGGGAGAACCCATGGATTCCTGAACAGTCAGAAGGCTGTCAAGGGGCCGACCATGTTTTGCTCCCGCATAATTTGCAAGTTTGAGCTTTCACATGGTCAATATGCTTGTTCAGGACCACGACAACTACCAGAACGTTATACCTCACTGGACCTGACCTCGCATCGACTATACGTATTATCCATGCAAGGTCATTCCTGTGGTTCCTACAGAAAACTTTTGCCTGCTGAGGTAAACTGTCCCTCTCTATTAGTGGAGTCATTTGTCTGGCATTGGTGTTCCTGATGCTGATCCACCATCCCCCCAGGTCCAGGAATATCCAACTTAACGTGGTGCGGAATCTTCTCTCCATTAGCAACTCTGCTGGAGCTATCCCTGACGGTATATCGGGGTGGGCCTTTGACAACAGACCAGTAGGAAACGGGATAGTTTGACATCTAGTGAAACTGTAGACTGTTTCTTTAAGCCTGCCTTCAAAGTTTGGATTGCTCTTTCTGCCGGATGATTGGATGTTGGATAATATGGAGCTGTCCTTATGTCGAATACCATGTATCATTAGGAAATACTTGAATTCCCTGCTGGTAAACAATGGCCGTTATTTGTGACCAACACTCCCGGAAGTCCATGTATTCGAAAAGATGCACACTGAATTTCTACTGTTGTCCCTGCAATTGACAATTAAACTCTATGCACATCAGCCACTTTGAGTGGATGTCCACAATGACTAAGAACATTGAGCTGATGAAAAGACCTGCATAGTTGACATGTAACTGAAGTCAAGGTTTAACTGGCCATTCCCACATAACGGGGGAGCTTCTGGCAATAATTCTTGGTCCTGTTGGCACTCTGGGCACTGCCCCATCAAATGCAGCTATGTCTGCATCCAATCCTGGCCACCAGACATGTCTTCATTTTGAAAACCCCTGGATAATCCTAGTGGAGTTCAGCCAGTGTCTTTACTTGGGACAATCACTCTTGCTCCCCATAACAATATGCTATCCTCTACCATGATCTGGTCTCTCAGGGTCCAAAAACGTTTCAATTCTGGTTGCGACAGCCCTTTGGTTTTCCTTCTCACCACCAGCTGTTTCACGTTTGCCAGGACCAAATCTTTTTGCATCCAAAGCCTGATATCGTCAGCTGTGACTGGAAGTGTGTTCAAAAATTTTAAACCATTACGTATACTTCCAGTGGCTGACCACTGGAGGTGTATCTGCTAAAGGGAGGTGGCTCAATGCATCCGCATTTGCTATTTGGTCTCCCAGACGCTGTTCCGATTTGTAATTATACGCACTTAGTATTAGAGCCCACCATTGAATTTGACCTGAAGCTATGGGTGGCACTGCCTTGTCCTCTTTAAGTAGACGTGGAAGGGGTTTGAGGTCTGTTATTATTACAAATTTACTTCCGTAAAGGTATAGAACATAGAACAATACAGCGTAGAACAGGCCCTTCGGCCCTCAATGTTGTGCCGATCTGTGAACTAGTCTAAGCCCATCACCTACACTATCCCATCATCATCCACATGCTTATCCAAAAACTATTTCAAGGCCCCTAATGTGGCTGAGTTAACTACATTGGCAGACAGGGCATTCTACGCCCTGACCACTCTGAGTAAAGAACCTGCCTCTGACATCTGTTTTAAATCCGTCACCACTCAATTTGCAGCTATGCCCCCTCGTATAAGCCGACATCATCGTCCTAGGAAAAGGACTCTCACTGTCCACCCTATCTATCCTCTGGTCATCTTGTACATCTATTAAATCCCCTCTTAGCCATCTTCTCTCCAATCAGACAGACACAAGTCCCTCAGCCTTTCCTCATAAGACCTTCGCTCCAGACCAAGCAACATTCTGGTAAATCTCCTCTGTACCTTTTCCAATGCTTCCACATCCTTCCTGTAATGGGGCGACCAGATTGTACACAATACTCCAAGTGAGGCCGCGCTAGTGTTTTATATAGTTGCAGCATGACATCACGGCTCCGGAACTCAATCTCTCTACCAATTAAACCTAACACACCATATGCCTTCTTAACAGCACTATCAACCTGGGTGGCAACTTTCAGGGATCTATGTACATGGGCACCAAGACCCCTCTGCACATCCACACTACCAAGAATCTTTCCATTGACCCAGTATTCTGCCTTCCTGTTCTTCTTCCCAAAGTGAATCACCTCACATTTAGCTGCATTGAACTCCATTTGCCACCTCTCAGCCCACTTTCTGCAGTTTATCCAAGTCCTCCTATAACCTGTAACATTATTCCACACTGTCCAGCACTCCACCGACTTTAGTGTCATCTGCAAACTTACTAATCCATCCACCTATGCCTGCATCCAAGTCATTTATAAAAATGACAAACAGCATTGGTCCCAAAACAGATCCTTGTGGCATACCACCAACCACCACTCATTGCCTTCTTACAGAAAGCCAGTTTCTAATACAAATTGCGAAATCACCCTCAATTCCATGCTTCTGCATTTTCTCCAACAGCCTACCATGTGGAACCTTGTCAATGGCTTTACTGAAGTCCACATATACCACATCAACTGCCCTACTCTCATCCACATGCTTGGTCATTATCTCAAAAAACTCAATAAGGTTTGTGAGACACGACCTGCCCTTGACAAAACCATGTTGACTATCTCCAATCAAACTGTTGCTTGCTAGATGGTTATAAATCCTATCTCTTATAATCCTTTCCAAAACTTTTCCTACAACAGATATAAGGCTCACTGGTCTATAATTACCTGGGTCATCTTTGCTGCCCTTCATGAACAAGGACACAACATTTGCAATCCTCCACTCCTCTGGTACTAAACCTGTTGACAATGACGACTCAAAAAACAAGGCCAAAGGCTCTGCCATCTCCTCCCTAGCTTCCCAGAGAATCCTCAGATAAATCCCATCTGGCCCAGGGGACTTATCTACTTTCACACATTCTACAATTGATAACACCTTTTCCTTACTAACTTCAATCCTTTCAAGTCTAATAGTCCGTATCTCAGTCTTCTCTACAATACTCTCCTTTTCCTGAGTGAAAACAGATGAGAAATATTCATTTAACACCACTCCGATCTCCAAAGGGTCCACACACAACTTCCCACTTCTGTCTTTGACTGGTCCTATTCCTACCCTAGTCATTCTTTTATTCCTTACATACCTATAGATAGCTTTAGGGTTCTCCTTTATTCTACCTGCTAAAGACTGCTCATGTCCCCTCCTTGCTCTTCTTAACTCTGTCTTTAAGTCCTTCCGATCTAATCTTTAACTCTCCATTGCCTCATCTGAACCATCTTGTCTCAACATCACATAAGCCTACCTCTTCCACTTAACAAGTGATACAACTTCTGTAGTAAACCATGGTTCCCTTACCTTATCACTTACTCTCTGCCTGACAGGAACATGCCTATTAAGGACATGCAATATCTGTTCCTTAAACCAACTTCACGTTTCGATTGTCCCCATCCCCTGCACTTTACTACCCCATTCTTTACATCCTAAGTCTTGCCTAATTGCATTATAATTGCCCTTCCCCCATCTATAATTCTTGTCCTGTGGCATATACCTATCCCTTTCTACTGCTGCAACTTCCTAATTCCAGACCTTCCTTCTCTATCTGGGCATATTTACACTCTGCATTAGCCAAAATCCTGACTGAACGATATTCAGCATTCCTCTCCATTGGGCCACCTCTGAGCTAAAACTACCCCGATGCTGAACTGGGAGGCTGCGCAGATCAGATCTCGCTTGGGGTCATAATGTGCCAACACCTTAGAGGATAACAGCTGTTACTTCACTTACCTGAAAGCTATGGCTTGGCTACACGGCCATTTCCAAGACTGAACCTTTACAAGTTGATGCAAAGGTGTCAAGATGAAACCCAGGTTGTGTTTGAACTTTCTGTAATAATTCATCAGCCCAAGGAAAGACCTGAGCTCCAGTACAGCTGTGGGAACTGGAACACCTTGCATCAACTTTACTTTATCTTCCAATGGGTGTAACCTGGTCTTGTCAACTCTGTAGTCCAAATAGGTCACTTAAGTGCCTGAAACATACATTTTTCCCTTCTAAGGCATCTGCCCACCTGGAAGAAACATCTAAGTGCTAGTTCCAAGTTCTCTCAATGCTCCTTATTCGTCTTCCCTGTTATTAGCACATATCTGGATAAATGACGACCTGCAGTAGACCTTGTAAAATGTTCTCCATCATCTGTTGAAAAATTGCAGAGGCTGATGATACTCCAAATGGCAGTCTCGTATAATGGTACAAACCCTTATGGGTATTAATTGTAGCTTACTTCTGGGAATCCATTGCTAACTGCAATTTTAAGTACGCATGGCTCATTTCCAGCTTCGTGAATGACTGCATCCTGCCAGCTTTCTGTATAAATCCACTATGGGACTGGCTGGGTATTTATCCAGCTATGAAAAGTTGTTTACCGTTTGTTTAAGATTCTCACAAAGACGAACCAACCTGTTGAGCTTCACAATCCATATGACCAGTGCTGCCCATTCCACAAACTGGACTGGTTTGATGATTCCTTTGCTTTCCAGCCTCCTGATTTCTGTCTCTACTTTTTCCTGTAAGGCAAATAGCACTGGGTGGGACTTGCAGAATCATGGAATTACTTCCTGGTCAACATGCAAGGTGGCCTTGCTTCCTTTGATAGTCCCTAGATGTTGCTGTACAACTTTAATTCGGACTTCACTCAGTTCCTATCGAAAAACGTTGAGCCAATCAAGTTGAATCTTTCTCAACCGATTTCGCTCCATCAAGTTTGGGTTTGATCCTTTTATGACATTCAGTGGTAACTGAATCACCTGCTTCTCATAACAGACCAGAACTGAAGTGGTACCCTTTATCTGTAAAGGTTCCCAGGTATAGGTTCTCGGTGTAGCCGAGGTCTTGCGTAAACTTTAGGGTTAGAGTCCACGGCAAATTTTGTTATAGATTGGCTCTGTGATCACTGAAACAGCCACGCCAATATTGAGCTCCATTAGAAATGGGTGATTGGTTCTGATTTGGACACTGCTAAGCAACTTAACTGTTCCAAACCCGCTGTAGGTGGACTTTCCATGGTGTGCACTCTCCTGGATACCCCCTCTATGAGTTCTCTTACTCAACTTAGGCCTACTGGGACTCTTCTGCTGCCCTGAGTACGCATACTGGCGGCAACTACAATGCTTTCTGGACCAAAACTGAAGAAAGTTTGGCCAAGGCTTGGCTTTGTTTTGGGGTTTTGCTGCAGGCTGACGATAGTCTCTCTGTTCAGGATATATTCTGAGTGAGGCTATGCAATTGCCTTTACCCAGTTTTGTCCGCAAGCTCAGTCTGCCTGGCAAAAGTGTCCACTTCCATCAGTATACCTTGCAACTTATATGCTTCACTGATAGAGCCAGTTGTCGTGCCTGTTTGAAGTCCAGTTGGGCTTCAACCTGTAAGTGATTTTGCATGGTTACATCATTAATCTCACACAACAAACAGTCTCTCAGGCATCTCATTAAGGGTTGAACCAAAGTCGCATGCCTCTGCTAGTAGTCTTAACCTAGTCAAAAATCCTAATATGGATTCCCCAGTTCTCGAATTGCCGAGTAAAACTTATAGCATCTCAGAATTAGAGAAGGCTTGGGGGGCCTAATGTTCCGTGACTAAATTTATCAACTCTTGAAAGGTTTTAGTATCCGGTGCCTCAGGGAAAATCAGACTTCAAATAACCACAAAAGCTGCAGGTCCACAAGCTGCCAGGAAAATTACTCATTGCTTTTCAGCTGCCCAAATGTCATTTATCTTGAAAAAATAATGCATTCTTTCCAAAAACTGGGCCCAATCTTCAATGGCAGAATCGAACGAATCAAGCTTACTAAGATAAGGCACGATAACAGAAATGCTTACCCCAAAGCCAACTATTGTGAGCGAATTTCTTCAGGACCATGCTTTTCACTCGTCACCACTAACATAACTCCACAGAGGCCAGTACCCATCACCAAGACTCCTTTTGTTTACATGTGGAGAGTCCTTGACACTGATCACAGAGTGAACACCATTTTTAACACTCCTGTTTATATCTGTCAACCAGGGCTCCTGACTGGACCAGGTTAACAGCCCTAATCAGGGAACTTATATTCTATGAAGTCCACTTGGCTGACCTTGTTCCAATTCCTACAAATAACTGGACACTTCAAAGTACCAATGAGATTAAACAAAGTCAACATGATTCTATTAAATGGAAATTGTGTTTGACAAGCTTATTGGAATTTTTCTTTGAGGTCGTTTAGTATTAGAACATTTGTGGGAGAAGCCATGGATGTTTTGTATTTGGATTTTAAGAAAGCTTATGATAAAGTCCCATGTAAAAATTGTCACGCAAAATCAAAGCATGTGGTAATGCTGGCATGGATTGAGATTTGATCAGCAGGCAGGAAACAGAAGGTAGGAATAAGTAGGTCATTGTTTGGAGTGGAATGTGGTGAGAAGTGGTGTATCTCAGGGATCAGAGCTTTGTGGCCTATCTGTTCATTATATATTAACAATTTGAAAGAGGGAATCAAGTGTAATATTTCCAAGTTTTTTGACCACACATAACTAGGTAGAGTGAAAGTGGTAAGGAACATGTAAAGAAGCTTCAGGATGACATAAATAAATTGAATGAGTGAGCAAATGCATGGTAAATTCAGTATAATGTGGATAAATGGAAGTTGTCCACTTCAGTAGGAAAAATAGAATGGGTTGAGGATTACTGTAGGGTGGAGGTGCAGGGGCCAAACACCTCAGCAGTGGCATCTGGTATGTGGTATGTGGTAGGCACCCTCTGGCTGGGTGCCTACTGGCACCACCATGTTTCCTTTTGAGGAAGAGGCACCTGGAGCGAGGTCAAGGTCCTTCCTTTCCTTGCGGTTTATGCTGAGCATCAATAGCTAGAATGTTGGAGTGCGGGTCTGTGCCATATCTCGGAAACATTGAGACTATATGTCTGTGCCACCCAACAATCTGCCTATACAGACAGCCAGATGTATACATGCTGGAGCCAGCATGGTGCAGAGTGTGTTGGTAGATTCCTTCCAATCTTTGACCCGAGGGGAACATTTAGGAGACAGTGACCATTGTATCTTAAGGTTCAGGACTGTGGTGGAGAATGACGTGTAATAATCTATGTAAGAAAATTAAACTGGCAGACAACTGACTTCAATGCAGCAACAACAGAGCTGGGCAGGATTGACTGGAACAAGAGCTTGGCAAGAAAAACGGTAAATGAACAATGGGTCACCTTCAAAGAGCAGATGGTTTGGATACAGTTGATGTAGACTTCCTCAAATGAGAAAGGTACAACAAACAAATCCAAAGTTCCCTGGTTGACAGGGGAAGTACGTGGGCGGCACGGTGGCACAGTGGTTAGCACTGCTGCCTCACAGCGCCAGAGACCCGGGTTCAATTCCCGACTCAGGCGACTGACTGTGTGGAGTTTGCACATTCTCCCCGTGTCTGCGTGGGTTTCCTCCAGGTGCTCCGGTTTCCTCCCACAGTCCAAAGATGTGCACGTCAGGTGAATTGGCCATGCCAAATTGCCCGTAGTGTTAGGTAAAGGGGTAAATGTACGGGAATGGGTGGGTTACGCTTCGGTGGGCCGGTGTGGACTTGTTGGGCCGAAGGGCCTGTTTCCACACTGTAAGTAATCTAATCTAATCTAATAGCAGAAGGAAAAGTGTGTTTTTGACAGATGTAAGGCAGAAGATACAAATGAAAAGCAAGAGGAAAACCAGAGGCTTAGAGGGTGGGGATCAGTATATTCTGCAGGGATAGGTGTTTTGGCCCCACCTGCTCATTATACATCAACAACGTGGATGAGGAAATCAATTATAATATTTCCAAACTTGTTGACCATACATAACAGCCCCCCTCTCACTTTAAACCTACGCCCCCGATTATTTGACATTTCCACCATAGGAAAAAAACCTCCGACTATCCACTCCATCCATGCCTCCTCATAATTTTATATACATCCATCAGGCGCTCAAGTAAAAACAATCCAATCCGTCCAATCTCATTATATCTAATATACTCCAATCCTCATTCCTGAAGAAGGGCTTATGCCCGAAACGTCGATTCTCCTGTTCCTTGGATGCTGCCTGAGCTGCTGTGCTTTTCCAGCAACACATTTTCAGCTATACTCCAATCCAGGCAACATCCTGGTAAACCTCTATTGCACCATCTCTGAAGCCTCCATATCCTTCCTATAGTGTGGTACCAGAAGTGCACACACCAAATGTGACCTCACTAAAGTCTAACAGAGCTCCAACATGACTTGCTAACTTTTATACTCAATGCCATGATTGATGAAGGCAAGCATGCCATATACCTTCTTTATCATCTTATATCTTTTGTGGACTCTTTATGTCCACTTCACAATTCATTTTCCCAACTGTCTTTGTGCCATTAGCAAATTTAGCTGCCACATCTTTGGTCCCTTCATCCAGATCATTTCTATAAATTGTAAACAGTTGAGACCCCGTCACTGACCCCTGTGACACACCACTTATGACATCCTGCCAGCCTGAAAAAGACCCTTTTATTCCTACTCTCTGCTTCCAGTAGCCAACTAAACTTCTATCCATGTTAATAGCTACCCCCAACACTTTGAGCGTTTTTATTGCACATTGACCTTTGATGTGGCACTTTATCAAATGTCTTTAAGTGCAGTAAGTTACTGATACCCCTTTATCCACATCACAAATTATCACATGGCGTGTGTGTATGTGTTCATTCGGATGTTGAGAACATTTTATGCACTGGGGCCAAGAGAAATTTTCAAGCCTGAGCTTGAGAGTAGGCAAGGATATGGTGAAAAGCTGAGTGAATGAAGTTGAAATAAAGATTACTAATATTGCAATTAAATGGCAGGGCAAATGGAGGCAATGAATGGACTGCTCCTTCATTTTACAAACAGGTATACTGAGGTATTTCTTACTATTCCAAGTTTCACGAAGCCATTTCCCCTGGGTCTATTGGTTAAATATTACAGGGCTGTGTGTTCCCTCTCCCTAACTAAAAAAGTTGACTGGTATCCCATGCCATTTTAACCTCAGGAAAATGTTAATTGGCTCAGAGTATGACTTCAGTGTTTTGATGAGGAAGTGCCACATTAGACAGCAACTCTGTATTTCCAGCAGCAATGGTCTGAGTACTGGCCACAGCTGAGAATACAATGTTCCCGAATTAGCAGAGGTTACAGAGGTTGGATGTCAAATAAGCATGGGGTATTTTTGTTCATTATTCTTTGATGGAGTGGGTTTCCTTGGCAAGTCTCAGTAATGAAGGTGTGATAGTGACAAGGAGAAAGGTTTGAGAGAAGCTGAATATAGGGTGGATCGGGAGTGGTTAAGGTTAACAGGGACGAGAGATGGAGTTACTGTTATGAGCACAGGCACGCTGAAAGGCTAGCCAAGTTCGGTACCCATAGGGATGGCCTCAACCGGGACCTTGGGTTCATGTCACACTACAGGTGACCCCATTGCACTATACACATACATAGACACTTCTATACACACACAAACACACACACACACACAGGCACTCTTGCACATACACATACACACACAGACACTCCCACAGACACACACATTCCTACAAACACTCCCACATGCACCCTCTCACAGACTTAGACTCCTTTACACTCACACACACATATTCACTCTCTCTCACAGACACTCACAACCTCCCATCCCCCACCCCACCCCCCCCCACACACACACACACAGACGCACACACAAACACACACGCATGCACACATACGTTTGTGGGGTGAATTTATACTTGCAGAGTTACATTGTCCTTTGCTTAAAAACTGCATGGATCCATGTAAGATTCTGTTAATTCATTTTTTAGATTAGAATCAGTCTAAACATTATGTCACAGACAGCAGCACACAGGGAGCTAACACCTTCAATACATCTAGGCTGACACCAATTGTTAAAATTCACCTGAGTGTGTAACTTTTTAAAAAAAAGTTTTACAATTTACATATGAAAGAAGTGAAACTAACGTGATCATTCTAACAGATGAAAGACTTAACAATCAAGGTATTTTTCAATGTATAATTTCAGTTACATCACACTGTAAACTTCTGCTATAAATTCTGTGTCTTACAATCGTGTACTCCACAACCACCTGATGAAGGAGCAGCGCTCCGAAAGCTAGTGCTTCCAATTAAACCTGTTGGACTATAACCTGGTGTTGTGTGATTTTTAACTTTGTACAACCCAGTCCAACACTGGCATCTCCAAATCATGAACCCTAAAGGAGATTCCTCCAACTATGCCTGAAATCACACCTCCCCTAATAAAAGCTGCTGGGCTACCCACTGGGTGGAAGCTTACCTTTATCATGGTGGTGGAACTGAGGATGAGGCAATCAAGTGACCATGAATTGGGAGATAAGATGGAGCAGGCAAGACGGTCCTATGTTGCATTTTAGGATGCCTTCACTATCAATCACGCCATCACTAGAATGTAAAATCTAGGGGCATGCTGCAGACAATCAGCAGATGAAGAGAAATAATTCTTAATTTTCTATTCAATACTTTCTAAATTGCTCGAGGATGTGGAAAGCATTTATTGGCAATTATTAATTAGCTCGAGGGCATTAGGAATCAGCAACATAGAGAACTGGAGTCACCTGCAGCTATAACTAGGTAGAACATTCTCTTTCACTAACGACATTAGCGAACCATTGAGTTTTTGCCACAACCCAGCAATTTCTATAGTCATTCTTTGGTACCAGGTTTACAGAACTAAGGGAATCCTTTGGTGAATTTTGAGCTCCTCCAGCATATTTGGTGATCATTCCAAATTCTCGATGTTAGCATCTTGCTACCAGGTGGTGATAACAGTACAGGGGGCAGATTGTATGGGACACAGTTCCTGACATACTTCTCTGCAAATCAAAGTGAAAAAAAAGACACAGCTGCACAGCTGAAAGAGATTAAAGCCAGAGGCTGCCATGAACAAAAGTATTGCTCACATCTGCAAGGATTGCAGGGCGGAGGCAGGATGATGTTGGGGGATGGGTGTCATATTTGAGGACAAACAGAATTTCAGCATTAGTTTCAAATCACACTGCAAAGGACTGCTCCTCATAATCTGATCTGGAGAGAACGGTCCTCATCACAGAAGAAGGCTAACCCATCAGCTGTATTATAAAAGGGTCCAGGCTTGTAGTATTAAATGCAGCAATTATGTATGATAAAACACTTCAAGATAATAAGGAATGCAGAACTCCCAAATCTCTCTTTAAATGGGTTAGGTGTGCACAATTGAAGACTGCATTTCTGTTGCTGAACTCAAAAGGATTTTTTCCCCCACAATATTTGGCTGTTGCAGCATCCAAAGAAAGCTAAATGTGTTTCATGTTAATAGTGTAGAAGAAACCCAATAAGTCAAGCAGCATCGGTGGAGACAGAAACAGTTCATGTTTCAAACTGAATATGACTCTTCTTCAAAACACTTCTTCAGTACTAACTCTGTTTCTATCACCACAGATGCTGCCAGTCTTGCAGAGCTTCCCTAGCATGTTCTGTTTTTATTACAGATCTCCAGCACTGCAGAAATTTGCTTTTATTTGGCTTGCCAACACAAGTTAAAAATATAGTCCACAAGGTGTCATCTCGCCTAAGAATCTTGTGTGCTTCAATGAGGTCTCCTCTCATTCTTCTAAACTCCAAACAGGGCAAGTCCAATCTGCTCAAATTGTACTCATAAGATCCCTCCCATACTCAAAATCAACCTACTGAACTTTCTCTAGACTGCCCCCAACTCCAGTATAACTTTTCTTAGATAAATGTACTAAAGTGCTCACAGTATTCCAGTTATGTTTGACGAGTGCCTTGTGTAGCTGTGGCAAAACCTCCCTATTTTTATATTCCATATCCTTTGAAATAAACATCAATATTCCATCTGCATTCTTATTACCTGCTGAACTTAAATGCTACCTTTTTGTGATTTATGCATGAGAACTCCCAAATCTCTCTTTTCTGCAGCCTTTCTGCATTTAAATAATATTCAGCTCCTCTATTCATCCTGACAAAGAGCACAACCTTACTGTAAACCTGGGTCCTGAAAATTATGGCATTTTTGGAAACTCCAGCACAATCCTGGCAATGCAGGCACAAGTATTAAACCTACGTATTCCTTTTTAGATGCTGTTTTCCTTATTTTTAGTTCAGATTATAGCATATCATTATTGATGATTGTCTTCATTTTAATAAAGTAGGGCTGGAATTTTGCACTGGGCTTCAGACATCAGCAGAAGCCAGAACATGAATAAACAAGACAGAGGGTGGTGGTGGTGGAGGGTTGTTTTTCAGACTGGAGGCCTGTGACCAGTGGAATGCCACAAGGATCGGTGCTGAGTCTTTTCGTCATTTATATAAATGATTTGGATGTGAGCATAAGAGGTATAGTTAGGAAGTTTGCAGATAACACCAAAATTGGAGTTGTAGTGGACAACGAAGAAGGGTGCCTCGGATTACAATGGGATCTTGACCAGATGGGCCAATGGGCTGAGAAGTGGCAGATGGAGTTTAATTCAGATAAATGCGAGGTGCTGCATTTTGGGAAAGCAAATCTTAGCAGGACTTATACATTTAATGGCAAGGTCCTAGGGAGTGTTGCTGAACAAAGAGACCTTGGAGTACAGGTTCATAGCTCCTTGAAAGTGGAGTCGCAGGTAGATAGGATAGTGAAGAAGGCGTTTGATATGCTGTCCTTTATTGGTCAGAAGTTGGGAGGTTATGTTGCGGCCGTACAGGATATTGGTGAAGCCACTTTTGGAATACTGCATGCAATTCTGGTCTCCTTCCTATTGGAAAGATGTTATGAAACTTGAAAGGGTTCAGAAAAGATTTACAAGGATGTTGCCAGGGTTGGAGGATTTGAACTATAGGGAGAGGCTGAGGGTTGACCTTATAGAGGTTTACAAAATCATGAGGAGCATGGATAGGATAAATAGACAAAGTCTTTTCCCTGGGTTGGGGGAGTCCAGAACTAGACGGCATAGGTTTAGGGTGAGAGGGGAAAGATGTTGTGGTTCTGTTCGCCGAGCTGGAAATTTTTGTTGCAAACGTTTCGTCCCCTGTCTAGGTGACATTCTCAGTGCTTGGCAGCCTCCTGTGAAGCGCTTCTATGGTGTTTCCTCCGGCATTTATAGTGGCCTGTCCCTGCCGCTTCCGGTTGTCAGTTTCAGCTGTCCGCTGTAGTGGCCGGTATATTGGGTCCAGGTCGATGTGTTTGTTGATGGAGTTTGTGGATGAGTGCCATGCTTCTAGGAATTCCCTGGCTGTTCTTTGTTTGGCTTGCCCTATAATGGTAGTGTTGTCCTAGTCGAATTCATGTTGCTTGTCGTCTGCGTGTGTGGCTACTAAGGATAGCTGGTCGTGGCGTTTCGTGGCTAGTTGATGTTCATGGATGCAGATCGTTAGCTGTCTTCCTGTTTGTCCTATATAGTGTTTTGTGCAGTCCTTGCATGGGATTTTGTACACTACATTAGTTTAGGGGAAAGATATAGAAGACACCTAAGGGGCAACTTTTTCATGCAGAGGATGGTACATTAATGGAATGTGCTGCCAGAGGAAGTGGTGGAGGCTGGTACAATTGCAACATTTAAAAGGCATTTGGATGGGTATATGAACAGGAAGGGTTTGAAAGGATATTGGCCACGTGCTGGCAGGACTAGACTGGGTTGGGATATTGGCCAGGACTAGACTGGGTTGGGATAACTGGTCAGCGTGGACAAGTTGGACCGAAGGGTCTGTTTCCGTGCTGTATATCTCTATGACTCTATGTCATAGCGTTGTACAACATGGAAACAGACGTCAATCCAACTTGCCCATGTCGACCAGCATTTCACCCATATCCCTCTGAGCCCTTCCTATTCACGCACCTATCCAGATGTCTTTTAAATTTTGTAATTGTATCAGTATCCAACAGGTCTTCTGGCAGCTCATTTCATACAAGAACCACCCTCTGTGTGAAAACGCCTCTCGGGTCCGTTTTAAATCTTGTCCAGAACCTCCATGAATCAAACTTATTGATATCAGTCTTATAATGCTTCAAGATGTCTGTAACCCCCTCTGAGATCATTACCCTATGCTGATTCTGGATTTTGTGCATACTGAATTTTCTTTCTTCCATTGTGGCAGTTATACTCTCAGCTGCTAAGGGCTACAGCTGTCTAGGCCCTAACCTTCACAAATATCTCTCATTTTCTCTTCATTAAAATGCATTCCAAAGCCTTGTGACTCTAATATACTTGATCAATTGTGTTAACATTTCCATATGTGGTGCAATGTCACATTTTGTTTGATAATGCTATGTGAAGTACTTTGGACTTTTCAAATATTAAATACACTATATGAATGCAAGTTGTCTTTAAAACTTTAGAAAGCAGAGCCAATGTAGAAATTAATGATACTGTGATCACTATTTGTTGAATACTTACTAACATGCTCCACTTACGCCACTTCGTTCCCCGGAATTAAAGAAATAACGTGCATTTCTGTAACACCTTTCAAGACAATATGCCCTCAAGGGCTTAATAGCCAAAGAAGTAGATTTGAAGAGAAGTTATTGTTGTAATGTGAAGAGATAAATATAGACATAAAGAGGGCAAGACAAACAAATGCAGATGGAGCTCTGCAAGATCACAGCACGTAGAGAAAATGGTAAATTAGACATTCAAAATGATAGCAAGTGGGCAATTAATTGGAACGGGGTACACAGGAAGTGAGGGGAGATAAAGAAAGGGAAGGATAAAGTGTTGTTATGTGGTTTCTTGGGATGAAGGACATAATGCTTCCACTCCAATTTGGTATGTTCTGAAATGGCTGAGAAATCCAATGTGCAATCTGCAGACCCTGCACATGCAGCGTTTAGAGAATCAGGTAGTTAAGTTGACCAAAGAGTCTGTTTCCGTGCTGTACATCTCTATGAGCCTATGTTCTCTCCAAATCCTCAACTTCACTTCTTTCCATTCCAAATGAAGTCTCTTGATGTGAACAAATGAATCTTCTCCATTTTGGCTGATCACATGCCAGGGTCTTGCATGAGTCACAGAGGGTGGTTGTACTTTTCAGGGATGTTTTGAGGACACTGGTGAAGCTGTTATTCTGGGAGTATCTTTCTCTCACTGCATTCTGAGTCAAGCAGTTCTTTCAGGAGTCTGGAGTCAGGAACCCAAATGAAGTGCCCTGACTAGTGGAGATAGTTTTGAGTGATTGTGAGTCATTAGTTTGTGAGAGAATGCTGCTGGTGGACAACCTTTCTTCTCCATAAGACCATAAGATATACGAGTAGAATTAGGCCATTCGGTCCAGTGACTCTGCTCTATTATTCTATCATGCAGAACCTCTGTCTCAAAAATATTCAATGACTTGGCCTCCACAGCCCTCTGTAGCAATGAGTTTCACAGATTGACCAGCCTTGGCTGAAGAAATTCCTCCTCATCTCAGTTCTAAATGGTTGTCCACTCACTCTGAGGCTGTGCCCTTGGGTCCTAGTCTCTCCTACCAGTGGAAACATCTTCTCCACGTCCACTCTATCTCGGCTTCTCAGTGTTCTGTAAGTTTCAATCAGATCTCCCCTCATCCTTCTGAACAAGTACAAGTACACACCTAGATTCCACAACTGTTCCTCATATGACAACTGAATTGAATCGAATTGAATTTTTTTGTCACGTGTACCGAGGCACAGTGTAAAGCTTTGTACTGTGAACAATACAGGCAGATCACAGAGTTAAGTAGCATGGATAGTAAATAATAGGTAAACAGCAGCAAAAACAAAAACACAGGCACAGGCAAATGTTAAGAGTTTGTGAGTCCATTCAGTATTCTAACAACAGTAGGGTACAAACTGTT
This sequence comes from Chiloscyllium plagiosum, assembly GCF_037043375.1. NCBI lineage: Eukaryota > Metazoa > Chordata > Chondrichthyes > Orectolobiformes > Hemiscylliidae > Chiloscyllium > Chiloscyllium plagiosum. The sequence goes on along the minus strand of NW_028270139.1, from coordinate 164,615,662 downwards.
TCGAACCTGGCTGGTGCATGTGTTCAGGCTTCTGTACCTTCTCCCTGATGGTAGAGGTTGTAGAAAAACATTGCCAGGGTGGGATGTGCAAGCCCTTCATCCCCAGGATTGTTCTTGTAAACGAAGCCCTGCCATGCCAACTCATCCTACCTTTGATACAGGGCACAAAATTGTTCACAATATTTCAAATATGGTCTGAGCAGAGCCTTATATAGCCTCAGCAGTACATCTCTGCTCTTGAATTCTAGCCCTTTTGAAATGAATGCTAACACTGAATTTGCCTTCCTAAATGTCCAGGGTTTGTGACTGGATTTGTAGGATTCTGTGAAGGGACCTCTGGTGGTGCTTCTCCATTGCTAACAGATGTTTTCTGTAGATTGTCCGAGTCTCTGAAGTATATGGGGACTTGAGGGGATGATGGAGGAGGTGATTAATTTTGTGATCTCCGACTATACAAGGAATAACATCAACTGTCATTCATGAAAGACTGTGACTCTGTCAACCGTAAAAGCTTATGCTCCTGAAATGTGGCTACCTTCAGAAATTTGTCAATATTCTCTGCCTATTCTTCGATGATACATAAGCCATGATCCTCACCATTAGAATGAGCGCAAACACTAGCTTAGTGAAATCTGGGGCCAAATAAGGCTGTGTCATTTCATTAACCTCTTCTGAAATTTCCTCACTGTAACGGTACCCTGCCTCCACTAAATTTCCCACAGGCATCCAACCTACACAACTTTCAATCCAAACCCAAACTATTTCAACTTCAGTCAATGAGCTCTGGAATTTGGCTGATTCTTGTGTAAGTGCACTCTCAAGTACTGAACTTCAGCTCATTGTCGACATCTTCTCCAAACTTTATGAGAAAATGGGCCTTTTTGTGATGAAGCTTCATAATTTATTACTATTATTATTGAGACTTGAATTCTAAAATGGGGGAGAAATAGATTTCATTTTTGGCAATATCTGCTAACACGTGCAAAGGCGAGCAATTGCACATGTGCACGGATCTGGAAATATGCATAAGCATGATTCCAGCCTGGCTGCATCATCATGTCAGGTTAACATATAAAGCCATACATAAAGGCTGCACTGAGCGTGTGCTCAGAGAAAGCGTGATTTTAAAACAGCATTCAATTGTCGGGAGTGAGGAAATGGAATGGGGCTGGGGGAAATGGGGAGGTGGGATGGGGGTATTGTGGTGGTGGAAGGAGAGGAGTGGGACGTGGAAACGATTGAGGATGTGGGATGGGAGGGGATTGAGGGCGCACAAGGTGAGTAGAGTGGTGAGGAAGTGAGGGGGAGTGACGACAGAGTTTGAGTTATAAAGAAAGGTCGGACAGGCTGGGCCTTTTTCCCTGGAATGATGATCCCTGGAATGGTTGGTCTAACATATGAGGAACGGCTGAGGATCCTGGGATTATATTCATTGGAGTTTAGAAGATTAAGGGGAGATCTAACAGAAACTTACAAGATAATACATGGCTTGGAGAGAGTGGACGCTAGGAAATTGTTTCCGTTAGGCGAGGAGACTAGGACCCGTGGACACAGCCTTAGAATTAGAGGGGGTAAATTCAGAACAGAAATGCGGAGACATTTCTTCAGCCAGAGAGTGGTGGGCCTGTGGAATTCATTGCCACAGAGTGCAGTGGAGGCTGCGACGCTAAATGTCTTCAAGGCAGAAATTGATAAATTCTTGATGTCACAAGGAATTAAGGGCTACGGGGAGAATGCGGGTTAGTGGAGTTGAAATGCCCATCAGTCATGATTGAATGGCGGAGTGGACTCGATGGGCCGAATGGCCTTACTTCCGCTCCTATGTCTTATGGTCTTATGGTCTTTTTCCATTGGAGCATGGGAGGTTGAGAGGTGACTTTAAAGAAGTTTGTAAAATCATGAGAGGTTAATGGTAAGTGTCTTTTCCTAGGATAGGGCACTTCAAGACTGGAAGCTACATTTTTAAGGTGAGAGGAGAGAGATTTAAAAAAGACATGAGGAGCAATTTTTTTACACAGAGAGTGGTTTATGTGGAATGAAATTCCTGAGGATCTGGGCACAATTATAATATTTAAGACATTTGGATAAGTATACGAATAGGAAAGATTTGGAGGGAATATGGGCCAGGATCAGGCAGCTGGAATAGTTTAGGATTATGCTTGGCACAGACTGGTTGGACCGAAGGGTCTGTTTCTGTGCAGGATGACTCTATTAGAGGGCTAAAGTGAGGATGTGGGGGAGTGAAGAAATGGGTAGGAGCTCCTCCCCTTCCATCCCATCCTGTGACCCCTCTCTCCTGGCCACACCCCCAAATCCTGCTCTCCACTCCATGTCCCCTGAACCCCGTACCTTGCATTTCCTCACATACCTCAACCTGCTGAAATGCTTCTGCATAAATTTAAACAACACATAGTGTGCATACACTAGTGTCAGTAAACACAGCCGTAGCTTCTTAGTTCCGTGAAGATCAGACCTTTTCGAATAAAGTCAGAACATAATTCTGAAGTCTGAGTTCAAAACAGCACTTACAAGAAGTCATGTAATTCCAGCTGAAAGACCAGCAAATCATCTGGGGAGATGTTTGTTGACTGAATTTTTAAGACTCCAGAGAGAAAGAGAAAGATAGCCAGAAGCAGGGTCATGCAGAAAGAAGTGGTCCATGACAGCACAGGTATTATTATCAGTAATCTATAAACAGTCTGGACTGGAATAAGTTCTATTTTTCTTAGTATGTTCAACTAATGGGCTGGAAAGTTGAATTGAGGGTGAGATGAGATAAGCCACGACAGGAACAGGCTCGAGAAGCTGAATTACCTGCATCTGCTTCGACCTTATATCCTTATGAGCCGAATTAGTAGTTTGTTTCATGATCTCAGGAAGACATATTAACTGAAGAAAATATTATCAAGCAAAGGCTCAGCAGTTTGCCAAAATAAAACCAATTATAGCTAGTCCAGTTGAGCAACATGCTTTAGTGTGGAGATAGGGTGATCTTCACTGAGTTCTGAAGGTCTGTGAAAGGTATTGCTGGGGTAAAAGGGGTTGACTCTTATTTTCTGATGTTTGTAATGGGATGGTTCCAGTAATCCTTGTATATTATTGTTTAGTTCATGGTTTTATTCTGTATAATTTTTTTTTGTTGAAAATGCCAGGTTTCGCTCTAGAATCTGAACTTGTACAGTATTACCACTGAATAGGGACATTATACTTTTACTAAAGACCAAATAAACTAATGTAATCGTCTAACCAGCTCTCACAGCACAACATCTCCCCCCAGTGATTAAGATCAATGGTGAAATTCTAGAAAATATGGACCAGATCTTGGGAGCTCCTCTCAACAAAGGCAGACGTCAACAATAAACCAAACGGTTATATAGAAGCAAATGAGAAAATACTGAAAGGCTGACATAGGGAATGCAAGATTGTCTAAAAAGGGTTGCAGGGACAAAAGTGAAAGCAATCAGGGAGATTAAAAAATGCTCATTTTCAGCATTCTTTTCAGATGATAATACAAGTCTTACGTACCTACAGCAGGAAATGGCACAAAACGCTGGATGAGTGAGCGGGTTGCTGGGTTAAATCTGTTGGCTCTCTTGATGAAAAGATTCAGGCCTACCTTAAATAAAAGTGGAATGAAAGCATCAGACAGTCCTTAATTTTATCAGATAAATTAAAGTTTTTCATTTCAGCCTCATAATTTGCAAGCAGAAAAATCCACTTCCCTGACAAGATATGGAAGAGAAGTATTTGCCTTAAAGTTATAATGCAGGATACGAAAAAGCAGGCGATCATAAACTGGTAAGCAGTCATTCACCTTGATTTTAAAATCTGTAATTTGGTTGTAAGGTTACAATGGGCAAGGAAAAGAGGGAGGGAGTTGGAGAAACTCGACAGTTGAATACTGGGAGCTCAGCAAGAGTAGGAGCTAATGTAATAAAGCTTCATTTCAACAGATAGGGATGGTGAGGAAGAAAAGAAGGACTAGGTATTTGGAGATTTGGAGGAACACCAACTATAACAATTTAATGATTACAGCTGATGGTACTATTAGACAAATCAGATCTGAAAATGATACCTGGCTTGAATGATCATTATTTTTGTTTTAATTAGTTAACATGTGGTTGTACAGTATGAAACAATTTCACACTAGGAATGTTTTGTGGACATTGGTAATTTCGAGCTTCGCCCATAACATCCATCCCTGTGTATTGTTTGCCTGAGTTTATCTGCACATGTGTGTAGGAGTTTAAGAAGTGGGCAGAGTTCCAGACTACAGATATATGTTAATAATTCATATTTCCATTTGCTTATAGTTAGATCTGACTTATTTATAATAAATTATAGTTCTTGTGAAGTACAGAAACATGGTCAGTGTTTTCTGTTAACCTCAATCCATCAGACAGGAATATCAGGGACTTTTGAGTGATTTGCTTAAATCTTTAACTTTTGTGTTAGCCTCAGGATTAGTTGGGCTTGAGTATCAGCATGTCTTCCTGAGTGGGGCAGCTGAAGAAGAAGTCATTGCTCTCCCTTTGGTGACTGGACAAATAAAAGGAAATCCCAAGCAGCTAAGTACTCTGTCTGAAAATTATCCCCTTGAAAGGAAAAGAAGATAAAACCACCTTCAAAGATGGCTGAAAGGGTAAATCCGCAACTGGTGAGTGAAAATTGAGAAATTGTGTGTCCACACCTGATGTTCTCATCAAAGAGTTAAAACGAACCAGAAAGAAGGTGACACCTGTAATCCAGACTAGTGCCAGAAATGTGCTTCACTGAGATTTTATCTTCCTTCCAAATCCATAATACTTAGAAATTTCTGAAAATATGGTGGAGCCAGGTTTGATTGAGGCATTCAAGAGGACAATGCTTAGTTACTCGGATGGAAATGGTATGCAAGGATATAAGGAAAAGGCAGGAGATTGCCACTAGGTGATAAAATTGGTTCAGGGCAGAATGGGCCAAATGGTGTCCTTTTGCATTGTAACAATTCTGTGATTTGAGTCTTGTCTTAACTTTGTTTGTCTGTTTGTATATGCATTGGGCATTCTGAAAAAAAGGGTAGAGTTAAGCTATGGTGAGTTATATGTTTTCCTTTCAAGTACAGAAATCTGGTGAGTGTATTCTTTTGACCTGGGGTTGGCAGCCAGGTAAATTGGATATTTTGGACAGTTTCATTGAATCTTTTCATATCTGTGACAACTCTGGAATTAGTTAGGCCTGTTTTTGGCATACTACTCAATATATTGTGACTATCACTTGAATACTTAGTTAATTCAGAACAGATCTTGGAAGTTTACTAGGTATCTCCTAGGTATCATGAGGTATCATGAGCAGAATCTGTAAACAATGGTCTAACATATCCCACATGGGGTATCATTACCGTCATGCCTGTGGCGAATTTAGTTTATTGAAAAGTGTAAGGGAACATGCCAGGAGAAGTACCAAGCATGTGCACAAAGAGCAGGGCAAATCCGATTTGGCCAACAAATGCCTCATAAGTCTGCTCAGTCATCATCAAAGCAATGGGAGGAGTCATTGACAAGTTATCAAGAAACACTGATTCACTAATAACTATTTGTTTGTTACTTTCATGGACCAATGAGCTACCAGAAAGCTGCAGAGTTCCCAAGCGGAAAATGAGGCGCTGTTCTTCCTGTGCTGAGCTTCTCAACACATGTTCTAGGTGAAGCAGTGATTTACATGCATTTCACTCAATCTATTCTACTGTACTTACTGTGCACGATGTGGAGCAAGAGAAAGTGAGGACTGCAGATTCAGGAGATCAGAGTCAAGTGTATGGTACTGGAAAAGCACAATAAGTCAGGCAGCATCCGAGGAGCAGGAGAATTGACATTTTGAGCATAAGCTCTTCATCAAAAATGAGGGTTGTGGGCCAAGGGGCTGAGAGAAAAATGGGAGGGAGATGGAGCTGGGGAAAAGATAGCTGAGAATGCAGTAGGCAGATGAAGGTGGGGGTGAAGGTATAGGTTTGGGAGCAGAGTGGAGCGGATGGGTGGGAAGGAAGAAAGATGGACAGGTAGGACTGTTCATGAGGGCGGTGCCAAGTTGGAGACTTGGGACTAGGATAAGGTTGGGGGGAGGGGAAATGAAATCCATATTGATCCCTCGTGGTTGCAGGGTCTCAAGGCCGAACATGAGGCGTTCTTCCTCCAAGCGTTGGGTGGCAAGGATTTGGCGATGGAGGAGGCCCATGACCTGCATGTCCTTGGTGGAGTGGGAGGGGGAGTTAAAATGTTCAGCCATGGGGCGGTGGAGTTGGTTGGTGTGGGTGTCCCAGAGATGTTCTCTGAAACAATCCGCAAGTTGATGTCCTGTCTCCCCGATGTAGATCACTTCGGGTTCAACGGATACAGTAGATAATGTGTGTGGAAGTATAGGTAAATTTCTGTCAGATGTGGAAAGATCCTTTGGGGCCTTGGACGGAGATGAGGGGGAGGTGTGGGCGCAGGTTTTGCACTTTCTGCGGTGGCAGGGAAAGGTGCCGTGGGTGAGGGGTGGGCTGGTGGGGAGGTTGGATCTGACGCCCCTGATGCGCATGATGTGGTCTCCATGGAAACTGGGTGACCGCTTTGCCGAATACCGAAGTTTTATCTGCAAACATGACCCTGAGCTCCAGTTACCTGCTTCTTCAACACCCCACTGTGTTCCCTGTCCAACATCTCTGTCTTTTGCAGCAGTGCTCCAAAAAAGCTTAGTAAGCTGGAAGAACAGCACCTCATCTTCTGCTTGGGAATCCTGCAGCTTTCAGAACTCAATATTCAATTCAATAACTTTGTCTTGAGCACCTTCTCCCATGTCCTTACCCAACCCCTACACAAGAGGCCTTGTTATCACATGGGCTGCTACCACAAACAACCCATTGTTAACCACTAATAGTCCCTAATATTATTCTTCCAGGTTGACTTTTAACCATTCATTTGTCTGCCTAATTGTTTTTCTTTCTCTCTGGGCTTCATCTCCACCAATCGTTTCCTCCTTCCTCTTCCCCACCCCAACTTTACCATTTATACCAACCTTTTACTGGCTACAACCAGTTGTGAAGAAGGGTCACTGGACCCAAAATATTAATTCTGCTTTCTCTCCACAGATACTTCAAGAGCTGCTGAGGTTTTCCAGCGAATTCTGTTTTTGGTTCTGATTTCCAGCACTGACATTTTTTTTTTATTTAGAAATGAGAGTGTTAACCTGGATTGTGTGTTCAAATCTCTGTTGTGGACTCAAGTCACAGCTTGCTCACTCAAAGAAACTGCAGTACACTGAGGTATTATGGACTCAGTTATGCAAAATCACATAAGGTTGCCTCTCATGATTTCCTCAGACATTAGCACTGAGTTACATTGTTGTATTCTGGAGTTACCCAGACCTATTTTGCCACAGTGACAACGATTCTCTCAGAGTACAACGGGACTTTGATCAGATGGGCAAGTGGGCTGAGGAGTGGCCAATGGAGTTTAATTTAGATATGTGTGAGGTGTTGCATTTTGGTATGGCAAATTGGGACTGGACTTATACACTTAATGTGGGCCCTGCTGAGTGTTGCTAAACAAAGAGACGTATGAGTGCAAGTGCATACTTCCTTGAAAGTGGAGTTGCATGTAGACAGGGTGGTGAAGAAGGCATTTGGCACACATGCCTTCATTGGACAGAACACTGAGTATAGGAATCATGTTGCGGCTGTGCAGGACATTGGTGAAGCTATTTTTAGAATACTGCGTACAATTCTGTTCGTCCTTCTTTAGGAAATACTGTATGTTGTTAAATTTGAGAGGGTGCAGATAAAATTGACAAGGATGTTGTCAGGATTGGAAAATTTGAGTAATAGAGAGAGGTTGAATAGCCTGAGGCTTTTTTCCCTGGAGTGTCAGAGGCTGAAGGGTCACCTTATAGAAATTTATAAAATCCTGAGGAACTGAGGTAGGGTAAATAGCCAACGCCTTTTTCCTCAGGTGCGGGAGTCCAAACTAGAGGCATAGGTTTAAGATGAGAGAGGAAATATTTAAAAGGGATCTGAGGGGTAACTTTATCATGCAGAGGGTGGTGCGTGTATGGAATGAGCTGAAGGTGGAATTGGTGGAGGTAGGTACAATGATAACATGGTATATGAATAGGAAGGGCTTAGATGGATGTGGGCCAAATGCTGGCAAATGGGAGTAGGTCATATTGGGATATCTGGTCAGCGCGGGAGAGATGGACTGAAGGGCATGTTTCTGTGTGGCTCTATGACTCTATATTCTTCGGGCGCTTGTGATTTCAGGTACATGGGTCGGCACGGTGGCACAGTGGTTAGCACTGCTGCCTCACAGCACCGGGTACCCAGGTTCGATTTCAGCCTTGGGTGACTGTCTGTGTGGAATTTGCACATTTTCCCCGTGTCAGCGTGGGTTTTCTCCGGATGCTCCAGTTTCCTCCCACAGTGCAAAGATGTGCAGGTTAGGTGAATTGGTCATACTAAATTGCCCATAGTGTTAGATGCATTAGTGAGAGGGAAATGGGTATGGGTGAGTTACTCCTCAGAGGGTCAGTGTGGACTTGGTGGGCCAAATGGCCTGTTTCCACAGTGTAAGGAATCTAATCTAATCATAAAAGGTGAGGCTGTGCAAAGACACTCAAAGTACAGTTAGATCAATGGTCAGTCACATAATGGCTGTTGCTGTCATGTTGAGCCGTATTCTGGATTAGTGGTGCTGGAAGAGCACAGCAGTTCAGGCAGCATCCAAGGAGCTTCGAAATCGATGTTTCGGGCAAAAGCCCTTCATCAGGAATAAAGGAAGCTTCTTGAATGCTGCCTGAACTGCTGTGCTCTTCCAGCACCACTAATCCAGAATCTGGTTTCCAGCATCTGCAGTCATTGTTTTTACCATGTTGAGCCATAGCTGATTTAACCTTCTAACATTGCAAGAGCAAGCAGTAATACAACAATAGGGAAGATACCTTCCAGTGGGAATGGGTTAAATCATGTTTAATCCATCTCCTGACAGTTTCAAATTGGTGCACAGACAGGCTGAGGAATAAACTATGGCCATTTCAATGACAACCGTGTACTGGCACAACAGCAATCAAAACTGACAAAACAATCTTTTGTGTGTGGCACACCATTCACCTAACACAGAGTGGGTTTTATAGTATTAACTGAAGTAAAAGGTTCCCTGTTGTGTTTTCAGATTGGACTTCTGTCAGACTGTGAGGCTGTGAGCCCCACAGAGGAGATAATTGTGGGTATTGTCACTGGATTAATGATCCAGAGGCCCACACCATTCCTCTGGGCACACCATGGAGCTGGTGGAATTTGAATTCAATAAATAAAAGCACGTTTCCATAAGCATGACCATGGAACCATTGTTGTTTGTCTTCAAAACCTATCTAATTCACTAATATTTTTACTGAAGAAAATCTAACCTCCATGTCTGTTTAGCCTATATGTGACTCCAGACTCAGAACAATGCGTTGATTGCCCTCTGAAATGACCTAGGAAGTTTCTGGTGTGTAACTCGCCTCCTAAGTCCCAAGGTTTATCCACCAATTACAAAGCACAAATGTGGAGTGTGATGGAATACTCTCCATTTGTTTTGGATGAATACAGTTTATAAGCTTGACACCAAGACATTCTCCATTCTGACTTTGAAATATATTGCTGCGCCTTCAATGTTATTCTGCTTTCTGCTGGTTAGGCAATTGTCTATCCAAGCTAATAAATTACCCCAACCCCATATGATCTGACCGTGTCTATTAATCTTTTGTGTGGCATGTTATAAAATTCCTTCTGGAAGTCCAGATATATCTCATTTATCAGATTCTCACTATCCACTTTGCTTGTTATATTTTCAAAGAACCCTAGCAAATTAGTCGAACATGATATACCTTTATAAAACCATGCTGACTCTGATGATTGCACTTTGACTTTCTGAATGTCCTGTTGTTGCTTCCTTAATAATACACTAGCTGGTCTAAAGTTCCCTACTTTCTGCCTCTCTCCCTTTTTGAATAAGGGCCATTATATTAGCATGTTTCCAATTTACTGGAACCTTGACTACATCCAGGGAATCTTTGGACTATTAAAAGCTATCTCTCCACTATCTCTGCTACCACATCCTTTGAGACTCTAGGATGTAGGCCATTAGACTCCGAGAACTTGTCTGCCTTCAATTCCAAAGATTTGCTCAGTAGTAAAGGCAAGTCAATATTAAGGAGGAAGTGCTGGGTATCTTGAAAAACATTAAGGTTGATAAGTCCCCGGGGCCTGATGGCATCTATCCCACGATACTGAAGGAAGCAAGGCAGGAGATTGCTGGGGCCTTGACATAGATCTTTCAATCATTTTTAGCAACAGACTAAGTTCCAGAAGACTGGAGAACTGCCAATATTCTTCCTTCGTTCAAGAAGAACAACAGTGGTGATCCAAGAATTATAAGCCGGTGATACATCAGTGGTAGGGAAATTAGTGGAGAAGATTCTTTGGGACTATACTTTAGTTGGGAGAAATTGAATTCTCCTTAAAACATCTGCTACCACTCATCAACTGTCTTACCTTTAACTCATCCTGCCCAATCCACTAGGGCAAAATCTGTCATTATGCCTATGTAATTGCTTTTCCTTAACTTCAGAATGCAGTATGAGACTCCAGATTTTTGTCCACATACTGAAATTGAAATTCTCACACACTAGAATTCTTTCCTGGGGAATCCTTGCTCTCAGATCAGTAATTAATCTCACCTAATTACATAATACCAAATCCAGAATAATTTGCTACTTGGTTGGTTCCTTGACAGATTGGTCCAAGAAATAACTGATATGATTGAGGTATATGAGATGCTAAAAGGATTGGCAAAGCAGACATAGAGAGGATGCTTTGTATTGTGGGTCAATCAAGAATGAGAGATCATAATTTTAGGTAGGTTTGTAAAACGATGAGGAGAAATTACTCCTCTTAAAGGATCATGAATCTGTGGAATTCACTACCCAGAGTATGGTGGATGCCAGGATATTTAGTAAATTTACGGAGAAGATAAACAGATTTGTAATGGGAATGAGGACTAAAGTGGAGTTGAGACCGAGATGAGATCAGTCATGATCATATTGAACAGCAGGCTTGTGGGGCTGAATTCCCTACTCCTGCTCCTACTTCTTACGTTCTAAGTGGTGAGGATGACGTGAAGAAGGAATATAGACAGGTTAAGCAAATGGGCAAAAACCTGACAGGTGGAGTATGATATGAAAAATGTGAAGTTATACATCTTAGCAGGATGACTAGAAGAGCTGAATATAATTTAAATTAGGAAAGACCACAGAATGCTACACGAAAGAAGGTTTTAGGGATGCCTGTGCATAAATCATAAAAAAAACTGGCATCCAAGTTCAGCTGGTAATAGGGAAGGCAAACGGAATATTGGGCTTTATTTCAAAGGAAATGAAGTATTAAATAGGGAAGAAAGATATATTAGCACTGGAGGTAATCTGGAGAATGTTTACTCAATCCTAGGTAAGGAGGGATTTTCTTATGAGTGGGTTTGGCTTGCACTCATTGATGCTTAGAAAAATGGGAGGAAACCTCAGTGATACATATGAGATTCTTAGGGGACTTTGCAGAGTAAAAAAGGAGGGATTGTTGCCATTTGTGGGACAGTTTAGGATAAGGGGACATAATATCACAGTTAGAGATGTCCTTTAAGACAGAGATAAGGAGGATTTTATTTCTCTCAGAGGGTAATCAATCTGTGGAATTCTTTACTAAAGGAGGCTGTCGACGTTGGGTCCTAAGTATACTCAAGGCCGAGGTAGATTTTATTTTGTAAATATTTTCATTGAAAAGAAAGATTTTAAGTTTTTTTACAAAATTACAAAATAGTGTGACAACTTTATAATATAATAACAATAATAGGAAACAAACTACTACTCTACACCACAAACTGTTGGAACACGAAAAAAACAAAACAAAACCTCTACAAAAACTACAATTCAATAAATAACCATTGAAAAAGAAGAAAAATAAATAAACAAACAAAATAAAATTAAACCAAGTTATAGCAAGGTAACTTAAATTATATTCAATTAAATTACTACACGCAGTGCAATCTCACCGAAGCTCCCCACCACTGGGAGCAATAGTAAGTAAACCCGTATTTGTTCAGGATTCTTCCCCAAAGGGGTCCCCAGACCGACAGACACAACCCTCATGGCTACACAAAGGCCCTAAACATACAGGCAATAAGTCTGCATCAATTTACGAATGAGAGGAATCGTATTGTTGAAGAGGAGAGTGTGAAACTGACTGGTAAGCTAGAGGAGATACATGTTAGGAAGGAAGATGTGTTGGACATTTTGAACAACTTGAGGATAGACAAGTCCCCCGGGCCTGATGGGATATATCCTAGGATTATGTGGGAAGCAAGAGAGGAAATTGCAGTACCGTTGGCAATGATCTTTTCATCTTCACTGGCAACGGGGGTGGTAACAGGGGACTGGAGAGTGGCGAATGTTGTGCCCCTGTTCAAAAAAGGGAATAGGGATAACCCCGGGAATTACAGGCCAGTTAGTCTTACTTCAGTGGTAGGTAAAGTAATGGAAAGGGTACTGAGGGATAGGATTTATGAGTATCTGGAAAGGCACTGCTTGATTAGGGACAGCCAGCACGGATTTGTGAAGGGTAGGTCTTGCCTAACAAGTCTTATTGAATTCTTTGAGGAGGTGACCAAGCATGTGGATGAGGGTAAAGCAGTGGATGTAGTATACATGGATTTTAGTAAGGCATTTGATAAGGTTCCCCATGGTAGGCTTATGCGGAAAGTCAGGAGGCATGGGATAGAGGGAAATTTGGCCAATTGGATAGAAAACTGGCTAATCGGTCGAAGTCAGAGAGTGGTGGTAGATGGTAAATATTCAGCCTGGAGCCCAGTTACAAGTGGAGTTCCGCAGGGATCAGTTCTGGGTCCTCTGCTGTTCGTAATTTTTATTAATGACTTGGATGAGGGAGTCGAAGGGTGGGTCAGTAAATTTGCAGATGATACGAAGATTGGTGGAGTTGTGGATAGTGAGGAGGGCTGTTGTCGGCTGCAAAGGGACTTGGATATGATGCAGAGCTGGGCTGAGGAGTGGCAGATGGAGTTCAACCCTGCCAAGTGTGAGGTTGTCCATTTTGGAAAGACAAATAAGAATGCGGAATACAGGGTTAACGGTAGGGTTCTTAGTGAGGTGGAGGAACAGAGGGATCTTGGGGTCTATGTTCATAGGTCTTTGAAAGTTGCCACTCAGGTGGATAGAGCTTGTAAGAAGGCCTATGGTGTATTAGCGTTCATTAGCAGAGGGATTGAATTCAAGAGTCGTGAAGTGATGTTGCAACTGTACAGGACTTTGGTTAGGCCACATTTGGAGTACTGTGTGCAGTTCTGGTCGCCTCACTTTAGGAAAGATGTGGAAGCTTTGGAGAGGGTGCAGAGAAGATTTACCAGGATGTTGCCTGGAATGGAGAATAGGTCGTACGAGGATAGGTTGAGAGTGCTAGGCCTTTTCTCATTGGAACGGCGAAGGATGAGGGGTGACTTGATAGAGGTTTATAAGATGATCAGAGGAATAGATAGAGTAGACAGTCAGAAACTTTTTCCCTGGGTACAACAGAGTGTTACAAGGGGACATAAATTTAAGGTGAAGGGTGGAAGGTATAGGGGAGATGTCAGGGGTGGGTTCTTTACCCAGAGAGTGGTGGGGGCATGGAATGCACTGCCTGTGGGAGTGGTAGAGTCAGAATCTTTGGTGACCTTTAAGCGGCAATTGGATAGGTACATGGATGGGTGCTTAAGCTAGGGCAAATGTTCGGCACAACATCGTGGGCCGAAGGGCCTGTTCTGTGCTGTATTGTTCTATGTTCTATGTAATATAATTCAAAAAGGGCCACCATGTTCTGTGAAACAATTCCGTTTTCTGGCGCACCATACTCGTGAGGAAGTCCAGGGGGATGTGTTCCATGACTAACTTACGCCAGCTTGAGAGTCCCGAGGGATTCTCTGACACCCTCGCACAGAATGAAAGAATATTAAACAATTTCTTCCCACGTGCATCCAAAGAGGGAAGATTTGGAAGACCCAAAAGGAGGGACACTGGATCCAACTTAACCTCAGTTCCCAAAACCTCTTCCAAAATACTCGCTATGGCATCCCAATACCTGCGAAGTTTGTGGCATGACCACAAGCAATGAGTAAGAGTGCCAACCTCCATTTTACACTTGGGGCAATTTGGAGACAAGCCTGCCTTAAATTCCGCAAGCCATTCCGGTGCCAAGTGAGCCATGTGGAGTACCTTCAGTTGAATAGCCTGGGTCCTATTGCAAATTGAGATCATCCTCACATTTTCCCAGATATCCTCCCACATCTCTGATGAGATTTCCACCCCCAATTCTTGAGTCCAGGTTCTACATAGCTGTTCAATGTCTTTCAAAACATTACTTCCTAATAAGAGAGTGCTAACAGAGAGGGCACCCGTAGACTAGTGCACTCTCCTCTCCATGTCTGACTTGTAGGGACTAGCCATCAATGTAGTCTTTTTTTGTATGAAGTCTCTACCATGGAAGTAATGAGAGAGATCTCTCCTAGGTAGCTCGAACTTCTGACTCAGCTGCTCGAAGGACATCATGACCTCTCTGTCAAATAGATCTCCCGAACAGGAGATTCCTCTGGACTCCCAGAGCTTAAAGCCAGAGTCCATTGACCCCGGCTGGAATCCCAATATGCTCACTGTGGGAGTGAAAGGGAAAATTTTTTGTAAATTGCCCTCGCCCTACCACATCATTCTCCATTCTTTAAGTGTGTTTAGGATAATCGGGATTTTGCTGTGGTCCATAACAATTCTCATTTTTTTTAGATTAGATTAGATTCCCTACAGTGTGGAAACAGGCCCTTCGGCCCAACTAGTCCACACTGACCCTCCGAAGAGTAACCCACCCAGACTCATTTCCCTCTGACTAATGCACCTAACACTACGTGTAATTTAGCATGGCCAATTCACCTAACCGGCACATCTTTGGACTGTGGGAGAAAACCAGAGTACCCAGAGGAAACCCATGCAGCCACTGGGAGAATGTGCAAATTCCACACGGACAGTCGCCTGAGGCTGGAATCAACCCTGGGACCCTGGTGCTGTGAGGCTGCAGTGCTAACCACTGAGCCACCTTGCCACCTTTTGTCCATAAACAACAAATTAATGAGGGAGCATTTTGTCTGGGAGGCCTCAATGTCCAACCAGGTCCTGACAGGCCCATTCAGCCACACAGGATAGTAAAAAATTCAATTGGTATTTCTTAAAATCTGGAAAATCTATACACCCCCACTCCTGCGGAAGCTGCAATGTATCCAGCTTAAAAGACGCCACCTATGACACTAGATAAAAGATCCGAGCCAACTGTAAAGTCTGTGCAGTGTTTACCTTGGCAGCATCAAAGGGAGCATTCGCATGGGATATAATAAACGAGGAAGAACATTCATTTTAACCAGAGCTATTCTGCCCAACCAAGATATTGGAAGATCTTCCCAGCGCCGAAGGTCCTGCCTTATCTTCTCTAGCAATTTCACATAATTGGCTTTATATAATTGATTGAAGACCTAAATATAATTGATAAAAATACCTAAATACAGAAATCTCCCTCCCATGACCACCGAAAGGGGAAATGGGTTCCATCGCCAAAATTGGATATACTAGCATGGTCCCCCACAGGCATGCCCTCTGATTTCGTGAAATTAACTTTATATTCTGAAAACAAACCAAATAGATTACTCACTTGTATTAAGCAGGCCACAGATGTATTTGGATCAGTTAAAAAGAAAAGGACGTCATCTGGATAGAGGGTAATTTTATGCCTGCCTGACCCTACCTCGGGAGCAGTTATATTGGGATCCATCCAGTTGGCTTCCACCAGTGGCTCACTCACCAATGTAAATAATAGTGGTGAAAGAGGGCACCCTTGATGGCAGCCTCTGCCGACACTAAGCCTATCTGACCCCATACCATTAGTGAGAACCGCTGCTTTTGGGTCACTCTACAACACTGCCTCCCATTTGGCAAAAACATCTCCAAGACCAAACTGTTCCATAATGTAAAAGAGGTACGGCCACTCCACCCGACCAAACGCTTTCTCCTCATCCAGGAAGACTGCCAACCTGGAATCGCTCTTTGCTGGTAAAACTGGACCATATTTAGTACTCTTCTAATATTGTTAGCAGACCTATGACCCTTAATAAAACCCGTCTGGTCCTCCTTTACAATAAAAGGCAATACCCTCTCCAGCCCTAACACCAGCATTTTTGGCAGGATTTTAAAATCCATGTTCAGTAATGATATGAGCCTGTACGAACTGCAATCCTCTGGGGATTTTCCTTTCTTAAGAATAAAAGAAATATTTGCCTCTCTCAAAGAAGATGGGAGGCAGCCCTGACTGAATGAATAATTGTACATATCCAAGAGTGGCCCAGCCAGGAAGTCAACAAACTCCTTATAAAACTCACTCTGAAATCCATCTGGTCTGGGCACTTTACCATCCAGGAGCAGTCTCACTGCCTCCTGTACTTCCTGAATTGTCAGGGGGGCATTCAGAAAGGACACCTGCTCTGAGGTTACACCCGGAAGGTCCAGGATCTTAAAAAAGGATTCCAGCTTCATCATTCTGACCTCATGGTCCTCCGACCGGTTCAGCGCAAAATAAAACTTTCTAAATGCTACATTAATCTTTTTAGTATTGCAAGTAAGAGTACCAGCACTCGCTCTGATGATAAATTGGGGGCGATTCTTCTTTCTGGCCAAGTATGCTAGATATCTACCCGGTTTATCATCGTACTCAAATAATCTCTGTTTTGCAAAAGAGATTTCCCTCTTTGCTGTTTGGGTGAGTGCAGCATTCAAAGTAGCCCTAAGGGCTATAATCCGCTGCAATTTAATTATAGATGGTCTGTCAAAGTATGCTAACTCAGCTGCCTTCAGGCGAGCCTCGAGCAACGTTGCTGTTCTCCCCTCTGTCGCTTCCGAGTCGCAGAGTAAGAAATAATCAAACCCCGTGCATAGGTCTTAGCAATCTCCCACAGCAGTAATGGATTACTGGCCATACCTAAATTAATATTCCAAAAGATTTTAAACTCCCACGAAAAACACTCCATAAACATGCTATCTTTCAGGAGGAAGGGGTCCACATGCCAGTGCCAGAAGCCCATCCTGCCACATCCATATACAAAACCTCCATGTACACTGCCGCATGATCAGAAATGGCTATGTTCCCTATTCTGCAAGACAGCACCGAGTTCAAAAAGGTCAATGGGACAAAAAACATGTCAATTCTAGTACAGCACTTATGTGGATTAGAAGAAAAGGTAAAATCTCTACCTTCGGGGTGAAGACATCTCCACATGTCCACTAACCTCATTCCCTGTTCAGGTCCACCAACTGCCTGGATTGCGGAGACATACCCAGAAGTCCCCTAGGCATCCTGTCCACCTCGGGGTCAATAATACGATTAAAGTCTCCCCCTATAATTGTATGACGGACCCCAAGGGCTAGCAATCTAGAAAGTGCATCTGTTAAGATTTTAAGGAGATGTGCTGGGGGCAATATACATTCAGAATCCCATAATCCTCTCCATGTAATAAAGCTTTAAGAATTATGAATCGCCGGCACTCATCCTTAATTTAGCATAGCATTTGAAATGGGAGGTCCTTCTGGATGAGGTTAGCAACTCCTCTACTTTTCGAATTAAAGGATGAGAAAAACACCTGGCCAAATCCTCCCTGTTGCAACTTCAAATGCTCCGTTTCAGTTAAATGTGTTTCTTGTAACAAGGCTACATCAACCCTCTCTTTTTTAATCAGTAGGGAATCAAGGGTTATGAGGCAATCAAACAAAAATGAATTATCTATAGCTGTTGTGTTCTATGATTGCAGAAATCTGATAGAACATATTGGACTTACAGAGATATCAAAATTACTTACTGCTATTGAGACTGCGCTGGTGACTGCTCCGAGGTATCCCAAGATGAATTTAGACACAGGAGTTGGCTGTTGGGGGTAGTAGAGAGAATGATTGTATTAAACACCAGTTAGAAATACCACATCTGACTCAATAGTGCAACAACAAATTATACAAAGCCACATACTGCTTCACAGGAGGATTATAAAACAAGATATATCACTGAATGACATAAGGACATATTAGAGAAGATGACCAAAAGCTTGATCAAAGAAGGAGATACAGCGGTGGAGAGTAATAGGGAATAAACTCTGCCTGCCTTGTCTGAACCTTGGAAGCTCATACCTCTGTAAAAAAGGCCCTCACCATGTCTAGCTCAGCCAGACACAAATACCCCCGGGGTCACGTGACCAAACCTCCTGGGCTAACAGGCTCCACTGCTGAGCAGGCTCCCTTCACCCCAGCTACACAGCCAGGGAGTACTCTAAGAGGCAGTGGCAGGGAGAGGAAGATTTATTGAGGGCACTTTGGTGGCACCAGTGACAATGTACAGGGCAACCTCAATTATCCAAACGGCATGGGCGGGGAGTATTTTGTTTGGATAATCGAATGTTCGGATAACACTGTTTACCCAAGCATTGGGACCTTGAGAAATTGTTCGGATAATCGGAAATTCGGATAACTGATGTTTGGATAACTGAGGTTGTACTGGACTGTGCATTACGTGGCATTTTGTTTTTATAAATAGCACAGCTTTAACCTTACATTTGGTTCTTTGTGTGTCTGAGTAGTATCAATTATAGTTGTTCCAGCATGAAGCATAACCCCACAGCCAGACTGAATGTATCATTGATCAATTTCTGTGTTGAGGGCCTGCTGCAGCATTGAGAAGGAAGAGGGACAAGATGCTTGCTGGGCTTGGGTGTGCAGACACCATTGGCTTTGCCCTACAACATCCTAGTTCTTTCCCTTTGCCTCTGTTTAGAAGTGTTGGTGTGAATGAATTGGTCAGCAATGTCTGGGTCAAAAGGTTCACTGCAAACCCAGATCAATGCATTAGGATGGCTAGAGATTCGGGATCACACAGGCCTGCACCCTGTACCATACGTAGGTCTGTTTATAGTGCTGTTTCATTTTAAAAATCCTCACATCAGTAGATCTTGCAGCCTCCCCCATCCCCATGGTTGAGACACTTAACGTCACCCACTCCAAGTATTGTCATAGTTATTTTCTTCTCCATTTCACACTTCCATTTTCAACTTAATGGAAGGCAAGTGGCTTGTAGCCTCCACCTCAACTTGTTGCTGAGTCTCCAAAAATCCAAATCCCTTTCCTGCTAGCCCTTCCAGAAATCTTCATCAGCTTTGCACCTTTCCATGACTTCACTTGATCTGCCTACTTGAGTCTGCACCGGTCCATTTTTCTCCCTCTGGCATATGAGGTGACTATGGTAGGTATAGTCATACACTATTCCCTTCTTCTTGACCATGGAGGATTGCATCTTCCACATGAATCCCTTCCAATCCATTCTTTACCGTCTTCTCTCTTGCAGATAATGTACACACTGTCCCATGCTTCTCCTCCCCCCCCCGTTTCTCAACTGTGCCTGTTTCCTGCAGACCCCAATAACTTGGCAGTGGACCCTTGTCCACTCACTATTCTCCTTTCCCCTTAATTCCTCTGGATGGATATAGCAGGCTGGCTGTGGCTCACCCCCTCAAACGATCTAACAGGACAACCCCAGACATGAAGTAACTAGATGCATGACTTATGGCTGTACATCTTCTCAATCACCTAACCCTGGTCTGTTTCCTATTGACTATCAATTTCCCAAGGACAGACCATGATCCACTCCCTGGACTGCAGAGACACTGATTCTTTGACTGAGAACACTGTCATCGGATGCCTGAACCCTACTAATCCCCTGGACTGGTATCGGGGACTGGTATCGACGTTTCTGGCAAAAGCCCTTCATCAGAAATGGAGGCAGGGAGCCTGCAGGGTGGACTACTCTGCTAAGACTTTGAGACATTGGTCAGCGATGTCTGGGTCAAAAGGTGCACTGCAAACCCTGATCAATGCATTAGGATGGCTAGAGATTCGGGATCACACAGGCCTGCATCCAGTACCATATGTCGGTCTGTTTATATTGCTGTTTCATTTTAAAACCCTGCTTGATTCCACATACATTGTGTTTGCTATGTACACTGTTGGCACATGGTATAGCTGTGAGACTGACATAACACACTGCCATAAAGCAAGATGCTTGTCCCCAATAGAGTGACCGGTCAGGCAAGTGTCTTGTCCTATAACTGCACAAATTGGTATAGCAAAGCAAGCAAAGGCTAAGCACTGATTGAGTGAGCATGCAGACAGGTGCTAAGGGAACAAGGGCTAACAGAACAAGTGAATAGCCCTGAGATGCAGCTTGGTCCATGAACTGGGTTGCTGTCTACACACGCTAACAGTCCCTGCTGTAGCTTTCCAATGCTGGTGTGCCCTATGTCTATGCTTCCTCAGCAGCCTGCAAGAGTATTGGAAATGCACCATAATGATCATGAGGAATTGGCAAAAGCCAGATAACAATTTTTCTTTAATTAATTTCAAAGGGCCTCTGATTTCATGATGGAATATTAACTCGAAGGGAGTGAACAGAGTAGATTAATTTGGGGCATCTCTAATGGCAAACAACATGAATGGGATACCTTTATCCCAATCATTCAGGTAATCCTGACAGTATGATCTCAACATGGCCTTCAAGGTCTGATGCCACCTATCTATAGCTCCCTGGGATTCGGGATGATACACACCGGATTCAAAGTGCTGTATACCTAATCATTCCCAAGAACAAACTGAATTCCGGGAACAGACACTCCGTCAATCACTCCCACTGTAACTTCCCCAGTCTTGAGTTGGCACTCCAAACTGATCTTATAGGGGAATGCTAAATTTCTGTCCATCTATCCCACAAATTACCACACTCTCGGGTAACAGGTCAGAAAGAGAGCATATTTGCTCAGCCCTTACTATCAGCAACTGGTTAGATCCTGTATCTCTTAAAATTGTAACTTCTTGTCCTTCTCCCCCTGTTCTTTCGGAATAAACTTCACCCATAGAGGCAAATTCTTTGTAGCCTGCTCCTGTCTAGGCTGTGCATTCTCCTGCAGCTCCTCGGCTCTTCTTGGGGTCTCCTTTACTACCTTCACTAATGTCACTGGCTTAGCTTCTTTTACCACATCATTCCCCACAGTGCCTTTCTTTAATGATCGGCACTGTGACTTTATGTGTCCCACTTTACCACAGTGAAAACGCCTGAGGCCTTTCACCTCCTTTCCACCTTCTTGGGCTTTTTTTTTATCCTGTGGTAAATTCTTACCAGTGCTCTCAACTCTTGGTTTCGTAGTGTAGGATCTCGCCTTCTCTCAACTTCTATCCCACACAGGACAAAATTCTGGCCAGAAGCTTGTGTACCAACATGTACTCATCTGCTAATTCTGCTGCCCTTCTCACTTCCTGAATTTTCTGTTCCTCCACATGAATTTTTACCATCTTTGCAAGTGAGTTTTTAAACTCCTCCAGCAGAATAATGGCTCTTAGAGCCTCAAAGGTCCTTTCTACTTTCAAAGCATGCACCCATTGATCAAAATGACTGTTTAATTCTTTTGAACTCAACATAAGTCTGACCTGATTCCTTCTTTGTGTTTCTGAGCCACTGTTTCTATGCTTCTGGTGTTCATTCATAAGCACTTAAAATAGCCTGGGTAACCTCTTCATAATCTCTTGATTCCTCATCTGAAAGTGCGGCAAATACCTCACCTACTCTGCCTACCAGTTTAGTCTGAACTAGCATTTCCCATAAATCCTCGGACCACTCCATCTGCCGAGCCAAATTTTCAAATGAAGTAAAGAAGGCTTCAACATATTTCTCATAAGTATGTGGCAGAGTTTTGACATATTTATATATATCACTAACTCCTCTTTTCATCTCCATCCTGTTAACTTGACTTTGCTGACTAAATCGCAACTTCTCAAGTTCAAATTCTCTCTCCCTTTGTGCTCTCTCTCTTTAAAACTCGGAACCTTCTCTCTCTCTCTCTCTTTTTCCTCTCTCTCTCTGTCTCCCTTTGTTTATCTTCTAACTCCATTTTCCTCAATTGTAATTTAAGTTTTTCTACCTCTACTGTACTTGTCTGATTCTCTGACACAGCTAAGTGTTTGAAGTAATTCCTTTACAATTTCAGCTTTAGTTTTGACCTTGGTTAAACCCAAATCTAACTTATTTGTTAATTCTAAAAGTTTGGCCTTTTTCTTTTCTTCTAAACTTTCTTGACAAATTTGAGAATCATCTTCAAATCCCAGAAATTTTAAAATCCATTTCTGTCACTTTCAATTTAACCAACCACAAGTCACTGAAATTAAACAAACTGTCTCACACCAACGTTTTATTTAAAGATCTAGGACACTAATCTGCAAGTGTTTAAATCAGCCGGGAATTTTCGTATCCCCAAATCTATTCAAATCTGTCTAAACCAGTTCAAATCCTGATGACAAGCCCTCACACTGTTACAACACAGGGTAAACCCTCCTGCTTAATTTAAACTAGCAACACAGAAAAGAATTATCCCGTACAGTAATCCGCGAAAATTCAAGAGGCTAAGTACTATTTAAGGTAAAAATTAACAGCTTTATTTCTTAAAGTATAACAGAGAATAATTAGCTTACAACTATTTACAACTCCTTCCTCTAACCTATCTTTTAATTTCCCCTCTACAATACTGGTCTGATAAAAATCCTGATTAAGATTTACAAAAACAAAACTTCTTATCTCAAAACCAGGCAGCTTTTGGTTCTTTTCTGTATTCCTGTCTTATTTTCTTCTTCTTGAGGATTCTGCTTCACAGGTTACAGATTGATGTAGGTTCCTTTTCGATAGCTATTTTTTGGGCAGTCTTTACATGCTGGTGGCTTGGCAGTTCGCCTCCCAACTGTTCAATTTTCTCTGGTCTTATACCCCCAAAGCATTGGATTATGTCACTGGCTTTTAAGGTTATCAATATACGCAATTCAAACTTGATTGGAGGTTGATATTTCAGGGTATAATTTAAACTGATTGGCTGAATTTGAATTTGTTGCTGTCTCCAGGCAACCAGCTAACCAAGTTGTTTGACCAAATGTTACTTTTTTTTCAGAACACTTGGTGCTGTCAGGTAGTTCTTCTAGCTTTTAACTTCCTTAAAGGTACAGTATACCCACATCTTCATAACATTAACAAGAAATAATCTCCCTTAATTGGCGACTTGCTGCTGCATAGTGAGAAAAATCACCTCGCCGCTTATCAAAAAGATGACTGTGGCAGCAGGGTAGAAAGTGTTCGGGCTCTCTGCCTGTATGTTCCCACTCACTTGGCTAGCCGTATTCTTCTTCATTCTTCATTTTTTGTTTTGTTTCTTTTGTAGGAAAGTTCACCTTTTCTTCTTTTCTCCAGCTCCAGGGTGAAGGAATGCAGTTGTGAGGGCGTCCAGACGTCCTTTCCTTGTGGCCATTGTGGCCGTAGTTTTATCAAAGGCTTCATCGTCAGTGGGTCTGGTCCATTCCTTGTAGCGGTGGTGCAGTGGTTTCTGTTGTGCCATATGTGGTTCTGGTCCATTCCTCGTGCCTATGGTGGCAATGTGGCAGCTCTGGGCTGTCACTGAAGTGGTAATGCTTGAGTGATGGTTTCAATGTTTACACCTTAGTGGTCCAGTCTGACCCTCTTTGTTAAGGCAGCAATGCAGTGGTTTTGGTGTTGGCTTCAGTGGTGGTAGTGTGGTGGGTCCGGTTTGGAAATCCTTGCTTTGGTGACCTCATGGACAGCTTTGATGGCAGTGTCCCATAGCCACTCCATAAACCCAGGAGCCGTGGAGGGAACAAAAGATAAACTTTGCCCGAACTTTGTCTCAATTATTTCTTTTTATAATTTCTGTAATTAAAATGGCGCCAAATTATGGCGACTAATACACATCTCACTGTATTTTTGTAAATACAAGTGACAATTAATTGCTGTTCTATTCTAACATTGAGTTATAGAGCTATACAGCACGGAAACAGACTCTGCGGACCAACTCCTCCATGTCGACTGGTTATCCTAACATAATCTAGTCTCATTTTCCGCTTGGCCCATATCCCTCTAAACCCTTCCTATTCATAGACCCATCCAGGTGCCTTTTAAATGTTGTAATTGTACCAGCCTCCACCACTTCCTCTGACAGCTCATTCCATACATGAAAACGTTGCCCCTCAGGTCGCTTTTAAATCTTTCCCCTCTCACATTAAACCTACGCCCTCTAGTTTTGGACTCCCCTGCCCCGGCAAAATATCTTGTCTATTTACCCTATCCATGCCCTTCATGATTTTATAAACCTCTATAAGGTCACCCCTCAGCCTCCAAAGTTCCAGGGAAAATAGCCCCAGCCTATTCAGCTTCTCCTTGTATCTCAAACCCTCTAAACCTGGCAACATCCTAGTAAATCTTTTCTGAACCCTCTCATGTTTCATAACATCCTTCCTATAGCAGAGAATTGCATGCAATATTCTAATAGTGGCCTAACCAATGACCTGGACAACCATAACATGACCTCCCAACTTCTATACTCAATGCACTGACCAATAAAGTAAAGCATACCAAACACCTTCTTCACTATCCTATCTACCTGGAACTCCACTGTCAAGGAACCATGGACCTGCAATCCAAGATCTCTGATCAGCAACACTCCCCAGGACTTTACCATTAAGTGGATAAGTCCTGCTCTGATTTGCCTTTCCAAAATGCAACATCTCCCATTTATCTAAATTAAACTCCATTTGTCACTCCTTGGTCCATTGGCCCATCTGATCAAGATCCTGTTGTACTCTGAGGTAACCTTCTTCGCTGTTCACTACACCTCCAATTTTGGTGTCATCTGCAAACTTACTAACTATACCTTTCTATGTTCACATCCAAATCATTTATATAAATGATGAAAAGCAGTGGACCCAGCACTGATGACCGATCTTCTATATGAACGCCACTTTCCTGCTCTCTGCTGTAAACTCATTGATTCTCCTACTCCTCAAACATCTGCAGATTTCATGCTTAAATATACTCAGTGACTGAGTTCTGTGTGCCTCAGATCTTTGCGATTGGAAATTCTAAACATTCTCTTCTGTGAAGAAATGTTTCCTCAGTTTTAAATGGCCAAAACCTTATCATGGAAGTATGGCCAAGGAAAAGAGTGTCCAGCAAAAAATACAGAAGATGTTGTAAGGTACTAAAGTGGGGATTTGCATTAGAAACACTGGAACAAAGGCCTTTCAAATCCATCTTACCTTTGTTGCGTTTCTGTTTGCATAGTTCACACAGGCATTGTGACTCTGGTTCAACCACTACAAAAATTTAAAAAAACAATCATCAATGCATACAAATTGTCAACCAAGGACGTAGTCAACAATCCATTATTGAGAAATAATCTTACCTACGCCTGAATCAGTGAGAGAAAAGGAAAGATATACAGACTAGCAAACTTTAGGCTCTGATTCCTGTTGAGTTTGTCCATATTAATCCATATGACAACTGGCCTGAGCAGAAAAACTGAAAACCAGCAGGTGCTCCCTTCCTTAATTCTTATCCAATGATCCATGACCTGTCAAAGAATTAGCAATGCTGCCCCAATGATCAGAGAGCTCACGAATTCAAAATACCCAGGTTTACATTAGAATGGCCATTTTGATATTCAAAGACCATAAAAGTAGAAGGAGTAGCCATTTGGGCCTACGAAGCTGCTTCACCATCTTGTTACTCAGTTACATCATTCTGCACTATCCAAAATTCCTTGGGTTCTTAGAACCATAAAGATTTGTTGATATTTGTCTTGAACAGACTCAACAACCGAGCATTTGGGGTGGCATGGTGGCTCAGTGGTTAGCACTGCTGCCTCACAGCGCCAGCAACCAGAGTTCGATTCCCGCCTCGGGTGACTGTCTGTGTGGAGTTTGCACATTCTCCCTGTGTCTGCATGGGTTTCCTCCGGATGCTCCGGTCTCCTCCCACAATCCAAAGATATGCAGGTTAGGTGAATTGGCCATGCTAAATTGCTCATAGTCAGGGGTAAATATAGTGTAGGAGAATGGGTCTGGGTGGGTTACTCTTCGGAGGGTCGGTGTGGACTTGTTGGGCCGAAGGGCCTGCTTCCATACTGTGGAGAATCTAATCTAATCTAATCCCTGGGGCCTTATAGTAGAGGATTCCAAAGGTACACAACACTTTTTCTCTTCATCTCAGCCCTAAATGGCCAACCGCCTATCCTGAAAATGTGACTAGTTACCTCAGACATCTTGTGCAACCCGAGCAGTGTGGCTTGGACTGTGAGAAGATGGGAATTAAGTGAGAGAGGGAGTTCGAGTAAGGGGCAAGTGAGGAGATACTCCTCTCTTTTTTGACTTTTATCACCAAATAATGAAACAGAGTTTGATTTTACTTCAGTAGAGGTGAAAAACAAGTATACGCCCCTCTTCCACACAAAAATACAACAGTAAAGCTAAACCAATTCTGCTAACAAATAAAAAAGTTAAAGATTGCATTTGTCAAAGCAAGTGGCTTCAAAGGTTTCCACAAAATGTTTTAACCCCAACAATTAGGACCAATTTATAATTCAACACAGGATAACCATGAAATGGATGAAAAGGGAAAAAAGAATATTAATACAAGTGAGTGAGGAACAGAAAGTAAGCTTTCTAAGTATTCTGTTATATGTTTATTGTAGACTATAGCATTTTCCCCATTACTGATGCAAGGCTAACTGATTTGTAATTCACTGAGTTTTCTCTCCCACCTTTGTTAAACAGTGAAGTTATATTTGCCATCCTCTAATTTATACTGCTTAGGGTGGCATAGTACGGCTTAATGGTTAGCACTGCTGCCTCACACTTCCAGGGGCCTAGGACTGATTCCACTTTTGGGTGACTGTATGGAGTTTGCACGTTTTCCCTGTGAGTGCGTGGGTTTCCTCCAGGTGCTCTGGTTTCCTCCCACAGTCCAAAGATGTTCAGGTTAGGTGGATTGGCCATGCTAAGTTGCCCATAACATTAAAGGAATGTGTAGGCTAGGTGAATTAGCCAAGGTAAATGTTAGTTTATGTACATCTGGGGAATGTTATTTGAAGGGTCGGTGAAGAGTCATTGGGCAGAATGGCCCCTTTTCACATTGTAAGGATTCTGTGCTCCCGAGTCTGTAAAATATTGGAAGATGACCAGCAACACCTCCAATATTTCCCTTTCATAATCAGGGAGGCAGAGTAGCAGGCCCTGAGGATCTATAAGTCTTTAGTTTAAATTCAATTAATAGTTCTGGAATTGAAAAATAATCTCAGAATAGTGACCATCATTGATCATTGTAAAAACCTATCTGGTTTGCCAATGTTCTCACCTGATCTGGTTGCTTTGTGACTTCAGTTTCACAGCAATATAGTTGTCTCTTTAGTGCCCTCTGGACTGGCCTGCCAAGTCATTCAGTTGAATGGTAATTAAGGGTGGGCAACATATGTTGGACTTGTTGATAATATTCATTATCCATGAAAGAATAAAGTACAAGAAATTCAATGGGTATTGGAATGTTCTACCTGAGAGGGCTGTGCAAGTTCAATCACTGAGTCAAGTTCAAATCAAACACCGTTAGATATTTGGGTACAAATGATATCAAGCGATATGGAGATAGCCCAGGAAAATGGCATGGAGATGATCAGCCATGATCTAACTGAATGGCAGAGCAAACTCAATGGGGTTGAATGGCTCTATTCCTGCTCTTAAATTCCTAATTGCATTCCAACAAGAGTAGGCACCTTGTGGGAGGCAGAAGGGGAGGGGTTGACTTTTCTAAGTAAAGACAATGAACAGCGATTGCATTTATTAGTTTAGTTACATCCTCAAAGAATTCCAGTGAATTAATTAGGCATGACCTGCATTTCATAAACCACGTTGGCTTGGATTTATTGCCATTACAAGTTAATTGCTTCCTTTTTAATAGACATCAATGTTTTTCCTACTGTACATGTCAAACTAATAGCCCTATTATTGCTTTGACCTCTTTTCAATAGAAGCACTGGAATCTCAAATATTTTCAATTATCTGTTACTAAGTTCTATGAGAAGTGGAAAATTTCAACTATGGGTCAGCTTTTCTCCATATCAATTCACTATTCCTGTGTGCATTCCGTCTGCTCTGCCTCATGAATATTTGAGGATTTTATTCGACCTTTTAGGTGCTGACCTTTGTACTCTTCACAACTCCGCAAATGGTACACCTCACTGAGTGAGATGCTGTGAATTAAATATTGCATTCCAGTCACACTTCTTCAACTCTTCCATTTAATTTATTCAAACTTACTGCGCTTCCAATAACGTGACCTCTAAGGGCTCATGTGTCTCACTGTTCAGGTGGACAACTTATGAATGTCCCTAATGTCTCAAATTCAAATTGATTTTTTTTCTATGTTACTGTTAGCTACTTATTTACAAAATTGCCATCCAGAAAGAAAAGTAGCCCATATGCCATGAGTTGTTCTGCCATTCAGTTGGCCAATCTGTATTCAACTTTATTTACTCGCCTTGCTTCTTTAATCCTTCATATCCTTGTCCAGCTGATGTCTGTCAAGTTTCATTTGATGCTCAGTCTCAACAGTTCTGGGGTAGAGAGTTCCATGTTTTCACTGTCCTCTCTTCGAAAAGGTGCTTCTTGGTTCAATCTAAGCAATTTAGCTCAGATTAAATTTTAAAATTACCTTATTCTGAATTCCCATAATTGGAAGAAACACTTCCTTTCTAACTAGCCCACTAACCTGTAAATTCCAGAGGGGAGTCAAGAGTGTGGTGCTGGGAAAGCACAGCAGGTCAGCAGCATCTGAGGAGCAGGAGAATTGACGTTTCGGGCATAAGCCCTTCATCAGGAAGATGAATCCAGAGGGGAGGTGAGAATGAATTTGCTCGACATCAAGGCTACATTTGACTAAGTCTTATTTCAAGGAGCCCAATTAAAATTAGAGCCAATAGGAATCAGGGATAAACTCTCTGCTATTTGGAGTCATATCTGGCACAAAAGAAGATGGTTGTGGTTATTGGAGATCAGTCATCTCAGCTTAAGGACATTTCTGCAGGAGTTTTGCAGGGCAGTGTCCTAGGCCCAACTATCTTCAGCTGCTAATTCAATGACTGTTTGTCCATTATAAGGTCAGAAGTAGATATAATTGCTGATGATTGTTAAGCATCATTGAAGACTCTTCAGATACTGAAGCAGGCCATGCCCAAATGCAGCAACATCCAGAACTGGGTTGACAAGTGACAAATATTCACACCATGCAAATGTCAATCAAGGATCATCAACGAATGGTATCACCATCATTGAATCTGTTGTCAATATTCTGAGTGTTACCATTGACCAGAAACTCAACTGGACTCACCGCTTAAACACAGCAGCTACAAGAGCAGATCAGAGGCTAGGAATACTGTGGCAAGTAACTTGCCTCCCGAAAGCATACCCACCACCTACAAGGCACAAATCAGGAGTGTGGTGTAATACTCTCTACTTGCCTAGATTAGTACAGCTCCAAAAGATTGACACCGTCCAAGACAAAACAGCCCATTTAATTGGCACCATATGCACAAATGTTGTCTCTGTAGGGGCAGTGTGTGGCATCTGCTCGATACACTGCAGAAAATAATTACGGCTCATTTGAAAGTATCTGTACATGAGTTACACCATCCAGAAGAAAAAGGTCAGCAGATACATGAGAACACCACTACTTGCAAGGTCCCCTCCAAGCCATTCACCATCCTTCTTTGGAAATATATCACTGTTCCTTCAGTGTTATTGGGTCAAAGTCCTGGAACTCTCTCTCTAACAGCATTGTGGATGTACCTGTACCAAATGAACTGCTGTGGTTAAGGCAAAGGGATGGGCAATAAATGCTGGACAAGCCAGTGACACCAACATTCCCTGAATAAAAAAAACTCCTTTAAATGCTCAAACATCTATTACCTCAGCACTTTTTTTATATCTAACTACTAGTAAATCATAAAAATGGATATGAACTTTGCAAAATACTCAACATATACTACAGTCCATTCTTTCAGACCAAAGTTTTGTCAGGAAGCAACATTTTTAAGAGATATATTTAATGACATAGGAAAACATACAAGTTGAAGGAGCCTCTTGATCAATTTCAGGATTAAAATTGGAGAGAATCTAGGTGCCCATAGCTGCCAGTTGTGGAAGGTGATGGATAACAATTACACAAGAAACATTTCATACATTAAAGCAGATTGTGTTAAGTTGCTACTCCTTCTGTTACTGGTACACTGAAAAAAACCCTCTTTTTTTACTCTTACGAGCTATTTTTTAGTATCTCCCAAACTTACAAACATCAGCTGACAAGGGAAGTAGTGCGTGGGAACGCCATCACCTTCAAATACCCTTCCAAGTCAAGCATCGTTTCAACTTGGAAATATAATTGCTGTCCTTTCAAACATCACTGGGTCAAAATCCTGAACTCTGTCAACAAAATTGCAGATATCTTTTTTAAATTCATTCACAGGATAAGAGCATCACTGGCTAGGCCAACATTTAGTACCCATTCCTAATTGCCCAGTGGTTAGTTAAGAGTCAACAATATTGCTGTGGGTCTGGTGTCACATGTAACCCTGACCAAGTAAGGGTGGCAGCTTCCAGAATATTAGTGAACCAAATGGGGTGTTTCACCAATAATTGGCAATGGATTCATGGTCATCATTAGACTCTTAATTCCAGATTTTTATTGAATTCAAATTCCACCATCTGCAGCAATAGGATTTGAACCCAGGTCCCCAGATCATTACCTGGGTCCCTGGATTAACAGTCTAGTGATAATACCACTAGGCCATCACCTCCCCCCAGACAACAGGATAAAATTACAACAGGATATTGATTGATTAGGTAAATGAACAAAGCTATAGCAGGTATATTTTAATACAAGCAAGTATAAGGTTATCTGTTTCTAACCGAGAAAGGATAGATCAGTGTATTTTTAAGAAAGCACAAAATTATATACAGTGAGTGTTCAATGAGATTTGGATAGCTCTTTAAAATGCCATGAACAGGTGGAGAAAATAGTCAAAAAGGCTAATGGAATGCTGGCTTTCATATCTAAAGAGCTGCAGCATAGCAATGCAGATGTTATGCTGCAGTTGTACAAAACCCTAGGTGGACCCAACTTAGAGTACTGTGAGCAGACCTCAGCATCACACCTTAGGAAGGGTGGCTTTGGGGCGAATTCAGCGCAGGTTGCAAAGATGATACCTGGACTTCAGGGGTTAAGTTTTGAGGAGAAATTACACTAATTAGGCTTTTATTCTCTAGAATTCTAGAAGGTTAAGGGGTGATCTATTTGATGTACTTAGAATATTAACAGGGAAAGACAAGGTAGATAAAGATAAACTATTTCCACAGACAGAACACTCTGGAAGCAGGGGACACAGTCTCAGGGCCAGGCTATGCTGGAAAGTACTTCTACACAAAAAGAGACATGGAGGTTTGGAACTCTCTTCCTCAAACAATAGTCAATGTTAATTCAATTGTCACATTTAAATCTGAGGGAAATAAATTATTATTAAGCAAGAGTATCAAAGGATATGAGCCCAAGGCAAGCATATGGAATTAGACCACAGATTGGCCATGATTTTATGGAATGACGGAATAGGCTTGAATGGTCTACTCCTGTTTCTATGTTCTGAAAACACCAATGATATCAGAGGGAATTGGATGCTATCTCTCTGTAGGATACATAGCTCCTGTTTAAAGTGCATTCTAAAAACATTTTCATTCAGCATGGTTTGTAAATTAGGGAAGTTTCCCAAACAGTCTTGTCCCATTTTCATTTTAGTGTAGTTACAGTGCATCTTCAGTCCTTTTAAAAAAACTGTCACATCACTCACCGCCTCCCCAATAACACAGCCTTTGTTCTCTGCCACTCATCACTTTCTTCCCTCATTCTTCCCTCTCGTGGCCTTCCACCCTGACCTTCATGTTTTTAGCATCTATGAACCCTCCTGTTTGACCGATCTTACTTGTTGCCTTTCCCGTTTTAACTTCCCTCTGACAACTAGCATACCTCTTCCCTCAACTTGTCTGGAGTTTGGAAGAGCAACGGATGATTTGACTGAAGTTTAAAAGATCCTGAATAGTCTTGACAAGATAGACATAGAAAGAATGTTTGCTTTTGTAGGTCAGTGAAGAATTAGGGGCACTGTTGAAAAAATAAGGGCCACCTTTTCAGGAGGGGAGTTTTTTTTTCCCTTAGAGGGCTGTGCGACTTTGGAACTCCACTTCAGATGGTGGGGAGGCAGATACATTGAATATTTTTAAGGCGGAGGTAGATAGTTTCTTGTTAGACAGGGGGATTAAAGGTTATCGAGGGTTGAGTGTGCAAGGCCTGGAGTATTGTTGAGAGTGTGGTGTTGGAAAAGCACAGTAAGTCAGGTGGCATCCGAGGAGCAGAAGAACTGACGTTTCTCGCATAAGATTCCTCATGAAGGGCTTATGCCCGAAACATCAATTCTCCTGCTCCTCAGATGCCACCTCACCTGCTGTGCTTTTCCAGCACCACGCTCTTGACTCTGATCTCCAGCATCTGCAGTCTTGACTTTCTCCTGGAGTACTGCGTACAGTTCTGGGCACATTATAGGAAGGTTGCAAATGCACTGGAGAGAGTTTAGAAGAGGTTTATAAGACTGGTTCCTGGGATGAGATACTTCAATTGTGAGATAAGATGGAAAATTTGAAACTGTTTTTGTCCAAGTGAGAGGCGAAGAGGAGATTTGGTGGAAACTTTTAAAATCATGAGGATTGTGGAAAGATTGGATTGGGAGAACACTCATAAATGCATTGAGAACCTAAGGGCACAGCTGTAGTGTTTTGCAAAAAAAGCAAATGAGATTTGTGAAAAGACTTTTCTTGTAGTGAGTATTAGGATCTGGAATGCACTGTCTGGAATTATGGTGGAGAAAGATTCAATCGCGGCATTCAAGAGGACACTGATTATTTAAACAGCAAAGATCTGCAGGGTTACAGGGAAAAGGCAGGAGATTGGCATTGTTAAAATGCAGACAGCTAGCCATGGTAGGCCAAATCACCTTCTTCTGCACCTTAACAGTTTTGCAATTCTGTGATTCATTTATGACTGGTTGTAGCAGTATTGCAGAACTTTGGCCATATTTGTGGTTTAGCATGCTTATACTCTTATGTTTTACCTTCACCAGGATGGCAGCTTTTTTTTTTACAAAGAACAGATTCTACCTTGTATGCTCTCTTGCTGTTCTTCGTACACCAGTACTGAACCCCCAGTTTGATCATGATGGTAGAGTGGGGGGTACACTGGAAATGAGATTACCAAATGTAATTCAACACAATATTGCTAGCACTGATGGTCCAACTCACCTCGTAGATGGTAAAAATAAATAAAGACAATGTACGACTGAGCACCAAATAACTCTTAGCTCCTTCAGTAATCACTGTTTACCAGTAGATGTCACTTTCTGCAATAAGAAAACCCACCAAAAACGGATGCTGGAAATCAGAAACAAATACAGAAATTGTAGGAAAAACTCAGTTCTGAAGAAGGGTCATTGGACTCGAAACATTAACTCTACTTTCTCTCTGCAGATGCTGCCAGACCTGCTAAGTTTTTGCAGCAATTTCTATTTCTGTTTCTCATTTTTGACATTAGACAAGATATTGGTTCAAGAAGCAGAGATGGGTATCCACAATGACCTATCTTTGCAATTCACAGATGCAGTCACATTGGTTGTTGAGGTTCTTCCATTATTTGGGGTTCAATTAATATTTTGGACTTATCCTTTATATTTCCTCTTTTTATTGTTAAATCAATAATAAGCCATTCTGTGAGGAAGAGAATATTAATGGGGGAGGGGAGGTTAACCAGATATCAGTCATTGGTAATCCATTAAAAAGAGACAATTACGCAGAACTTAGAATTGCACGGTAAAGTAGTTATGAGTCAGCATGGCTTTGTCAAGGGGAGGTCATACTTGACAAATTTGTTACAATTCTTTAAAAAATAACAAACAAGTCAGACAAAGGAGAGCCAAAAGGTGTGATCTATTTGGATTTCCAGAATGTCTTTGACAAGGTGTCACACAGGAAGTTGTGAAATAAGATAAGATAAAACTTGGCTGACCACAGAAGTAAGACTGACTGGTCTGTAATCGCCAGAAATTTCCCTACTCCCCTTGTTGAAAAGAGGAACAACATTCGCCTCCTTCCAATCCTCCAGTACAACTCCCATGGAGAGTGAGGAGGCAAAGGTCTTCGCCAGTGGTTTAGCAACCTCCTTTCTCTCTTCCCGGAGCAGCCTACGATACATCTGGTCGGGCCCTGGGTACTTACCAATCTTAATGTTTGACAAAATTTCCAGCACATCAACTTCAGCAATCTAGATCTTGTCAAGCCTGTATTCCAGCTCCTCAAAGTTCTCATTCACAAGGTCCCTTAGTGAAAACTGACGCACAAATCATTCAGGGCTTCTATCTGCTCAGACTCCTCACACAAGTTCCCTACGCTATACCTGACCAGCCCTACCTTCTCCCTGATCATTCTCTTACTCCTCATATATGAATAAAATGCAAGTTCTTTGAGGAGGTGACAAGACAGGTTGATGAAGGTTGAGCAGTGGGTGTGGTGTACATGGACTTCAGAAAGGCATTTGATAAAGTTCTCCATGGTAGACTCATTCATAAAGTCAGAAAGTATGGGATACAAGAAGGTTTGGCTATCTGGATTCAGAATTGGTTGGCTGACTGAAGGCAGAGAATGGTTGGAGATGAAAATTATTCTGCCTGGAGTGCATCCGCAGGGCTCTGTTCTTGAGTGTCTGCTCTTTGTAGTTTTTATAAATGACTTGGATGAGGAGGTTGAGGAGTGGGTTAGTAAATTTGCAGATGACACAAAGGTTGGAGGTGCCATTGAGAGTATCAAGGGCTATTAGGGGGCGGCACGGTGGTTAGCATTGCTGCCTCATAGCACCAGAGACCCGGATTCAATTCCTTCCTCAGGCGACTGACTGTGTGGAGTTTGCACATTCTCCCCGCGTCAGCGTGGGTTTCCTCCAGGTGCTCTGGTTTCCTCCCACAAGTCCAAAAATGTGGAGGTTAGGTGAATTGGCCATACTAAATTGCCCGTAGTGTTAGGTGTAGGGGAATGGGTCTGGGTGGGTTGCGCTTTGGCAGGTCGGTGTAGACTTGTTGGGCCGAAGGGCCTGTTTCCACACTGTAAGTAATCTAATCTATTGCAGGCTGCAGCGCGACATAGACAGGATGCAGAGCTGGGCTGAGAAATGGCAAATGGAGTTCAACCTGGATAAATGAAGTGGTGCATTTTGGAAGATCGAACTCGAATGCTGAATATAGGATTAAAGACAGGATTCTTGGCGGTGTGGAGGAACAGAGGGATCTGGGTGCGCAAGTATATAGATCTCTCCAAGTTGCCACCCAAGTGAGTAGGGTTGTTAAGAAAGCATATGGTGTTTTAGCTTTCATTAACAGGGGGATCGAGTTTAGGAGCCGCGAGGTTTTACTACAGCTCTACAAGTGCCTTGTGAGGCCACACTTGGAATATTGTGTCCAGTTCTGGTCGCCATACTATAGGAAAGATACAGAGGCTTTGGAGAGGGTACAAAGAAGGTATACCAGGATGCTGCCTGGACTGGAGGGCTTGCCTTATGAAGAGAGGTTGACTAAGCTTGGACCTCTCTCTCTGGAGAGAAGGAGGAAGAGAGGAGACCTGATCGAGGTGTACAAGATAATGAGAGGAATAGATTGAGTTAATAGCCAGGGACTTTTGGATTAGTGGTGCTGAAAGAGCACAGCAGTTCAGGCAGCTTCCGAGGAGCAGTAAAATTGACGTTTCGGGCAAAAGCCCTTCATCAGGAATAAAGGCAGAGAGTCTGAAGCGTGAAGCATGGAGTCAGGAATAAAGGCAGAGAGCCTGAAGCGTGAAGCGTGGAGAGATAAGCTAGCGTATCTCTCCACGCTTCAGGCTCACTGCCTTTATTCCTGATGAAGGGCTTTTGCCCGAAATGTCGATTTCGCTGCTCCTTGGATGCTGCCTGAACTGCTGTGCTCTTCCAGCATCACTAATCCAGAATCTGGTTTCCAGCATCTGCAGTCATTATTTTTACCTAGCCAGAGACTTTCCCCAGGGTAGGATTGACTGGCACGAGGGGTCATAGTTTTAAGATATTAGGAGAAAGGTATAGAGGGGAACGTCAGAGGAAGGTTCTTTACGCAGAGAGTTGTGAATGCATGGAATGCATTGCCAGCGGTGGTGGTGGAAGCAGAGTCATTAGGGACATTTAAGTGACTGCTGGACATGCACATGGATAGAGTGAGTTGAGGGGTGCATAGGTTAAGTTATTTTATTTTACGTTAGGATTAATTCTCGGCACAACATCTTGGGCCAAAGGGCCTGTTCTGTGCTGTACTGTTCTATGTTCTATGGTGTTAAGAGCAAAGTACTGGCATGGATAGTGGATTGGCTGACTGGCAAAAGATAGAGAGGAGCGACAAAGGTGACTTTTTTAGGATGGCAGCCGGTGACTAGTGGAATTCGACGGGGTCAGTGTGGAACCACAACTATTCTTGTTATACATCAATGATTTGGATGAAGGAACTGAGGGCACAGTTGACATTGGTGGAGGGACAGGTAGTGTTGAGGAAGCGGAGAGGCTACAGAGGACTTGGACAGGCTAGGAAAATGGGAAAAGAAGTGGCAGATGGAATACAATGTTGGAAAGTGTCAGGTTATGCATTTTGGTAGGAAGAAGACAGGTGTAGACTATTTTCTAAATGGGAATTGCAGTCCTATTTCTGGATTCCTTCAGGTTAACATGATCGTGCAGTTGGCAGTTAGGAAAGCCAATGCAATGTTAGTATTTATTTAGAGAGGGCTAGAATACAAGAACAGGGAGGTTCTTATACTGCTAAAACTATAAGGCTCTGGTCAGACTGCATCTGAAATATTAGCAGCAGTTTTGTTACCCATACTAAGGAAGGATGTTCTGATCTTGGAAGGAGTCCAGCGGAATTTTACAAGAATGATCCAGGGATGAAGGGTTATCATATGAGAAGTGGTCGAGGATGTTGGGTATGTACTTGGAGTTTAGAAGGGTGAGGATCGTCTCTTTGAAACTTACAGTAAACTGAGAGGTCTGCTTAGATTGAATGTGGAGAAGATTTTTCTATTAGTAAGAGAGACTAGTACCAGAGGGCACAGACTCAGAGTGAAGGGATGACCCTTTACAATTTAAATGAGGAGGAATTTCTTCAGCCTAGGATGGTTAATCTGTGGACCTTATTGCAACAGAAGACTGGGGAGGCCAAGTCATCCAGTGTATTTAAGGCAGGGATAGATAGATTTTTGATTGGTAATGAGATCAAGAGGAGAAGGCAGAAGAAAGGGGTTGAGAAATATATCAGCCATGATCAAATGGTGGAGCAGACTCGATGGGCTGAATGGCCTACTTCAGCAGGACTGGAGTGTCCAAATTAGGTGAAAGATGTTAAGTAATTGTGGTAGACACATGGAGATAGCTTGAATACCGCAGAGTGGGAAATACTCATTTTGGCAAGGTTAGGACATCACAAGGAGTGCCAGAGTGTGGTATGGGAATTATGTAGAGTATGCACATAAGTGTATACATTAGACCAACTAGTCCAATATGGTTTCACATGAATTTTGTTTACCTCACTTCAGCTTATCTTTCCATTCCTTTTTGGTTTCCACATTCATCTGGTCACCTATTACAGGGTATTAGCTATTAAGCCTCAACCACTTCCCACAATTTTTATTGTCTCAATAAATAAATTTTTCCTCATTTCCCTAGTATACTTATTAGCTAAAAGTGAAAATTTTGAGGAGTACTGACAACAGCTATATTCAAAATGAGGAGAGAAGGTGAAAGAAACCAGCTCGGTTTGGCAGAGCGGTGTGCAAGATCAAGAATGAAGGAATCATAGCCACCTATAGCACAGAGAAAGGCCTTTTGGCCCACTGACTCTGCTCCAAGGAAAACAACCCCAGTCTGTCAAATCTTTCATCAGAAATGAAACTGTCCAGCTGAGGCAACCTCCCGGTACATCTCCCCTTCACCCTCTCCAGTGAACTCACATCCCTTCGATTATGTGGATTCCTGAATGCTCTACCTACGACCGAACTAACATTTTATACAGTTCCAGCACCACCACCCTGTTAGAACATAGAAGAATACAGCGCAGTACAGGCCCTTTGGCCCTCGATGTTGCGCCGATCCAAGCCCACCTAACCTATACTAACCCACTATCCTCCATATACCTATCCAATGCCCGCTTAAATGCCCATAAAGAGGGAGAGTCCACCACTGCTACTGGCAGGGCATTCCATGAACTTACGACTCGCTGAGTGAAGACCCTACCCCTAACTTCAGTCCTATATCTACGCCCCCTTAATTTAAAGCTATGCCCCCTTGTAATACCCGACTCCATACGCGGGAAAAGGTTCACACTGTCAACCCTATCTAACCCCCTAATCAGCTTGTACACCTCAATCAAGTCACCCCTAAACCTTCTTTTCTCTAATGAAAACAGCCCCAAGTGTCTCAGTCTTTCCTCATACGATCTTCCTTCCATACCAGGCAACATCCTGGTAAACCTCCTCTGCACCCGTTCCAGTGCCTCCACATTCTTCCTATAGTATGGCGACCAAAACTGCACACAATATTCCAGATGCGGCCGCACCAGAGTCTTATACAACTGCATCATGACCTCAGGACTCCGGAACACAATTCCTCTACCAATAAAAGCCAGTACGCCATATGCCTTCCTCACCGCACTATTTACCTGGGTGGCAACTTTCAGAGATCTGTGTACATGGACACCAAGATCCCTCTGCTCATCCACACTACCAAGTATCCGACCATTAGCCCAGTACCCCATCTTTTTGTTATTCTTCCCAAAGTGAATCACCTCACACTTAGCTACATTGAATTCCATTTGCCACCTTTCTGCCCAGCTCTGCAGCTTCTCTATATCCTGCTGTAACCTGCCACATCCTTCCTCACTGTCAACAACTCCTCCGACTTTCGTATCATCCGCAAACTTGCTCACCCAACCTTCTAACCCCTCTTCCAGGTCATTTATAAAAATGACAAACAGCAATGGTCCCAAAACAGATCCTTGCGGAACACCACTAGTGACGGCACTCCATGAAGAAACTTTGCCATCAACTACTACTCTCTGTCTTCTTCCATCCAGCCAATTCCTAATCCAAACCTCCAACTCACCCTCAATGCCATATCTCCGTATTTTCTGCAGTAGCCTACCATGGGGAACCTTATCAAACGCCTTACTAAAATCCATATATACCACATCTACCGCTTTCCCCTCATCAACCTCCTTCGTCACCTTTTCAAAGAATTTCTTAAACTTTATGCCTCAGTTAATAAAACCAAGTATACCATATGCCTTCTTAACTATTTTATTCACCTATCCTGATGCCTGAAGGGATTGCTGCTGTCCAAGATCATACCAAGGTCCCTGTGATCCTCAGTGCCTCCCAGGGTCCTCGCCTACTTATCATCTGTTTGTCCAACCCAAGTGCATTACCTCATGCTCCAGACTAAATTCCATTTGCCACTGATTAATCCATTTAACCAGCCCGTCTAAATCTTCCTGTAATCTAAAAGTACCCTCCTCACTATTTGCCACCCCACCAATTTCGGTATCATGTGCAAACTTGCTGTTCAAACTTCCTATCAGAGTGTTCACAATCTGATTCTCTAACACTGTCAAAAGCATGCTCTACATACATTGATTTACTCATGACATGGTTACAAAGCCAAACAATTCTCCTTACCTGCCAGAAAACAGTAGTTCCCAATGTCTGCTGAGGAAGGAGAAGGCCAACCACCTAGAGAGAGCAGAAGGACTGATTAGACAATGAACCGTATGAACCGCATACTGGATTGTTCAAAATATAAAGGTCAGATAAGGTTCAAATGAATACAAGTCTTCTGCCTACCATCCACTCTTGCTTGGTTCCTGGTCAACCAACAGATCTCATTTAAACTGCTTGTGTCTGTGTTAAAATCCCTTTGCTTATATTATCTCCATAAAATCCCCTCCAGAGAACCTTCATACTTTCCTCTCTGGCCTCTTGAATGTTCCAGTGGTCACATGCCTTTAGCTATCTGGATCTGAGGCTCTGCAATCTTCCGTCTTCCAATTCTTCCACCTTCTTTACAAAGCTCATTAAAAAAAAACTACCTCCAAGATTTTAGTCACCCCCTCCTAATATCACCTTCTTTGGCTCAAAGAAGGTTTCCAGCATTAAAAGCAATAAAGACAAATTAGCCAAAATCTATCAAAAGCTCGAATTGACTGAAAACCAGACACTTCTCTTTTCTGTGAAATCGAGGACGACTTGCCTGCTTTGCAGCTGTCCAATGTGACAGGCAGTACACACACACATTCTGAGGTGGACAACCAGATGCAATATTGGTATACACATCACAAGAGGCATCCAGGGACTGTGCATCAAATGGGCATTTTAGTTTCTTTGCATCTAAAAAAATGAGACTTAATGTCTATTTTATGGTCCACCTCCCTAAATGTAATTGTTTTCCTCTGATTGCAGCCACCAAGGATGGTGCTCAACTTAAGCCATAAAGGAATAATTTCCAACCTCCACCAGAAAATGTAACAATATTTGCCTGATTACAAAGGTGGGCAGTGAAATAGTGCGTTAAAAATATCTGCATCTGGCCAGTGGTCACCCCATTTCTGCTTACTATCTTCTCAACCATTGTAGCTTAGGGTAGCTTTGATATGCTCAATCATGGGGTATCAACCTTACATTGTGAGCAAATGGCTAGGGCTGTATTCACAAGATTGCCAATAGGGCTGATCGTAGTCCCCACAGAATTGTGAGAATGCCAACATATATACTGACCTGTGAAAGTAGACTTGTGCCGGACAGGAGTAGGTAATCAACAGATTTCTCAACTTGTTCATTGGGGAATGGGAGCTTGGTTTGACTGCTCAATTTCAAAGGTGAATTTGAGCATAGGATGAAGTCTACTAAGGTGTTTGAGGAAATTCTCAGATGCAGATGTGGATTCAAATATAGTAAAAGTTTCATCTACAACTTGAAAGTATGCAAGGTATAGAAACTTAGTGGTCATTCTA
Organism: Chiloscyllium plagiosum; assembly: GCF_037043375.1. NCBI lineage: Eukaryota > Metazoa > Chordata > Chondrichthyes > Orectolobiformes > Hemiscylliidae > Chiloscyllium > Chiloscyllium plagiosum. Next base: position 164,574,437 of record NW_028270139.1, on the reverse strand, counting down.
CTGAGAATACTTCTCATCCACACACAGTAGTGCTGAAACTGATAAATTCACATATATGATGAAAGTGACTAAGTCCTACATCCACATTGCCATGATATTGTGACCTAACAAAAATGCTAATGGCTTAGTGGTATGTTCATTTAAGACTAATATGTCAAAAAAATGCACTGTTGTTTGCAGGAAGAAGGAATATGTCCACATATTGTTGGAGCAACATTGAGGGCCGAAGGGCCTGTTCTGCACTGTATTGTTCTATGTTCTATATTACAGCTTTCTCAATGAATAAAGTGCTCTGGTGACAGCCAATCCCAGCTGCGTTCTCATGAAAAAACCCCAACCAGAGTTGATCTGCCTCGAATGCATTTAATCAGTTAACTAAGGTTGACAGTAAATAGTTCCTGATGCATCTCAAGAATGATGGATCAACACAGTATGCATCGTGAATTGCAGATTTTATAGGTATACACAGTGAGAGCACAGAAGTTGTCACTGAGCAATCACTGACATAATAATTACATATGGCCTTTACCAAGATGATTCCTATAAATACTTACAATTGGGGTCCCAAACGGAATATAGCCTGTAAGGAAGGAATAAAAAGACATTAATGCATCTTTTTACTGTCTGTTTCTCATTTATTTATTCACTATTTATTTACTCGTTACTCGTGGGCCGTGGGCTTTGCTGGCTGGGCCACCGTTTATTGCCTGTCCCTAGTTGTCCTTGGGAAGGTAGTGGTGAGCTGCTTTCTTGAACTGCTGAAGTACATGTGTTGTTGGCAAAGGAATTCCAGGATTTTGACCCAATAACACTGAAGGAATAGCAAAATATTCTAAGTTAGAATGGTGAATGGTTTGGAGGGGAACTTTCAGGTGGTAGTGTTTCTATGTATCAGCTGCCCTTGTGTTTCTGGATGGAAGTAGTCCTGGGTTTGGAAGGTACTGTATAAGGATCTTTGGTGACTTTCTGCAGTGCATCTTGTAGATGGTACAAATTGCTGGTACTGAATGTTGGTGCTTTGTCTGGATGGTGTCAAGCTTCTTGACTGTTGGTTGGATTTCACAAGTCCAGGCAAGTAGGGAGTATTCCATTACACAACTAAGTTATGCCTTGTAGATGGTGGACAGGCTTTGGTGAGTCAGGAGGCAAGTTACTTGCAGCAGGATTCCTAGCCTCTGACCTGCTTTTGTATTTATGTTGAAGAGCTTATGCTCGAATGTTGACTCTCCTGTTCCTCCGATGCTGCCTGACCTGCTGTGCTTTCCAGCATCACACTTTTTGACTCTGATCTCCAGTGATGGTAATGTCATTGAATGCCAAGGGGTAGTGGTTAGATTCTTCTCTACCCAGGATCTTAGATTCTAATCTTTTGAATTACATTGGACAATAGCATGCTCTAAACCCTTGCACTCATCAAACATTTCAGTTTGTAACCTACTAATGTGTGCTGTATTTTTGCATTCATGCAGACATTGTTGCACTGATTTGCAGTGATCCGACTGTGCAGGCAGTGAGGACTGTTACATCATCTCAGCAGGAAATCAATGTTCCAACCTAACGTTACTGGACCATCAAATTTTAAATCCCGGATTTTGGCTTATTTATTTGTAAATTTTCTCACGTCTTAGCTAGGAAACATGGACTTCTTGTTCTGATACACTTTTATTAGCATTCCAGTTCACTTGACTAACCATTCTTTAGATAAGAATGGTCAGTGAAAGTACACAGGTTATGTTTCACTATAGAAGCATACCAAAAATGCACAGAGCTGAGTTCATCTATCATCATTCATTGTTAATGCTGTTAATCAGAATTGTCCAAATATAAGTAAGTCTTTTCTGCCACCAGTATCACAAACAGTAATTTTCAAGTTCTTCCAGATCAGAAGAAATAGGAACAGGAGGAGGTTGTTTGCCCCTTGAGCCTATATTCAATAGGAGCATGGCTGAGCTGACACTTCTCACGTTCACTTTCCTGCCTTTTCCCCATAACTCTTAATTCCCCGACTGATCAAGAATCTAGGTATCTCAGCCTTAAATATACACAAAGACTGCTTACAGCTCGCTATGGCAAGGAGTTCCAAAGACACACAATTCTCTGAGAGAAGAAATCCCACCTTATCTCAGTCTTAAATTGGCACTCCTTCTACACATTACTGCTCCAGCTAAATTTATTACTGCTTCTGACTAAATGCCATGAGCTGCAAAACAATTTTATACTGAAACCTGTAAATTGAGAACAATTGGGTACTGCTGGGGATTTCCGAAAGCAGATCCACGGGTTCCTGTTGTGACATTACAGACAGCACTGTGGGCCTTTCGTCAATTCTAACAAACTTACTGATGGCCTTGCTTACTGCTTGAATTGGATTTTGTAGTGAGGTGTCCTAATATGCAACATTACATCTTCAAACTCCTCTCTCCAAAAAGAAAGGTCCCAGGAAAATGGAGCAGACCATATCTGTCAAAGTCAGGGCTACTCACCTAAATACCCTAAGGCATGGAGAACAAAAGGAGGGTTACAATCTAGCAGGCCATAAGGTACGGATTATGTTTGTTTATTCTAAAATTACTTGGCATAAATTGACACCCTGTGAGTCTTGAAGCTATATGCCAAGAAGTGTCACGACTGAGTTGATCATCAGAGTCTGAGAGCAATCCTGTGCCATGAAGGTTATACTGACTCCCTTAAAGTGTAATCTGTCCATTATTTACATTAATTAAGTTTTACACAATATCATTTGTTGAAGGGTATCAAATCTTCTGCATTGGAGCAGCAGATGTAAAAAATTAATCATGAGATCCTTAGTCTTGTAATGTGAGCTGGAGTTTACACTTCACTGGTGATTTGAAAGTGGGAAGAGGGGTAGGCCTGTAAAATACAACGTGAGGTCATCCTACCCTCCCAGACTGAAACTTTGAACACGAGGAATAGTCCCACAGCTGGCCCTCCTTTGGGCCTACTGAGGGCAATAACTAGTCAATCAATAGTCATTGAAGGGCTTAATCCTATTCCTACCAGTCAGTTACGAAGGAGGCCCCTGCCATATGGGAAGCCCAGCAGCTTCAGCTGTGAGCTTCTGTTGGGAAAGCTGGAGGGGGGAGGTGGTTGGGGTGAGAATCTCCTGTTCAGGTTCTTTTAGGCTGCTTTAGACAACGCTCAAGGTCATCAGCTTTTTAAACTCCCACTTACCCATTACACTAAGACCCCTAACTTAGCTGGGCCCTTTTGCATGGTGGGCCTATCTGTAATTCCATTAGTGGCCATAGCTCCTGGCTGATCCTATTGGGAAAACAGAGCTGCCAATCAATCCAAACATCTCACCTTACAGTAAGTAATGTTGTTCTCAGCACTAACTTGCAGTGGTACAATTATTGGGACCATGTGTGGGCTTCTCCACAACTTTTTATATTGACCATGCCTCCCTGTAAAATCCAGCTTTGTGTTTCTGATGCCTAAATTGATGTGAGAGCATGATCGTAGAATTTGTGGGAAATCATTTGGCCCATAGATCCTGCGTTAGCTGTCTGCAAGTGCAGTTCAGTCTCAATCTTCTGCTCTTTTCCTGTAGCCTTGCAATTTTCTTACCCCTTCAAATGTTTATTTAGTTCTCTTTTGAAAGGTACAATTGAATCTGCACCCAACATCCTTTCAGGCAATGCATTCTAGGTCCTCACCACTCATTGTGGAAAACAGATTTCTAAATGTTGATATTGGCCGTGCTGGCTAGATACAGTTCATTTCTTAGGCTTACTGTACTGTTTGTTTGTTCTGAATATTGTCTGAAAACTGTTCCTTATAGGTTTCCTTCCTGAAACTAATACAACTTGGCAACTGCTGTCTCATATTCAGCTTGGAACCATCAGTTAGTATGCGCAGTCTGTAAAACATGAGTTTACACAGACAATAGTTCTAACATTGGAGGTGCTACATTTTGCACATACTATACTACAGTACCCAGGCAATAAACTCTGGAACATACTCCCTAAACATGCTCCAATAAGGGACCTCTTCAAAACTACCTCTCTGGCCAATATTTTGGTTATCTGCTCAAATAGTTTCTTCAGTGGTTGGTGTCGAATGTTGTAAGACAATGCCTTATGGGGCATCTTGAGACATTTTACAACATTAAAGGAAACTGATCAGAATTCTACCAGCTCGTTGTTATTGTTCTAGGAAGCAGGAATGTTGGCAAATGACATGCAAATATTTTTTGGTAGAAGGGGAAGGGTGGATAAAGTAGTTAAGAAGGCATACGGGATACTGGCCTTTTTTAACTGAGGCATTAACAGAGGAGGAACACAATGGGTACCTAAACATTTTGAAGGATGCCCTCATAACAACAGGTTCTGATGCTCAATTCATTGATTGTCAGATCTGACGTGCCACAGCAAAACCTGCAATGATCTCCTCAGAATGCAGACAGAGGATATGACCGACAGAGTACCCTTCATTATCTAGTCCTTCCCTGAAGCAGAGAGACTATGCCATGTTCTTCGTAGCCTTCAAAATGTCATTGATGATCCCTAAGCCTCCACTTCTCGCCTTCAAACAACCACCAAACCTTAAACAGATCATCGTTCACAGCATACTACTCAGCCTTCAGGACAACATCAACCTCAATACTGACAACCCTGCTATGGCAACCTCTGCAAGACATGTCAGATCATCAACATAGATACTACCAAAATTCATTGGACTCCAGGCAGGTTCCAGCAGACTGGAAGACAGTGAATGTCACACCGCTGTTTAAAAAAAGGGTGTAGGCAAAAGGCCAGTTGGCTTAACATCTGCAGTTGGGAAAGTGCTGGAGGTTGTCATTAAAGAAGAAATAGCGAGATATCTGTATGGAAAGGGTTCCATCATGCAGACGCAGCATGGATTCAGAAGGGAAGGTCATGTTTGACAAACTTACTGAAGTTCTTTGGTGGATGGAGGAGAACAGGTGAAAGTTGGATTTCTAGAAGGTGCATAAAATAAGGTGCTGCATAAAAGACTCATCATAGGATATGAATGCATAGAGTTGTGGGGAATGTACTAGCATTGATAGAGGACTCGCTAACCAATAGAAAGCAGAGAGTTGGAATAAATGGGTGTTTCTCTGCTTGGAGATCAGTGGTGAGCGGGGTGCTGCAGGGGTCATTGTTGGGCCAGCAAGAGTTCATGACAAATATAAATGATTTGGAAGAGGAGACCGAGTGTAACGTATCCAAATTTGCTGATGAAAGTAAATTGTGTGGAAAGGCAAACTGTGCAGAGGATGTGAAGGGTCGGGCAGATGGAGTACAATGTTGGTAAATATGAGATTATCCACTTTGGAAGTAAAAATAGTAGATCAATGTATTATTTGAATGGTGAAAGATTGCAGCATGCTGTTGTGCAGAGGGACTTAGGAGTGCTCATACATGAATCGCTAAAAGTTGATTAACAGGTACAACAGGTAATCAGGAAGGCAAACGGAATATTGGCTTTCATTGCTAGAGGGATGGAATTTATGAGCAGGGAGGTTCTGCTGCAATTGTACAAGGTGTTGGTGAGGCTGCACTTGGAGTATTGTGCCCAGTTCTGGTCTCCTTACTTGAGGAAGGACAGACTGGCTTTGGAGATGGTGCAGAGGAGGTCCACCAGATTGATTCCGGAGATGAGGGGGTTACCCTGTGAGGAGAGGTTGAGCTGCCTGGGACTGTACTCGCTAGAATTTAGAAGAATGAGTGGGGATCTTATAGAAACATATAAAATTATGGAAGGGATAGATAAGATAAAGGCAGGCAAGTTGTTTCCACTGGTGGGTGAGACTAGGACAAGGGAACATGGCCTCAAGATTATAGGGAGTAGACTTAGGACAGAGATGAGGAAGAACTGCTTTTCCCAGAGAGTAGGGAATCTATGGAATTCTCTGCCCAAGGAAGCCGTAGAGGCAGCTTCATTAAATATATTCAAGACACAGTTGGATGGGTTTTCGAATGGTAGAGGAATTAAGGGTTTTGGGGATAATGCAGGTAGGAGGAGCTGAGATGATGGATAGATCAGCCATCTTAATGAATGGCAGAGCAGCCTCAACAAGCCAAATGGCCAACTCCTGCTTCTATTACTATGAAATGACATGTAGGAACACCACTTACCACGTACACGGCAGATACTTATGTGATTCGGCCAATATTATCCATCTCATATGTTGCAGGCAAGGACACCCCGAGGCATGGTGTAATGGTGAGACTATGCAGACGCTACAACAAAGGATGAACAGACACCACGCAACAATTGCCAGTCAGGAATGTTCCCTCCCAGTCAGGGAACACTTCATCAGTCAAGGACATTCAGCTTCTGGTCTTCAGGTAAGTGTCCTCGATGACAGACTTCGAGATATACAACAATACAGAATTGTCATGTAGAAACTGATAGCCAGGTTCTGTACACTGAAGATGGCCTCAACCATGATCTTGGGTTCCTGTCACCTTACGTTACTGTTCTGTGTCTGTAAAACCATCCTTACTGCCCTGTTTTAACACCATCACCTTGATGAATTGTGAACTCTCTACCTTAATTAGTTTGTACAGTTTTGGATTACTTATTACTTTGATTAGACCCTTGGCATGAGACTCTTATACCTATCATGTTACTCCAGTCATTTACACTGTCTCTAGCATCACTTTATTTTTAATTGTTTCGCAATTATCTCTCTGCCTCATTTAATCGGATTATAGATCATCCCTGCGCTTGTTATTCAGCTGTTGACATTTTACTCACACCGTCTAACACTGTTGGTTACCTGCAGAGACTTATTATTGGTCATTTCACTCACACCAGTTTTATGATCTTTTGATCTCTCTGCCTCTAATCTCTCTGCCTATAAATTGTGTCTGTGTGCTGTTCTCTCTCACTTCGTCTGACGAATGGGCTGCACTCCAAAAGCTTGTGATTTCAAATAAACCTGTTGAACTATAATGTGGTGTCATGTGACTTCTGCATTTAAGGAGCATTTAGATGTCACTTGTAGTAAAGGAACATCTTCTAATTAGGGGTGATATTAACCTGCATATAAGTTCATAATTAGGTCTTTCGGCCCCACCATTCGATCATGGCTGTAATGTTTCTCAACTCCATTCTCCTGCCTTCTTCCCTAACCCTTGATCCCCTTACCAATCAATAACCGATCTATCTCTGTCTTAAATACACACAATGACTTGGCCTCCATAGCTTTCTGTGGCAATGAGTTCCACAGATTAACCTGAAGAAACTCCTCAGTTCTAAAGGTTTGTCCCTCTATTCTGAGGCTATGCCTTCAGATCCTAGTCTCTTCTACTGATGGAAACATCTTCTCCACATCCCCTCCATCCAGGCTTCTCAGTATTCTGTAAGCTTCACTCAGATTCCCCCTCATCTTTTTCAACTCCCCAGTACCTCTCACATGACAAGACCGTCACCTCTGGGATCATTCATGTGAACCACCTCAAGACACCCTCTAATGCCAGCATATCCTTCCTTAGATAGGGGCCCAAAACTACTCTCAATATTCCATATGCTGTCTGACCAGAGTCTTATACAGCCTCAGCAGGAGATCCCAATTCTTGTATTCTGGCCCTTGCAAAATGAATGCAAACATTGCATTTGCCTTCATAACTGATAAACGACCCTTCATGGTTTTTGTGTGAAGTCACTCTTGTGCTGGTTCCCTGATCCTGAGCTTTAATTTTTCCTGTTAAAAAAAACTTACAAGGTATGAGCCAAAGAAAAACTAGTGAAAAGCAACTCTTCCGCTCTGTACTGAATTTCCATGATACCCCCAAATTCTCCAAACTATATACCCACTTGGGCTGTGTCTCATTCCAGATGTGATCTGCCCTTGTTGATTGTGCACAGCCTGAACAGCTACATAGAGTCATAAATTCATTGAGATGTACAGCACAGAAATAGACCGATCAGTCCAACTCGTCCATACTGACCGGATGTCATAGAGTCAGAGATGTACAGCATGGAAACAGACCCTTCGGTCCAACCCGTCCATGCTGACCAGATATCCCAACCAATCTAGTCCCACCTGCCAGCACCCTGCCCATATCCGTCCAAACCCTTCCTATTCATATACCCATCCAAATGCCTCTTAAATATTGCAATTGTACCAGGCTCCACCACATCCTCTTGCAGCTCATTCCATACACGTACCACCCTCTGCGTGAAAAGGTTGCCCCTTAGGTCTCTTTTATATCTTTCCCCTCTCACCCTAAACCTATGCCCTCTAGTTCTGGACTCCCCGACCCCAGGGAAAAGACTTTGTCTATTTATCCTATTTATGCCCCTCATAATTTTGTAAACCTCTATAAGGTCACCCCTCAGCCTCCGACGCTCCAGGGAAAACAGCCCCAGCTTGTTCAGCCTCTCCCTATAGCTCAGATCCTCCAACCCTGGCAACATCCTTGTAAATCTTTTCTGAAGTTCCAACCTAATCTAGTCTTGCTTGCTGGCACCCTGTCCATATCCCTCCAAACCCTTCCTATTCATATACTCAACCAAATGACTTTTAAACGTTGCAATTGTACCAGTCACCATCACTTTGGCAGCTCATTCAATACACGCACCGTCTGCGTGAAAAAGTTGCTCCTTAGGTCCCTTTTGTATCTTTCCCCTCTCACCCTAAATCTATGCCTTGTGGTTCTGGACTCCCCCACCCCAGGGAAAAGACTTTGTCTATTTATCCTATCCATGGCCCTTATGATTTCATAAACCTCTACAAGGCCACCTCTGCAGCCTCCAACGCTCCAGGGAGAACAGTTCCAGTCTATTCAGCCTCTCCCTATAGCTCAACTCCTCCAACCCTGGCAACATCCTTGTAAATCTTTTCTGAACACTTTCAAGTTTCACAACATCTTTCTGTAGGATGACAGCTTATCCAATGCCTCCTCTTGCTTCACCTTCTGACTCCCTAAAGCCTATCCAACATCCCTAAAGCACAAGTCAGAGGTATGATGGAATATTCTCTACTGGTCTGGACAAGTGCAGCTCCAACAACACTCACGAAGCTTGACACTATTCAGGACAAAGCAGCCCACTTAATTGGCACCACAGCCACCAGCTTCACCATTAACTCCCTTGATGCACAGTGGCAACAGTGTGGATGATTATTTTTAAATTTAAGTTGTAACTCTCTGGAAGCATGGTTCAATGGTTCAACCATAGGACGAAGTGATGTCCACACTCAGTTTTGACCTAGAATTGAGACTTTTACTCCTTATATAATATCCAAATCTGTAACTCCACAAGTCATAAAGACTTAAAGAAGTCTTAAAAGGGACATTAACTCCCAAGTTCAGTTTGTATAAGGGGACAGTAACTCTCAGGACCTATGTGCTAAAGTGGACAGCAACTCTAGGGCTTAGTGTGGTAAAGGGAACAATAATTCTTGGGGTTAGTGTGTTAAAAGGGTCAGTGGAGGTTGTTCACATCAGCCATAATGGTGCAACAAGCTCCAGTGATGATTGCTTACTTCCCCTTTGCAATAGGGGTAGTGCTCACACAATTGTCATAGAGTCTTAGAGATGTACAGCACTAGTATTTGGTCCAACTTGTCCATGTTGACCAGATATCTTAACCTAATCTTGTCCCATTTGCCAACCCTTGGCCCATATCCCTCTAAACCTTTCCGATTCATATACCCATCCAGATGTCTTTTAAATGTTGTAATTGTACCAGCCTCCACCTCCTCTGGCAGCTCATTCCATGCACACACCACACTCCCTTAGAACCCTTTTAAAGTTTTCCCCTCTCAACCTTAACCTATGCCATATAATTCTGGACTCCCTGACCCCAGGAAAAAGATCTTGTCTATTTATCCTATCCATGCCCCTCATGATTTTATAAACTTCTATAAAGTCACCCCTCAGCCTCCGACGCTCCAGGGAAAATAGTCCCAGCCTGTTCAGCCTCTCCCTATAGCTCAAATCCTCCAACCATGGTAACATCCTTGCAAGTCTTTTCTGAACCCTTTCAAGTTTCACAACATCTTTCCGATAGGAAGGAGACCAGAACGGCACGCAATATTCCAAAAGTGACTGAACCAATATCCTGTACAGCCACAACATGATCTCCCAGCTCCTATACTCAATGCTCTGACCAATAAAGGAAAGCATACCAAATACCTTCTTCACTATCCTATCTACCTGAGACTCCACTTTCAAGGAACTATGAACCTGCACTCAAAGGTCCCCCTGTTCAGCAACACTCCCTAGGACATTACCATTAAGTGTATAAGTCCTGCTGTGATTTGACTTTCCAAAATACAGCACCTTACATTTATCTAAATTAAACTCCATCTGCTATCCTCAGCCCATTGACCCATCTGATCAAAATCCCAGTGTACTTTGAGATAACCTTCTTTGTTGTCCACTACACCTCCACTTTTGGTGTCATCTGCGAACTTACTAACTACATCTCCTATGTTCACATCCAAATCATTTATATAAATGATGAAAAGCAGCGGACCCAGCACCGATCCATGAGGCACACCACTGGTCACAAGCCTCCAGTTTGAAAATCAACACTCCACCACCACCACCCTCTGTCTTCTACCTTTGAGCCAGTTCTGTATCCAAATGGCTAATTTTCCCTGTATTCCATGAGATCTAATTTTACTAATTAGTCTACCATGAGGAACCTTGTTGAACGCCTTACTGAAGTCCATATAGATCACTTCTGCCATTCTTCCCTCATCAATTCTCTTCATTACTTCTTCAAAAAACTCAATACAGTGAATGAATGATTTTATTGTCACTTGTATTTTACAGTAAGAATATAATGAAATAGAGTGAAAAGCTTTCATTTGTCAGCAGGATTCGGTGCCAATTTGATTAATTTAAGAATACGAAAGAAACAGAAAGGTAGAGTTTAAAGACAGTCCATCAGCCCTGAGCCAGCTCATTACCATCAACGATGCCTGCAGAGCCATTCCAGGTCCGCGCTGGGCCTACTCGAAATCTACCCTGGGCTCACTCAAGATCTACCTTGGGCCCACTCAAGATCCATGCTGGACTCACTCAAGGTCCAAGCTGGGCCTACTCGAGGTCTGCGTTAGACCTACTCAAGGTCCACGCTGGGCCCACTCAAGGTCCACGCTGGGCCTACTCAAGGTCCACACTGGGACTACTCAAGGTTCATGCTGGGCCTACTCAAGGTCCGCGCTGGGCTACTCAAGGTCCACGCTGGGCCCACATAAGGTCCACGCTGGGCCTACTCAAGGTCCATTCTGGGCCTACTCAAGGTTCACGCTGGGCCCACTCAAGGTCCACGCTGGGCCCACTCGAGATCCGCACTCGGACCGCTCAAGGTCCACGCTGGGCCCATTCGAAGTCCACACTGCGCCTACTTGAGGTCATGCTCTGCCCGCTCGAGGTCCACTCTGGCTCGCTCGAGGTCCATGCTGGGCTCACTCGAGGTCCGTGCTGGGCCCAATCAAGGTCTATGCTGGGCCCACTTGAGATTCACACTGAGTCTACTTGATGTCCATGCTGGGCTTGCTCGAAGTCCACGCTGGACCCACTCAAGGTCTATGCTATGCCCACTTGAGGTCCACATTGGGCCTACTTGAGGTCCATGCTGGGCCTGCTCGAAGTCCACACCGGGCTCACTCGAGATCTGTGCACTAGGCCCACTCAAGGTTGCACTGGGCTCTTGCCACCACTTATGCTGTCCCAGCTCAAACAAGAGAAAGAAAAACTAAAAATAAGGAAAAGGGAAGTGGTCAGAGCAGATGACCTCCGACTCAGAGCCCTACTCCGATGCCATCTTGACAGCATTGCTACCAGTAGATATGGAATGGAAGATGGCTGAGTGAGAGTTGGAAGAGAGAAAAAATATGTTTAATGGCACAGAGTTGTTGCGGTGCTGAAGAAGGCTAATCAGCCCATCGTGTGAGAGGCAAGGACAGAAATATTTGCTACAAAATAAACGTAAAAAATAAATGTAAAAAATACCCGACATCCTGAACGGCATCAAAATCTTCTCGTTGGTGTCTGGGTGCAAAATTGCCTGAAGACAGAGAAAAAGGAAAAACAGTAAAGAAGTACACTTCATTAGTCTTTTGTTATGAATAGAGGACAATACAAGATTAGATACTGTGGTGCAGTGAATTGGAAGACCACCTCATTGTATCTCAGAGCAACTGAATGTTGGCTTGTGGTCCTGGCTTTCTGTCTAACAGTTAATGTAAATCACTCCAGTGATGGGATGTCACCTTTCCTGGTTTTCAGATAGCAATTGTTATTCAACATAGATGTAAGAGTTAAAATTAGGGTGGTAGTGAACCCCATCTCCCATCATGTTTGACCAGCCTGTTGATGCACACAAATTGATTACTCAATAATAGACAGCTCAGTAGAAATATAATCTTCAAAGGAATGAAGGGAAGAAACTATACAGTTGTTTAGATAACATTCCAGATATCAGGTGGAATATAGTGTGCCAACTATGACTTTGATTCCTGGCTCATCAAGTTCTTCATTTCCAATGCGTGCTGCAGGAATAGACAATGCAAGAATTGCATGTTCTCTACAAGAGCCTAAGAGCCCCTTTTTTGCAACCGTCAAGGGCTGCCTAAGTGCCACCCTGGGTTGAGTACTTGCCATATCATCATTGATACAAGATTACAAGAGGCTCATGATATAGAATCATGGCCTTGGAAGGGGGCAGTGGCTGGGGTAGGTGGTCAGTAGTGAAGGAAGTTGTTGCAGCTAACCTAGATCAATTTTAAAGAGCATTCCCATATTGGTATTTTGATTCATTCTTGGGATCTGGGTGCAAAGTTTGGTATTTATTCCTGTTCCATTGCTGCCCCGTGCACAACTGAGTGGGTTGACCAACATTTCATTGGGTAACCAAGATTCAACATGTGAGTAGAGTCACAGAGAGCCATACAGTTCAAGGACAGCAGGGTTCCTTCACAAAAAGATATTTGTAAATCCATGGATATTTTACAACACTCTATCAGTCTTATCATCATTTTTATTTGTTCTTATTTCCACACTTTTCAAATTATTTCAAATTCCTAACTATTGTGGTGGGATCTGAGCTCATATTATTATGGATTATTAATCCAATGATGTAATGACCACTAAACACGGAAGTTCAAGTTCAGGACAGACTTCCTTTCTCAGTTGCTCACTAAAACCAAGATGATAGAAAATGCAAGTCAGTGTGATTAACCACTTCTGCAATTAGTCTAACTCAAACATGGTTCACAAAGGGTGATGCAACATGAATTAGTGTAATAAAAAGACATTGAATATTTTTACAATAATATTACATATTATACTTGTATTAAGTGGTACAATACTTCAGGAACATTTAAATAAGAAAATTTACCTGTCGAACCTTCTGTGCCTCCCAAAGCTGAAATATAATGGTAAAAGTGAGAAATTAGTGATGGAGGAAGTGGCACAGGAAACCTGAGGATCAGTTGACAATGTGATAAAGAGAACCTCAATTCTCAGTCTAAGCTGAGTTATAGAGTCATAGAGATGTACAGCATGGAAACAGACCCTTCGGAGTTGATTTACTTCAGCAGGTCAGACATGGGACAGTATGAAAGGGGGGAATTAAAACAGATGCTCCACTCCAATCACTTTACAATAATCCCTAGTGAATCCCTAGTGGGGATTGTTGTTGTGTGAAAACAGGATTCAGCTCAACTGAACATGGGTGCATGAGTTCACAGCCACACCTTTCTATCACTTAAAACATCTCAGATTGCAAGGTAATTATGTTTTAATGGCAAACCAGGTGAAGGGCTAAGGCTAATCTAGTGTATAACATCATGAGAAGAGAATAACAGAGAAGAGGATATGGGCAAGATCTCAGCAAGCTCACACTTCAAAAACCTGTAGGGTTGTTATTCTGCATTGCAAACCAGATGCCCAGCCAACTGGGCTGCCTGAGGTCACCATGAAGGTCCTATCTTCTCAACCTCACTCCTTACCTGAGATGTGGTAACCCTCAGGTTATAACTACCACTAATTCCTTCTTATCTCAGTCTTAAATGGGAAATTTACCCAAAAAATCTTATCTTGAAGCTGTAAACCCTAGTCCTAGATTCCTCCATGAAAAGAGACTTATAAAAATGTACAGGAGCAGAGTGGCGCATGTTCACTCAAAGGCAAAATACATCTCTTTACTGTTCCGGCTCAGTATTTATATTTATATCATAAAGATAACAAGCCTGCTGTTTTCAGAATCCATTCATTTCACCTTGAAAGTTGATCCTTGATCCCACCAGTATTTTCCCCATCACTCCCTTGGGTAGGCTATCAATGTTTTGAATTACTTCTCACACTTTGGGATATTCAACTTTGTGTTGTTGTTGCTAAATATGCAGTTTGATGCTCCTGTTGTCGTATGCGCATTGATCTAATACCCTGTACCCAGAGCTGGGGTTAACAGGGTAGACGGGCATCCTGTTAATGTTGATCAAAATGAAGTACATTGAAAAAAAATTAAAATCTTGCTTAATTACAGAGCCATTCCATGATCTCAAGCACCTTACAGCCATTGAAGTATACTTTGAAATAGGTTCATTATCTAAAGTATTGAACAGAACAAACAATTTGCAGGCACCAACCCCCATAAACAGTAAGCTGTTAATAACCAGGTCTTTTTTTTGCTGAAAACAATATACACTTTATCCAGAAGGTAGCTAAAAATGGAAAACTTAATAATGTATAACAACACATCCAATTTTAAAGCAGAGATTACCCTGACCAAAATAGTATCTTAACCATGCTTCAGTGCTAGGTTAAAACTTATTTTGTAAAGTAACATTGATATGTGATGACAATAGTGCCAGTATTTAGTTTCAAACAAAATCAGAATACAGAAAGAAAAAGCAAAACAAGTAACTGCAACTTTGATTTAATGCTGATTGAGAAGGAATTTTGCATCTTAATCAAAACTAACAAATACTTCAAGTTAACATTAGTTTTCCCTTTCTTTACCTTATATCACAGTCAGGGTTTTAGGCTAATATGTTTTTAAAATTACTGAATTGACCTCAGGATTTCAACATTTCAGCTTTTCAAGAAGCTGTATAAGTATCCAGTTGGAATTATTAGTAGTCCCAATAATAAAGTCAGCATGGCTTTGTGAGAGGCAGGTCATGCCTCACAAATCTTACTGAGTTCTTTGAAGAGGTGACAAGATGGGTCAACGACGGTCGAGCAGTGGATGTGGTGTGTATGGACTTCAGCAAGGCATTTGATAGGGTTCCCCATGGTAGGCTCATTCATAAAGTCAGAAGTTCGGGATACAGGGAGATTTGGCTATCTGGATTCAGAATTGGCTGGCTGACAGAGGCAGAGAGTGGTTGTAGATGGAAAGTATTCTGCCTGGAGGTCAGTGTTGAGTGGGGTCTCGCAGAGCTCTGCTCTTGGGCCTCTGCCGTTTGTAATTTTTATAAATGACTTGGATGAGGAGGTTGAGGGGTGGGTTAGTAAATTTGCAGATGACCCAAAGGTTGGAGATGTCGTCGATAGTATAGAGGGCTACTGCAGGCTGCAGCGCGACATAGACAGAATGCAGAGCTGGGATGAGAAATGGCAAATGGAGTTCAACCTGGATAAATGTGAAGTGATGCATTTTGGAAGGATGAACTCGAATGCTGAATATAGGATTAAAGACAGGATTCTTGGCAGAGTGGAGGAACAGAGGGATCTGGGTGCGCAAGTACATAGATCCCTCAAAGTTGCCACCCAAGTGGATAGGGTTGTTAAGAAAGCATACAGTGTTTTGGCTTTCATTAACAGGGGATCAAGTTTAGGAGCCGCGAAGTTTTGTTGCAGCTCTACAAGTCCCTGGTGAGACCACACTTGGAATATTGTGTCCAGTTCTGGTCACCCTACTATAGGAAAGATACAGAGGCTTTGGAGAGGGTGCAAAGAAGGTTTACCAGGATGCTGCCTGGACTGGAAGGCTTGCCTTATGAAGACAGGTTGACTAAGCTCGGACTTTTCTCTCTGGAGAGAAGGAGGAAGAGAGGAGACCTGATCGAGGTGTACAAAATAATGAGAGGAATAGATAGAGTCAATAGCCAGAGACTTTTCCCCAGTGCAAGATTGACGGGAAGTCATAGTTTTAAGATATTAGGAGGAAGGTATAAAGGAAATGTCAGAGGTAGGTTCTTTACGCAGAGAGTTGTGAATGCATGGAATGCGTTGCCAGCTGTGGTGGTGGAAGCAGAGTCATTGGGGACATTTAAGTGACTGCTGGACATGCACATGGATAGAGTGAGTTGAAGGGTGCGTAGGGTTAAGTTACTATATTTTACACGAGGATTAAATCTTGCACAACATCGTGGCCAAAGGGCCTGTTCTGTGCTGTACTTTTCTATGTTCTAATAGAACATGGCTTTGTTGGTTTTAAGATTGTAAGACATAGGAGTAGAAGTAGGCCATTTGACCCATCAAGTCCGACCTTCCATTCAACAAGATCATGGATGATCTGATAAGCTGCAACTTCACAAACAGTGAAACAAATTCTTCCCTGGCTGGTTAAACCACCAACCTTTCAGTTAATAGCTAAATACATTCAGCAAAATGAGGCAGGATTCACTACATGTGTGCAAAGTGTGCCTACCATACCATCTTAAAATTCCTTGTTCATGACCTAAATAAAATTCCCACACTACAACAATAAAGTAAGATCAGATTAATCTCAAATTCCAACAGTTTGATGCAATGAAACAGAAGGCAGACAGCCAAAGTATTAATTTAGGCAAGTTAGTCAAAGACATAATGAACCTACATGTTTATCTTTTAATTTCTCATTGCTTCCCCAGTTCCCTGCCCCACAAAATTAAAATGTGACACTCTCCCATCTGCTGCTAGTGTTCACATTACGGAAAGGTGTCCTGGCCCCAATGGTGGATTTTTGGTCACCTCTAGA
This sequence comes from Chiloscyllium plagiosum, assembly GCF_037043375.1. Classification (NCBI taxonomy): domain Eukaryota; kingdom Metazoa; phylum Chordata; class Chondrichthyes; order Orectolobiformes; family Hemiscylliidae; genus Chiloscyllium; species Chiloscyllium plagiosum. Next base: position 164,557,517 of record NW_028270139.1, on the reverse strand, counting down.
CTTTCAGTTTTCTCCCCCAGACCTGGTCCCATTCCTGGAGGATATCAAAAGTCCGTCTTGAACTGGGTGCCATGGTTCTGGTGAATGAGGAATTCTCAAGCCAAACTGGTATGTTAAGATAATTACTCCCTACCCCTTTCCGCAAAGACCATTCCCTCCATGACTAAAAGGTTCCCTCCTTTCCTCTGTGCTCCTTTAACCATACCTTCTGTCCCTACAAGACAAGCAAGAGCAGGAGAGATGAGCTGGAGCAACCAGCATGGGAGAGGCAGTATCTGTGATTAAAGAAACAACTCCGCACAGATTCTATCTTCTGTTCCCTCAATTAAACTATGTTGTTTTCCCACTATCTGTACTTAACAATTCTTCTGACCAGGACAGAAGTTGCTGTGAACTATGGGATGGGATGACCTTTTTTTAATTTGTCATCCTTTTATTTATTCTCAGCCTACTGCTTCCATTTCAGAGGAGAATTCACTTTAATATACTTGTGTATAGCTATGTTATAATACACTCACCAAATACATAACTAGGGGTTATGACACAAATTCAAAACTCACAAACGAAAAGGGATTTTCTACCATTCAGGCGCTATATTCACACAGGTTTGCACAGGGCTGTTGGTCATAGAGTTACAAAGATGTCACAGAGGTGTACAGCACGGAAACAGACCCTTCAGTCCAACTCTTCCATGCTGACCAGATACCCTAAGTTAATCTAGTCCTATTTGCCAGCATTTGGCCCACATCCATTTTTAAATCCTTCCTGTTCATATACCTATTCAGATGCCTTTTAAATGATAATTGTACCAGCCTCCACCACTTCAAGAGGCAAGTCATGGCCCACATCAACTTTACTCTGGTAAGACCGTTCCCTCCGTGACATAGAGATATATTTCCCTCCCCACCCCTTTCCACAAAGACCGTTCCCTCCGTGACTACCTGGTCAGGTCCACACCCCCCCAACAACCCACCCTTCCGTCCTGGCACCCTCCCCTGCCACCCCAGGAATTGCAAAACCTGCGTCCACACCCCCTCCCTCACCACCATCCAAGGCCCCAAAGGAGCCTTCCACATCCATCAAAGTTTCATCTGCACATCCACCAATGTCATTTATTGTATTCTTTGCTCCCGATGCGGTCTCCTCTACATTGGGGAGACTGGACACCTCCTAGCAGAGCACTTTAGGGAACATCTCTGGGATACCGGCATCAATCAACCCCACTGCCCCATGGCCCAACATTTCAAATGCCCCTCCCATTCTGCCGAGGACACGCAGGTCCTGTGCCTCCTCCACCACTGCTCCCTCACCACCTGACACTTGGAGGAAGAATGCCTGATCTTCCACCTTGGAACACTTCAACCCCAGGGCATCAATGTGGACTTCACCAGTTTCCTCATTTCCCCACCCCCACCTTACCCAAGTTCGAACCTTCCAGCTCAGCACCATCCCCATGACCTGTCCTACCTGCCTATCTCCCTTCCACATATCCGCTCCACCCTCCCTCTGACCTATCACCTCCATCCTCACCCCCATTCTCCTATTGTACTCTTTGCTACCATCTCCCCAGCTCCCATTTCTCTCTCCACCCTGCAGGCACCCTGCCTCTATTCCTGATGAAGGGCTTTTGCCCGAAACGTCGATTTTCCTGCTCCTCGAATGCTGTCTGACCTGCTGTGCTTTTCCAGCACCACTCTGATCTAAACCCCACATCAACTTTAGCCTCCCAACCTACTTTGATGCTCAGCAATTTTCCCACTGACAAAACAGGTCCACAGTGGATGCCCTACACTCATCCCTGGAACATCTGGATAACAAAGACACTTATGCCAGATTCCCACTCATCGACTATAGCTCCACTTTCAACACCATAATCTCCCCCAGACTAATCTTAAAACTCTGAGACCTAGATCTTAGCTCTGCCTCTGCAACTAGATTCTCAGCTTCCTGTCCCACAGACCGAAATCAGTGAAGGTAGACAACTGCACCTTCTCCACGATAACCCTCAACACTAGATACCTCCTCAAGGATGTGTTCTCAACCTTCTACTGCACTCCCTGTACACTCACGACAAATTCCGAATGAACGCTATCTACAAGTTTGCTGATGACACCACCATGGTAGGATAGATATCAAACAAAGACAATTCAAAACACAGAAGTGAGATAGAGGGCTTGGTGTTGTGGTGCAATGATAACAACCACTCTCTCAATGTTGACAAAACAAAAAAAAACTGATCATTGTCTTCAGGAAGAAAGGAGGAGAACATGTCCCCATCAAAATCAGTGGAGCTGAGGTGGAGAGGGTTAACAGCATCAAGTTCTTCGGAGTGAAAATGACTGACAACCCATCCTGGACTTCCCATGTAGATGTGACGGTCAAGTAGGCCCAACAATGCCTCTTCTTCCTCAGATGGCTTATGAAATTTGGCATGTCGATAAACATCCTCACCAAATTTTACAAATGCACCGTAGAAAACATATTTTCCAGGCGCATAATGACCTGGTACAGCAACTGCTCTGCCCAGGACTGTAAAAAACTACAGAAAGTTTCTGACTTCAAATAATGCTGATCTTCTTAATGTTGATCTTGCTTTGCGCACCTCCTGTGCAATTGCTTTGCTCTGTCTAAGCGCCCTATAATCCGTAAGCCTTGTTTGCTATGATCTGCCTATACTGCTGAAAAAACAAAACCTTTCACTGTACTTAAATCAAATCAAATCAAACTTCTGGTAGTTCATTCCATACATGCACCACACTCTGCGTGAAAAGGTTGCCCCTTAGCTCCCTTTTAAATCTTTTCCCAATCACTTTAAACCCTTGCCCTTAAATTTTGGACCCCCCTACCCTGGAGGAAAAACCTTGATGATTAATCTTTTCCATGCCCTTCATAATTTTGTAAACTTCTGTGAGGTCACCCCTCAGCATCTTTCACTCCAGGAAAAATAGCCCCACACTGGGTGGGTTACTCTTCAGAGGGTCGGTGTGGACTTGTTGGGCCGAAGGGCCTGTTTCCACACTGTTGGGAATCTAATCTATTCAGCCTCTTCCTAAAACTCAAATCCTCCAAACCTGTCAACTTGTGAATCTTATCTGAACCCTTTTAAGTTTCACAACATCTTTCCTAAGCAGGGAGATCAGAAATGAAAACAGTTCAACTGACAGGGGGTGGCACAGTGTCTCAGTGGTTAGCACTGCTGCCTCACAGCGCCAGGGACTCGGGTTTGATTCCAGCCTCGGGCGATTGTCTGCGTGGAGTTTGCACATTCTCCCCTTGTCTGCATACATTTCCTCTGGGGGCTCTGGTTTCCTCCCACAATCCAAAGATGTGCAGGTTTGGCGAATTGGCCAGACTAAATTGCCCATAATGTTCAGGGATGTGTAGGTTAGGTGCATGAGTCACGGGTAAATGTAGAGGAATGGGTTTGGGTGGGATATTCTTCGGAGGATCGGTGTGAACTTGTTGGGCTGAAGAGTCTGTTTCTACACAGTAGGGATTCTAATTCTTAAAAAAAAAGTATTTTACCCCTCTCATTTACTATGTCTGCTATTCAGTGTAATACACATAGCTTGTGTCCTTACAACATGGGAAAAAACTGCCATTGCTGATAAATATAGAACTTTATGAGAAAACTTATTATTTTTTAAACACTGAATCCCTACTTTGTGAGGTCAATTCAGTCTTTCAATAGGAAAAAAGCAGCTTGAGGAATTGACTACCCACACAAATGGATAAATTCACTGATTCTAATTCTGTAAAATACATCCTTAAAGAGGAAATGACTTCAGAATTTGTTATTCCCTAACAAGATACACACAAGCGAGGCTAAGGTAACTTAATCCCAACCAGGCTGTGAAAATGTGCTTGAAAGGGGCGGCTGTCAGAGGGGAAAGTGTAGACCAAATAAACAAACACTTGGCACTATGTCTTCATCGATGAAAAGGGTGACGTGTGCCCATTTGGCAGAAGTTTCTTTGTAAACAGGAGAGGTTGATGCCTGTTCAAAACAGCTGTGAAAGACAAGCATGCACTCACACCAATACTGGCACAGTGCAATAGTGAGAATAGGGTTAGATCAAGTAATTAGGAAAAGTGTGAACTTGTCACAAAGATCAGATTGGGGAGTTTAAAGTCCATTCCTCTAATTGCTCCTGTATCAAGGATGATCTGCACATATTAGACCTGTATTAAGTTTTGCCAATATCCAAGGATAAACCAGCACTGAAGGCAGAAGCCCATTGCTGCCCTATTTCAGCTCAAATCCATCTAGTTTTTTTCTCTTCTGAAGTTTGGAAAAAGTCATACTGGACTCAAAACGGTTAGCTCCAGTAGCCTCCCCACAGATGCTGCCAGACCTGCTCAGTTTTTCCAGCATTCTCTGTTTTTACTTTACATTTCCATTAAATAAAAATCGAAAGAACTGTGGATGCTGTAATTCTAAAAAATAAAGAAGCTGCTGGAAAAGCTAAGCAGGTCTGGCAGTATCTGTAAAGAGAAATCACTGTTCGTGTTTCAGGTCTGGTGACCGTTCCTTAGAACAGTTCTGAGGAAGGGTCACTGGACCCAAAACGTTAACTGTGACAAAGCTGTCAACTGTAAAAACTGTGTATTTGACATTTTACCATTAGGATTAAAAGAGCTAAATTATAAATTGAAACATAAGAACATTAGAGCCAGGAGCAGGATCAGGCCATTCAGCCACTCGAGTCTACTCTGCCATTTATCACAATCATGGCTGATCTCATCTTGGCCTCAAGACCACTTTCCTGCAGTGCAGTGTAGTGAACTTCATAGATTCACAACCTTCTCAGGTAAGTTATTCCTCCTCACTTCTGTTTTAAACTTATCACCCCTTAACCTAAAACAATATCTCATTTTAGACTGCTCCTCATTTTAGATAAGGGGAAGCATCTGCTCTACATCATCTTTCTGGATTAGTGGTGCTGGAAGAGCACAGCAATTCAGGCAGCATCCGAGGACAGGCAAAATCAACGTTTCGGGCAAAAGCCCTTCATCAGGAATAAAGGTTTCCAGCATCTGCAGTCATTGTTTTTACCTCTACATCATCTTTGTCAGTCCCCTTCAGCATCACATGTATCAGAATTAGATCTCCTCTAATTCTTGTACCAAGTACAGATTTACACTATTCAATGCCTCTGCACAAAACAAGTCTTTTATCTCTTGGATTAATCTCATGATCTCTGAACCGCCTCCAATGCAATTACATCCCTAAGACAGCAATAGTCTGAAACTCTCACTGCCATAAAAGACTGTAGGCGGAAAATGGAGGCATACTGGTCACATCACTGGACTGGTAATCTACAGGCCCAGATTGGTACCTTGGGGTCATGGGTTCAGTTCCCACCATGGTGGCTGGTGAAATTCAAATTCAATTAATAAATCTGGATTTCAAAATTAGTCTCAGTAATGGTGACCATGAAATGATTGTCATAAAAGCTTCACGGATGCCCTTTAGGGAAGGAAACCTACCCTTCTTATCTATCTGAGGAGATAATGTCCTAGTGAGATTATCGCTAGACTATTACTCCCGAAACCCAGGTAACATTTGTGGGTGGCACGGTGGTTCAGTGGTTAGCACTGCTGCCTCACAGCACCAGGGACCCAGGTTCAATTCCCACTTTGGGTGACTATATGAAGTTTGCACGTTTTCCCTGTGTCTGTGTGGGTTTCCTCCTGCAGTCCAAAGATGTGCAGGGTCAGAGAAATTGGCCATGCTAAATTGCCCATAGTGTTAGGTGCATTAGTCAGGGGTAAATGTAGGGGAATGGGTCTGGGTGGGTTGCTCTTCAGAGGGTCGGTGTGGACTTGTTGGGCCGAGGGGCCAGTTTCCACACTGTAGGGAATCTAATCTGGCTTTTATGTGAGTCTACGCCTACATCAATGTGGTTGGGTTTTAACTGCCTCCATCATAGCCCCAGCCAGCTGCTCAGTTCAAGGGCATCTACGGATGGGCAAAAATGCCCAGCAATCAACATCAATATCACAACAAAAAAAGTGCTACTGTCAATCAGATGTTTGATGACTGAGGAAAGCCTTTGTTCAAAATCAACAGTAAGAGATATGAAGAAAAGCAAAACTAATAGCATTGAGGTAAAGATCAACCAAGACCCAGCTGAATATACAGTGGCTCATAGCAATTAACTACTCTTATTTTGATATAAAGTCCTTGCCAGACAATAGTGGCTATTTTCAGGAGCCAGTAGCAAGCTCTGTACATCATCCTACAGTGATACATTCCGTTGAAGAAAAGGAAAACACTCACATTTCTATAATGCACTGATACTGACTCCAACTCTCTCCCTGGCAACATTTTGATAGCAAGCCAGTCTACTCACATATGTGGTGTTGGAACTGATCCTGAGGAACTTCCAACCACATATTTGGGCTGACACCAAAATTGTTTATTTCCACCACATTGATGTTACCTGACCATGACTCTGACTGAACTCATCTGCTGCTGGAACCTCATTCAATGCTTTTGCTGATTTTAGACTTGACTACTCCAACATACTTCTGCCTGGTGTCCTATGTTTGAGGTCATCCAAAACTCTGTCATCTTAACTCACACCAACTCCTGTTCATCTATCACCTCCACATGCAAGTGAAGTCACAGAGAGTCATACTGTGAAACATATTCATTATTAAATTCTCAACCTTGTTTCCCAAATCCCTCCATAGTCTTATTTCTCACTATCATGTAATGACCTTCAATCCTCCAAGATATTTGCACAGATTTGATTCTGGCATCTGTACTAGATCAATACCAGTTTTATCCAAAAAATATTGGGAAGACTAAAGCCACTGACTTCTGTCCCTGTAGTTATGGACCAGGCCAGACCCCCTCAAAACATTTCAAAAAAGTAGCCCAAACCCCAACTATGTATGACACTATGATCTTATGCTATAAATTTGGTGTCTTATGATCCTGTCCCACAGCTACCTGATGAAGGAACAGCGCTCCGAAAGCTAGTGCTTCCAAATAAACCGGTTGGACTACAACCTGGTGTTGTGTGATTTTTAACTTTGTTAAAGAAGCAGCATCAGCACACTGTTCCAAACTCCATTTCTAAATTACCACCTCCAACCTTCCTCTTGGCAACGTCTGAGACTAATTATGACAGTTCATAAACCTGATCTCAAGGTGAGCTTCTGACCCCATATGCATTCTATCAGAAGACATTATTCATCTCTGTAAGCTCCTTCTACCCCATATACAGTCAATGGTAAGGATTGGGAATGCACAACCTGAGAGTGGGGTGCAGGTACATTCAAATATGTCTCTCAAAAGGAAATTGGATAAGCATCTGTAGGTATTAAAAATAAGTAGAGATTTAGAGAAACAGATGGTGATGAGTTGCAGCTGTCATTCCTGGGAGCTAGTGAATCCCAGTATGTTCTTAACAAGGTTTATAAAATCATAAGGGGCATGGATAGGGTAAATAAACAAAGGGTGGGGGAGTCCAGAAATAGAGGACATAGGTTTAAGGTGAGAAAGAAAAGATTTAAAAGGGACCTAAGGGGCAACTTTATCACGCAGAGGATGGGGTGCGTATATGGAATAACCTGTTAGAGGAAGTGATGGGGGCTGGTACAATTACAGCATTTAAAAGGTATATGAATAGGAAGGGTTAAGAGGGATTTGGGCCAAATGCTGGCCAATGGGACTAGATTAATTTAGAATATCTGGTCGGCATGAACGAGTTGGACAGCAGGTCTGTTTCTGTGTTGTACATCTCTTTGACTCTATAATATGACATCTCCAGTAAGTGTTGGCTCATAGAGGAACACTGGTTCAGGGTTGATGAGCTGGAGTCTGAGCTGTGTACAGCAGGGTGGGAGAAACTTGCCTGGCCACTGTTTCGAGAAGTACTTATACCCCTTGGATTAACTGCATCAAATTTGGATGGTGGACAGGGACAGGAAGGTGTGACTGCGTACAGGCAGATATGGGGATCCAGAAATTAGATGTGGAGGACCCTCAGCTAACAAGTATTAGATTCTTGGTCCTGGTTTGGATAAGGACAGGCTGCAGGTAGGATGAGTAATTGACTACAGCACGAGGTTCCAAAGCACTCATGTATGTGGTGAATAAAGAGAAATGTAGTAATAACACAGAATAGCACAGCTATGTGAGTAGATATTGCTCCTGCTGCAAAGACAGAGAATTTCAAAGATTGTGTTGGCTTCCTGGTTTCAAGGTTCAGGACATCTCTGTTAGGCTAGAGAGGAATGTGAGTGGGAGGGGAAGGATCCAGTTGTTATAGTCCATTTAAGTACCAATGTCATAGGTTGGACTAAGGAAAAGGTTCTGCTGAGGTACTATGAACAGCTTTGGTCTAAATTAAAAAGCAAAACCTCAAAAGTAATAATCTCCATATTATTACCTGAGCCAACTGCAAATAGGTGTAGGGTAAATAAAATTGAAGAGGTAAATGCATGTCTCAAAAATTGATCTGGAAGAAATGTGATCCTGATACACTAGCACCAGTACTGGGGAAAGAGACAGTTGATCCATTGGGATGGATTTCATTTGAACCATGCTGGGTGTGGTGGCTTAGTGAGGACTCAATTAAGAGGAAGTTTAAAATAGAACATAGAACGTCGAGCAGTACAGTACAGGAACAGGCCCTTCGGGCCACCATGTCTGCGCTGACCATAATGCCATTCTAAACTAATCTCATCTGCCCACACATGGTCAGCAAGCCTTTTCTCCCTGCCTAATCATGTGCCTGTTTAAGTGCCTCTTAAGTGATCATTTCTGATTCTACCACCTCACTGGCAGCTTGTTCCAGGCACCTACCACCCCCCTGTAAAAAAATCAAAAAGAAACAAAATGGCAAAGGTGCAGGGTAGTGATTCGAAGTGTGTCAGATAAAGATGTAAAATATAAGCAGAAGACTACAGAAATGATTCGAACCAGAATAAGTAAAAATAATAAAAACACAAAGCTTAAGTCTCTTTAAATACACTCAACTTTTGAAACAAGATAGATGAGATGACAGTATGAATAGAAATAAATGAATCTGATGATAACTATTAGACAGACATGATTGCGTAGTGACAAAGACTGGAAACACAATATCAAGGAGCATTCAATATTTCAGAAGAATAGGCATAAAGGAAAAGGAGGTGGGATACTTTATTAATAACGAAAAGTATCAGTGCAGTGATAACAAGGCAATAGGATGTGGAACCAATTTGGGTGGAAATAAGGAGTAGCAAAAGAAACAAGTCAGTAAATTCATGGAAGGCATCATCATCAACAGTGCTATCCAGCAGCACTTGCGTATCCAATAACTGTTCACTGCGCTCAGTTCAGATTCTGTCAGTTCAGCCACTCAGCTCCTGACTTCATTACAGCCTTAGTGCAAGCACTGACAAAAGTGAATTTCAGAATTGAGTTGAGGTGAAAGTGACTGTCCTTAACACCAAAGCTGCATTTGACTCTGAGAGTGACATCAAGGCTCTGCAGTTAAAACTGGAGTCAGTGGGCATCAGGGGAAAACTCTCTGTTAGCTGGAGTCATACCTGCAGTCAAAACTGGAGTCAGTGGGAATCAGGGGAAAACTCTCTGTTAGCTGGAGTCATGTCTGGCACAAAGGAAGATGGTTGCGGTTTTTGGAGGTCAGTCATCTCAGCTCCAGGACATCTCTGCAGGAGTTCCTCAGGGGAGTGACCGAGACCCAACTATCTACTGCCGCTTCATCAATGACCATAACTTCATTATTAAATCAGAAGTAGGGATGTTTGCTTGTGATAACACAATGTTCAGCACCATTTACATCTCCTCAAATACTTTCCATGTCCAAATGCAGCAAGTCGTAGACAACATACACGTTTGGGCTGACAAGTGGCAAGTAACACTTGTGCTATCCAGGCAATGGCTATCTTCAAGAAAACAGAATTGAATCATTGCCCCTTGACATTCAATGGCATAACCATAACTGAGTCCCCGACCATCAACATTCTGGAGGGGGTTACCATTGACCAGAAACTGTACTCGATGAACCATATAAATATTTTGGCTATAGTGCTGTGGCTCTCTCCAGATACACATGACAATAAAGGCTATTCTATTCTATATATAGAAAGTGAAGAGCTAAAGTAAGTGTGCACTCTTGGAGGACTTCCTTTAAAATGCCTGAATGCAGGCCATCAAACCTTGTCAAATTGTCTGCCTTTAGTCTCATTTGATTGCCAAATACTTTGTCCCTAATCAGCATAAATGCACAATTTGAAGATGAGACCAAGATTGGTAGAGTGGTTAATCGTGAAGAAGATGGTTGTGGGCTACAGGAAGATATAGATAGATTAGTCAGACTGGGCAGACCAGTGGCAGATGGTATTTAAACCTGATAAGTGTGAGGTGATGCACTTTGGAAGAAGAAACAAGATAAGGGAGTACTTTATGGATAGCAGGATACTGGGTAGCTCAAAGGAACAGATGGTTCTTAAGGTAATTGTTCACAGATTCCTGAAGTCGGCAGAGCATGTCAATAAGTGAGTTAAGAAGGCATTTTGGACTCTTGCTTTCATCCATCATGGCATTGAGTATAAGAGCAAGGTGGTAATTTTGGAGTTGTACAGAGCATTGGATAGGCCACTGTTGGAGTAATGTATACAGTTCACCTCACTACAGGAAGGATGTGATAACATTAGAGGGAGTACAGAGGAGATTCACCAGGATGTTGCCTGGGATGGAGAAATTGAGCTATAAGGAGAGACTAAATATGCTTAATTGCTTTCTTTAGAGCAGAGAAGATTGAGTGGGGACATAATTGAGGTGCATAGGTTATGAGGGGTATGGACAAGATGAATAGAAATCTGCTGTTCATCTTGGCTCAGGGCTCAATCATGAGAGGGCACAATTTTAGGGTTAGGAGCAGGAGAACCGTTTCTCTCAGCAGATGGTGAGAATCTAACGTACACTGCCTGGGAAGGTAGTGGAGGTCGGAAACCTTACAACCTTTAAAAAATATTTCGATGAGCACTTTAGGTATTATAACATTCAAGGATACAGGACAAGCGCAGGAAATTGGGATTAGTGCATTTTGACTGGTAGTTATGTTGGTGAATCTTGATGGGATAAAAGGCCTTTTCTGCACAGTACGAATCTATGAGGTGGCTATGGAGATTGTAGGGGCATTGGCGGTGATCTTTCAGGAATCACTGGAGTCAGGGAGGGTCCAATGGGACCGGAAAATGGCCAATGTAACACCCCTGTTTAAGAAAGGATAGAGTCAAAAGACAGAAAATATAGGCCAGTTAGCCAGACCTTGGTTGTTGGTAAGGTTTCAGAGTTTGTTATTAAAGTGAGATTGCAGAGTACTTGGAAGTCTATGGTAAAATAAGGCTGAGTCAGCATGGCTTTGTCAAGGGAAGTTCATTCTTGACAAACCTGTTAGAATTCTGTGATGAGGTAATGAGAAAGTTAGACAAAGGAGAGCCATTGGATGTGACCTGTTTGGATTTCCAAAAGGCCTTTCATAAGGTGCCACATCGGAGTTTGCTAAATTAAATAAGAGCCCATGATGTTAGGAACAAAGTACTGCCAGAGATAGAGGATTGGCTGACAGGCAGAAGGTAGAGAGTGGGGATTAAAGGGGTCTTTTTGACAATGGCAGCTGGACACTAGTGGAGTTCTGCAGAGGTCCATGATGGACCACAACTATTCATGTTATTGAGAGCACTGTTACTGAGTTTGCAGATGACACAAAGATAGGGGGAGGGACAAGTAGCGTCGATGAAGCGGTTAGGCTGCAGACGGATTTGGACAGGCTAGGAGAGTGGGCAAAGAAATGGCAGATGGAATACAATGTGGGATAGTGTAAGGACATGCATTTTGGTATGCAGAATAGAGGTATAGACTATTTTCTATGTGGGGAAAGGCTTCAGAAATCTGAAGCACAAAGAGACTTGGGAGTATGTTCAGGATTATCTTAAGGTTGACATGCAGGTTCAGCTGGCAGTTAGGAAGGCAAATGCAATGTTAGCATTCATTTCCCGAGGACTAGAATAGAAGAGCAGAGATGTACTGCTGAGACTGTATAAGGCTCTGGTCAGACTGAATTTGCAATAATGTGTCCAGTTTTGGACCTTACATCTAAAGAAAAATGTGCTAACCTTGGATAGGGCCCAAAGGAGGTTCATACGAATGCTCCTAGAGACGAAGAAAGAGTGGTTGAGGACTCAGGGTCATGATGGAGTTTCAATAGATGAGGGTGGATCCTATTGAAATTTACAGAATAATGAACAGCCTGGATAGAGTGGACGTGGAGAAGCTGTTTCCATTAGTAGGAGAGATTAGGCCCTGAGGGCACAGCCTCAGAGTGAAGGGATGACTCTATAGAACTGAGACGAAGAGGAATTTCTTCAGCCAGAGAGTGGGGGATCTGTGGAACTCATTGCTGCAGAGATCCGAGGAGGGCAAGTCATTGAGTGTATTTAATGCAGAGACAGATAGGTTCTTGATTGGTAAAGAGATCAAAGATCACTGGGAGAAGGTAGGAGAATGGGGTTTGGAAACATATCAAATGGTGGAGCAGACTTAAGGGGCTGAATGTCCTATTTCTGCTGGTATATCTTATGGTCTTTCTACAGATGATGCCAGACCTACTGAGTTTCTCCAGCAATTTTTGTTTTTGTTTCAGATTTCCAGCATCTGTAGTGCTTTAATTCTTTCGTAAAAAGTAAGTGAGATCTGGCTCTTATGCTGTCAGCTCAGATGTCATGTAACATAGTGTCTCTTTCTTGCAGTATCAATTTTCTCCATTTATAAAATAATGTGAGGAATAATGAATAAGATATAAGAAATAAATTAGGTCTTTCAGCTCTTTGATTATTGGGTGATCATTTCAGGTCTTAATTTTTAATTTTAATATTAAACATAGAAAATCTCTGTTAGTTCACTGCTAAGCCTTTCCTGTTTTTTAAAGCACCAGGTTTTTCAGTATTTCCTGATCATTTTAAACTTCCCACTTTGTTAAAATCCTGTGAATATTTTTTGCATCTTTCTAATGCTTCTATCTTTTCTATAATAATGGAGACTTGAACTGAGCATTATATTCCATGTGTAATCTCATGAAATTTCAAATAATGCTTCAAGGTACAGCTTTGTGTTTCTATCTTACTCCTTTATAAATAAATTGCAGTGCGTTGTTTGTTCTCCTTAATTAAGCCTTGTTAACTTGTAATACTACTTTTAATGATTGTGTGAGAAGGTATTTTACAAAGCATAGTCACTGTAATGTAGAAAATATGGCAGCTAACTCCACAAGTTCATCAAGTGGAACGCAACCACTATGAAGGAAGCTATGTGTGTATCAGGGTCAGTGACAACATTTGTAAGCATTCACTGTTTAACACTAGAGCATCAGATTATCACGTGCAGAAGTAATAAATACTTCACTGAGTTCTACTATTTTAAAAAATGTTTCTGATTGAGTCTAAGCCGTTCCTTTCAAAACAATAAAGTGGCTTGAATAGTCTGCTTACCATCCTTATAATCAAACCTTCAAGGACTGAGGGGTTAAGGAGTTGTCTAGTAGGGCCTTAGTGTCATCACTAATGGGAATTGAGGCTGTGATCCCCCACAGCTGAAAAGCTGTCATTCCACTCTTTCACACAGCCACCTGTGTTTCTATGTAAGAATGATGATCCTTGCTGTTGTACCTAGTTGCACTCAAAAGGCAACACTGCAGGTGCAGTGTATTATGTTACAGAATGTGTCCTCTGCCACTTCATGCTCTTTACAGCTCTGCTTTAATCTAATTCGTCCAAATTTCCAGACATAAGCATACATTATCACGCAGTCATTACAATTTCTTCTTTGAAATTGTCTGCCCAGAAGGCAGTGGAAGCTCCGTCACTCAGTCTATTTAAGACAGAGATCAATATTTTCTTTTAGTCAGTCACGGAATATGGGACAAAAACTGAAATTGCTGGAGAAACTAAGCAGGTCTGGCAGCATCAGTGGAAAAAAAAAGCAAAGTTAACATTTTGAGACTGCAAACAATTCATCAGAACAGGGATGTGAGGAGTTGCTGGCTAGGTAACCCTTTATTGTTCACCTCTAACTGCCCTCAAAAGGTGGTGACGAGCTACCTTCTTGAACTGCTGCAGTCCATTTGCTGCAAGTAGACCACAATGCAGACAGCAGAGTCTCAAACAGCGCAGGAAAATGATATTGAAGTGCAATAGGAGTCATGATCTCGTTGAATGACAGAATAGGTTTGCAGAGGCTACTCCGATTTTTTTTCCCACCCTCCTCCATTCACAACAGACACTTTACAGAGCATGCTGCCAGGCTCCAACTGAATACTGCTCACCATGATCTAGAAATAGTTATTTTTTCTGAGTGAAACATACATATTCCATCAGTGACCTCTTTTCTAATACCCTAATGCCACTTACACTCTGAATATTCCTTGAGATTGTCTTTCTAACATTTCATATATGATGTGTGAGATACAAGATACCTCAAGGAGAAGTATGTGAGGGATATTTTTGTATCTTCCACTAACTTTCTCTCTTTTGCAAGGTATGGAGGGTAATGCCCGTATCATTGGTCAAAATAGTTGTTGAATGCCATATTCAACTAGATCAAGACTGATCTTGCATCTCAACATCATTTTCCTGCGTTGTGGGTAAATGGACTGCAATGGATTCAAGAAGGTAGCTCATCACCACCTTCTTGACGGCAGTTAGAAATAAGCAATAAATGGTTATGAAGCAGGGTCACTGGTCCCAAAATGTTAAGTCTGCTTTCTCTCCACAGTGGGCAGAAGTGACTATGCAGATGCTGGAGATTATAATTAAGATTAGAGTGGTGCTGGCATCAGAAATTCCTGATGAAGGGCTTTTGCCCGAAACATTGAATTTTCTGCTCCTCGGATGCTGCCTGACCTGCTGTGTTTTTCCAGCACCACTCTAATCTTTCTCTTCACAGATGCTGCTAGCCCTGCTTTGTTCTTCCAGCTATTTCTGTTTTTGTTTCTGATTTTCAGCATATGCAGTCCTTTCGTTTTTTTTGTTTTAGCAAGAAATGGTGACCCAGCCAGCAACAACCACATTCCATGCATGTAGTCATCAAGCTGTGCATGAGGCAAATTAAGGTTCTGGATCATATCACTTTACCCTAAATTGGGAAAGTGCTCCTAGTAATAGTCACCAAGAGATCCAAGAGACTAAGGGCAAGCCTTTTCAGGTGGCAGGTTTGCCAACCCACACTACCTGAAGAGTTGGTGGAGAACTTTTCGCTATCGACATCGTAACTCGACAGCCATTTCAGAGTATGCTGCCCATTCATGACTTCTACCATCACTCAGGTGGGTGGGGGCTTGATGGAGGGTTCATGGGACAGAGAAGCATATGGAAGACACAATGGAGTCTAGTGCGAAAAGGGATTTCCTGGAGGGAGGCACCTCTACCTCACCCACTCTCCCTTCAGAGGCCTGAGCTGGGTAGTTGTCCCACCCTCAACCCTTCTAACAAAATTCAAAATTGAGATCAGGTTGAAAGCCACTCTTAAGCAGCTATTAACTGTACAAAAGGGCCTCAATTCACTGAGTGGACAGGACCCCTAAGGCCTGAATCACACCTGCTTGCAAACACGCTGGCAATGGGACTGCAAAGGAGAAGGAAATGTAAAATGTAAATTATCAGCATGCACATCCTTTCCTCTGTAGTTCTTCATGCAGGCCTTGACAGGTTTTCAAGCTGCTGTCTCCACAATTTGTGACCCTGAACACATTAAAACTAACCTGCAGAGCTGTCTTTCATAGCCTGAGATGGATTTTACAGCAATACATCTATCAACATGAGAAAGGGCAATTCAGCTGAGGGATCAGATTAAAACATGCAGCTCAAAAGCAACTGTTTCTTCCCGTGAAAACAAATAATTTATAATGCTATTGTGCAAAACCACAGTTCAGTTTTTACCACTAATTTTACCTTTAACTAGACCTTGAGGTAAAGAGGTGTTTTTAACCATTGAGTGCCTGTTCTTCCACATCTTCGAAAAATATAAAATAAATCATTTGCACATTCCTTTCCACAACCATCTCAGTTGGGATGGGGGTTGAAATTATGACAGAAGAATTGGGGAGATACTGGATTCTTTGTTGGGCTTAAAATCGGACACATCCCCTGGCCTGGATGAACTGCATCCCACACTGCTACGGGAGGTGAGGCAGGAAATTGCAGGGGCTAACCACAGGGGAAGTGCCGGAGGACTGGAGGATGGCTAATCTGGTTCCATGTTTCAAGAAAGCAGGTCTGGATGAACCAGGAAATTACAGACTGATGGATAGTGAAACTATTGGAGAAAATTCTGAAGGAGTGAATTAATACCATTTGGAAAAGCATGGGTTAATTAGGGATAGTCAGCATGACTTTGTCAGAGGAGATCATGACTAACAAATTTGTTCGAAGATTTTGAAATTGTAATCATTGTGTGGATGAGGGAAGTTCAATTAATATAGTTTATCTGGATTTTAGCAAAGTTTTTGACAAGTTCCCACATGGGAGACTGTTTGAGATGGTTAAGAACATGAAACTGAGGGAAACTTGGCGAGATGGATTAGAAACTGGTCTAGTAATAGAGATAGAAGTCTGTTCAAGCGATTGGAGGCCATTGTCCAATAGTGTACTGGGAACTTTTTTTGTTTGTTATAGACATAAATGAAATTGATGGAAATGTGGGGGTAGTGTTCAACAAATTTGTGGCGACACCAAGATTGGTAGAGTGGTTAACAGTGAAAAGGGGTAAATAGGCAAGGTCTTTTCCCCAGGGTGGGGGAGTGCAGAACTAGAGGGCATAGATTTAGGGTGAGAAGGGTAAGATTTAAAAGGGACCAGCATTGTGACAGGGCAGAAGAAGGTAAAATCAAATAAATAATACCATGGGAAGATTTCCATTCTATAACACCTTTCACAAACTCTAGCCATCCCAAAAATTATTTTATATAACACAATTCCAACAACACAGGAACACCAAGCCCTTCAGCCTACCAAGCCAGCACAGATTCTAATCCTTATGTAGACCTGCTACTTATTGTCCATGCACAGTTTCTATCCCTCTGTTCACCTCCCATTCATGTGTCTATCAATAAGCCTTAAAGGTTACTGACATGTCCGCTTCCACCTCCTCCACTGGCCATGTGTTCCAGGTACCCATCACCCTCTGGGTGAAACATTTTTCCCCACACTTCTCCCCAAAACTATCACGCTCTCACCTTGAACCTGTGCCCTCTTCTAGTTGACTTTACTACTCTGGGAAAAAGCCAGATTAGCCACCCTATCTATGCCTCTCATAATTTTGTAGACCTCTATTAGGTCACACCTCTGCCTTTGTCTTTCCAGTTAAAACAATCTGATTTTAACCAACGTCTCCTCCTAACTAAAACTCTCCAGACCAGGCAACATCCTGGTAAACTTTCTGAGCACTCTCTCTGAAGCAGCCACTTCCTCCTGGTAATGTGGTGACTAGAACTGTGGGCAATATTCCACATCCAGCCAAGGCAAAGTTTTGAACAGCTGTAACAAAATGGCAGTCTTTTTATTCGATATCCCGGCTGATGAAGGCAAGCATGCTGTATTCCTTCTTGACCACCTTATCCACATGTGTTGCAACTTTCAGGGATGTGTGGACCAATAGAATCTCTTCTGGGGTAGAAGTGACCTGGACAAGAAGGACGGATTGCACCTGAATTGGAAGGGGACTAATATACTGGCAGGGAGATTTGTGAGGAAATAAGGCAGGGCAGGTGACTGAGGTGTCAGTGGAGGGACACTTTGGGGCCAGCCACCATAATTCTATTAGTTTTAAAATACTGATGGAAGAGGATAGACCAGATCTAAAAGTTGAAGTTCTAAATTGGAGGAAGGCTAATTTTGATGTTATTAGGCAAGAACTTTCAAAAGCTGATTGGGGGCAGATGTTCGCAGGTAAAGCGATGGCTGGAAAACGGAAGCTGTCAGAAATGAGATAACGAGAGTCCAGACATAGTAAATTCCTGTTAGGGTGAAAGGAAAGGCTGGTAGGTATAGGGAATGCTGGATTTCTAAAGACGTTGAGGGTTTGGTTAAGAAAAAGAAGGAAGCATATGTCAAGTATAGACAGGATAGATCGAGTGAATCCTTAGAATAGTATAAAGGAAGTCGGAGTATACTTAAGAGGGAAATCAGGAGGGCAAAAAGGGGACATGAGATAGCTTTGGCAAACGAGTTAAGGAGAATCAAAAAGGTTTTTACAAATACATTAAGGACAAAAGAGTAACGAGGGAGAGAATAGGGTCCCTCAAAGATCAATAAGGCGGTCTTTGTGTGGAGCTGCAGGAGATGGGGGAGTATTTTGCATCAGTATTTATTGTGGAAAAGGACATGGAAGATATAGAATGCATAGAAATAGATGGTGCCATCTTGAAAAATGTCCACATTACAGAAGAGGAAGTGCTGGATGTCTTGAAACCCATAAAAGTGGATTAATCCCCAGGACCTGATCAGGCGTACACTAGAGCTCTGTGGGAAGCTAAGGAAGTGATTGCTGGGCCCTTTGCTGAGATATTTGTATCATTGATAGTCATAGGTGAGGTGCCGGAAGACTGGAGGTTGGCTAACATGGTGACACTATTTAAGAAAGATGGTAAGGACAAGCCAGGGAACTATAGACTGGAGAGCTTGATGTCAGTAATGGGCAAGTTGTTGGAAGGAATCCTGAGGGACAGGATATACATGTATTTGGAAAGGTAAGGACTGATTAGGGATAGTCAACATGGCTTTGTGCATGGGAAATCATGTCTCACAAACTTGATTGAGATTTTAGAAGAAGTAACAAAGAGGATTGATGAGGGCAGAGTGGTTGACTTGATCTATATGGACTTCAGTAAGACTTTCAACAAGGTTCCCATGGGACACTGGTTAGCAAGGTTAGATTTCATGGAATACAGGGAGAACTTGCCATTTGGATACAGACTGGCTCAAATGATCTGGAGGGTTGTTGTTCAGACTGGAGGCCTGTGACCAGTGAAGTGCCACAAGGATCGGTGCTGGGTCCACTACATTTTGTCATTTATATAAGTGATTTGGATGTGAGCATAAGAGGTAGTTAGTAAGTTTGCAGATGACACCAAAATTGGACGCGTTGGGGACAGCGAAGAAAGGTTACTTTAGTGATGGAAAGGGATAGGTGTACTCCACCAAGCAAGAGTTACAGCTGGGAGAAAGGAAATTACGATGCAATTAGGAAAGATTTAGGAAGTGTAGAAAGGGGAAGGAAACTGCAGGGGATGAGCACATTAAAAATGTAGAGCTTATTCAAGGAAAAGCTCCTGTGTGTCCTAGATAAGTATGTACCTGTCAGGCAGGGAGGAAGATGTAGAACGCGTGAGCCGTGGTTTACTAAGGAAGTGGAATCCCTGGTCAAGAAGAAGAGAAGGCTTATGTTAGGACAAAATGTGAAAACTCAGTAAGGTGCTTGAGGGTTACAAGGAAGTCAGGAAATACCTAAAAAGAGAGCTCAGAAGAGCCAGGAGGGGACATGAGAAGTTGTTGGCGGATAGGATCAGGGTTAACTCTAAGACTTTCCATAGATATGTCAGGAATAAAAGAATGACGAGAGTTAAATTAGGGCCAATCAAGGATAATAGTGGGAAGTTGTGTGTGGAGTCAGAGGAGATAGGGGAAGCACTAAATAAATATTTTTCGACAGTGTTCACTATAGAAAATAAAAATGATAGCAAGAAAGATAGAGATACTTGCATCTAGACTAGAAGAGATTGAGGAGAAAGTGAGGTCTGCAGATGCTGGAGATCAGAGATGGAAATGTGTTGCTGGAAAAGCGCAGCAGGTCAGGCAGCATCTAGGGAACAGGAGAATCGACGTTTCGGGCATTAGCCCTTCTTCAAGAAGCCCCTCCATTCCTGTAGAAGAGATTGAGGTTCACAAGGGAGAGGTATTAGAAATACTGCAGAGTGTGAAAATAGACAAGTCCTCTGGGCCAGATGGGATCTATCCTAGGATCCTCTGGGAAGCAAGGGAAGAGATTGCCGAGCTTTTGGCTTTGATCTTCAAATCATCATTGTCTACAGGAATAGTGCCTGAGGATTGGAGGATAGCAAATGTGGTTCCCTTGTTCAAAAAGGGTAGTAGAGACAACCCTGGTAAGTACAGACCAGTGAGTCTCACTTCAGTTGTTGGTAAAGTGTTGGAAAAGGTTATAAGAGATAGGATTTATAACCATCTAGAAAAGAATAATCTGATCAGGGACAGTCAGCACGGTTTTGTGAAGGGTAGATCGTGCCTAACGAATCTCATTGAGTTCTTTGAGAAGGTGACCAAGCAGGTAGATGAGAGTAAACCGGTTGATGTGGTGTATATGGATTTCAGCAAGGCGTTCGATAAGGTCCCCCACAGAAGGCTATTGTACAAAATGCGGAGGAATGGGATTGTGGGAAGCATAGCAGTTTGGGGATAGGCTGACTGCAGAAAGAGTAGGTGGCAATGCATGGCTGGGAGCTAAGGATCCGTTACTGGATGCTTTGGATTTGATGTAGGTCGTGATTGTCCCAGTCAGGTATAAAATGTGATGATCTGAATGTAGTCTGAAGTCTGTGTGGGGTAGGTTGGTTGCGTAGGCAGGTGCTGAGGATGGAGACACGGTTCTAGTAGCGGGTCTCCTTCAGGATGTGGTTGAAGAGCTTCAGAGCAGAGGAACTGGCCTGCGGGTGAGGGGGGTTACAGCGGGACTCACTGAGATCCTTGTGGAGGGAGGAAGAGAACTTCTTCAAATTGAGCACCCTTGGAAGAGGCTTCACAGTAAGGTTTTTAGCAACTAGGAGAAAGTGAGAACTGCAGATACTGGAGAGTGTAAGAATGCTGTTCCATCACAAGGTTATGCTGTCCTTAGCTTCTTTTTCAGAGAGATCATAAAAGCAGCAAGTCCAAACAGTCTGGGTTTGAAGGGTTTCAGGGCAAAAGGCTTTGAAGATAAAAAATCACTTGTACAATGAAAGGAGAGTGGCCATTTCTCTCAGCTCAGCTTTTCTCTGGTTTGTTTTTGGTTCAGAGCTGTTAGTCAGTTTTGAGCCTGCTGGTCCAAGAAACAGTTACATGGAAGAAGGTGTTCCATGCTCAATCCCTCTACCATCTCTCTCTCTCTCTCTCTCTCTCTCTCTCTCCTGTAAGACCGTATGTTTGATTTTACCTCTTTTGCCAAGGGGTGTTTTTGGGATTGTTGCAAGTATTTGGATCAGCATCATTAAGCTGGGATAATCTGGTAGGTTTTTTGGATAGGTTACGCTATTCTGTATTTTGTTCTCTTTTGTTTGTGTTTCATTCAGTAATCTTGAAATAAATTCAGTTTGGTTTAAAACTAAGTGGTTGGGCCAAATGCATCCCTCCTGGAATATCCGCTTTACACCGGTTTAAACCAACTAGCAAAGTTAGGGTCCAAGCAACTGTCTTGAAATGTTTTGAAGGGGTCTGGCCTGGTCCATAACAGATTGGAGGCTCTTTGCAGGATTTTTTTCTATAGTTCCAAATTGGGATTAGGATTGCTGGACTCCAAGGCAGCGAGTGATAGGTATTAGCGTCTTTTGTTCCAGGTGTTGAATTCGATTGGTTTAAACAGTGCTCAGGATAGCAATAGCTCTTTCAGTCACCAAGTGTTTTCTGGGGATGGAAGAAGTGACTTTGGGAATTTTAAAAAAGGTGATTAAGGCCATGTTGCTGGAATTAGCAGACAAGCTGGAGCTGGAGCTGCCTCCTTCTGTGAGGAAAGGAGAGATAATTACAGCAATAGCTCAGCATTTAAATTTGTTAGAAACACCATCAGAAGCTTTAGAGATGGCTAAAATTCAATGGAAGATGAAGCAGCTTGAGTTAGAGGCAAAAGACAAAGGCAACAGAAATTAAATGGTTTGAATTATGATTAAAAGCAGAGGAAAGAGAAAAAGAACGAATCAGTTTAGCAGAACAATAAGAAAAAGGGAGAGAGAGAAATGGAGAGAGAGGAACGGAAGAAAGAAAAGGAGTTTGAACTTCAGAAAAGACAGGATGAGTGTGTGGCGCTGGAAAAGTGCAGCAGGTCAGGAAGCATCTGAGGAGCTACAGAATCGACATTTCCTGATGCAGGTCTTATGCCCAAAACATCATCTCCTGCTCCTCGGATGCTGCCTGACCTGCTGTGCTTTTCCAGTGCTTCACTTTTCAACTCTGATCTCCAGCATCTGCAGTCCTTACTGTCACTTAGACAGGAAAGTCAGCTTAAAAGGATGGAGATGAAGGTTGAAGGTAAGCTTAGGAAGGAAGAGAGTGAGGATGAGCACACCCATGGTAGCCAAAGGCCTGGTGAGAAACTGTTTAAATATATTCAACCATTGCCTAAATTTGAGGAGAAGGCTGTGGAAGCCTTTTCATCTCATTTGAAAAGGTGGTGAAAGAAATGTGGTGGTCAGTGACAATGTGAGTTTTATTGATCCAAACAAAACTTGTAGGTAGAGCTAGTGAGGTATTTGCATCATTATCAGAAGAGGTAGCTGGGATGTTTGAGGAGGTGGAGAAAGCCATCTTTAATACATATTAGTTGTGCCAAAAGCCTACAAACAATGGTTCAGGAATCTAAGAAGGGACCCTGGTCAAACCTACATTGAGTTCGAAAAGGTCAAACAAAGCAATTTTGATAGGTGGAGCAGTGCATTAAAAATAGACCAAACTTATGACGCTCTTAGAGAGACAGTTATTTTGGAGGAGTTCAAAAATTCACTTCCTGAAATAGTGAGAATTCATGTGGAAGAGCAGAGAGTTAAAAAGGCAAGATTAGCAGCTGAGATGGCTGATGATTATGTGTAGGTACATAAATCAAAGTTTGGCTTCCCAAATCAATTTTGAGCCATGAGGGATAGAAATTGGGGAAAAGAGAAATCCTCATGTGGAAAGGGAAAGGTAGAAATCAACGAAGGATAACTTAGCACAGAGTAAAAAGGAAACCCTTGAAAGGGAAAGACAAGTTTAAAAGCTTCAGCGTTTTCACTGTAATAAAGTAGGCCACATGAAATCACAGTATTGGTGGGTTAGGAAAAGCACTGGGAAACCAGATGTAGGAAAACAGGATAAGCCAGTGAACTTTGTTGGACTGGTAATGGAAAGCACAGTGGAGGCGAGAAATGCACCAGAATGTATAACCTGGTTGGAGGTTTGTTAAGGAGGAAGTGCCAGATCTTCTTAAAACATATACCCGCGCAAGTAAAGCTTACATGCATAGGCCAGGAGCAGCAGATAAAGAGGTTACAATATTAAGAGATACAGGATCCACTGCTACACTCTGTCTTCTATGACCAAGCCAGTTCTGGATCCATCTAACCAGCACCACCCTGGATGTCATAAAACTCTACCTGCTGTACCAGCCTGCCATGAAATACCTTATCAAACGCTTTATTAAAGTCCATATAGACAACATTTACTGCACCTCCCTCATCAATTATTCTTGTCACTTTTTCAAAAAAAACTCATTCAGCTTGGTGAAACTTGACCATTTGCGTCCAAATGTGAATAAATCCAGTCTCCCAGTATCTTTTCCAACAGCTTCCCCACCACTGACATCAGGCTCACTGATCTATAATTACCTGAATTAGCTCTTTCCCTTCTTAAACAAAGGAACAACATTTGCCATTCTCTAGTCTACTGGAACCTTGCCTGAGGCCAAAGAGGATGCAAAGAGATCTGTTAAGACCCCAGCTATTTCCTCCCTTACCTCCCACAGTTTCCTGGGATTGATCCTGTCTGGCCCTGGGGACTTGTGTACCTTAATGTATCTCAAGAAACCCAACACTTGCTCCTTCATTATGTTGACCTGCCTGAGAGTATTCACACATCTTTCTCGAACCTCAACATTCCTCATATCTCTTTTTTTGGCGACTATCAATGTAAAGTACTCATTAAGGATCTCAACCATTTTCTCTGGTTCTAAACATAATCTTGATCCTTTATCGTTGAGTGGACCTGCTCTTTCCTAAGCTACCCTCTTGCTGCTAATAAATGCCTAAAATGCCCTGGAATTCTCCTTAACCCTGTTGGCCAAGGACATTTCATAGCCCCTTTTAGGCTTCCTAATTCCCGTTTGAACTCCTTCCTATTTTCTCTAAATCTTCAAGGACTTTGTCTGGTTTTAGTTGCCAAGACCTTAGGTATGCATCTTTTTTCTCATGACTAAGCTGATAATTTCCCCTTCATCCAAGATTCCCGAATCCTGCCATTTCTGTCTTTCATTTTCACAGGAACATGCCTGTCCTGCACTCTAATCAACTGGTCTTTAAATGACTCCCACTTGTCAGATGTAAATATGCCCTCAAACAGCTGCTCCCAATCCACGTTCTCCAATTCTTGCCAAATTTGGTTAGAGTTGGCCTTCCCCTAATTTAACACCTTCATCTGAGGTCCACTCCTGTCCTTATTCATAAGTATCCAAAACGTTATGGAATTATGGTCACTATTTCCAAAATGTACCTCCTCTGAAACTTAGACCACCTGGCCAGTCTCATTTCCCAATACCTGGTACAGTATGCCCCCCACCTCCCTCATTGGACTATCCACCGACTGTTTCAAAAACCTGTCCTGGACACACCTAAGAAATTGCTCCCCATCCAAACCCTCCGGCACAAAGGGAGTCGCAGTCAATATAGGACAAGTTGAAACCACCCACCACAACAACCCTGTAATTTTCATATCTTTCCAGAATCTGAGGACATATCTCTTCCTCTATCTCCCCCTGGTGATTGGGAGGTCTGTAGTACAATCCCAACATTGTGATTGCACCTTTCATGTCCTTGAGCTCTACCCATAATGCTTTGCTGAAGGATTCCTCCAGGGTGTCCTCCTGCAACACAGCGATGGTCTGCTCCCTAACCAGTCATGCAATTCCCCCATCTCTTTTGCCTCCTCCTCTGTTTCATCTGAAACACTGATATCCTGGAACATTAAGCTGCCAGTTTCTGTCCCTCTTTCAACCTGTCTCTGTGATAGCAACAACATCATAATTGCATGCATTAATCCAGGCTCTATGTTCATCTGTCTTACCTGTTATACTTGTTGCATTGGAGCAAAGACAAGCTTCCAGTTCCGCTAAGCTCAACCTCAATGTTCCTCCTCTTAGCTTTCTTTGCCTTAGACTGAAGCTCTTCCTCAGTCTCTACGTTTACTGACCTGTCGCTCTAGATCTCACCCTCCCCACTCACCACACTCATTTAAACCCTGCCGAGTGGCACTACTGAACCTCCTTGCCAGGATATTGGTGCCTTTCCAGTTTGGGTGCAACCTGTCCTTCTTGTACAGGTCCCCCCTTCTCTGGAAGGCAACATTACTCAATGCAGAGTCTAGATTAGAGTGGTGCTGGTAAAGCATACCAGGTCAGGCAGCATAGGAGGAGCAGGAAAATCGATGTTTTGGGCAAAAGCCCTTCATCAGGAATGGAGTCCTCACTTTTGCCTAACATTACTCAATGCAGTAATATTGCTAATTCAGCAGCCAGTTTGTGCACACTAAGTTTCTACAATCGGCAATAAAGTAATGCGGTTCAGCTAGCAACACTGACCAGGATGCCTAGAGAGAGCTCCCTGCTCTTTTGAAAGATCACTTATGTCATCCATCTCAAACATTAACTGAATGTCTCATCTAGATGATAGCACATTTGCTGATGCAGTTTCTTGTACTCCATGAACTGTTAGATTAGATTTTTTTTCGAGTCTCTGGATAGAAGATTGAACTTACAATCCTCTGGCTAAGTTACTCAGCCTTAGATACCATTATGAGAAAGCATTGCCAATGGGCTCAGTGTAATTAGATGGAACAGGTATCCTGATTGATAAAGCGTGGTGCTGGAAAAAGCACAGCAGGTCAGGCAGCACTCGAAGAGCAAGAAAGTCAATGTTTCAGGCAGGATCCTTCTGCTGGTATCCTAGTGTCTACAAAATTGGGTTTTTGGGACTAGATTTGACTGTGATGCCAATAATGGTAAAATAACTTGTCAAAATATTTATTGTCACATGTACTGACATACAGGGATAGAAGAGTACAGGGACAATGTACAAAATCGCCATTTCTGTTGCCGTCTTAGGAACAAAGACACCAGGGTACAAAATCTTAGGCATAAATGAGTAAAATGAACAAATTTAAAAGACCAGTATTACAGCCCTTATAAGGCTAGGTACAAAGATTCCTAGGTCCAAAATTTTAAGTATAAATTAGAAAAATAAAGAAATAATGGTGAAAGTTCAGTACAGTATTCAGTCTTTATAAAGCCAGGAGTCCGCATTGGGCTTCCTTGAAGCTGGGCGTCAGTACTTGGCTTCCTTGAGGCCAGGGGTCCATACAGGGCGTTCTTGAGGCTGGGGATCCGTGCAGGGCTTCCTTGAGGCTTGAGACCATAATTCCGCACTGGATTTCCTTGATGCTGGAAGTCCGTGCTGAGCTTTGTCGAGGCAGGGAGTATGTGCTGAGCATTCTTGAGATTGGGAGTCCGCGCTGGGCCTCCTTGAAGCTGGGAGTCCGTGCAGGGCTTCCTTGAGGCTGGGAGTCTGTGCTGGGCTTCTCCTTGAATCTGGGTGTCTGCGCTGGACTTCTCCTTGAGGCTGGGAGACGGTGCAGGACTTCTCCTTGAAGCTGGGAGTCTGCACTGGGTTTCTCCTTGAGGCAGGGAAACTGTGCTGGGCCTCACCTCGAGGCTGGGAGTCTCAGCTGGGCTTCCTTGAGGCTGGTTAGGACCCTACTCCACTACCATTTTGGAAAAAGAAATTTGAATCCCACTGTCTCTCAGACCAGATTTCTAGACTCATCGCATTCATTGTTGGCTGACTGCAGAGTGATGGTAACAGAATGAGATAATTTCCAGCATTGGCTGGAGTTACTATGAAAGATTTTCCTTCTCAACCCTCTCTCCTTGCCTGAAGTCTGATGACCATCAGGTTAAACCACCACCAATCATCTCTCTCTAATGATAGAGCAGACTTATGTGCCAGTAGGATTATGGTGATATTACCTTCTGTACACAAGTAACAGCCATTTTGGAAATGTAGCAGAAAGTAATTGTAGAAGTGCAGTACACCAATGGAAACAAAATATAACTATATATCTCTGCTTTTGTCGATTATACTTACCTCAGCTGAGATCAAGAAGTGAACTTAAATCTTTTCTGGTTGATTTCTAACTGAAAAAGTCCTTTCCAGCAGAGTAAATATGAGAGAAATGGATTTCGATTTATGATACACTAGCACAAGGTCTGGGGAAATGTGAGCACATATGAATCATTCTTGTACTGGGAAACTGTGCTCCCAGGAATTTAGAGGGAACTTAAATGAAATAGTAAGGGAGAGTTCATATAATGTTTTGGAAAGTTAGGGAGAAAGGACAAGGCAATAGTGCAGATTGATATGTTACTGGTAATGATAACTAGAATGTGACAGGAAAAGACAATGTGTACAAGCATAACAGCATCAGCAAATAAGGTGGAAACATGGTGAAAAGGCAGAACTAAAGATTCTTTATCTGTATGCATGCAGCATTCATGTCAAGATGGATGAATTGATAGCACAAATAGGAAATAAAAAAGTATGATTTGATAACCATTAGAAATTATAGTTACAGAATGATGAGTACTCATGGGTAATTGACATTTCAGAAAGAAAGGAAAAAAGGAAAAGGAGCTGCTAACTCTGAAATAGCAGCATGAAACCAATACAGTAGTGAGAAACTGAGTTCAGAGGATCAAAATGTAGAATTAGCTCGGGTAGAGATTAGAAATATAAAAGGTAAAAAGTCCTTGGTGGAAATGGCTTTTGGCCCTATTGTTCCAAGATAGTTGACAGTTTGTTAAATTATCAAACACAATTTGATGCTATACCACTTATGAAGACACCCCTTGCACATGGAACTTCGGTTCATATTCCAAGGTCCAGTTTAATATTAAGGGAATGACGCTTACCTTGGAGATGTTGTAAACTGGAGGATCTGTTCACAGTTCAAATGTTTCAGTTTGATATTAACGATCACAAAGAATTCTAATAATTTGTGAGATTGCCTAATCACTCACTAGCAGCTTTAAAAATGAATTAAGTATTCCTGTCTATTTGTAGGAGGATGATGGCACTGAATGCTATCACCTTAATTTGAAGTTTTCAAGACCAAAATCAATAGATAAGGGTGTTAACAGTTGTGCAGCAAATGCTGAGAATGGAATTCAGAAAAAAAGTCATTTTTAAAATTCATTTATATGTTGTGGGTGTCACTGGCCCAGCCATCATTTATTGCAACTGCACTCAAGAAGGTGGTCGTGAGCTGCCTTCTTCAAACACTGCAGTCAAGTATACCCACAGTGCTGTTAGGAAGGGAGAGCCAGGCTTTTGATCCAGTAACAGTGAATTGTCAGGAGAATAGATAGTTCTCTGTGGCCAGGATTGAGAGCCCTGACTGCTATATTGCCTACCTGGTTCCCAGATTCATGACATCTCATCTGGGCTGAAGAAAGGGAAAAGATGCAGTTGTTGTGTCCATATATGTACCAACAATAAAGGGAGAAAGAGGAAAAAGGTTCTGCTGAGGGAATATCAGCAGTTAGGAGCTAAATTTGAAAGCAGAACCAAAAAGGAAATAATCTCTGGATTATTGCCTAAACCTTGAGAAAATTGGCACAAGACTAAAGAGAAAAATGTGTAACGTAAAAATTGGTGAGCAAGAAATGGGTTTGAATTCTTGGGACGTTGCCACTCCTACTGGGGAAGAAGTGAGCTGTCCTGATGGGATGGGCCACACCTGAATCATTGTGCGACAATAGTTCACATAACTACAGTTGTGGATAGGGTTTTAAACTAAATAGTCGGGGGGGGGGGTGGATTCAGTTGCATGGGAAATAATGGAAAGAATTAAGGGGGACGAGGGCTCAGCAGAACTTAATAAAGTTTCCAGAGAGTATGGAAAGGGTTAGTAATCTAATTTCAGACACAGCAGAGAAGCAGTGCGTTCAGTGCAGGACTGAGGGTGTTGTATATACAGTATACGAAACAAGGTAAATTAGACAATAGACAATAGGTGCAGGAATAGGCCATTCTGCCCTTCGAGCCAGCACCACCATTCATTATGATCATGGCTGATCATCCACAATTAGTATCCCGTTCCTGCCTTATCCCCATAACCCTTGATTCCACTGTCCTTAAGAGCTCTATCTAACTCTTTCTTGAAAGTATCCAGAGACTTGGCCTCCAGAGCCTTCTGGGGCAGAGCATTCCATACCCCCACCACCTTCTGGGTGAAGAAGTTTCTCCTCAACACTGTTCTAAGTGGCCTACCCCTTACTTTTAAACTGTGTCCTCTGGTTCGGGACTTACCCATCAGTGGAAAATTAGCTTTTGGGTCAGGTAAAAACTGACAAGTGCAATGCTGTGAGCATCAGAGACGTGGTTGCTAGGGTATCAGAGCTGGGAGCTAAATATCTAAGGACACGCGTCCTATTGAAAGGACAGGCAGAGGAGGCAAGGTTGCCTTGTTAGTAAGAGAGAAGTTAAAGCTAAAGGAGGAAATGATATAGAGCCAGAAGGTATAGAATCCATGTGGGTAGAGTTGAGGAAACACAAAGACCCTGATGGGCATTGTGGACAGGCTTTCCAGCAGTCGTCAAGTTGTGGGAAAGAAAGTAAGTCAAGAGATAGAAAGGGCTTGTAAGAAAGACACTAATACAAACCAGACTTCAAAATGCAGGTGGAATGGGAAAATCAGGCTGTGAACGGATCTCCAAAAAAGGAATCTTCAAGATCTTCAAGATTGAAGCAGCTTGTGGTACAGCCCATTAGGGAACAGGCAGATCTGGATTTGGTGAGGTGTAATGAGACAGAGTTGACGAGGGAGCTTAAGGCGAAGGAATCCTGAGGCAGCAGTTGGAGAGGGAGAAGCTGGAATCAGATTTAACAGTATTCTAAACAAAAATGTGAGGGAGGTGCTGGCCATGGTTGACTGGAAGGAGAGCCTAGCTGGAAGATGGTGGAGAAGCAATGGGAGTAGCATTTCTAGGAGTAATTTGGGAGGCACAAAAGAAATTCATTGCAAGGAGAAAGAAGAATACTAAGGGGAGGACGAGGCAACCATGGCTGACAAAGGAGGTCAGGGACAGCATAAAAGCAAAGACAAAATAGACAATGTGGTGAAGATTACTGGGAAGCCAGAAGATTGGGAAGCCTTTAAAAACCAGCAGAGGATAAAAAAAGCAATATATGGGGGAATTGCTGAAATATGCGAGTGAGCTAGTTAGTAGTATAAAAGCAGATTGCAAGAGTATTTTTAGATACCTAAACCGTAAGAGAGAAGCAAGAGTGGACATAGGACCACTGAAGATTGAGAAATGGGGAGCAAAGAAATGGCAGAGGAACTGATCAGGTACTTTGTCCCAGTCTTTACTGTGGAAGACACCAGCAGCATACCAGAACTTCAAGACAGTCAGGTGGCAGAAGTGAGTGTAGTGGCCATCATTAAGAAGAAGACGTGAGGGAAGCTGAAAGATCTGAAAGTGGATAAATCACATGAATCAGATGGACTACATCCCAGTGTTCTGATGGAGATAGCTGAGGAAATTGTGGAGACATTGGTGGTGACCTGTCAGGAATCACTGGAGTCAGGGAGGGTCCCAGAGGATTGGAAAATGGCTAATGTAACATCAAGGTTTAAGAAGGGAGAGAGGCAGAAGACAGGAAGTTATAGTCTGGTTAGCCTGGCCTCGGTTCTTAGTAAGATTTCAGAACCCATCATTAAGGATGAGATTGTGGAGTACTTGAAAGTGCATGGTAAAATAGGGCTGTGTCAGCATGACTTCATCAAGGGTAGGTCATGCCTGACAAATCTGTTAGACTTCTCTGAGGAGGTAACAAGCAAGTTAGACAAATGAGAGCCAGTGGGTGTAAGCTATTTGGATTTCAGAAGGCTTTTGACAAGGTGACGGATAAGAGGCAGCTAAACAAGATGTGAGCCCATAGTGTTTGGGGCAAGGTACTGCCACGGATAGACAATTGGTTGACTGGCAGAAGGCAGAGAGTGGGGATAAAGAAGTCTTTTTCAGGACGGCAGCCAGACACTAGGGGAATTCTGCAGGGGTCCATGTTGGACCACAACTATTCACGTTATCGAGGGTATTGTTGCTAAGTTTGCAGATGACACAATGGTAGGTGGCAGGTCAGGTAGTGTTGAGGAAGTGGGGAGGCTGCAGAAGGACTTGGACAGGGTAGTAGAGTGGGCAAAGAAGTGGTGGATGGAATACAATGTGGGAAAGTGTGAGGTTACACGTTTGAATTGAACTGAATTGAACTGAATTTATTGTCCAGTGTACTGAAGCAGAGTGAAAAGCTTTGTCTTGTGAAAGAATAGAGGTGTAGATTATTTTCCAAATGGGGAAATACTTTGAAAGTCTGAAACTCAAAGGGACTTAGGAATTCTGGTTTAGGATTCTCTTAAGGTTGACATGCCAGTTCAGTTGGCATTTAGGAAGGCAAATGCAATGTCAGCATTTATTTCAAGAGGGCTAGAATACAAGACCAGGGAGACTCTTATGTTGCTAAGACTGTATAAGGCTCTGGTCAGACTGTATTTGGAATATTGTGAGCCATTTTGGTCCCTGTATCTAAGGAGGAATATTCTAGTCTTGGAGGGGGTCCAGAGCAGTTTTACAAGAATGATCCAGGAGATGAATGGCTTGATGTATAAGGAGCAGTTGAGTAGTCTGGGTCTGTATTTGATGAGTTTAGATGGATGAGGTGGGGAATCAGATTGAAAATTGCAAAATGCCAAGAGGCTTGGATAGAATGGATATGGAGACATGTTTCCACTAGTAGGAGAGACTAGGACTTGAGAGCACAGCCTCAGAGTAAGGGATGACCCTTTAGAAGTGAGATGAGGAGGAATTTCTTCAGACAGAGGGTGGTAAATCTGTGGAACCCATTGCTACAGAGGCCAAGTCTTTGTGTGTTTTTGAGACAAAGATAGATTGGTTCTTAATTAGTATGGGGATCAAGGGTTGCTGAGAGAGGGCAGGAGAATGGGGTTGAGAAATACATCAGCCGTGATCAAATGGTGGAGCAGACCTCATGGACTGAATGAATGATTTCTGCTCCTATATCTTCTGCGCAGTGATACAATTCCCAGTCATGATATGTGTAGCTTATAGGGGAGTTGTAGACGACAGTGTCCCATGTACCTGATACCCTTGCCTTTTTATGGAATAGATATTGCCAGTTTGGAGGTGTTGTCGAAGAAAGCTTGGTGAGTTACAGCATCATATCTCATAATGTGCACATGCCTGCCACTGTGCATCACTGGTGAATGAAATAAATGTTACAAGAGGTGGCTATGGTACCAAATAAGCAGTCTGCTTTGTCTACAATGGTGTCAAGATTATGGAGTGTTTCAGGAGCTGCATTCATCTAGCCAAGTGGACAGCATTCCATCACACTCCAGACTTGTGTATTGTAGATGGTGGACAGGTACTGAGAAGACACAAAGTGAGGTACTCAGCACAGAGTTGTAGCCTGTGTCCTGGTCTTATAGCCACTGTACTTATATGCCTGGTTCAGATCAGTTCCAAGTAAATGACAATGCCTGACAGTTGTTGATAGCGGAGATTCGGTGTTGGCAATGCCATTGCCTGTCAAGTGGCTCGTGACACCTTTTATTTCATAATGCTCCTGTGAAAAATGTTACGAAGGTTTATTACAATGAAGAGAACATATAAATGTAGATTGTTACTGTTGTTCATGGAGAAAGCCCATCATCACATTTTCAGGGCAGCTAGGAATGGCTAATAAAACATGGCTTAGAACATAGAACAATATAGCGCAGAACAGGCCCTTCGGCAGTCCTCACTTTTGCCCAATATTCTGCCGACCTGTGAACTAAACTAAGTCCATCACCCTACATCCCATCATCATCCATGTGCTTATCCAAAGACTGTTTAAATACCCCTAATGTGGCTAAGTTAACGACATTGGCAGGCAGGGCATTCCATGCCCTTACCACTCTCTGATTGAAGAATCTGCCTCTAACATCTGTCTTAGATCTATCGCCCCTCAATTTACACCTATGCCCCCTCGTACAAGCAGCTGTCAGCAATCTAGGAAAAAGACTCTCACTGTCCACCCTATCTAATTCTCTGATCATCTTGTATGTCTCAATTAAATCCCCTCTTAGCCTTCTTCTCTCCAGTGAGAACAGACCCAAGTCCCTTAGTCTTTCCTCATAAGACCTTCGCTTCAGACCAGGCAACATCCAGATAAATCTCCTTTTCTAATGCTTCCACATCCTTCCTGTAATGGGGCGAACAGAACTGCACACAATATTTCAAGTGACTGAAGAAAGGCTTTTGCCTGAAACGTCAATTTTCCTGCTCCTCGGATACTGCCTCACCTGCTGTGCTTTTCCAGCAGTACTTTAATCTAAACTCTGGTTTCCAGCATCTGCAGTCCTCACTTTTGCCCAATATTCCAAGTGAGGCCGCTCTAGCGTTCTGTACAATTGCAGCATGACATTTCGACTCCGGAACTCAATCCCTCTCCCAACAAAACCTAACACACCGTATGCCTTCTTAACAGCACTATCAACCTGGGTGGCAACTTTCAGGGATCTATGTGCATAGACACCAAGATCCCTCTGCATATCCACACTACCAAGAATCTTTCCATTGACCCAGTATTCTGCCTTCCTGTTATTCTTCTCAAAGTGAATCACCTCATATTTATCTGCATTGAACTCCATTTGCCACCTTTCAGCCCAGTTCTGCAGTTTATCCAGGTCTCCCTCCAACCTGCAACATTCTTCCACACTGTCCACCACTCCACCGACTTTAGTGTCATCTGCAAACTTACTAACCCATCCACCGATGCCTGCATCCAAGTCATTTATAAAAATGGCAAACAGCAGTGGTCCCAAAACAGATCCCTGTGGCACACCAATAGTAACCGGACTCCAGGCTGAATATTTTCTATCAAGCACCACTCGTTGCCTTCTTACAGAAAGCCAGTTTCTAATCCAAACTGCTAAATCATCTTCAATCCCATGCCTCCACATTTTCTCCAGTAGCCTACCATGTGGAACCTTATCAAAGGCTCTGCTGAAGTCCATGTACACCACGTCAACTATCCTACCCTCATTCACATGCTTGGTCACCTTCACAAAAAACTCAATGAGATTTGTGAGACATGACCCGTCCTTGTCGAATCCATGTTGACTATTTCCAATCAAATTGTTGCTTGCTAGATGATTATACATCCTATCTCTTATAATCGTTTCTAAAACTTTTCCTGCAACCGATGTAAGGCTCACTGGTTTATAATTACCTGGGTAATCTCTACTGCCCTTTTTGAACAAGGACACATTTGCAATCCTCTAGTACTAATCCTGTAGACAATGATGACTCAAAGATCAAGCCCAAAGGCTCGGCCATCTCCTTCCTAGCTTCCCAGAGACTCCTCAGATAAATCCCATCTGGCCCTGGAGACTTATCTACTTTCACACCTTCTAGAATTGAATACACTTTCTCCTTACTAACCTTAATCCTTTCAGGTCTAATTACCCGTAATCAACATGAGTAATACAGCAAAAAAATGTTTTCAAGAAAAGATAGAGTTCCACAGTTTTGATGAACTGGGAAACAGTAAATTGCAGTAATTATAATAATATACAAAGGTTTTTGACTGAGGATTAATGGAAGACATTGAGCATGAAGAATGGGCTACACAGAGTCAGAACAAATATGTGAGGGAACTTCAGAAGAACAATTACCATATTAGAGAGCATCAGAGAGATAGCAGAAGGTAAGGAGGGATAGGTTAGGTATTAGACAGTTACCTGCTGGTTTGAGATCCCTCTGGGTAAAGTACCATGTTTATAATCTTCTAAGAGCTGCACTGCTGCTTTAAGTTGACTCTGAAAACAAAACATAAGGGGAACATAGTTTAAAATAATAAATCTAATCACATGTTTTGATACTGCTTTCTGCTGAGGAAGGCCAGCTGCTATCACTGACTCTGTTGGTAGTTGTAATCACAGCTAGTAACACATTGTGGAAACAATCACTGTTAACAAACGCTGTCCCTGCCACCTGAGCCTTCCCTTCCCATCAGGTCCTCATTTTTCCCTCTCTGTCAAAAGATTCAGGAGTGTGGCTTGGGGTAAGGTGGGGGTGGGGTGGGGGGGGGGGGTTAGTGCATGGTGGTGGAGGATAATAGTGGGAATCTACATTTTACAGTAAAATGCCATCTATCTGCTTCGTGAAATAAAAGAAAAAAGTGAAGTGTTGTTTAACTTTGTTCCCAAATTTTATTGCACATTTATTTGACTGAGGTGAGGGATATTCAACTTGAAAAATTAACTATGGAGCACCTGCTTACAGCATTTGTTGAACACGTTCCATCCCCATTGAGCGTCCAGTGTTTAACATTACAACATCAGGCATTAAAAAATTAAATCCGTAATCTCCACCTCTGCAACTTGATCAATCCAGAATTCAAATGTCTCCTAATATAACACGTTTCCTTTTCCAAAAACAATCATTTTTCTGCTCTTTTGCAGTACATCTACATGGCCCAGACTTCAATTTTACTCTTCAACTAGCATATATATTTCAGAGAGGCAACCATGATGTTTTATTGACCACTAAAACACTGCAGTGCTCTCCCACTTCCTTTTAAGCAATGTGCAGTCTTGTTGATTCCACTGGCTTTTCTTTGCTGAACTGTAAGAAAGTTAGAGGTGCTGGGAGTTTATGCATTGAATTGTTGAAAAATCACCCTTCAGAACACAAAGACACTTCCATCTTCAAATCAGTTCCATTTACCTGCAACAGTTGCTCATTACTTTCGATTACCTTCTATCAAAATAAGCTTCGACAAGTCCCTAACATGTAACGTTAGTGAGCAGCAATTTTTACAATACTGTCATTTCCTCAAAGAATTTCTCATGCCCTGGCATTTCTTCTTACTGATTCCTAGGAAGTGGTTGTCACTCACGACGTTTGCTTGTCCTAAGGTGGGGGTGGTCAACCTTCTTGATCCACTGAAGCCAGTTTGATTCTCATTTTTCTTTGTTTTGTTTTGATTCAGCTGAATGGTTTACCAGCCCAGTTCAAGAACAGTTAAAAGTCCATCATTTTGATATGGAATCACATAAAGGCCTAATTTCATCCCAAAAACGTCCATCTCTAATTTTTGACCGTTTGCTCTAGTCATAAACTCGCGAACTCATGGAAACAGTATCTCTCTATCAACCTGAAATGTTCCCTTGAAACAACATTCCAACTATTTTTTGCCTTTCTTCTCAGAGAACAAAGAGAAAGAAAATTTCGGCCCACCAAGCCTGTGCCGATCCAAATCCACTGTCTAAACCTGCAACCCTCCGCTACTCACCTACTCATGCATCTATCCGGATGCATCTTAAATGAATCTACCATGCTTGCCTCTACTACCTCTGCTGGCAACACGTTCCAGGCACCTACCACCCTCTGTGTAAAGTACTTGCTACGTGTGGACCTCCTTGTTCACATCACAAGGGTGGCCGTGCCCCAAAACTATAATGGCTGCTGGGTCACGGCAGTGATTATGTGCTATTCACTAAAGGGCTTGTCCTCCAGAATAATGCTCAGGTAGTATGAACTTACACCCTTTTTCCCTTCCATACATGCTCAGATCAGCAAATCCTACCTTAGCTGAAGGACGTGCCAATGACCCTCCAGCGTTTCTTGCTCATTCACTGTGCCTACCATTAGCCTGATCCTCTGAAAAACTGTAGTTGTGGAATTTGAAAGTGTATGCATGAAATACGTGTTTCTGTAAATAAGTACAGAATGTATTAATACATGTACATGGATAAATGCGTGGAAAGATTAAGCTTCAATTCTATCCTTTATGACCTCGTAACCTAAAATAGAACACAAGTAACATGTAGCTGTTCTGACTTCCGTAACAGAAGGTCACATCTTTGCTTATTCCAGTAAATTCAGTCATCAGAATAATGAAAAGGGAAATGGAGACGGGCTATGCAGCACAGGAATTCAAAATCTGTTATCAGAGTTTAGAAGCATTCCTCAACAAGATGGTAAGTAGGCGGGACAGCACAACAAAAATACAGATTTGCATTGCTGCTTTGTATCCGAGGAAGATTCTGAACTTCCAAGATTGCTGCACTGGTGATGACTGCACTTTAAAAATGGAGAAATAGGTGTAAGTGCAGTTGTTTCTAGATTTAGAACTCTTCAAGCAGATCAGGCTTCCTTGCCTTGGTATTAGAATTAAAGGTGCTATGTAATGGGACAACAAGCTCATATTTAGCAACTGATTTGAAGTTCCTTTGGCCTGCATAAAACAGAATAGCATGTCAAAACTAGAAAATAACAAAACTACTGTTATAAATAAAGAAAGAACTTGCAGTTAAAAGCATTTTTGTCAAGCTCAGAATGTCTCAAAGCACTTAATAGTCAACGATGTGCTTTTTGAAATAGAACTGCCGCTGTTTTAATGCATGAAACGTGATTTGCACATAGCCAGATCTTACAAATAGCAAAGAGAATAAACAAATTATCTGCCTTAGTAATCTTAGTTGAGAGATAAATATTAGAGGAGAATAGGGTCAATTACTCTACTTTATTCAGAATAATGCCAGCAGTACAGGTTTAATTTCCATTTCGGGTAAGGATGACTTGAGGTCTGTCCTCCGTAAGTGCCCTCGAGAGTGGAAGGTTATCTCCTCCAGTGATTCCCAGCATCACAGATACCTGTCCACAGCCAATTCGATTCACATCATAGAACATAGAAGAATACAGCGCAGTACAGGCCCTTTGGCCCTCGATGTTGCGCCGATCCAAGCCCACCTAACCTATACTAACCCACTATCCTCCATATACCTATCCAATGCCCGCTTAAATGCCCATAAAGAGGGAGAGTCCACCACTGCTACTGGCAGGGCATTCCATGAACTTACGACTCGCTGAGTGAAGAACCTACCCCTAACTTCAGTCCTATATCTACCCCCCCTTAATTTAAAGCTATGCCCCCTTGTAATACCCGACTCCATACGCGGGAAAAGGTTCACACTGTCAACCCTATCTAACCCCCTAATCATCTTGTACACCTCAATCAAGTCACCCCTAAACCTTCTTTTCTCTAATGAAAACAGCCCCAAGTGTCTCAGTCTTTCCTCATACGATCTTCCTTCCATACCAGGCAACATCCTGGTAAACCTCCTCTGCACCCGTTCCAGTGCCTCCACATCCTTCCTATAGTATGGCGACCAAAACTGCACACAATATTCCAGATGCGGCCGCACCAGAGTCTTATACAACTGCATCATGACCTCAGGACTCCGGAACTCAATTCCTCTACCAATAAAAGCCAGTACGCCATATGCCTTCCTCACCGCACTATTTACCTGGGTGGCAACTTTCAGAGATCTGTGTACATGGACACCAAGATCCCTCTGCTCATCCACACTACCAAGTATCCGACCATTAGCCCAGTACCCCATCTTTTTGTTATTCTTCCCAAAGTGAATCACCTCACATTTAGCTACATTGAATTCCATTTGCCACCTTTCTGCCCAGCTCTGCAGCTTCTCTATATCCTGCTGTAACCTGCCACATCCTTCCTCACTGTCAACAACTCCTCCGACTTTCGTATCATCCGCAAACTTGCTCACCCAACCTTCTAACCCCTCTTCCAGGTCATTTATAAAAATGACAAACAGCAATGGTCCCAAAACAGATCCTTGCGGAACACCGCTAGTGACGGCACTCCATGAAGAAACTTTGCCATCAACTACTACCCTCTGTCTTCTTCCATCAGTAAAGTGATGGATGGAAGGTGTCATCAACAGTCCTGCTCAGCAATAACCTGCTCAGTGACGTCCAGTTTGGATTCTGCCAGGGCCACTCAGCTCCTGACCTCATTACAGCCTTAGTTCAAACATCGACAAAAGAAGTAAATCCAACCAGAGGGGAGGTGAGAGTGCCAGACATCAATGCCGCATTCAACCTAATGAGGCCCAAATTCTCCACTGGTTCGAGTCATACCTGGCACATAAAAAGATGGTTGTGGTTGTTGGAGGTCAGTCATCTCAGTTCATCAATGATTACACATTGCTCAGTACCGTTAAGGCTTCTCAGATAGTGAAACAAACCTGATACTTGGGGAGATGGACATCTCTGACCAGAGTTGACACCATTGTTTATACAATTATTTTGAGAGATAAGAGGCCTTGTCTCACCACTGGATTGAAGGCTAGTGGATGTTGAAACCCCACAGATATTGTGCTTCTGGGTTCTCAAAATGTCTTTAATCATGTACCACACAAAAATTGGTACATGGGATTATGACAGCTGATACATAATAATCCTCATTATGGATACTGAATTGATTGAATTTGTGTGAACAGAAACAGTTATAGTACTAGCTGCGTAGGTACACCTTTGAAATTTGTGTTAAGGTTATTGCTCTTTGTTATTTTTATTAATGGTCTGGAACAAAACATGGACAATGCGCAACTTTGCAAACTACTCCAAGGTATGGAAGTTTGGATGTTGGGTAGAGGAAGAAAGCAAGCCTGCTAAACAATTTCAGGTGCAGAATATGTCAGAGATAAGATGAATGACACCAACACAGACTTTAATATCCATAGGCACTTCTCCCATTGGGTATCTGGGGATTAAGGAATGCACCCAACTATATCAACTACATATGCATTTATGTAGCACCTTTAATCTTTTAAAACTGTCCCAACCATCCTCACAGAAGAATAAGTCATTATAAAATTTGAATCTGTTTACATAAGGAGAAGGTGAGTTAATTATTCTATGATCATAAGCTTGGTCAGGGATGTAAGTTTTAAGAAGTCCCAAAAGTGGAGAGAGTTTGAGCAAGAATTTCATAAAGACAGGCTGAAGCAATGAAGGCAAGGACCCAAATGGTACAAGAAAGAAAAATAAAGAATTTGGAAGTGGCCAAATTGGAGGAGCATAAAGATCTTGCATAGTTATTGGGCTGAGGAAAGTTACAAAGAGAGAGAGAGAGAGAAAGAGAGAGGTTGACACCATGGAGATTAGAACACAGATTCAAAATTTAAAAGTGGAGGCATCTCCAGTCTAGGTCAGCAATCACAGGACTATTGGGTGAACAGGACTTGCTGTGAGTTAAGACATTGATAGCAGAGTTTCAGATGATCTCATGTTTGCAGAGGGTGAACAAGGGACAAATTACTGCAAATGCTGGAATCTGTACTGAAAACAACAAATGCTGGAGATCACAGCAAGTCAGACAACATCCATAGAGAGAGAGCAAGCTAACGTTTCGAGTCTAGATGACTCTTCATCAGAGCTCTGGGAGACCAGCTAGGGATGTAGTGGAATTGTTAAGTATTGAGGTAACAAAGGCACGAATGAGGGTTTCTACAGCGCACAGGTCAGACAGGGTTGTAAATAGACAGTTTTGGTTATGACGCAAGTTAAGTTTTGAATTGTTAAATAAAATTTACTGGTAGTGATTGTATGGGTTAGGCTTAGAAGCATGAGTCCTAATTTACCTTTTATATACCTCAATTATAAATATCGTCAAATTTTCACCTCACTGGCTGTTCAGTGTCTCTGACCTCATCAGTACTCAGCAGGAGATGGAATCTTTTCACTTCTGTGAAAACCCTTAGGAAGTATTCTGAAATTAGTTCTCTTAATTAGAACTTCATCTAATGGAGAAGTGACTTTATTAGCTGCAGATTAATGTTGGTGTATGAAACAGCTTCCTGCAGGGTTGGAGAGAGAAAGGGCTACAGTATGTCCAACACCATTGAGCTGATGAGTTCTAAATGACTGTGCACTGGAATGGAAGCCTAGAGTTTTTTTTTATTCCATTAAAAAAAAGGATTTGTGTGCAATTCCATTCCTAGAACAATGAGGGAAAATGATGGTCAGTGGTACAAATAAGCTACATCAGTAGAATATTTTCACAGCAGTTCTTTTGCTCTTTGGCAATTACACACCTTGGTGTAGTTCACATACTAGGTGGGTTCAATGTCCCAGTCTTGTCGTGTTGAGTTAGCTGGCCTGAATTTAGACAACATGCAAGAACAATCATTGGTCTAAGCTTGGTTTGATTTTGACACTGTAATGTTTTGGGGGGCTTTAGGGCAGATGTCATTTATAGATCAGCCAAGGTACTTGTCCCATTCAATGAAAGTGAAGTGTTGCAGTCACATACAGGCAGTCCTGATTTATGAGTGTCCAACTTACAAGTGCTTACAATTAAAATTGCGATCCCGTATAGGGGTGTAGTAACATTAATTTTAAAGACCTGACGTGAATATTTACTCGTTGTCCTGCATTGTGTTCTCACTTCCATACTAATTGACTTGCAAACAAACTCAAAAACAAATCTATTTGCAACCTGGGACTACCTATATTCTGCAAGTGATTACTATCCCATCAATGGCTAATGATGGGGTGTGTTGGTATTGTTGAGAGTGACAATCAAACCTGCAACAGTCAGTACCTCAACAGAAAAAGAGGATGAAAATAAGGAACAGTTGGTATACATCAATAAAGTAAACACAGGAGGTTTTAAATTCTGAAGATGTCACATCTCAAAAGAAGAATTATGTGTAGAGCTGACATTGCTATGTTAGAATTTATGGAACAGGACTGAGAATGAAGAAAGATTCAACATCTTGATCAAACTTCTTCCAACCCCAACAGCCTTTTCAATATCC
The DNA here is from genome assembly GCF_037043375.1 of Chiloscyllium plagiosum. Lineage (NCBI taxonomy): Eukaryota > Metazoa > Chordata > Chondrichthyes > Orectolobiformes > Hemiscylliidae > Chiloscyllium > Chiloscyllium plagiosum. Next base: position 164,515,736 of record NW_028270139.1, on the reverse strand, counting down.
CTATCATTCCAAGCTGGTCAGCCTGAAGTAAAACACAGCACTCATTCGCTGTATAGATGCTCTGAAGTTCTAGACTTGACTGAAGACTGCATCGTTTGCAACTTTTCTTTGCACTGTGCCTGCCTTGAATGCCGTACAGTCATAGAGTCATAGAGATGTACAGCATGAAAACAGATGCTTCGGTCCAATCCGTCCATGCCAACCAGATATCCCAACCCAATCTAGACCCATCTGCCAGCACCTGGCCCATATCCCTCCAAACCCTTCCTATTCATATACCCATCCAAATGCCTCTTAAATGTTGCAATTGTACCAGCCTCCACCACATCCTCTGGCAGCTTATTCCATACACGTGCCATTCTCTGTGTGAAAAAGTTGCCTCTTAGGTCTCTTTTATATCTTTTATATCTTTCCCCCTCACCCTATCCCTTCAGTTCTGGACTCCCCCCACCCCAGGGAAAAGACTTTGTCTATTTATCCTATCCATGCCCCTCATATTTTTGTAAACCTCATATGGAGAATAGTGTACAGTACAAATCTGAACATAATTTAGGAAAATTCAAAATGACATAAAAAGAGGTAATTTGGCACATCAAACTATACTGGCTCTCTGAAGAGCAATCCAGCAGAACCATTCTCCTGTTCATTCTTGTAGCCCTACAATTTTATTTCCTTCAAGTGACCATCCAATTTCCTTTTGAAATCATTGATCAACTCTGCCTCCACTACCCTCATAGGCAGATCTAAGCTCTGCAGTCTTGCCACATCCAGTTGTGAATGGTAGTGGATAATTAGACGACTCACTGGAAAAGGATGAGACTCCACAAATATCCCCATCCTCGATGATGGAAGAGCCCAGCACATCAATGCAAGCATTTGTAGCAATCTTCAGCCCAAAGTGTTGAGTAGATTAGATTCCCTCCAATAAGGAAACAGGCCATTTGGCCCAACAAGTCCACACCAACCCTCCGAAGAGTAACCCTCCCAGACCCCTTCCCCTACCCAATGCATCTAACACTATGGGCAATTTAGTATGACCAATTCACCTGGCATACACATCTTTGGATTGTGGGAGGAAACCGGAGCACCCGAAGGAAACCCTCGCAGACACAGGGAGAATGTGCAAACTCTACACAATCGCCCGAGGCAGGAATTGAACCCATGTCCCTATGAGGCAGCAGTGCCAACCACTGAGCCACCATGCCACCCCAGCATTACTCATCTTGGCAGACTGTATGGGAAGGTATTTAATTGAGGGAGGGGAAATTATACTGCTATTATACAGGAGCTGTGGAGTATAAATTGGGAACAATTGTTCTATGGGAAAGATACAACAGAAATGTAGAGGCTGTTTAAGGCACACTTATTGTGAGTGTTGAATAACTTTGTCCCACTGAGACAGGCATGGAATGGTAAGGTGAAGGAGACTTGGATGACAAGAGCAAAGGAACTTTTTGTCAAAAGGAAGAAGGAAACTTACTTAAGGTTGAGGAAGCAAGGATCTGGGACAGCTTTAGAGGATTACAGGGTAGCTAGGAAAGAACTCAAAAATGGGCTGAGGAGAGAGAGGAGGGGGTACGAAAAAGCCTGGGTGGGAAGGGTCAGGGAAAACCCAAAGGTGTTCTACCCATACATGAGGAATAAGAGAATGATCAGAAGGTGATTAGGGTCGATCAGGGATAGAGGAGGGAACTTGTGCCTGGAGTCTCAAGTGGTAGGGGAGGCCCTAAATGAGTTTTTTGCTTCAGTATTCACAAGAGAGAGGGACCTTGTTATTAGTGAGAACACTGTGGACCAGGTTAATAAGCTTGAACAGATTGATATTAAGGAAGTAGATATGCTGGAAATTCTAGGAAGCATCAAGATAGGCAAGTCCTCAGGGCCAGACCAGATATATCCAAGTTACTATGGGAAGCAAGGAATGAGATTGTTGCGTGTCTGGCAATGATTTTGGCATCCTCAATCTCCACAGGAGTAGTACCAGGTGATTGGAGGGAGGTGAATGTTTTTTCCTAGGGTAATCCCTGGGAATTACAAACCAGTCAGTCTTACACCTGTGGTAAGCAAGGTACTAGAAAGGACTCTGAGACAGGTTTTATGACTATTTGGAATAACACATTTGATTAAAGATAGTCAGCATAGCTCTGTGAGGGGCAGATCATGCCTCACAAGCCTTATTGAGTTCTCTGAGGATGTGATGAGACAAGTTGACGAAGGTCGAGCAGTGGAGGTAGTGTATATGGATTTCAGTAAGGCATTTGATAAGTTCCCCCACAGTAGGCTCATTCAGAACATTAGGAGATGTGGGACTCAGAGAAATTTGGCTGTCTGAATACAAAATTGGCTGGCCAGAAGAAGGCAGCAAGTGTAGTGGATGGGAAGTATTCCGCCTGGAGGTCGGTGGCCAGAGGTGTCCCGCGGGGATCTGTTCTTGGGCCTCTGCCCTTTGTAGTTTTTATAAATAATGTGAATGAGGAAGTGGAAGGGTGGTTAGTAAGTTTGCTGATGACACAAAAGTTGGTGGTGTTGTAGATAGTGTCGAGGGCTGGCGCAGACTACAACGTGACATTGACAGGATGGAGAGCCTGGCTGAGAAGTGGCGGATGGAGTTCAGTCTGGATACATGTGAAGTGATTCATTTTGGAAGGTCAAATTTGAATGTTAATATAGTGTTAAAGACAGGATTCTTGGCAGTGTAGGGAACAGCAGGATCTTGGGATCTACGTGCATTGGTCCTTCAAAGTTGCCACCCAAGTTGATTGGGTTGCTAAGAAGGCATATGATGTTTTGGCTTTCATTAATAGGGAGATTGAGTCTAAGAGCCACAAGGTTTTGCTGCAGCTCTATAAAACCCTGGTTAAACCACACTTGGAATATTGTGTGGGCGGCACGGTGGCACAGTGGTTAGCACTGCTGCCTCACAGTGCCAGAGACCCGGGTTCAATTCCCGACTCAGACGACTGACTGTGTGGAGTTTGCACGTTCTCCCCGTGTCTGCGTGGGTTTCCTCCGGGTGCTCCGGTTTCCTCCCACAGTCCAAAGATGTGCAGGGTCAGGTGAATTGGCCATACTAAATTGCCCGTAGTGTTAGGTAAGGGGTAAATGTAGGGGTATGGGTGGGTTGCGCTTCGGTGGGTCGGTGTGGACTTGTTGGGCCGAAGGGCCTGTTTCCACACTGTAATCTAATCTAATTTTAAAAAAAAAATTGTATCTGCTTCTGGTCGCCTCAATAGAGAGGGTGCAGAGGAGATTTACCAGGATGGTGCCTCGTTTGGAAGGCTTGTCTTATGAAGAGAGGTTGAGTGAGCTTGTGTTTTTCACACTGGAGAGAAAGAGGAGAGGTGACTTGATAGAGGAGTACAAGGTAATGAGAGGCATAGATAAGAGTAGATAGCCAGAGACGTTTCGCCAGGGCAGAAATGGCTGTCACGAGGGGTCATAATTTTAAGGTGATTGGAGGATGGTATAGGGGACATGTCAGGGGTAGGTTCTTTACGCAGAGAGTGGTGCTGCATGGAATGCACTGCCAGCGGTAGTAGTAGAGTCAGAGACTTTCGGTACATTTAAGCGACTGCTGGATAAGCATGTGGACGGCAGTAAATTGAGGGGTGTATAGGTTAGGTTGATCTTAGACTAAGGTAAATGCTCGGCACAACATCATGGGCCGAAGGGCCTGTACTGTATTGTACTGTTCTATGTCCTCTGGTCATCCCCAGCATTAGCCAATTCAATTCACTCCACGTGACATCAAGAAACAGTTGGAGACACTAGATACCACAAAGGCAATGGGCCCTGACAACATTCTGGCAATAGTATTGAAGAATTGTGTTCCAGAACGTATTGCAACCCCAGCTAAGCTCTTCCAATCCAAAACTTGCCGCTCCACTAGCCAAGCTGTTCCAATACAGTTATAATACTTGTATCTAGCTGATAATGTGAAAAATTGCCCAAGTATGTCCTGTATATAAAAAGCAAGACAAATCCAACCCAGCCAATTACTACCCCATCAGGCTGCTCTTGATCATCAGTATGCTGCTGGAAGGTGTCATCAACCGTGCTATCAAGCAGCATCGGCTCAGCAATAACCTGCTCAGTGATGCACAGTTTGGGATCTGCCAGGGTCACTCAGCTCCTGACCTCATTATGGCTCTGGTGCAAACATCAACAAAAGACTGAATTCCAGACATAAGGTGAAAGTGGCAGCCTTTGACATCAAGGCTACATCCAACGAGTGTGGCATCACGAAGAACTTGCAAAACTGGCATCAATGAGTATCGGGGCAAACACTCTGCTGGTTGGAAGAGTTGGAAGTTGGAGTTTATGGTTGTTGGAGATCAATCATCTCAGTTCCTGGATACCTCTGCAGGAGTTATAGAGTCATAGAGATATACAGCATGGAAAGGGACCCTTCAGTCCAACCCGTCCATGCCGACCAGTTATTCCAACCCATTCTAGTCTCACCTGCTAACACCCGGCCCATATCCTTCCAAACCTTTCCTATTTATTTATCCATAGGGGAATGTCCTCGTAAGCAGTTTCAGTTGCTTCGACAATGACCTTCCCTCCATCATAATGTCAGAAGTGGAAATGTTCACCAAAGATTGCACAATGTTTATCACCATTCACGACTTCTTAGATACTAAAGTAGTCCATGTTCAAATACAACAAGACCTGGACAATCTCAGGCTGACAAGTAGCAAATAATTTTCGCACCACAGAAATACCAGGCTATGACAATCACCATTAACAGAAAATCTAACCATCAACCCATAATATTCAATGGTGCTACTGTTATGAAGTTGAAGTCATGTGCTGTACCTTTGAAAGAGAGTGAATGTTGAAAAGCTGGCAAACACCTGTCATGTGACTGACTGCAAACACAAAGTGCACTATACAGTTTGAAGATGTAACATTTGAGCTGTAACTCAGATACTGAGTTGTTTTCACAACAATCCGAATTTAGCCAATCAGTTTAAATTATGCCCAAGATACTAAAACCCAATCGAATTTGAATTTTACTGTTTTGACAACAAGAGATGCGGTGGAGGAGGACCAGTTCCAAAAACGTACAACCCAGATGGCCTCCTTCTTCAAGGACCGCAATTTCCCCCCCCGACGTGGTCGACGATGCCCTCCACCGCATCTCTTCCACTTCCCGCTCCTCTGTCCTTGAGCCCCGCCCTTCCAACTGCCACCAGGACAGAACCCCACTGGTCCTCACCTACCACCCCACCAATCTCCATGTACAGCGCATCATCCGCCTTCATTTCCGCCACCTCCAAACGGACCCCACCACCAAGGATATATTTCCCTCCCCTCCTCTATCAGCATTCCATAAAGACCACTCCCTCCGTGACTCCCTCGTCAGATCCACACCCCCCACCAACCCAACCTCCACTCCCGACACCTTCCCCTGCAACCGCAGGAGGTGCAAGACTTGAGCCCACACCTCCCCCCTCACCTCCCTCCAAGGCCCCAAAGGAAACTTCCATATCCGCCACAGATTCACCTGCACCTCCACACACATCATCTATTGCATCCTCTGCACCCGATGTGGCCTCCTCTATATTGGGGAGACAGGCCGGCTACTTGCGGAGCGTTTCAGAGAACACCTCTGAGACACTTGGACCAACCAACCCAACCACCCTGTGGCTCAACACTTCAACTCCCCCTCCTACTCCACCAAGGATATGCAGGTCTTTGGACTCGTCCATCGCCAGACCACAACAAAACGACGGTTGGAGGAAGAGCGCCTCATCTTCCGCCTAGGAACCCTCCAACCACAAGGGATGAACTCGGATTTCACCAGTTTCCTCATTTTCCCTCCCCCCACCTTGTCTCAGTCAAATCCATCGAATTCAGCACCGCCTTCCTAACCTGCAATCTTCTTCCTGACCTCTCCGCCCCCACCCCAGTCTGACCTATCACCCTCACCTTGACCTCTTTCCACCTATCACATTTCCGACGCCCCTTCCCCAAGTCCTCCTCCCTACCTTTTATCTTAGCCTGCTGGACAAACTTTCCTCATTCCTGAAGAAGGGCTTATGCCCGAAACGTCGATTCTCCTGTTCCCTGGATGCTGCCTGACCTGCTGCGCTTTTCCAGCAACACATTTTCAGCTCATGTTATTATTGATGATGCTTTAGATTATTTCAACCACAATATGGCAAGACTTCAATTTGCCTTCTTACCAAAAGCAACTTCCCCGTTCCTTGTTACATTTGGCATTGACTGATTGTTTGAAGACACAGCTTTCCTGTGATTAACTCCTTAAACTCTTCTGCAGAGTAATCAGTTGTCCTTGAGCCACAATGTAGCCAGTTATCAAGCAAATGTCAAAACAGTTTTGGTCATGTAGATTTGATTCCTTCTTCTCCCAGACATGGCTAACGACATCCAGATAGAGTCATATAGCCCTATAGCATGAAGATAGGCCCTTTAGCCCAAACTGGTCCATGCCAACCAAAATGTCCATCCATGCTAACCCCATTTCCCTCCACTTGGTCCATATCCTTCTAAACTTTTCTTGTCCATGTATTTGTCCAAATGTTTTTAAAATGTTGTTAATGTACCTGCCTCAACCACTTCCGCTAGCAGCTCATTCCATATGCATATCGCCCTCTGTGGAAAAAAAGTTGCCTCTTTTCCCCTCTAACCTTAAATTGATGCCATCTAGTCCTCAAACTCCCAACCCTGGGAAAAAGACTGAGTGCATTCACCTTATCTATGCCTCTCATGACCTTATACACTTCTATAAGAATGCCCCCTCAGTCTCCTACACTCTAAAGAAAAAAGTCCTAGCTTGTCCAACCTCTCCCTATCGGTCAGACCGCTGAGTCCTGGCAACATTCTTGTGAATTTCTTCTGCACTCTTTCCTGTAAATTCCTGTATCAGTTTGTCCTTCTCCTTTAATACTGTGCTGATTCTTTTATTGTTGATGCTTTCAATCCATGCAGTTACTAAAGTTCTCAAGTTGATAATTTCACAACCTCACATTTGCTTCCCTTGCAAAACATTTTAAAGCTGTACCCTTTGGTTCACGATCTTTTTACAAATGGGAACAGTTTCTACTCTATCGAGGCCCCTCATGATATCGAATACTTCTAGCAAAAGCACTTGAAATCAGGTCCCACTATTCATGAAGTCATCATAAAAGCTAAAAACATTTATCAAAGTAGTCCCCAGTTTACCTGTCAGACAGACCCAAGTTAATAGAAAACAAAGACCAGGTTTCTAGACTTAACAAGAACTACTATTTGTAACAAATAGATTTTAACTGTAGGTAAATAACTATCCTGTTGATCTACAACTCCACTAGCTAAAACTCTCAGCACTTTAGATTTAGATTAGATTCCCTACAGAATGGAAACAGGCCCTTCGGCTCAACAAGTCCACACCAACCGTCCGAAGAGTAACCCACCCAGACCCATTCCCCGACCCTATATTTACCCCAGACTAATGCACCTAATACTATGGGCAACTTAGCCCGGCCAATCCACATGACCTGCATGTTTTTGGATTGTGGGAGGAAACTGGAGCACCCGAAGAAAACCCACACAGTCACGGGGAGAATGTGCAAACTCCACACAGACAGTCACCTGAGCCGGGAATCGAACCAGAGTCCCTGGCACTGTGAGGCAGCAGTACTAACCATTGAGCCACCATGACACCCCTTTGCAGGACTACAAACACATTCAGACAAAAAACTATAGACTGGTGAGCCTGGCATCGGTGGTGGGCAAGTTGTTGGAGGGAAACCTGAGGGACAGGATTCACATGTATTTGGGAAGGCAAGGTCTGATTAGGAATGGTTAACATGGCTTTGTGCATGGGAAATCATGTCTTACTAATTTGATTGAGTTTTTTGAAATAATAACAAAGAGGATTGATGAGGCCAGAGAGGTGGATGTGATCTATATGGACTTCAGTAAGGCGTTCGACAAGGTTCCTAATGATAGACTAGTTAGCAAGGTTAGATCTCACGGAATACAGGGAGAAGTAGCCATCTGAATACAGAACTGGTGCAAAGGTAGAAGACAGAGGGTGGTGGTGGAGGGCTGTCTTTTAGACTGGAGGCCTGTGACCAGTGGCATATCACAAGGATCGGTGCTGGGTCCACTGCTTTTCTTCAGTTATATAATGATTTGGATATGCACATAGGAGGTAACATTAGTAGGTTTGCAGATGACACCAAAATTGGAGATGTAGTGGACAGCGAAGAAGGTTACCTCAGATGTGGGCGGCACGGTGGCACAGTGGTTAGCACTGCTGCCTCACAGCGCCAGAGACCCGGGTTCAGTTCCCGCCTCAGGCGACTGACTGTGTGGAGTTTGCACATTCTCCCCGTGTCTGCGTGGGTTTCCTCCGGGTGCTCCGGTTTCCTCCCACAGTTCCAAAGATGTGCAGGTCAGGTGAATTGGCCATGCTAAATTGTCCGTAGTGTTAGGTAAGGGGTAAATGTAGGGGTATGGGTGGTTTGCGCTTCGGCGGGTCGGTGTGGACTTGTTGGGCCGAAGGGCCTGTTTCCACACTGTAAAGTAATCTAAATCTAATCTAAAGATCAGGTAGGCAAATGGGCCAAGGAGTGGTAGACAGAGATTAATTTGGATAAATGTGTGGTGCTGCAGTTTGGAAAGGCAAATCAGGGCAGGACTTATAGACTTAATGGTAATGTCCTGGAGAGTGTTGCTGAACAAAGAGACCTTGGAGTGCAGGTTCAATGTTTCTTGAAATTCGAATCGCAGGTAGATAGGATAGTGATATATGAGTAGGAAGGGTTTAGATGGGCCAAGTGTTGGCAAATGGAACTAGATTAGTTAGGATAACTGGTCGGCATGGATGAGTTGGACCAAAGGGTCTGTTTCCATGGTATCCATCTCTATGACTCTACGACCATATGTCATTTCAGCAGTCCAAAGGCTTCTGCCAGTACATTTGCACCCACAAGCTGCTCAGCTACCCAGGAAGCAATCAGGTGGTTGTTGTCAGGCTGATGGCCTTTGGCATCCGCTATTGGTGACAACTCCACAAACTAACAGCAATGTACTGTCTGTCAAATCACACTTTGTACACAACCATGTCCAGAAATAGCTTCTCCCACTACTTTAACAAAGTTCTGCTCCACCATTCAATCATGGTTGATATATTTCTCCACCCTAATCTCCTGCCTTCTCTCCATAACACTTTATGCTGTTGATACTCAAGAATCTATCAATCTCTGTCTTAAATACACTCAAAGATTGAAATTTCTGGAAGGCACTGCTGCAACGATCTGTGAAGGAAAAAGAAAATTAGCGGTAACATTGGACCCAAAACTGATTCCTGGAGAGATAAGTCCACAAAAAGTTTATTCAACACAAGTCCATAAAAAAAATTCATCATTATACATTTTCCTATCCTTCAGCCAAATATGTATTCACGTTGCTACTGTCCTTTTTAAACTATCACCTATAACTGTTCTCACAAGTCTGATATGTGACATTTTATCAAATGCCTTAAACCATTGGTTTAAACTAAAAGGTAAATTGGGAAACTTCATGCAGTGAGTTGTTATGAGAAATAACACTCTAATAGAAGGGTAGTAAAAGTAGAATCCATAGAAATATTTTAAAGGAAATTGGGCAGGTACATATAGAGTACTGCAGTCAGTGTTCACTTTCTGTACTGTAGGCTTTAACACTCAGCATGTGTAAATTTATCACTATGAATTTCTATCCATTTTGCCAGTGGGAGTAGAGAATGGGGAAAAGCAGCAACACACAATGACAGAATCACAGGAAAGCCATTTATTCAGGAAATAAATCTGCTATTCTGTAGATGCTATGAAACAATAATTCACACCAATTTGCCCATCTAACCAATTCTAACAAGCACCTTGCACATGTGGGTGAGGAATGAAAAGCAGTTCCATTAAAAATATATTCTTTCTGACTGACAGTAAAAGCTGACGGTAAGTATATTTGTGCATGAACTATGGTTGACGAGGCAATACTACCTGAAACTGACAGCAAGATATGTGCCAATAGAACTTGGCAAACAATTTCTGAATCAGTAAATAACACATCAATATGTTTAATTTGTATGTAAATTTATGGCCATCATTTTTTAAAACCACGGTGACTTCTTGTAATAACTCATGGAGCTGTGCCTTTCTCCAAACCTCTATTGTCTCCTTTAATACAACAACTCCAGGATTGTGCAGAGTCAGTGTTAAGACCATAAGACATAGGAGCGGAAGTAAGGCCATTCGGCCCATCGAGTCCAGTCCGCCATTCAATCATGGCTGATGGGCATTTCAACTCCACTTACCTGCATTCTCCCCATAGCCCTTAATTCCTTGTGACATCAAGAATTTATCAATCTCTGCCTTGAAGACATTTAGCGTCCCGGCCTCCACTGCACTCTGCGACACTGAATTCCACAGGCCCACCACTCTCTCTGGCTGAAGAAATGTCTCTGCATTTCTGTTCTGAATTTACCCCCTCTAATTCTAAGGCTGTGTCCACGGGTCCTAGTCTCCTCGCCTAACGGAAACAATTTCCTAGCGTCCACTCTCTCCAAGCCATGTATTATCTTGTAAATTTCTATTAGATCTCCCCTTAATCTTCTAAACTCCAATGAATACAATCCCAGGATCTTCAGCTGTTCCTCGTATGTTAGACCTACCATTCCAGGGATCATCTGTGTGAATCTCCGCTGGACACGCTCCAGTGCCAGTATGTCCTTCCTGAGGTGTGGGGACCAAAACTGGACACAGTACTCCAAATGGGGCCTAACCAGCGCTTTATAAAGTCTCAGTAGCACAGCGGTGCTTTTATATTCCAACCCTCTTGGGATAAATGACAATGTTGAATATAACAGGGAACAGAAATGAGCCTACCAGACATAAGCTGAACCTATCAGTCACAATGAGATAAAATATGAAATATGACATGTGGTAAGTGTAAAAGACTTGGGAAGAACAAGTGACTTTGGATCTACAGTTCCCAAAGCTCTCCATGCTGGGGCTCTTCCTCGCCTCATGTCTCCTCAGTCTGTTACAAACTAATTGATACAGATTGATTGTACTGATTAGTCAACACCTTCATTATCAATGCCAGAACTGTAGAAGGCAAGCTAGCTGGGCCCTCGGTCTTGCTACATTTAGCTGTTCACATATTGTGTTTGCCTGGACATCGACAGGAAAGCAGAACTGAGAATGCCAGAATCAACTGACATAAACGAATATTATCTAAAGACCTCCTAGATGTCCTTCATTAAGATAATTTTACAGGCAGAATCCTCTCACTTCCAGTCCTTGTTCAATCCCTTGAATATCCTGCTGTGAACTACAGTAATATTAGAAGCAAAAGATTTCAGATTTCTTCAAACAAGCAATTTGCAGATCAGTGGCAAATTACCACAGCAGAGGTCAATCAGGATGACCTTTGAGCTTTCTTAGACACAATCTTCTGGTTACACAGCCCTAAAAGGGCTCCAAGAATTTTTCTAACAGGGGTTGACGAAGGATGTGCTGGTTTAGAGAAGTGAGAAGATGAAATTACTGGAATTATGTTTTTAATGTGGGTTAATTAACCTCCAACAGGAGTGCTGAGCAGCTGCTCCAGGTATTTTTACTGCTTTAATTTATTCCAGATGACATTTCGACAGACAGACTGTTAATACACAGCGTGGGGCTTTTTCATTAAGAGAGACAGGAATTTGGTGCCAAACTAAATGCGAAACAAGGAAATGTAATACTGAGAGGCACAATACATCCAGAGAGAGAGTATCCAGGACTGAATCCATTTATATTAAAAGGTTAAATCGTACCCAAAGCTGTTTAGTTGTAATGCAGCTTCCTGTGCAGCCTTATCTGGGCAGCCTTTATCAATCTTCATGATGAAGTTGGAGTGGCTCTTAACTGGGCTAGAAATCTTATAACAGACATAATGTTGACTGTGGGATGTTGGGGTTATTCAGCAATGATAATGTTATTGAATGTCAAGAGGAGGTGATCAGATGGGCTTTACCTGCGTCTTGTGTTGTATGAAAGTGACTTACTCCTGAAAAGCACAAGAGTCAGGAATTAGCATTAAGTCATAATGCTCCTATGGTATGGGGAGCCCTTCATGGACCTGTTCCTAGTCCTATATAAAAGTTTTGCAAGCATCACAGGTAAGCCAAAACTCACATAGAATGTACACCATATGCCATCTATAGTGGAACTGCAGCTAGCTTGTTTTACTCATTCATGGGATGAGGGCATCACTGGCTCAGCCAACATTTATTTGTCATCCCGAATTGCCCAGAAGGTAGTTAAGAGTCAACCATGTTGCTTTGGGTTTGGGGTTGCATGTAGGCCAGACCAGGTAAGGATGGCAGTTTCCTTCCCAAAAGGACATTAGTGAACCAGATGGGTTTTTTCGACAACTGGCAATGGATTCTTGGTCATCATTCGACTCTTACTTGCAGATTATTATTGAATTCAAATTCTCCCATCTGTTGTGGCAAGGTGCAAACCTGGGTCCCCAGAATATTACGTGGGTCTCTCTTTTAACAGTCTTGAGATAACACCAGTAGGCCATCATCTCCCCTATTTTTCTACAGAAACCCAACAATTTGTCTCTCTCTATGTTTCAGCCCACGGATCTACTGGATTGTCACTTCTTCTGGGTTTTGTAAAGGCTCTATAAATTTGAGAGTAATCACCCAGAGACTGCTTAAAACTATATAAGAGAAAAATCAATTGGAATTGGAGCTATGAAAATGCAGTTTGACTGATGTTAAAGAATTTTCTAAAAGCTAATGAACGGTAGGGTACCATACAAACAATCAATAGTGGAAGCATAGGCTTAGGGTATTTATGAATTTAGTGTTTATGAATCGAAATCATCATTTGGAATACATCTAACTAGAATTGGCAAATCTGAGTATGATCTGCCCAAAATCACTTAATTCACAAAAGCTTCAACCTTAACAGTAAAGTTGGTACTCTACAGAGGGAGAATGAGGAGCTGAAAGTAGATTTTAGAAAAACGCTAGATATAATGAATGAATAATGTGCTTCTATCTTCACGATAGAGGAGACAAAAAAGATTCCGGCATTACCTGTAAATCAGGAAATGAAAGGAAAAGAGGAACTTGGTGAAATTTTTCCGGTCTCTCCGAGTATAGGATTAGACCTGGGGAATGGAGGATTGCAAATGTGACAACGCTGTTTAAGAAAGGAACAATAACTTTGGAAATTACAGATCTGTCAGCTTGACATCAACAGCGGGAAAACTGATCAAGACCATAAGAAGGGATAAGCTACATATACACAGAGAAAAATAAGTTAATTCTACATAGTCAACATGACTTTGTCAAGAGTAGATTATGTCTGACAAATTTAACTGAGTTCTTTGATAAGGTAGCACAGGAAGTGGGTATTGTACAATTGGACTTTCAGGAAATATTCTGATATGATGCCATATGGCAGGTTGGTTTGCAAAGAACTCTTTTTTTTCTGATTTATATAATGATTTGAAGATGGGTATTGAGGACAAAATCTCTAACTTTTCAGATGTTTCTAAGCCAGGGAGGATGGTGAATTTTGAAGATGATGCTGAACAACTTCAGGGGGGACATTGATAAGTTGGCCAAATCGGCAGGCACCTAGCAGATGAATCTCATGCAGACAAATGTAAGGTGATGCATTTTGCTGGAAGAAACACAGAGAGACACTGCAGGCTCAATGGCACAACTTTTGAAGGGAGTAAGGTGCAGCCAGACAATGTGCATAATTCGCTGAAGGTGGCCAGGCAAGCTGAAATAGTCGCGAAGAATTATTATAGCTCTTTAGGCTTATAAATAGATTCAGGGTGGCATCCGGTGACTAGTGAGGTTCTGCAGGGATTCGTTTTGGGATATTATTTATGTTATATGTTAACAATCTAGACAAAGGAATTGAGGATATTGTTGATAGGTTTAAAGATGACACAAAGATACTTGGGATCCTAGTTCAGACTTCTCTCTAGTTACAAGATGGCGGCGGAGTTAGACACATTAGCGGAGGTTGTCTCCTCCGCCCGCTCTTCTTTTCTCTTTTAATTCTGCCTAGTGCTTTTTTTTCTTTTTCTTTTCCCTTTGACGCCCAGACTCCGGCGACAACGCCTGGCCTGGTGCAGCTGCCTCTCAGTGTGGCGTAATGACCTCCCAGACCCTGGCAGTGGCCTCCAGGCATTGTGTGGCATCCAACTGCCTTGGTGCAGTGGTGTCCGGCAGTGGCCTCTCGGCATTGGCGTGGTGGCCTCCCAGATATGGTATGACGACCTCCTGGCGTTGGCATGGCATCCTCCCAGTATGGTACAGCAGCCTCCTCCTGTAGGGTTTTCCCAGCACGGCGTGGCAACCTTCTAGCCTCTTGCAGCAGCCTCCTGGCGTGGCGTGTCGTCAGCACGGTGTGAAGCCAGAGCCCAATGCAGACTGGAAGCTAAGTGCCAGCTGGTAGGTTGTACTGAACTCTTTTCTGTGATGCTGAACACTTTATTTTTGCATTGTCTAAAATCATGTAACTAAAGAAGCTGTGCCTAGGTACTTTCGTATCTAAATTGATGTTGTAATAAACTTTTCACTGAGTATGTGTGACAAAAAAGGCTATCCTATTCTATTTTATTCTCAAGGATAACATATGGTTCAGTTGGCACTTAGAAAGGCAAATTCAATGTTAGCATTCAAGAGGCCTCGTATCAAGAACAGAGACATATTGCAGAGGATGTAAAAGGTTCTGATCAGAGCACATTTGAAATATTATGAACAGTTTTGGACCCTGTATTTAAGGAAGGATGTGCTGGCCTTTGAGGGGTCCAGAGGAGGTTCACAAGAAAGATTCCAGGGATGGGGGTCTTGTCAAATAAGCAGTGGTTGAGGATTCTAGCTCTACACTCGATGGAGTTTAGAAGGCTGAGGGGAGAACGTTTGAAACTTACAGAATACTGAGAGGCCTGGATGGAGTGACATGGAGCAGATGTTTCCACTAGTGGGAGAGACTAGGATCTGAGGGCACAGCCTCAGAGTGAAAGGATGACCTTTTGGAACTGAGGTGAGGAGGAATTTCTTCAGTCAGAGGGTGGTGAATCATTGCTGCAGAAGGCTGTGGAGTCCAAGTCATTGAGTATATTTAAGACAGAGGCAGATAGGATCTTGATTAGTAAGAAGATCAAGACTTATGGGGAGAAGGCAGGAGAATGGTGTTGCGAAAATATATGACCTCTTTTGACAGCTAGTACAGACAAGATGGGTTGAATTGTCACTTTCTGGTCTGTAAAATTCTATGATTCTCTGAAATTATAATCACTAGGGAAGCAATACTGAGCAAATCGATGGAGATGTTGAGGTAAGCGATTTGTTGGCGTTAATTATCTAAAATTCCTTTGAGAGTAGAAAGGTTCCATCAGATTGGAATGTAGCAAAGATAACTCCTCTATTCAGGAAGGGAGCAGGCAGAAACTTTAAATTGTAAACTAGTCAGCTCTACATCTGTCATAGGGAAAGCGCTACAACCGATCATTAAGGAGGTGATAGCTGAGCACATGGACAAACTCAAAGTAATTGGGAAGAGGAAGCAGGGTTTAGTGTAAACTGTTGAGTCAGTTTATAGGAATTCTTTGAAGGAGCAACATGTGTTGTGAATAAAGGGGAGTTTGTTGATGTGCAGTTCTTGGATTTCCAGAGAGGGTTTAATTAGATAAATTAAATAAATTGGGGTCACATGGTGGCTCAGTGCTTAGCACTGTTGCCACATGGTGCCAGGGACCTGGATTTGATTCCATCCTGAGATGGAACATAAGGACGAGGAGCAGGAGTAAGCTATCTGGCCCTTCAAATCTGCTCCGCCATTCAATAAGATCATAATTGATCTTTTTGTGGCCTCAGCTTCACTTACTCGTCCTCTCACCGCAACCCTTATTTCCTTTATTGTTCAGAAAAATATCTATCTTCGCCTAAAAGCATTTACTGAAGGGAATTCCACAGGTTCACAACCCTCTGGGTGAAGAAGTTCCTTCTCTATTCAGTCCAAAATCTGATCACCCTAATTTTGAGGCTATACCCCTTTGTCCTAGTTTCACCTGCCAGTGGAAACATTCTCTCTACATCTATCTTATCTATTTCCTTCATAATTTTATATGCATCTATAAGATCCCCCCTCATTCTTCTAAATTCCAATGAATGGAATCCCAGTCTACTCAGTCTCTCCTCATAAGCCAACCCCCTCAACTCCGGAATCAACCTAGTGAACCTCCTCTGCACCCCCTCTAGTGCCAGTACATCTTTTCTCAAGTAAGGAGACCAAAACTGCACGGAGTACTCCAGGTGTGGCCTCACCAGCATCCTGCACAGCTGCAACATGACCTCCTTGTTTTTAAATTCAATCCTTTTAGCAATGAAGGACAAAACTCCATTTGCCTCCTTAATCCCTGCTGCACCTGCAGACCAACTTTCTGGAATTCATGCACAAGGACACCCAGGTCCCTCTGCACAACAGCATGCTGCAACTTTTTACCATTCAAATAATAATCCTTTTTACTTTTATTTCTACCAAAATAGATGACTTCACACTTATTTACATTGTACTCCACCTGCCAGACCTTTGCCCACTCACTTAAACTATCTCTTTTCCTCTGCAAAGTTTCACAGTCCTCTGCACACTTTGCTCTGCACTCATCTTAATGTCATCTGCAAACTTTGACACCCTACATGTGGTTCCCAACTTCAAATCATCTATGTAAATTGTGAATAATTGCACTCCCAACACTGATCCCTGAGGTGCACCACAAATTACTGATTGCCAATTGAAATAGCACTCATTTATCCCCACTCTTTGCTTCTTGTTAGTCAACAATCCTCTATCCATGCTAATACTTTACCCATAATGACGTGCATCTTGTGCGGCGCCTTATTGAAGGCCTTTTGAAAATCTAGATACGCCATATCTACTGGGTCCCTGTTGTCCACTGAGTTCATAGAATTCCAAAAGATTAGTTGAGCACGACCTGCCCATGATGAATCCATGCTGCATCTGCCCAATGGGACAATTTCTATGTAGATGCCTTGCTATTCCTTCTGTGATAATAGATTCAAGCATCTTCCACAGAGGTTAAGCTAACCGATCTATAATTGCTGATCTTTTGTCTACCACCTTTTTAAAACAGTGGTGTCACATTTGCTGTTTTCCAACCTGCTGGAATTGCTGTTTTCCAACCTGCTGGAATTGCCCCAGAGTCCAGAGAATTTTGGAAAAATACAACAAGTGCCCTTGTTATTTCTCCTCCTATCTCTTTCAGTACCCAAGGATGCATTCCATCAGGGCCAGGAGACTTACCTATACTTGGTTCTATTACTTTGCCCAACGCTACCTCTTTTGTGAAAATAATTATTTCTAGGTTCTCACCTACCTTTGTCTCTTTGTCAATTACTGGCATGTTATTCACGTCCTCCACTGTGAAGACGGACACAAAATATCTGTTCAATGCCTCAGCCATTTCATCATATCACCATGACTAAATTCTCCTTCTCATCCTCTACAGGATCAACGTTTACTTTAGCCACCCATTTACATCATACTTCCTGTCGTTTTCACCTTCCCTTCACCCCGACTTACGAGGCTAAAGTCCTAGTGACCACCCTATTTATCCTTTTCGCTAGAATACCAGTTCCAGATTAGTGGAGACTGTCCCATAGGTACAGATCCCTCCTGTTCCAAAACTGATGCCAATGCCAAGGATGATTGTTCAAATTCCACACAGACATTGTCCCCATGTCTGCGTGGGTTTTCACGGGGTGCTCCGGTCTCCTCCCGCGGTCCAAAAATGTACAGGTTTGGTGGATTAGCCATGCGAAATTGCCAGTAGTGTCCAGGGATGTGCAGTCTAGGTGGATTAACCATGGGAAATGCAGGGTTACAGGATTAAGGTGGGGGGGATGGGATGCTCTTTGGCAGGCTGGTGTGGCCTTGATGGGCCAAATGGCCTGCTACCACACTGTACGGGATTCTATGATTCTGCAATAAGATCTAACATAAAAAGGTTATTGTGCAAAGCAGGAGCTTGTGGTTGCAGACATAAATACACTAATATAAATAGAAGATTAGATGCATAGCAAGAATATACAGTATGAACAAATGGGTCTTTTTTCAGATCAGCCTATATAATGAGTTGAGTCCCACAGGCATCTGTCCTGGACTACCAACTTAACTTTACAAATATCAGTGACTAAGATGCGGGGTTCAAATGGCTGAACTTGCAGATGACACAAAGATAAGTACAAAAGTATGCTGTGACACAATGAGGATGCAGATCGCTATAAATAGGTTAAGTGATCATGCAAAAATCTAACATGGAGTAGAATGTGAAGTAAGCTATTTTCACAGGAACAATAAAAAGCAGAATATTACTTATATGGAGAAGGATTGCAGAGTCATGGTTAACTAGTTTTTTTGAAATTCTGAAATACTCTAGCTGGATGTTGTAGCATATGAATCACAAAACATTAGTTTTACTTATTATTATATTATGCAGTTATATCAAGTGATTAATAAGGCAAATCAATGCTACACTAGAATCATATGGCACAGAAGCAGGTTCACCATGTCTATGTTAAACACCAACCTCCATTAAATCCATTTACCTGCACTTGGCCCATAGCCTACAATGCCCTGGCAACACTTTTCACAAGAAGAAATGAACATAAAGGTAAGGATGCTGTTCTTCATTATACTGGACATTGGTGAGACAAGATCTTGAGTGCTGTATCTTAGAGTGCACGATCCAAAATTTAACCCAGTAACACTGAAGGAACAGCATTACGTTTCCAACTTATGGTGCTGAGTGGCTTGGAGGGGAACTTGCAGCTGGTGCTGTTCCCATGTTATCTGATGCCCTTGTCCTTTCCAGTACGTGATGCTTGGAAGTTGGTGTCTAAGGAACCTTGGTGAGTTACTGCAATGTATCTTATAGATTTTACACACTGCACTACTGAATTTCAATGGTAGTTGGTGTGAACGTTTGTGGATGTGGTGCCAGGTTGCCTTACTCTGGATGATGTTGAGTATTCTTGTTGAAGCCGCAATCATCCAAGCAAGTAGGGAGTAATCTATCACACTCTTGACTTCTGCCTTGGGCCAGAGGGCATAGTCTTAGAATAAAGGTGTGCCAATTTAAGACTGAAATGAAGAGAAATTTCTTCTCTCAGAAGGTTGAGTCTTTGGAATTCCTTGCCACAGAGAACTGTTGGGGCAGAGTCCTTGAATAAATTTTGTACTGAGATAGATAGATTCTTAATTAGTAGGGAAATGAAGAGTTATAGGAAAAATCAGGAAAGTAGATGTGAAGAATATCAGATTAGCAACGATCCTATTGAGTGGCAAAGCAGGCTCGAGGGGCCAAAGTACTCCTGTTGCTATTTCGTATGGTCATATGGTAGACACTTTCTGGAGAATCAGAAGGTGAGATTCTCACAGCAGGATACCTCCTTACACTGAAGAAGGGCTTATGCCCGAAACGTCGATTCTCCTGTTCCCTGGATGCTGCCTGACCTGCTGCGCTTTTCCAGCAACACATTTTCAGCTACCTCCTTACACTTCCTTCCATTCTCTTCCATGAGGCAGAAGAAATATAAGTTTGAATACATGTATGAATAGATTCAAGAACAGCTTCTTCCCTGCTTTCAGACTTTTGTATGGACTCTCAAACTTAATTCTGATATATCTCTCTCTGTACCTTCTCTGTGGCTGTAACACTGCATTCTGCACTCTGTTCTACTACCCTGATGCACTTTGTTTGGTATGATCTGGCTGTATATCACGGAAAACAACACTTTTCACTGTATCTCAGTAAATGTGACAACAATAAATCAATCAATCAATCAATCCTCTCTGCCCCGTTCTTTTATCCATATATTTATACACCACGTCCAGTTCAGTTTCTGGTCATGGATCACTCTGTGGATACTGATAGTAGAAGAGTCAGTAATAATATCGATGGTTAGATGATTTCTTGTTGGAGGTGGAGATTGCCCAGCACTTATGTGGCATGAATGTCACTGTCAGACAAAACCTGGATATTTGTCCATATCTTGCTGCGTTTATACATGGACTGCTTCAGTATCTGAGGATTGTGAATGGCACTGAATATTGTGCAATCATCAGCGAGCATCCCCATATCGAACCTATGACGGAGGGAAGGTTATTGACAAAACAGCTGAAGATGGTTGGACTGAGGTCACTGCACTAAGAACTCTTGCAGAGATGTCTTCAACCTGAGATGACTGACCTCCAACAATCACAGCTATCTTCCATGCTAGGTATGACACCAAACAATGGAAACATTTCCCCTCTGCACTGACCCCTCCCCCCCAATTTCCATTGATTCCTTGGTTATTTGATAACATGCTCAGCCAATTGCTGCCTTGATGTTAGGTGCAGCCAATCTCATCTGCTCTCTTAATTCAGCCATTTTGTCCAAGTTTCAAACAAGGTTATAATGGGGTCAGGAGCTGAGTGACTCCTGTGGCACTGACTGTCAGCAAGCAGTTTATTGCCAAATAAGAGCTTTTTGACAGCTCTGTTGAGGACACCTTCCATCACTTTGCTAATTATCGAAAGTAGACTGATGGGGCAGTAATTGGCTGGGTAAAATTTGCCCTGCTTTGTACGAGTAGAAAATAGCTGGCAATTTTCTACAGTTAGGTAGATGCCAGTGTTATAGCTATACTACAACAGTTTGGCCAGGGGAGGGGCAATGTCTGGAGCATGCACCTCCAAACTGGAGGAGTTGTATCTGAATCGGAATGGTCCAGTTTCCTTGCTGGGAGGTTGCTCCTGCTGTTGAGGAGGTTTTAAACTGATTTGGCAGTGTTGCACAAAAAGGTTACTCAAACCTTTTGTCAGGATATTCCCTTGTATGGCAGACAAAAACAGAGAGTCAACTCAGACTTTACTTAAACTTTTCTTTATTTTAAGTCTTAGGCACAAATTCTCAATGTAAAACATACATTTGTTGCAACATTTACTTCTTACTTGATCTAACTTCCATTTTAACTCACTTCATTTAACTTCACCTCACCTTATATTAAGATTTAGATTTGTTGTCACATATACTCAAGTGCAGAAGTACATGGTTACAGTGAAAACCATATTATGTCACCACACTCGGTGCCATCTTAGGTGCAAAGGTATCTAGATATAAAAAACATAGATACAAAGTAGTAAGAGAAACAGAGTTAAAAAGCTAAGCATTACTTTCATAGAATACGTTAAAAGAAATAAAGTAGTAGTAAACATTCAAGTATAGACCAGTGAGCCCAACATCAGTGGTGAGCAAGTGGTTGGAGGGAATACTGAGACAGGATTTAAATGGACAGAGGAACCTTGATTAGCTGAACGACACAGGCAGGGAGTACTTTGTTCGGATAAACTGAATGTTTGGATAATTGAATGACGGGTAACACAGTTTAGTTAAGCATCAGGACCTTGCGATCTTGCTTGATAATGCAAAATTTGTAAAATCGAATGCCAGATAATCGAGGTTCCTCTGTATAGGGTGTTCTGGTAAAATGCGAGTGGTGGTGGTGGAGGGTTGCTTTTCAGACTTGAGGCCTGTGACCAGCAGTGTGTCACAAGGATCGGTGCTGGGTCCATTGCTTTTTGTCATTTATATAAATAAGGTATTGTTAGTAAGTTTGCAGACGACACCAAAATTGAAGGTGTAGTGGACAGCGAAGAAGGTTACCTCAGAGTACAATGTGCACCTTGATCAGATGGGTCCATGGGCTGAGAAGTAGCAGATGGAGTTTAATTTAGATAAATGTGAGGTGCTGCATTTTGGAAAGGCAAATCAGGACGGAACTCAGACACTTAATGGCAAGGTCCTGGGAAGTGTTGCTGGACAAAGAGACCTCATAGTCGAAAAGGGTGGCGCTGCAAAAAAGCACAGGTCAGGAGCACAGCATCTGAGGAACAGCAGAGTTGACATTTCAGGCATGAGCCATTCATCAGGAATGTAGAGGGGCAAGAGGGATATGAGATAAATAGGGGGTGGGGGTGGGGGTGGGGCTGGGGGGGGGAAGGTAGGTGGATGCATTTGGGTAGGGTGATGGTTGGTGAAGAGGGTGGAGTGGATAGATGGGAAGGAAGGTGGAAGCATCCAGCTCCCCAAACTCATCCTGTCTCTCCAGGCAGGACCCACTTGCACACTAAGACACCACCACAGGTGCCTCGTCAGGTCCACACTCAGGCAAGGAACAAACAACAGAGAGAAAGAAAAAAAGAGGAAAAAAAAGAAACAGATAGAACGGACAAGCTCCAGCTGAAGCATCCTACTCTACCGTCATCTTGAGTTTATCAATTCACATTTAACCCTGAATCTAACTTTAACTCTAAATTTGGCTTGAAATTCCTGAAGAAGGGCTTATGCCCGAAACGTCGATTCTCCTGTTCCTTGGATGCTGCCTGACCTGCTGCGCTTTTCCAGCAACACATTTTCAGCTTTGAAACAAATACTACCCTGACTCAAGTGAAGTAGCCAACTTTGTTCTCGGTACGGATCTTCCCTCAGGGTATTTGTCTTCTCTAAGATGACTTTAGGGCATGTGCTTCTTAAATGTGGTCTCAAACTCCTGCAAAATCCTTTGTTCTGCTAAGGATTGTGCTTGTTTCCAGAAAGTTCTCTGGCACTCAGTCAACGAATTG
The DNA here is from genome assembly GCF_037043375.1 of Chiloscyllium plagiosum. Classification (NCBI taxonomy): domain Eukaryota; kingdom Metazoa; phylum Chordata; class Chondrichthyes; order Orectolobiformes; family Hemiscylliidae; genus Chiloscyllium; species Chiloscyllium plagiosum. The sequence goes on along the minus strand of NW_028270139.1, from coordinate 164,493,030 downwards.
ACTAAATCCTGATCACACCTTTTGATCCTGGCCAATGGAGTTTACTGGTAAACAACTCCCAAATGTTTATACCAAGTCGTAAAGAGCCACATTCCACGTAAGGTAATATGGTACCAGCATATCCAGCAGACCACATGACACCTGTCTTATTTTGTCAATACAGGAAACTGCAGGTCACAGCTTACAGGACACGTCACAAAAGGTCTGGCTGCAGCTTTAACCGAGGTCAGCGTTTTAACTAGCCTGACCCCAAAATTCCCAGCATGCTTGATTGTAGCTCTTAACCAATCTTGTAGCCATTTCTGTTGCTGGCTAGCTGACCGCAGCAGGGCGTTGGGGCACAGGGTAAACATAAAGTCCAGAGCAACATTCGAATCAGGTATGGAATGAATACTAGAGTAGTCCAGCATGCAGGGAAGACATGGCCATGAAAAGGCCCATAAAGAACTGGAAAACTAAAATCAATTTTAATGCAAGGAGCTTGACAGGTAAAGCGGATGAGCTTAGTATAATGATCAGCATGTGCGAATATGATATTGATGCAATCACTGAGATACGGTTGAGGAGGTGCAGGACTGGTGGTTCAACATTTTAGGGATTAAAAGTTTCAGCCATGACGGTGCGTATGTATGAGAGGTGGGGGCTTTACATTATTGATAAAGGAAACCATCACAGCAGTAATGAGGAATGATGTCCAAGGAGAGTCTTGCATTAAGGCCATACTGGTAGAGCTTAGAAATAAAAAAAGAATGATAATTTTCCTCAGATTATACTATATGCCTCTCAGAAGGAGATAGAGGAGCAGATAAATCACAGAATGAAATGCGATAAGAGAAATAGGGTTATAATAATAGAAGATTTCAAATTTGCTAACACTAACTGGGATCACATTGGTGTGAAAGGAATAGACAGGGATGGAATTTTTAAAGTCCACCCAGGAAAGCTTTTTGTGCCAGTATGTAGAGAGTCTTGTTAAGGATGGGGCAGTGCTAGACCTAATCCTAAGGAATTAAGCCAGTCAAGCAGTTGAAGGGTGAAAGATTTAGTGATCATAAAACTGTAAGTTGCAAAGTCATTATAGAAAAGGATAAGGATAGTGCAGAAGTTTAGTGTCTAAACTGGGGAAAGGGCAATTTCAATATCATTAGGATCAAACAAATATAAACTAAGAACAACTACTTCCAGATAGAGTCAAAGAGATTTACAGCATGGAAACAGACCCTTCGGTCCAACCCAACCATGCCGACCAGATATCCCAACCCAATCTAGTCCCACCTGCCAGCACCCAGCCCATATCCCTCCAAATCCTTCCTATTCATATACCCATCCAAATGCCTCTTAAATGTTGCAATTGTACCAGCCTCCACCACATCCTCTGGCAGCTCATTTCATACACGTACCATCCGCTGCGTGAAAACTTTGCCCCTTAGGTCTCTTTTATATCTTTCCCCTCTCACCCTAAACCTATGCCCTCTAGTTCTGGACTCCCCAACCCCAGGGAAAAGACTTTGCCTATTTATCCTCTCCATGCCCTTCATAATTTTGTAAACCTCTATAAGGTCACCCCTCAGTCTCCGACGCTCCAGGGAAAACAGCCCCAGATTGTTCAGCCTCTCTGTGTAGCTCAAATCCTCCAACTCTGGCAACATCCTTGTAAATCTTTTCTGAACCCTTTCAAGTTTCACAACATCTTTCCGATAGGAAGGAGACCAGAATTGCACGCAATATTCCAACAGTGGCCAAACCAATGTCCTGTACAGCCGCAGCATGACCTCCCAACTCCTGTACTCAATACTCTGACCAATAAAGGAAAGCATACCAAACGCCTTCTTCACTATCCTATCTACCTGCGACTCCACTTTCAAGAAGTTATGAACCTGCACTCCAAGGTCTCTTTGTTCAGCAACACTCCCTAGGACCTTACCATTAAGTGTATAAGTCCTGCTAAGATTTGCTTTCCCAAAATGCAGCACCTTGCATTTATCTGAATTAAACTCCATCTGCCACTTCTCAGCCCATTGGCCCATCTGGTTCAGATCCTGTTGTAATCGGAGGTAACCCTCTTCGCTGTCCACTACACCTCCAATTTTGGTGTCATCTGCAAACTTACTAACTACACCTCTTATGCTCGCATCCAAATCATTTATGTAAATGACAAAAAGTAGAGGGCCCCGCACCGATCCTTGTGGCACTCCACTGGTCACAGACCTCCAGTCTGAAAAACAACCCTCCACCACCACCCTCTGTCTTCTACCTTTGAGCCAGTTCTGTATCCAAATGGAGAAAGTGAGGTCTGCAGATGCTGGAGATCAGAGCTGGAAATGTGTTGCTGGAAAAGCGCAGCAGGTCATGCAGCATCCAGGGAACAGGAGAATCGCCGTTTCGGGCATAAGCCCTTCTTCAGGAAGAAGGGCTTATGCCCGAAACGTCGATTCTCCTGTTCCCTGGATGCTGCCTGACCTGCTGCGCTTTTCCAGCAACACATTTCCAGCTCTGTATCCAAATGGCAAGTTCTCCCTGTATTCCATGAGGTCTAACCTTGCTAATCAGTCTCCCATGGGGAACCTTGTCAAACGCCTTACTGAAGTCCATATAGATCACATCTACTGCTCTGCCCTCATCAATCTTCTTTGTTACTTCATCAAAAAACTCAATATTTGGAAGTAGTATTGTGAGAACTCAGCATGTTCCACCAACAGGTGAAAGTGAGGACGGCAGATGCTGGACAATAGTCGAGAGTGTGGTCTTGGAAAAGCACAGCAGGTCAGGCAGCATCTGAGGAGCAGGAGGATCGACGTTTCTCATCACGAAGGGTTTCTCATGTTCCTATAACAGTGAAGGACAGCAAGTCCAGGGAATCCTGGATGTACTCAGCTATTGAGAGTTTAATAAAGAGAAGGAAGGATATGTTAAGTACAGCACATTACAAACAAGGAAGGCCTTTCAGAAGTATAGGAAATGTCACAATTGCTTAAAAGAATTAGGAGGGCAAAGAAGGGCCACCAAAATATCTGTGGCAGATAGGAGTAAGGAAAACCACAGGCATTTTATCAATATATTAAGAGAATGAGAATTACTGTACCAGGGAAACACTGGAGCCTATTAGACACCAAAGGGGCAATCTGTGCATGGAGCCACAGGATATGGGTATGATCTTAAATGAATATTTTTCATTTGTTTTAACAAAGGTGAAAGATATTGTAGTTGGAGATTTTGGTTGGGATAGAGAGGTTGTAGAGCATGTTAAGTTTAATAAGGAAGAGTTTTAAGATCTCTTGGGGACCATGAAGGTACAAGGAAGTCTTGTTACAATTTTATGAAACATTGATTAAGTCATAGATGGAATACTGTGTGCAGTTCTGTTTGCTGCACTATCAAAAGAACATGATTACACTGGAGATGGTGCAGATTCACCAGGATGTGGCCTGGGATGAAACTTCTCAGTTATGAAGAGATACTGGATGGGCTGAGTTGGTTTTCCCTGGAGCACAGATGACTGAGGGGTTCTGATTGAGGTATACAACATTATGAGGGGTATAGATAGGACAGATAGAGTCATAGAGAAGTACAGCACGGAAACAGACCCTACGTTCCAACTCGTCCATGCTGACCAGATATCCCAACCCAATCTAGCCCCACCTGCCAGCACCCGGCCCATATCCCTCCAGACCCTTCCTATTCATATACCCATCCAGATGCCTTTTAAATGTTGCGATTGTACCGGCCTTCACCACTTCCTCTGGCAGCTCATTCCATACACACACCATCCTCTGCATGAAAAAGTTTCCCCTTAGGTCTCTTTTGTATCGTTCCCCTCTCACCCTAAACCTATGCCCTCTAGTTCTGGATTCCCCCACCCCAGGAAAAAGACTTTGTCTATTTATCCTATCCATGCTCCTCATGATTTTATAAACCTCTAAAAGTCACCCCACTGCCTCCAACGCTCCAGGGAAAACAGCCCCAGCCTGTTCAACCACTCCCTACAGCTCAAATCCTCCAACCCTGGCAACATCCTTGTAAATCTTTTCTGAACTCTTTCAAGTTTCACAACATCCTTACAATAGGAAGGAGACCAGAACTGCATGCAATATTCGAAAAGTGGCCGAACAGCCGCAACATGACCTCCCAACTCCTGTACTCAATTCTCTGAACAATAAAGGAAAGCATATCATGAGATGTTACTAGTGTGTGTCTAAGACCAGAAGGCATATGTTTAAAGGTGAGGAGGTAGCGGTTTAGAGCCAATTTTAGGAAACGTTTTTCACCCAGAGAGTGGTGGAAATGGAAAACATGCTGCCTGAGAGGATGGTGGAAGCAGGTACTCCCACTGCATTTAAGAAGCATTTGGATGAGCACATAAAATTCCAGGGCATAGTCGGATATGGAAAAAGTGCAGGTTAAGTGGGATTAGTGGAGTTTGGTGTTTGTTTATTAACATTGACACGGTGGGCTAATGGGCCTGTCTTTACGCGGTATGACTCCGCTATTGCCATTGTCAGAATTCACAGTGTTTTCCATACTCAGTGCCTTCAGCCATTTCTTGATATCTCATGGAGTGAATTGAATTGGCTGAAGATTGGCACCTGTGATGCTGGGGCCTTAAGAGAAGGCTGAGGTGAAGATTATTAATGATTCAGCCCTATCTTTTGCAGATGTGCTGGGCTCCCCCATCAGTCAGGATGGAGATGTTCGTGAAGACACCTTTTCCAATGAGTTTTCCCGCCATCGCCTTCATCCCATTTTGCTTTGTGCTTGTGCACTTGGTCCTCTAATTCCTGCCATCCCTGTGTATTGTGTATTGCCAGTGTGGCATGGAATTCAACAGATTATATTGCAGATCTCCCACCTCCAACTGCCCTCAATCAATTTTCCTCTAACATCCCCAATATTTCCAAAATATGTACAGCTAAACTGGAAAATCAAGGAAACAGAATTTACAAGGCCACAGGTTTCTGGTTTAAGAGAGTAGCTTATGGAAACACATTTTTCATGAGCAAGAAAAGTCATGAAAGTAAGTTAAAATTCCAACATGTGGTTTAGAATACTGGAGTTTTGCAGCAAAAGAGGAAGTTATTCACCCCATCGTCTCTTCCTATAAGAGCCAGTTATTTGGCTTCGCAAGGAGTTAAGGGCTACGGGGAGAGTGCGGGTAAGTGGAGTTGAAATGCCCATCAGCCATGATTAAATGGCGGAATGGACTCGATGTGTGTGTGTGTGTTATGGTCTTATGGTGTCATTCCCCTCCACTTTTCCCATTCCTTTTCAAAATTTTTATCCTTTAAAAATACAATCTTGATTTTGTTTCCCTCAATGTTCCTGTGCATTCCACATCACAACAACACTGTGTACCACCTTTTAAGCATCAACAGCATTGTGCATTTTTCCAAGAACTTTGTTAAATATGACTTACCCAGTAAAGTAAGCAAATGGTATGTTGGCCTTCATTGCAACAGATTTCAAGTACAGGAGCAAGGATGTTGCAGTTATACAGTGCCTTGGTGAGGCCACACCGAGAATACTGTGTGCAGTTTTGCTCTCCTTTTCTGAAGAAGAATGATCTTGCTCTCGAGGGAGTGCAGTGAAGGTTCACCAGACTGATTCCAGGGATGATGGGACTGACATATGAGGAGAGATTGACTAGGTTGGGATTAGTTTCACTGGACTTCAGGCAAATGTGAGGACTGCAGATGCTGGAAACCAGAGTTTAGATCAGAGTGGTGCTGGAAAAGCACAGGAGGTCAGGCAGCATCCAAGGAGAAGGAAAATCGACATTTCAGGTTCCTGATGAAGGGCTTTTGCCCGAAACGTCAATTTGTCTGCTCCTCGGATGTTGCCTGACCTGCTGTGCTTTTCCAGCACCACTCTGATCTACACCCTTCACTGGACTTCAGACAAATGAGGGGTGGATCTTATAGAGACTTATAAAATTTCAGCAGGATGTTCTCAATGTGGGTGTGTCCAGAACCAGGGGTCACAGTCTGAGGATTTAGGATAGACCATTTAGGACAGAGATGAGGAGACATTTCTTCACCCAAGCAACGGTAAGCCTGGGGGATTCATTACCACAGGAAGTAGGTGATACCAAAACATTGAATGTATTCAAGAGATGGCTAGACATAGAACTTGGGGCGAATGGGATCAAAGGGTATGGGAGAAAGCAAGATTTGGCTGTTGAGTTGAATGATCAGCCATGATCATGATGAATGGTGGAGCAGGCTCGAAGGGCCGAATGGCCTCCTCCTTTGGCTCAGAGGTTAGCAATACTGTCTCACAGCACTAGTGACCTGGGTTCGATTCCAGCCTCGGGCGACTGTCTGTGTGGAGTTTGCACATTCTCCCCACGTCCGTGTGGGTTTCCTCCAGGTGCTCTAGTTTCCTCCCACAGTCCAAATATGAGCAGGTGAGGTGAACTGGCCATGCTAAATTGCCTATAGTGTTCAGGGATATGTTGGCTAGGTGCATTAGTCAGGGGAAAGGTAGAATGATAGGGGAATGGGTCTGGGTGGGTTACTCTTTGGAGGATTGGTGTGGACTTGTTGGCCCGAATGGCTTGTTTCCACTTTGTAGGGATCCTATTCTATTCTATGTTTCTAACAGAGTGATCATTTCATTCAGAAGTCAGACAGACTGGTCCCTCATCTTGACCAAAAAAAAATCTCTTGGCAATTCTTTGGTCCTGTGGCAAAACTTGCAGGAAAATGTAGGGCAGCAATTCTTTTGCTGGAAATGGACAGTCAGCTCTAGCAGCACAAAGATCAGCCTCCATGCACAGTGCCAATATAAAATTACTTCTGATTGTTTCCTTCCAAACAGGTTCGATGGAGGACAGTATCTTTACGTTAGACAAGCATAATCTATGGATGGATGGCCATGCTGAAAGTTAGATTTAGATTTAGATTTTAGTGTTATGTGTACTCAAGTGTGGGGTACGAGAGTACAGTAAAAAGTGTACAATGTCGCCAGATTCAGTGCCATCATATACACAAGATCTTAGTTACAGAAATAGGGAAATTAAAGAAATAAGTTAAAAACTTCATCACCACAGTCTCCTTAGCATTAAAGCAGAAAAATAGAGAAATAAAGGTAAAATGTCAAACATTATAGTCCTTTCTTGAGCCACTGGCCTGCAGATGCTCCAAGCTGGGCTTCCTCAAGAGGGCTCGCTCTCCCCCAGTGCTGTTTATGCTTTCAAACGTGCTGGGCTAAGACTGGTCCAGGCATGCTAGGCTTAGCCGCAGCTCGCAATGCTTTGGCCCTGATTGCCGCTGCCACCATTGTTTGCTGCCGATTGCCGCTGCTGCCATCCAGGCTTGCGCTAGGCCCCAGCCACTGCCACACTCCGTCACCGCCACAGCCACCATTCCTCAAGTTTTACAAATGCCTGAGGCCTGTGCTGGGCCTACACTCCTCTACTCTGGCCTCAGAGTCACAGAGATGTACAACATGGAAACAGACCCTTCGGTCCAACCCGTCCATGCTGACCAAATATCCCAACCCAATCTAGTCCCACCTGCCAGCACCCAGCCCATATCCCTCCAAATCCTTCCTATTCATTGACCCTCCAAATGCCTCTTAAATGTTGCAATTGTACCAGCCTCCACCACTTCCTCTGGCAGCTCATTCCATACACGTATCACCCTCTGTGAGAAAATGTTGCCCCTTAGGTCTCTTTTATATCTTTCCCCTCTCACCCTAAACATATGCCCTCTAGTTCTGGACTCCCGACCCCAGGGAAAAAGCTTTGCCTATTTACCCCATCCATGCCCTTCATAATTTTGTAAAACTCTATAAGGTCACCCCTCAGCCTCCGACGCTCCAGGGAAAACACCTGTGGAGCCTCTCCCTATAGCTCAAATCCTCAAATCACGGCAACATTCTTGTAAATCTTTTCCGAACCCTTTCAAGTTTCACAACATCTTTCCAATAGGAAGGACACCAAAACTGCACGCAATATTCCAACAGTGGCCTAACCAACGTCCTATACAGCCGCAACATGACCTCCCAACTCCTGTACTCAATACACTGACCAATAAAAGAAAGCATACCAAACGCCTTCTTCGCTATCCTATCTACCTGCGACTCCACTTTCAAGGAGCTATGAACCTGCACTCCAAGGTCTCTTTATTCAGCAACACTCCCTAGGACCTTACCATTAAGTGTATAAGTCCTGCTAAGATTTGCTTTCCCAAAATGCAGCACCTCGCATTTATCTGAATTAAACTCTATCTGCCACTTCTCAGCCCATTGGCCCATCTGATCAAGATCCTGTTGTAGTTTGAGGTAACCCTCTTTGCTGTCCACTACACCTCCAATTTTGGTGTCATCTGCATCTAACTGTCCCTCTTATGCACACATCCAAATCATTTATGTAAATGACAAAAAGTAAAGGACCCAGCACCAATCCTTGTGGCACTCCACTGGTCACAGGCCTCCAGTCTGAAAAATAACCCTTCACCACCATCCTCTGTCTTCTACCTTTGAACCTGTTCTGTATCCGAATGGCTAGTTCTCCCTATATTCCATGAGATCTAACCTTGCTAACCAGTCTCCCAAGGAAAACTTTGTTGAACGCCTTACTGAAGTCCATATAGATCACATCTACCGCTCTGCCCTCATCAATCCTCTTTGTTACTTCTTCAAAAAGCTCAATCAAGTTTGTGAGACATGATTTCCCACGCACAAAGCCATGCTGACTATCCCGAGGCAGACCTTCACTTTCCAAATACATGTACATCCTGTCCCTCAGGATTCCCTCCAACAACTTGCCCACCACAGAGGTCAGGCTCACTGATCTATAGTTCCCTGGCTTGTCCTTACGACCCTACTTAAACAATGGCATCATGTTTGCCAACCTCCAGTCTTCTGGCATCTCACCTGTGACTATCGATGATACAAATACCTCAGCAAGAGGCCCAGCAATTACTTCTCTAGCTTCCCACAGAGTTCTAGGGTATACCTGATCAGGTCCTGGAGATTTATCCACCTTTAACATTTCAAGACATCCAGCATTTCCTCCTTTGTAATCTGGACATTTTGCAAGATGTCACCATCTATTTCCCTACAGTCTATATCTTTCATATCCTTTTCCACAGTAAATACTGATGCAAAATACTCATTTAGTATCTCACCCATTTTCTGCAGCTCCACACAAAGGCCGCCTTGCTGATCTTTGAGGGACCTTATTCTCTCCCTAGTTATCCTTTTGTCCTTAATGTATTTATAAATCCCTTTGGATTCTCCTTAATTCTATTTGCCAAAGTTATCTCATGTCCCCTTTATGCCCTCCAGATTTCCCTCTTAAGTATACTCCTACTTCCTTTATACTATTTTAAGGATTCACTCTATCTATCCTGCCTATACCTGACATATGCTTCCTTCTTTTTCTTAACCAAACCCTCAATTTCTTTAGTCATCCAGCATTCCCTATACCTACCAGCCTTTCCTTTCACCCTAACAGGAATATACTTTTTCTGGACTCTCGTTATCTCATTTCTGAAGGCTTCCCATTTTCTAGCCATCCCTTTACCTGCGAACATCTGCCCCCAATCAGCTTTCGAAAGTTCTTACCTAATACCATCAAAATTGGTCTTTCTCCAATTTAGAACTTCAACTTTTAGATCTGGTCTATCCTTTTCCATCACTATTTTAAATCTAATGGAATTATGGTTGCTGGCCCCAAAGTGTCCCTCCACTGACACCTCAGTCACCTGCCCTGCCTTATTTCCCAAGAGTAGGTCAAGTTTTGCACCTTCTCTAGTAGGTACATCCACAAACTGAATGAGAAGATTGTCTTGTACGCACTTAACAAATTCCTCTCCATCTAAACCTTTAACACGTTGGCAGTCCCAGTCTATGTTTAGAAAGTTAAAATCCCCTACCACACTATCTTCAATCCTCCCAAGCAGCTCTAGCAAATTTCCCTGCCAGTATATTAGCCCCTTTTAAATATGAAACGCTTCACGAATTTGCGTGTCAGGCTCACTCGAGGTCTACGCTGGGGCTTGCTTGAGGTCCACTGCTGATGCCATCGGAGCTCGAGGTAAGTAAGGAAAATAGAAGATCGAAAAACAAACAAGAAAAGCGATAAAAAAGGAAAAGCTTTTGAAAAGAAAAAGAAATAAAAGCAAAGCTCAGGAGCCCTACTCCACTGCCATCTTGCATTTAGAAGAATTAGTACAATTGTCAAATTCAGGATATGTTTCCTTTAGATGGTCTTTGTTGAATCCAGGAACATGGGCATTACTGGCCAGTCCTGGATGCCCTTGAAAAGATTGTGGTGAGCTGCCTTCTTCACTGTTGCAGTTTTTTTGTTATAGGGGACCACAGAATATATAACATTACAGCGCACTACAGGCCCTTTAGCCCTCGATGTTGCGCTGACATGTGGACCCAATCTGAAGCCCATCTAACCTACATTATTCCATTCTCGTCCATATACCTATCCAATAACCATTTAAATGCCTGTAAAGTTGGTGAGTCAACAACTGGTGCAGGCAATGGGTTCCACGTCCATCCTACTCTCGGAGTAAAGAACCTACCTCTGACATCTATCCTATACCTCACCCCTCAATTTAAAGCTATGCCCTCATGCTATCCATCACCATCCTCGGAAAAAGGTTCTCACTGTTCACCCTATCTAACACTCTGATTATCTCATATGTCTCAATTAAGTTACCTCTCAATCTTCTTCCCTCTAATGAAAACAGCCTTAAGTCCCTCAACCTTTCCTCATAAGATCTTCCTCCATATCAGGCAACATCCTAGTAAATCTCGTTTGAACCCTTTCCAAAACTTCCACATCCTTCCGAAAATGCATTGATTAGAACTATACGCAATATTCCAAGTATGGCCACACCAAGAATTTTGTACAGCTGCAGCATGACCTCAATGTTCCGAAACTCAATCCCTCTACTAATAGAAGCTAACACACGATATGCCTTCCTAACAGCCCTATCAGCTTGATGGCAACTTTGAGGGATCAATGTACATGGACACCGAGATCTCTCTGCTCATCTACACTACCAAGAACCTTACCATTAGCCCAGTACTCTGCATTCCTGTTACTTCTTCCAAGTGAATCACCTCACACTTTTCCGCATTAAACACCATTTGTCACCTCTCAGTTCAGCTCTGTAGCTTAGTTACGTCCCTCTGTAACCTACGACATCCTTCGGCACTACCCACAACTGTACCGACCTTAGTGTCATACGCAAATTTACTAACCCATCCTTCTATGTCCTCATCCAGATTTATAAAAATGATAAACAACAGTGGACACAAAACAGATACTTGCAGTACACCACTAGGAACTGAACACCAGGATGAACATTTCCTATCAACCACCATCCTCTGTCTTCTTTCAGCTAGCCAATTTCTGATCCAAACCACGAAATCACCCTCAATCCCATGCCTCCGTATTTTGTGCAGTAGCCTATCATGGGAAACCTATTCAAATGTCTTACTGAAATCCATATACACCACATCAACCGCTTTACCCTCATCCACCTGAATGGTAACCTTTTCAAAGAACTCAATAAGGTTTGTGAGGCACGACCTACCCTTCATGAAACCATGTTTACTATCCCTAATCGACTTATTCCTTTCTAGATGATTATAAATACTATCTCTTATAACCTTTCCAACACTTGACCCACAACTGAAGTAAGGCTCACTGGTCCACCAGGGCTGTCTCTACTCCCTTCTTGAATAAGGAAACAACATTTGCTATCGTCTAGTTTTCTGGCACTATTCCTGTAGACAAGGACAACATAAAGATCAAAGCCAAAGGCTTGGCAATCTCCTCCCTGGTTTCCCAGAGAATCCAAGGCTAAATCCCATTCAGCAGCCCTTCCTGAAGAAGGGCTTATGCCCGAAACGTCGATTCTCCTGTTCCTTGGATGCTGCCTGACCTGCTCCGCTTTTCCAGCTACACATTTTCAGCTCTGATCTCCAGCATCTGCAGTCCTCACTTTCTCCTTAAATCCCATTCAGCCCCAGGGACTTATCTATTTTCACACTTTCCAGAATTTCTAACACCTCCTCCTTGTGAACCTCAATCCCATCTAGTCGAGTAGCCTGTTTCTCAGTATTCTTCTCGACAACACTGTCTTTTTCCAGTGTGAATACTCATGAAAAATATTCATTTCGCGCTTCTCCTATCTCCACTGACTCCACGCACAACATACCACTACTGTCCTTGATTGGCCCTAATCTTACTCTAGTCATTCTTTTATCCCTTATATACCTGTAGAAAGCTTTAGGGTTTTCCCTGATCCTATCCGCCAACAACTTCTCATGTCCCCTTCTCGCTCATCTTAGCTTTCTCGAGGTCTTTCCTAGCTGACTTGGTTCTCTCAATCACCCTAACTGAGCCTTCACATCTCATCCTAACATAAGCCTTCTTCTTCCTCTTGACAAGAGATTAAACTTTCTTCATAAACCACTGCTCCTACACTCGACAACTTCCTCCCTATCTGACAGGTACATACTTACACAGGACACACAGTAGCTGTTCCTTGAATAAACTCCACATTTCTGTTGTGCCCATGCTCTGCAGGTTCCTTCCCCACCCAGTGCATCCTAAAAGTTGTCTAATCACATCGTAATTGCCTTTCCCCCAGCTGTATCTCTTGTCCTCCGGTGTATATCTATCCCTTTTCCATCATTAAAGTAAACAACCGAATTGTGGTCACTATCACCAAAGTGCTCACCTACCTCCAAGTCTGACACCTGGCTGGGTTCATTACCCAGTACCAAATCTAATGTGGCCTCACCCCTTATTGACCTGTGAACATACTGTGTCAGAAAACCCTCCTGCATGCAATAGACAAAAACTGACCCATCTAAAAATTAGGGATAGTCAACATGACTTTGTGCATGGGAAATCATGTCTCACAAACTTGATTGAGTTTTTTCAAGAAGTAACAAAGAGGATTGATAAGGGCAGAGCAGTAGATGTATCTATATGGACTTCAGTAAGGTGTTCGACAAGGTTCCCCATGGGAGACTGATGAGCAAGGTTAGATCTCATGGAATACAGGGAGAACTCGCCATTTGAATACAGAACTGGCTCAAAGGTAGAAGACAGAGGGTGGTGGTGGAGGGTTGTTTTTCCATCTGGAGGCCTGTGACTAGTGGAGTGTCACAAGGATCAGTGCTGGGTCCTCTACTTTTTCTCATTTACATAAATGATTTGGATGCGAGCATAAGAGGTACAGTTAGTAAGTTTGCAGATGACACCAAAATTGGAGGTGTAGTGACAGCAAAGAGGGTTACCTCAGATTACAACAGGATCTGGACCAGATGGGCCAATGGGCTAAGAAGTGGCAGATGGAGTTTAATTCAGATAAATGCGAGGTGCTGCATTTTGGGAAAGCAAATCTTAGCAGGACTTATATATTTAATGGTAAGGTTGCTGAATGGTAAGGGAGTGTTGCTGAACAAAGAGACCTTGGAGTGCAGGTTCATAACTCCTTGAAAGTGGAGTTGCAGGCAGATAGGTAGTGAAGAAGGCGTTTGGTATGCTTTCCTTTATTGGTCAGAGTATTGAGTACAGGAGTTGGGAGGTCATGTTGCAGCTGTACAGGACATTGGTTAGGCCACTGTTGGAATATTGTGTGCAATTCTGGTCTCCTTCCTATCGGAAAGATGTTGTGAAACTTGAAAGGGTTCAGAAAAGATTTACAAGGATGTTGCAAGGGTTGGAGGATTTGAGCTATAGGGAGAGGCTGAACAGGCTGGGGCTGTTTACCCTGGAGCGTCAGAGGCTGAGGGGTGACCTTATAGAGGTTTACAAAATTATAAGGGGCATGGCTAGGGTAAATAGGCAAAGTCTTTTCCCTGGGGTCGGAGTCCAGAACTAGAGGGCATAGGTTTAGGGTGAGAGGGGAAAAGATATAAAAGAGACCATAAGGGGCAACCTTTTCACACAGAGAGTGGTACGTGTATGGAATGAGCTGCCAGAGGAAGTGGTGGAGGCTGGTACAATTGCAACATTTAAGAGGCATTTGGATAGGTATATGAATAGGAAGGGTTTGGAGGGATATGGGCTGGGTGCTGGCAGGTGGGACTAGGTTGGGTTGGGATGGACAGGTTGGACCGAAGGGTCTGTTTCCATGCTGTACCATCTCTATGACATATAAAAACTTGAACTACAGCATTCCCAGTCAATATTTGGGAATTTGAAGTCCCCCATAACAACTACCCTGTCACTCTCACTCCTACTGAGAATCATCTTTGCTATATTTTCTTCTGCATCTCTGGAACTATTCAGAGGTCTATAGAAAACTCCCAACAGGGTGACCTCTCTTTTCTGTTTCTAATCTCAGCCCATACTACCTCCGTTGACAAATCCTCAAACGTCCTTTCTGCAGCTGTAATACTGCTCTTGACTAACAATGCCATACCCCTACCTCTTTTACCATCTTCTCTGTTCTTACTGAAACATCTAAATCTCAAAATCTGCAACAACCATTCCTGTCCCTCCCCTACCCATGTCTCTGAAATGGCCACAAAATTGAAATCCCTGGAACCGACCCACACTTCAAACCAACCTTTTCCTTTCCAGTGCTCTCTTGCGTTTCTGAAACCTTATTTCGGACCTTCCTCTCTCAACCTCTTCTGTATTTGAACTACAGTTTGGGTTCCCATCCCCCTGCTGAAATAGTTTAAACCCACATGAAGAGCATTACCAAATTTCCACCCCCAGGATATTGGTTCAGGTGAAGACCATCCTGTTTGCAGAGGTCCCACCTACCCCAGAAAAAGCCCCAATTATCCAGGAATCTAAAACCCTCCCTCCTGCACCATCCCTGTAGCCACGTGTTCAACTCCTCTCTCCCTATTTCTCGCCTCACTAGCAACTAACCAGAGATAACAACTCAGTTTGTTCTAGCACTAAGCTTCCACCCTAGCTCCCTGAATTTCTGCCTTAAATTCACCATCTCTCTTCCTACCTATGTCGCTGGTGCCTATGTGGACCCTCCCCTGCAAAGATCCCAAAAACACAGTCAGAGACATCATGAACCCTGGCACCTGGGAGGCAACACACCAACCATGTGTCTCTTTTGTTTCCACAAAACCTCCTGTCTGTCTACCTAACTATGGGGACAGACCACAATATTGTTTGGGAGAGAATTCCAGGATTTTGACCCAGTGACACTGAAGGAATGACAATACATTTCCAAGTCAGGATGGTGAGGAGCTTAGAAAAGAACTTGCAGGCTTTGATGTTCCAATGTGTCTGCTGCTCTGGTCCATCTAGTTTGTGGCACTTGTGAGTTTGGACAATGCTGTCAAAGGAGACTTGGTGAATTTCTGCAGTCAATCAAACACACTGCTGTTACTGATTGCTAGTGGTGGAGGGAATGTATGTTTGTGGATTTGGTGCCAATCAAGCAGGCTGCATTATCTTGGATGTTGTCAAGTTTCCTGAGTGTTTTAGAGCTGCACTCATTCAGGCAAGTGGGAAGTATTCCATCATACTCTTGACATGTATATTGTAGTTGGTAAACAGGCTTTGGGGAGTCTGGAAGTGAATTATCCTGAAAGGGTTCGGTGATTCACTTACCTTGGAGCTACAATAATTATATTGCTAGTCCAGTTCAGCATATGGTCAATGGTTACCTCCCCAGGATGTTGGTACTGGGAGATTCAGTGATGGGAATGGTTTGAATGTCAATGTTTAGATTATCTCTAGTTGGACATAATCATTCTCTTTTATCAAGAGAAGTTGAGGCACGCAGTTCCAAGCCAATAAAGCCAACTGCTTGTGAGGCTTAGGGTTTCTTTTTAAATGTTGGAACAACAGAAGCAGCATGAATGGGTGGAGTCAGGCTCCCACAGAGCAAGGGCTTTACTTTTGCTTTCAGTAGTTGTTGGGGTTTTTGGAAGCTGGTTGTGAAACCTGCTACTACTCTCTCTTTTTGACAGCTAAAAGCTTGGGTTCTCTCTGCTGCCAGAATTGCACGTGTGACAATCTACTTTACTGCATTTGCCTTTGCCAAGGGTGTGTTTATGGGATTTTACTATAGTGGAACAGTTGCTGTTTAGTAGTTAAGTAACATATTATTTTGTTATGTTTTCCAATGGAGTTCAAGTTCGACCAATTCTTTATTCTTTTGTCTGTATTTTAACTGTAGATTAAGAATAAAGTCTGTTTTGTTTAAGGTCGAATTGTATAACAAATAATGAAAAACATCGGGAACACAGTACCTTACTCTTGCCTTTAAATAAGAAAAAGTGAGGGTCGAGGCTATCTCCTTGATATATTTGAAGGGGCTTTAGTTTGGTCCATAACAAAGTCTTGTTACATATAAGGGGTCGCAAATGGTGCTGAAGATTGTGTAATAATCGTGAACATCCCCACATCTGATGTAGGGACCAGTCACTGCTGGAACAGTTGAAGTTGGTTAGGCCTGCAATGTTCCCCAGAGAGCATCTTCAAAGTGAAGATGAGAGTTTGTCTCTCCAAGGACAGTGCAATGGTAACGTTTGCCAATATAGTCATGGACAGATGCATTGCAGCACTCAGATTGGTGAAGATGAGGTCAAGTATGAGTGTCCCTCCCGTTCCCTCATCACCTGACCCAATCCAGTAGCTACGTCCTTTAGTATAAAACTTGCCCGGTCAGAAATGGTGCTAGGAGCCATTCTTGGCGATGAACTTTGAGGTCCCCTCCCAAACTACATTTACAGCCTTCCCACCCTCAGAGCTTCCTCCAAATGGTGTTCAAAATCAACTGTGGGGGTCAGATGGTGCATGGTCCGGTGTAAGGAAGACCTTTCTCTGTCTGCATTTGACCTGGTGTCACGAGGCTTCTTGGAGCTGGAGTTAATGTTGACGAGTCCTGGAGCAACTGCCTAGGTCTGAATACCACTGTGACACCACCACTTCTGGTTCTGTCCTAGTGAGACAAGTCATTCCCAGGGGGTGGTGATGGTGGTATCTAGGACATTATCAGTAAGGTATGCTTCCAAGTGTTTGATTATGTCAGGTTGCTACTTAACCAGTCTGAGAGACAGCTCTCCTAACTTAGTGAGGAAGACTTTGCAACAGGACTGTGCATGCCATTGTTGTTTCTGGTGCCTTCCGCAATGCCAGGTGTCCATCTTATTTCATTCCTTTCTTTAGATATTGT
Organism: Chiloscyllium plagiosum; assembly: GCF_037043375.1. Taxonomy (NCBI): domain Eukaryota; kingdom Metazoa; phylum Chordata; class Chondrichthyes; order Orectolobiformes; family Hemiscylliidae; genus Chiloscyllium; species Chiloscyllium plagiosum. The sequence continues at coordinate 164,475,892 of NW_028270139.1, read as the reverse complement.
ACCAGTTGATTCAACTGAGTAACTTTTGAGAAGTTAGTTAAGAGCCAATCACATTGACAGTCTGAAGTCATATGGTAAGGATGGCAGTTTCCTCCCCAAGACGGGTCTTACAACAATTGACAATGGTTTCATGGTCATCATTTGACTTTAAATTCTAGATTTTTTATTGAATTACATTTCACCATCTGGTGTGGATTTGTACCCAAACTATTACCTACATATGGACACTAGTCCAGTGGCAACATCACAAGGCCATCACCTCCCCACAGTTTCATAGAATACACAATAATCTACAGGTTACATGCCTGTAGAACATATTTAAAGTGCTGAAAGGAATTTATGATTTGGTAGTTTAATTGTGGAATATGGATTAACAGTAGGAAGGTGTCTGTTTGGAAGTGCAAACATGGCCTATAAAAAGAAAAGGTTGGATCGATTGTTTACCCAACTGAAGAAGGTTTATAAAACATATACTTTACAGAGTACCTCAGCGACAAACAGAGTCCGTGGATCAATGATATCCAGGAAATGTCGGAAGCGTCCATAAAAGGTAGACTGAAAGAAAAAGAGAAACATAAATAAAGTACCATAAATGCAGGAAATGTGCAGTCACCAGAAAACAAATCTGTCAGCATTTTAAAAAATACCAGCTTCATGTCGTAGCTGAAATCTCATGAAACACTAAACCTCAATGTAATTCATTTAGTATTTTACAAACATCCAAAATTTAGAAACAAATTTGCATTTAAATAACATAAAAATGTCCTAGGGCATGTTACAGGAAAAGGTGACGTAAAGTAGCAATTTAAGATATGATTGGAAACATGGTGAGAAAGATGGGAATCTTTTAGAGGAGACATGCAGCAAAACTCAGGTTTGCAGAGGTCCAAAGAGTAGGACTGTGATAGCTGAAGACAATCAATCATAAAAGCTAGAGGCAGCGGTTAAAAACCCAAGAAGGAGTAGTTTGCAGAGGCAAAGTCAGCAAGACTATCTTGGAATTTCAAAATGAGTCTCGCACTGCTGGATACATAATCAATGGGGCTCCATAGATGGAGTAGTGTACAAACAGTGGCTTCTAGTTTCACACAGAACGAAGTTTTGGACATGATGGAGTTTGCATGGGGTGGACCTTAGGCTCCTGACAAGTCTTTGCCTGCCAGTAGGTGAGAATTAAGGCTCCAGAGGAAACGGGAGGATGGAAGTGGGTGAGACTGAGTGATAGGTAGGGTGAAGTGATAGATAAATGATAAAGCATTTGAGACTTAGCACTTATGGACCGTAGAATGTAGGAGCAGAAGGAGGCCATTCTGCCCAGTGAGTCTGCTTCTGTCTTTTCCATAACCCTTGATTTCCTTACTTTTTAGACAGTTAAAAATCTGTCTATTTCAGCCCGGAATATACTTAAAAAACTAGCCTCTACAGCCCTCTTCATAAAATAATTCCAGATTCACTACCTTTTGAGAGAAAAAAATTCTCTTCCTCTGTCTTAAATGGACCATATCTTACTCAGATTATGGGTGATGTCCACTGGTCTTTGACTCTCCCTGAGGGGAAACCAACCTTTCTGTATCTACCTTGTCAAATCCTCCAAGAATCTTGTACGTTTCAAAAAGGTCACCTCTTTTTCTTCTAAATTCTCAAGCTTTTGCACTATAGCTAATTCTTCTGTAATGCAATGGTTGCGTTCTTATGCAATCCAGCATTATTGAAAAATCGCGGTTTAGAAACAGTGCTTGAAGTGTTGCCGATGTAATCGTGTTACAGCCAACACATTTTAAAAGCTCCAACTTTGGAAACAGTGTTCCCTGTTCATCAATCACATTAAAGTGAACTTGCGTTAACGAAATGTGGGTTATAGCAAAACAACCTGCACATTGTTCAGCCTAATTCAACAGAAAGCATAATAAGAGAAGAAAATCTGTAGCATTTTTCACTGCATCTTAAAGTAATATACAGCTACAAAATGTTTTCAAGAGTTCTCTGAAGGTACTATGGTTACTTTTGTCCTTTTTCTTATATAAAGAAAGGTTATGACAGAGGCGCTGAGCACTCTGCTGCAAAGCCAATAAAATAAACAGCTTGTGAGGGCTTGGTTTTTTTTTCAAAATTGGAACAATTGAAACAGCTTCAATGGGTGGATTCAAGCTCCCACAGAACCAGTTTTTTTTAAATTTTATCCTTCAGTAGCAGTTGCTGGGGTCTTGAAGCTGGATAAAAACAATGACTGCAGATGTTGGAAACCAGATTCTGGATTAGTGGTGCTGGAAAAGCACAGCAGTTCAGGCAGCATCCGAGGAGCAATAAAATCGACGTTTTGGGCAAAAGCCCTTCATCAGGAATACAGGACTTGAAGCTGGATGTGGAAACTCTTATTCCTCTCTGTGTTACAGCTAAAAACTGGGGTTCTCTTCCTGCTGCTAGAATTGCATGTGAGATGATCTATTTTACTGAATTTGTCTTTGCCAATGGTGTGTTTATGGGATTTACTATATTTAAACAGTTAATTATTCGGAGTTAATATTTTATTTTGTTAAGCAATTTGATAGGGTTACAGTTGAGCTAATTAGAGGTTTTGAAAAGTTTTGTAGCTCGAGTTGTGGATGAGGTTGTAGATTCGTTCGCTGAGCTGGTGTGGTTTTCTGCAGACGTTTTGTCGCCTCGTTAGGTGACATCATCAGTATATCTTCAATACAGTGTTGGTGGTCTGCCCCGCCTGGTATTTATGTTTCCTTATTTTTTTGGGACTTCCAGTTCTGTATCTGAGTGGTTTGTAAATGGGGTCCAGTTCAATGTGTTCATTGATTGAGTTCCAGTTGAAGTGTCAGGCTTCAAGGAATTCCCTTGTGTTTCTCTGTTTAGCCTGCGCTGGGATGGTTATGTTGTGCCAGTTGAATTGGTGTCTTTTGGTGTCTGTGTGGTTGGAAATGAGAGAGTACTTGTTATGTTTGGCAATGGCGAGTTGATGTTTATGTACTCGTATGGTCAGTTTTCCTCCTGTTTGTCCTATTTAGTGTTTTTCACAGTCCTTGCAGGGTATCTTGGAAATAACGTTAGTCCTGTTGTATGTAGGTGCTGGGTCTTTTAGGTTTGTGAGGAGCTGGTGAAAGGTATTTGCTGGTTTGTGGGCCACTAAGATTCCTAGAGGCCCAAGTAGTTGGGTAGTCATTTCTGATATTTCTTTAATGTATGGTGTGATCACTATTTGTCTGGTTGTGTAGTTTTTTCTTCTTTAAGTTTGTTGCATAATTATTGGAGGATAGTGTTCTTGGAGTACCTGTTTGTTTAAGTCCCTTGAATAGATGTTCCTGTTCTGCCCTCTGAAGTTCTGGATTGCTGCAGTGTGTCCTTGTCTGTTTAAATAGTGTTGCAATGCAGCATTATTTGTAGGAGCTGGGATGATTGCTGTTACAGTTCAGTATCTGGTCTGTATGGGTATGCTTGTGGTGATAGTTAAACAAAGAGGCTTTGGTGTTCGCAAATGCTCAAAATTTTGACCCAGGCATATCTTCAAGTCAGAGTAACAACAGGAGAGATTTCTGGAGGAGGGTGGTGGTGGACAGATGAAATTAAATGCCAACAAGACATGTAAGGAAACAGAATAAATACAGCATTATACTGAAAAGGTTAGATGATGTGGGAAATTAAAGATAGTATGAGATATAAGAAAGGGGTATACATATTGGTCACAAAAAGCAGCAAGCCTGAGGATTGGGAGCAGTTTAGATTTCAGCAAAGAAAGACAAAGGGATTAAAAGAGGGGGAATACAGAATACAAAAGTAAGCTTGTGGGGAACATCAGAAACAGTAGAAGCTATTATAGGGAATAAAGAGATACTGTACCAATTCAATGCACATGTTGTTTCTAGATTCAAAAAGGAGGATACAAATAAAGCCTCAGGAATGTTGAGTAATACAGTGTTTAGTGAGAAGGGAGAAATGAAAGAAATCATTATTAGTAGGGAACTGGTGTTTAGTCAATTGATAGGATTAAAGGCCAATATATCCCCAAGGCCCGATAATCTACATTCCAAAGAGATTAAGTAAATGGCCATAGAAATAATGGATGCATTGGTGGTCATCTTCCAAGATTCAATAAACTCTGGACAGTTCTTACTGATTGGAGGGTAACTAATGTAACCTCATTAATTAAAAAAGGAGGTACAGAGAAAATAAGAAATTATAGACCTGACATCAGTAGTACGGAAATGCTAGCATCCATTATAAAAGATTTAATAGCAGAGTAGTTGGAAAACAATGACAGGATTGGGAAGAGTCATCATGGATTAACAAAGGGGAAATTATGCTCAACAAATCTACTGGAACTATTTGAGGCTGTAACTAGTAGAGTTGATAAGGGAGAGCCAATGGACATAGTTTATTTGAACTTTCAGAAAACTGTCTATAAGGTCCCATATAAGAGATTAGCATGTAAAGTTAGAGCAACAGAATTGAAAATAGTGTACTGACATAGATAGAGAGTTGTTGGCAAACAGTGAATATAGACTTGGGATAAACGGGTAATTTTCCAAGTGGCAATACACAATACATGTTTTGTTTATTTAGAAGAGGGAATTAAATGTAATATCTCCAGTTTTGCAGACCACACAAGCTAAATTGTGACAAGCATGCAGAGATGCTTTGGACAACTTCAGTAGCTGGGCAAATGCATGCCAGATTAAGTATAATGTGTATAAACGTAAGTACATCCACTTTGGCAACAAAAATAGGAAGGCAGATTATCTGAATGGCTTGTACAACAGTCACTGAAAATAAACATGAAGGTGCAGCAGGCAGTGAAGACAAATTGTAAACTGACCTGAAAACAACATATGTTGGAGATCACAGCAGGTCAGACAGCATCCATTGAGAGACAGCAAACTAACGTTTCGAGTCTAGATGATTCTTCATCAGAGATGAAGTGAAGTGTGGAGTGTCAGCATTTGTGCTCTCGTTTCAGGGTGTGGGGGTGGGAGTGGTGAGGGTAGTGGTCGTAGGGTGCTAATGGAGAAAATATGTTGATAGTTCAGGGACACCCTAGTCCATTCCACAATCAACTCCCTCACCACAGCATCTTCCCATGTAACAGCAGACAGTACAACACCTACCCCTGCTCACCATCCAAGGGCCTCAGCAGTCTTTCCAGGTGAAGCAGCATTTCACCTGTACACCCCGATGAAGGAGCGTCGCTCCGAAAGCTAGTGTGCTTCCAATTAAACCTGTTGGACTATAACCTGGTGTTGTGTGATTTTTAACTTTGTACACCCCAGTCCAACACTGGCATCTCCAAATCATGACTCCAATTTTGTGTATTGTATTCGCTGCACCCAATGTGGCCTGGAGAAAACAAACATAGACTGCATGACCACTTTGCGGAATACCTCTGGTTTGTGTGCAAGCAGGACCCCAACCTTCCCATAGTGAGTCATTTTAACACAGTATCCTGCTGATATGCTGTTCATGGCATGCTGCAGTGCTCCTGTGACTCACAGCACAAATTGGAAGGTCAACATCTCATCTTCAGAGGAGGCATTTTATAGCTTTCTGGACTTTATATTAAGTTCAACAACTTTATATTAAGTTAAATTGTGAACCAATTCCCATTTATTCCCTTTTTTTTAAGCTTGTTATCATGTCTTCCTCTCTCCCCATCCCACTTAACTGTCCTTTCAAGTTAGGCAGGAAACACCCCATTGTTCTGTCATTCTCATGTTCCAATCATTTAATCTGAACGATTAACACTTTTTCTCAATTAGCACCCAACACCAATGACCTCCGCACACCCTGCCAAACTACAGAATAAACGCTGTCTCCTCCACACTTCACTTCAGCTCTGATGAAGAGTCATCTAGACTCGAAACTTTAGCTTGCTGTCTCTCCGTGGATGCTGTCTGACCCACTGTGATCTCCAGCATTTGTTAGTGTCAGTACAGATTCTCGCATCTACTGTAACTTGTTCCTACACTTTGTATATTGACCTTCAAAGTGTGCAGGATAGGGGACTCTGCGACCCCCCATCAGGCACTCTGCTTCCCTTCCCAAGAACAAAGACACGGAGGAGTTCGTCCAAAACTATTTATTCAATTCTGCAGAACCGGGTGTTACCTCAATGGCTTCCCACGAGGCACACACACAGATTGTAATCCCCGCACGTTATATACATGTAGGAGTGGGCGGGGCCTTCTACTGTCTCAGCCAATGAGTGTTAAAGTTCCCCACTGTCCTCCTGATGGATGAGATTATTTGGTTATTCACCCAGCCAATCAGTGTTCGAGTTCCCCACTTCTCCCTTATATGGATGATGACGTACAGCCGTGGTTGTGGGCGGTCCCTCAGCCACGAGGAAAGCTGTTTCCATTGTTCCATTCATGAAAATCTGGGGGAGTGTCTGCTCGTGCTTACTACAGGGTAGAGAAGACTAAAATGGTGGCTTTGTACTTACTATGTGCTTACTACAGCAGTTAATGATTTAAAAATTACACCACCCCCTACAAATGCAAGGATACTTGAGTACAGGAGCAGTGATGTCTTACTGTATTTGTGTCAGTCCTTGCTGAGTCAACACCTGAAGTATTGTATTCAGTTTTGATCTCCTTATCTGAGGAAGGATGTTCTGGCTATAAAGGGAATGCAACACACAATTGATTCCTGGCATGGCAGGTATAGAGCACAGAAAATGGAACTTAGAACAGTACAGCACAGTACAGGCTATTCGGCCCTCAATCTTGTGCTGACCTTTTATACTACTCTAAGATTAAACTAATCTGCAAACCCTTCATTTTACTATCATCCATGTGGCTATCCAAGAGTCGTTTAAATATCCCGAATGTATCTGACTCTACTACCACTGCTGGCAGTGCATTCCACACACCCACGATTCTCTGTGTAAAGAACCTCTGACATCTCCCCTAAACCTTCTTCCAATCACCTTAAACTTATGCTCCCTCATGATAGCCATTTCCTACGTGGGAAAAAGTCTCTGACTATCCACTCTATCTATGCCTCTCATCATCTTGTCTATCTCTATTAAGTCATCTCTCACCCTTCTTCGCTCAAATGAGAAAAGCTCAAGCTCCCTCAACCTTTGTTCATAAGACATGCCCTCCAATCCAGACAGCAACGTGGTAAATCTCCTCTGCACCCTTTCTAAAGCTTCCACATTCTTCCTATAATGAAGCAACACAATATTCCAAGTGTGGTCTAACCAGGGCTTTATGCAGCTGCAGCATAACTGAGCGGCTTTTAAACTCAATCCCCCTGCTCATGAAAGCCAACACACCATATGCCTTCTTAACAACCTAATCAACTTGGGTGGCAACTTTAAGGGATTTATGGATGTGGACCCTGAGATCCCTCTGTACCTCCACACGACCAAGATTCATGCCTTTAATCCTGTAATCTATATTCAAATTCGACCTACAAACATGAATCACGTCACACTTTTCCAGCTTGAACTCCATCTGCCACTTCTCAGACCAGCTCTGCATCCTGTCAATGTCCCGTTGCAACCTACAGCAGCCTTTCACACTATCCACAACTCCACCAACCTTCGTGTCAGCGGCAAGCTTAGTCAGCCACCCTTCTGCTTCCTCATTCAAGTCGTTTAGATTAGATTAAATTCCCCACAGTAAGGAAACAGGCCCTTTGGCCCAACAAGTCCACACCAACCCTCCGAAGAGTAACCCACCCAGACCCATTCCCTGACCCGACACTTACCCCTGACTAATACACCTAACACTATGGGCAATTTAGCATGGCCAATTCACCCAACATGCACACCTTTGGATTGTGGGAGGAAACCGGAGAACCTGGAGGAAACTCATGATGACATGGGGAGAATGTGCAAATTCCACACAGACAGACACCCAAGGTGGGAATCGAACCTGGGTCACTGGCGCTGTGAAACAGCAGTGCTAACCACTGAGCCACTCCTTAGAGTAGCTCAAATTTAAGTAAGCTTCCTTCTTCCTCTTGACTAGATCTTCTGCATAGGTAAAAACAATGACGCAGATGCTGGAAACCAGATTCTGGATTAGTGGTGCTGGAAAAGCACAGCAGTTCAGGCAGCATCCGAGGAGCAGGAAAATCGACGTTTCGGGCAAAAGCCCTTCATCAGGAATAGAAGCAGAGTGCCTGAAGGGTGGAGAGATAAATGAGAGGAGGGTGGAGGTGGGGAGAAAGTAGCATAGAGTACAATAGGTGAGTGGGGGGGGGGGGGGGGATGAAGGTGATAGGTCAGAGAGGAGAGTGGAGTGGATAGGTGGAAAATAAGATAGGCAGGTAGGACAAGTCATGGGGACAGTGCTGAGCTGGAAGTTTGGAACTGGAGTGAGGTGGGGGAAGGGGAAAATGAGGAAACTGGTGAAGTTAGAGCAGAGTGCTTTAGGGAACATCTCTGGGACACCCGCACCAATCAACCACACCACCCTGTGGCCCAACATTTCAACTCCCCCTCCCACTCTGCAGAGGACATGGAGGTCCTGGGCCTCCTTCACCGCCGTTCCCTCACCACCCGACGCCTGGAGGAAGAATGCCTCATCTTCCGCCTCGGAACACTTCAACCCCCAGGACATCAATGTGGACTTCAACAGTTTCCTCATTTCCCCTTCCCCCACCTCACCCCAGTTCCAAACTTCCAGCTCAGAACTGTCCCCATGACTTGTGCTACCTGCCTATCTTCTTTTCCACCTATCCACTCCACTCTCCTCTCTGACCTATCACCTTCATCCCCTCCCCCACTCACCTATTGTACTCTATGCTACTTTCTCCCCACCCCCACCCTCCTTTCATTTATCTCTCCACCCTTCAGGCACTCTGTCTCTATTCCTGATGAAGGGCTTTTGCCCGAAATGTCGATTTTCCTGCTCCTCGTTTGCTGCTTGAACTGCTGTGCTCTTCCAGATCTTCTGCATCTCTTGTCACCCAAAGTTCTTACATCCCACCATCCCTTCCTTACCTCAGTGTGTCAAGCCTATCCAGCACTCGCAGCAAGTGCTCCCTAAACAACCTCCACATTTCTGAGATGCATTTCCCTGGGAATATCTGCTCTCAATTCATGAAGAGAGGTTGGTTGGGACTATATTTGTTGGAGTTTAGAGGCTGCCTTTTTTTAAGTTTGCCAAGGAAAAAACATTGCGCCTCCGGAAACGGCGTGTCGGAGTTTACTTTCCTGATTGTGTTTTCTTTACGCATCTATTTAATGTGGCTTCTTTCTGATCAGCGATTTAATAAGTTTTCTTAATATGCTGATTAGAATGATTATTTCCCATACGAAGTGCTGTATTGATTAAAACAGGGTGGTGTACTTGCGTGTTTTGTAAATAGTGTTGCAAGCATTAATATGATCTATCAAAATCACAGAGAGCAGAGGTCCCAAACCTGATCCCTGTGGAACACCACTGGTCACCCAGCTCCAAGCTGAGTACTTTCCATCTACTACCACCCTCTGAATTCTCTGGGCCAGCCAATTCTGTATCCAGACAGCCAAATTTCGCTGTGTCCCAGATCTCCTTACTTTCTCAATGAGTCTACCATGGAGAACCTCATCAAACACCAAGGTAAAATCCATATAATCCACATCCACTGCTCTATCTTTATCAATGTGTTTGTCACATCCTCAAAACATTCAATAAGGCTTGTGAGGCATTACCAGCCTCTCACAAAGCCATGTTGACTATCTCTAATCAAACCATCCTTTTCCAAATAATCATAAATCCTGTCTGTCAGAATCGTCTCTAATAATTTGCCGACCACTGATCTTTTTCCCAGGGTTATCCCTAATCCCTTTCTTAATAAGGGATTAACATTTGCGACTCTCCAATCATCTGATACTATTCCTGTGGACAGTGAAGATGCAAAAATCATTGCAAAGGTTCAGTAATCCCTTCCTCGCTTCCCATATAACCTTGGGTATATCTTGTCTGACCCAGGGGACTTATCTGCTCTCATGTTTTCAAAATTTCCAGCACATCCTCCTTCTTAACATCAAAATGTTTAACATATCAGCCTGTTTCGCGCTGTCCTCACAAGTGACAAGGTCCCTCTCACCAGTGAATATTGAAGTGAATACTGTATTCATTGAGGACCTCCCCTACCTCCTCCAACTCTAGGCCCAAGTTCCCTGATTGATCCTACGCTCATGCTGGCCATCCTCTTTTTCCTCAGATAACTGTAGAATGACTTGGGGTTTTCCGTAATTATACCCGCTAAAGAGCCCCCTTCTAGCTCTTGTAACCCTCTCAAGCCCTGTCTGATCTTTGCTTCCTCAAACTTAAGTAAGCTTGCTTCTTCCTCTTGACTAGATCTTCTGCATCTCTTGTCATCCAAGGCTCTTTCATCCTACTATTCCTTCCTTACCTCAGTGAGACAAACCTATCCAGCACTCGCAGCAAGTGCTCCCTAAACAACCTCCACATTTCTGACATGCATTTCCCGGAGAATATCTGTTCCCAATTTATGAAGAGAGATTGGCTGAATCTATATCTGTTGGATTTTAGGAGAACAGGAATGGGGGTGGTGATGGTGGTGGTGGCAAACACAGGATGTTCCTAATGACCAAGCAGTCCAGAATCAGGGGACAAAGTCTAAGGATAATGGGTAAAAAGTGAGGACTGCAGATGCTGGAGATCAGAGCTGAAGAATGTGTTGCTGGAAAAGCGCAGCAGGTCAGGCAGCATCCAAGGAGTAGGAGAATCGATGTTTCGGGCATAAGCCCTTCTTCAAGATAATGGGTAGGCCATTTAGGACTGAAATGAAGAGAAATTCCTTCACCCAGAGAATGGTGAAGCAGTGGCATAGAAAACGGTTGAGGCAAAAACATTGAATGTTTTCAAGGAGTTCAATATACTGCTTAGGACTAAATGGGTCCAAGGGATTGGGAGAAAGCAGGAATAGGGTTTTGACTCAGCAACAATCATATCGAATCCCAGGCTTGAAGAGCTAAATGGTTTACTCCTGCTCCTAATTTCTATGTTTTTATGAAGAGGGATGACAGGACATCAGTGTGAAGTATAAACACCAACACCGACAGCTGGGAGAAATCAGCAATTTCCGTGACATAAACTCCACCTAATTCTATTTAAAATGTCATTTATTCTTTGGACCATCCATTTTACATACAGTTTTACATTTTTCACATTTGTGGACTTAACTTGAGAGACTGGAAAAAGGATACATTGAAAACAAGTCAAAGTATGAAATAAACCATATATTCCACAATCATTCATCAGCACATTCTATAAAGCATAAACATGGGAAATGCTTCGAAGTTTTGAACCCAGACTGGGAAAAACAAAGAACTTTGAATACGCCAAGTGTAGAGAGAAAGTTAGTCAAGCTCATTAGTTGAACAGTTCTGAGAATACTTTTGGTGGCTAAAAGATGGTGTTGCCATGCCTTGATAGGGTTTAGGCACTGATTCAGCCCAAAACAATCATGCACGCTGAACAACTTGCATAAATGATATAATCAATCACTCCTAAAATGTGATCAAACAAATTTTGATTAGATTAGATTACTTACAGTGTGGAAACAGGCCCTTTGGCCCAACATGTCCACACCGACCCGCCGAAGCACAACCCACCCAGACCCATTCCCCTACACCTAACACTACGGGCAATTTAACTTGGCCAATTCACCTTAACCTGCTCATTTTTGGATTGTGGGAGGAAACCGGAGCACCTGGAGGAAACCCACACAGACACGGGGAGAACGTGCAAACTCCACACAGTCAGTCACCTGAGGCGGGAATTGAACCCGGGTCTCTGGCGCTGTGAGGCAGCAGTGCTAACCACTGTGCCACCGTGCCGCCCTAATATTCACCTTTTTAGATATTCACTCATGGGGATTGGGCTTTGCTAGTTGGTCAGCATTTATTGCCCATCCCTAGTTGGCTTTGAACTGAGTGGTTTGCTTGGCCTTTTCAGAGAGCAGCTGAGAGTCAACCACATTGCTGAAGATCTGGAGTCACATATAGGCCAGACCAGGTGAGTTTGGCAGATTTCCTTCCCTGAAGGAATTAGTGAACCAGATGGGTTTTTCTGACAACCAACAATGGTTTCATAGTAGATGCTTAATTCCAGGTTAACTAAATTCAAAATGCAACCATTTGCCGTGGTGGGATTGGAACCCAGGTCCCCAGAGCATTTCTGGATTAATAATCCAGCAATAACATCAATAGGCCATCATCTCCAGTAATTAGTCACACAATTTTGCTTGCTTCACATTTGGCAATGGATAGCTAAGGTCACATAGCCAGAATAACATTTTTTCTCATTAATTCATTGAATGGGGGAGTTGCTACCTATGCCAGCATTGCTTACTCAGCTGTGATTGCCTTAAGAAGGTTGCACTGAGCTGGCATGTCGAACCACTCCAGTCTATTTGGTGTACTGAACAGTGTAGGAGGCCAAGCCAGGAACAATACCAGACACCAACTTGGTGAAGTTACAAAATAGCCTTACTAATGTGTCAAACGGCAGAAGGAGCAAGTGATAAATGAAGCTAAGTGATTTTACAGGGTAAAAACAATGACTGCAGATGCTGGAAACTAGATTCTGGATTAGTGGTGCTGGAAGAGCACAGCAGTTCAGGCAGCATCCAAGGACCTTCCTGATGAAGGGCTTTTGCCCGAAACGTCGATTTCGCTGCTCCTTGGATGCTGCCTGAACTGCTGTGCTCTCTAAGTGATTTTATAACCAACATATCAGACCTAAGGTCTGCAGTCCTGTCACATCCAGTCATGAATGACGGTGGATAATTAAACAACTTAGTAGAGGAAAGACTCCGCAACTATCCCGGTACTCAATAATGGGTAGCATGGCACAGATCACTAGAAGCATTCGCACCAATTTTCAGCTGGAATTGCTCAGTGGATCAGTCTTTTCTAGAGGTCCCCTGAATCACATACAGCTTTCAGCCAATTTGATTCATTCCACTTTAATCCACCAACAATGAAAGAATGGCAATATATTTCAAAGTCAGAATTTTCAGTGGATTGGAGGGGAATTTGCAGGTGGTAGTAGTTGTTGTGCGTTTCAAAGGTGCTGTCCAAAGAACCTTAGTGACTTTCTGCAGTTCATCTTGTAGATGATGCATATTGTTGCTGCTGAGCATTGACCGAGGCAGGAGTAAATGTTTGTGATGTGGTGTCAATCCTGGATGGTGTCAAACTTCTCAAGTGTTATTGGAGCTGCACCCATCCAGGCAATTGGAGAGTATTCATTTGAGTGGGAGCAGCGGCCGAGTAAAGGCGAACCCGGGAGACTACAGCTAAGGTAAAACAGTTTGTTTCAAAATTACTTACCTGTAGCGGGCAGCGGTGTTTTTTATTCTCTCTTCACAAAAAGAGCGGGAGCAGCAGAGGAAGTGACGGCAAACAGAGGGGCAGCCGGGAAGGAGAACTGTGAGTATAAATACTCACCTTTTAATCACCAACGGTCATTTGAGTGGGAGCAGCGGAAGTGAGGTTGGAGCGCATAGCTGGGCGGGAAGGTAAGTGATTAGTATTTGAGTGGGGGTGTTCTAGACCCCAGGTCCTACTTCCGTAGGGCCTCCCTCCCACCCTCCTCCTCTAACCTAACTTTAAAGTCCACAGGTAAGTGACTCAGTGTTATTGACTCAGTGTTCTTGTTTTTGGAGAAAGTGTACAGTCATGGCAGCGCAGGCGGTGGAATGTTCCTCCTGCAGGATGTTTGAGGTAGGGGTGACCACCGATACTCCTGCCGACTTCGTCTGCAGGAAATGCAGTCAGATCCTGATCCTCACCGAACGAGTTAGGGAACTGGAACTGGAGTTGGATGAACTGAGGATTATTCGAGAGGCTGAGAGGGTGATTGATAGAAGCTACAGGGACATAGTTACGCCGGAGAACAGAGGTAGCTGGGTAACAGTTAGAGGTGGGAAGGGGAAGAAGCAGGCAGTGCAGGGTTCCCCTGTGGTCGTTCCCCTAAAAAATAAATATACAGCTTTGGAAACTGTTGGGGGGGACAGCGTTGCAGGTGTAAGCTGCAGTGAAGGGGTCTGTGGCTTTGAGACTCAGAAGGGAAAGGGGGAGAGGAGGAGAGCGCTAGTTATAGGGGACTCTCTAGTTAGAGGGACGGACAGGCGGTTCTGTGGACATGGGCGAGACTCACGGATGGTTTGTTGCCTCCCGGGTGCTAGGGTCCGAGACGTCTCAGACCGTGTCTTCAGAATCCTTAAGGGGGAGGGTGTGCAGCCAGAAGTCGTGGTGCACATTGGCACCAACGACATAGGTAGGAAGAGGGCTGGGGAGGTCATTCAAGAGCTCAAGGAGTTAGGCTGGAAGCTAAAAGCTAGGACAGACAGAGTCGTCATCTCTGGGTTGTTGCCGGTGCCACGTGACAGTGAGGCAAAGAATAGGGAGAGAGTGCAGTTGAACACGTGGCTGCAAGGCTGGTGTAGGAGGGAGGGCTTCAGATATTTGGACAATTGGACTGCATTCTGGGGAAGGTGGGACCTGTACAAACAGGACGGGTTGCACCTGAACCAGAAGGGCACCAATATCCTGGGGGGTAGGTTTGCTAGCACTCTTCGGGGGGGTTTAAACTAATTTGGCAGGGGGATGGGATCCGGACTTGTAGTCCAGCAAGTAGGTTAGCTGTTTGTCAGGATGCCCAAGACTGTAGGGAGGCTGTGGAGAAGGTAGCACTGACAGGGACTACTTGCGGACACAGAGATGGGCTCAAGTGCGTATACTTCAACGCAAGGAGTATCAGAAATAAGGTGGGTGAACTTAAGGCGTGGATCGGTACCTGGGACTACGATGTTGTGGCCATCACGGAAACGTGGATAGATGTGGGACAGGAATGGCTGTTGGAGGTTCCTGGTTACAGGTGTTTCAGTAAGATTAGGGAGGGTGGGAAAAAAGGAGGAGGGGTGGCATTGCTAATTAGAAATGGTATAACGGCTGCAGAAAGGAAGTTTGAGGGGGATCTGCCTCTGGAGGTAGTATGGGCTGAAGTCAGAAATAGGAAAGGTGCAGTCACCTTGTTGGGTGTTTACTATAGGCCCCCCAATAGCAGCAGAGATGTGGAGAAACAGATTGGGAAACAGATTTTGGAAAGGTGCAGAAGCCACAGGGTCGTAGTCATGGGCGACTTCAACTTCCCAAATATTGATTGGAAGCTCTTTAGATCAAGTAGATTGGATGGGGCGGTGTTTGTGCAGTGTGTCCAGGAAGCTTTTCTAACGCAGTATGTAGATTGTCCAACCAGAGGGGAGGCCATATTGGATTTGGTACTCGGGACAAGTGGTGGGCTTGTTAGTGGGTGAACATTTTGGTGATGGTGACCACAATTCTGTGACTTTCACCTTGGTTATGGAGAGAGATAGGTGCGCACAACAAGGTAGATTTTATAATTGGGGGAAGGGAAATTACGATGCTGTAAGGCAGGATTTGAGGAGCATACGTTGGGAGCATAGGCTGTCAGGGAAGGATGTGGTGGAAATGTGGAACTTTTTCAAAGAGCAGATACGACGTGTCCATGATATGTATGTACCTATCAGGCAGGAAAGAAATGGTCGTGTGAGGGAGCCTTGGTTGACGAGAGAGGTTGAATGTCTGGTAAAGAGGAAGAAGGAGGCTTACATAAGGTTGAGGAAACAGGATTCAGACAGAGCAGTGGAGGGATACAGGATAGCCAGAAGGGACCTGAAGAAAGGGATTAGGAGAGCTAAGAGAGGGCATGAAAAATCGTTGGCGGATAGGATCAAGGATAACCCCAAGGCATTTTATGCGTATGTGAAAAACCTGAGAATGACGAGAACGAGGGTAGGTCCGATCAAGGACAGTAGTGGGAGACTGTGTATTGAGTCGGAAGAGATAGGAGAGGTCTTGAACAAGTACTTCTCTTCAGTATTTACGAACGAGAGGGACCGTATTGTAGAAGAGGAGTGTGTGAAATGGACTGGTAAGCTAGAAGAGATACCTGTTAGGAAGGAAGATGTGTTGGACATTTTGAACAACTTGAGGATAGACAAGTCCCCCGGGCCTGACGGGATATATCCTAGGATTATGTGGGAAGCAAGAGAGGAAATTGCAGTACCGTTGGCAATGATCTTCTCGTCTTCACTGGCAACGGGGGTGGTACCAGGGGACTGGAGAGTAGCGAATGTTGTGCCCCTATTCAAAAAAGGGAATAGGGATAACCCCGGGAATTACAGGCCTGTTAGTCTTACTTCTGTGGTAGGCAAAGTAATGGAAAGGGTACTGAGGGATAGGATTTATGAGTATCTGGAAAGACACTGCTTGATTAGGGACAGCCAGCACGGATTTGTGAAGGGTAGGTCTTGCCTTACAAGTCTTATTGAATTCTTCGAGGAGGTGACCAAGCATGTGGATGAGGGAAGAGCAGTGGATGTAGTGTACATGGATTTTAGTAAGGCATTTGATAAGGTTCCCCATGGTAGGCTTATGCGGAAAGTCAGGAGGCATGGGATAGAGGGAAATTTGGCCAATTGGATAGAAAACTGGCTAACCGGTCGAAGTCAGAGAGTGGTGGTAGATGGTAAATATTCAGCCTGGAGCCCAGTTACAAGTGGAGTTCCGCAGGGATCAGTTCTGGGTCCTCTGCTGTTTGTAATTTTTATTAATGACTTAGATGAGGGAGTCGAAGGGTGGGTCAGTAAATTTGCAGATGATACGAAGATAGGTGGAGTTGTGGACAGTGAGGAGGGCTGTTGTCGGCTGCAGAGGGACTTAGATATGATGCAGAGCTGGGCTGAGGAGTGGCAGATGGAGTTCAACCCTGCCAAGTGTGAGGTTGTCCATTTTGGAAGAACAAATAAGAATGCGGAATACAGGGTTAATGGTAGGGTTCTTAGTCAGGTGGAGGAACAGAGGGATCTTGGGGTCTATGTACATAGATCTTTGAAGGTTGCCACTCAGGTGGATAGAGTTTGTAAGAAGGCCTATGGAGTATTATCGTTCATTAGCAGAGGGATTGAATTCAAGAGTCGTGAAGTGATGTTGCAGCTGTACAGGACTTTGGTTAGGCCACAGTTGGAGTACTGTGTGCAGTTCTGGTCGCCTCACTTTAGGAAAGATGTGGAAGCTTTGGAGAGGGTGCAGAGAAGATTTACCAGGATGTTGCCTGGAATGGAGAGGAAGTCGTACGAGGATAGGTTGAGAGTTCTCGGCCTGTTCTCGTTGGAACGGCGAAGGATGAGGGGTGACTTGATAGAGGTTTATAAGATGATCAGAGGAATAGATAGAGTAGATAGTCAGAAACTTTTTCCCCGGGTACAACAGAGTGTTACAAGGGGACATAAATTTAAGGTGAAGGGTGGAAGGTATAGGGGAGATGTCAGGGGTGGGTTCTTTACCCAGAGAGTGGTGGGGGCATGGAATGCGCTGCCCGTGGGAGTGGTAGAGTCGGAATCATTGGCGACCTTTAAGCGGCATTTGGATAGGTACATGGATGGGTACTTAATCTAGGTTAGAAGTTCGGCACAACATCGTGGGCCGAAGGGCCTGTTCTGTGCTGTATTGTTCTATGTTCTATGTTCTATTCCATCACACTCCTGACTTGTGTCTTGTAAATGGAGGACAAGCCATGAGGAGTCAAGAGGTGGATTACTCACGGCAGGACTCCAAGCCTCTGACCTGCACTTGTACTCACAGTATTTACTTGGCTGGTTCAGTTTAATTTCTGGTCAATGGTAACCCCTAGGACTTTGACAAGGCAGGATTCAGTGATGGTAAAACATTGAATATCAAGGCGCAATAATTAGATTCTCTCTTGATGGACATGGCCATTTTTTGGCACTTGTTTGGTGCAATATTTACTTGCTATTTGTCAGCCCAAACCTGGATACTGTCCAAGTTTTGCTCCATTAGGATGTGGACTGCTTTATTATCTGAGGAGTTGCGAGTGGTGCTGAACATTGCGCAATCATCAGCAAACACTACCGCTTGTGACCTTATGTCAGAGTGAAGGCTGTTGATTAAGCAACTGAAAATGGTTGGACTCAAGACACCATCCTGAGGAACTCCTGCAGAGATGCCCTGGAGCTGAGATGTCTGACTTCCAAGTCAAAAGAGTTTTCCCCGATTCACCTTGACTCCAGTTTTGCAAGGGCTTCTGAATACCACGCTCTGTCTAATGTGGCCTTGGTGTCAAGGTCAGACACTCTCACCTCAACTCTGGAATTCAGCTCTTTTGTCTACGTTTGAACCGAGGCTGTAATGAGATCAGGTGGTGAGAGGGCCTGGCAGACACTAAACTGAGCATCAGTGAGCAGGCTATTATTTATCAATTGCTGTTTGATAGTGCTACTGTTGGCACCTTCCATCTCTTTACTCAGAATTCAGAGTAGACTAATGGGGTGGTAATTGGCCAGACTGGACTTGTTCTGCTTTTTGGCTCGGGATACACCTGTGCAACTTTCCACATTCTTAGGCAGATGCTAGGGTTGTAGCTGTACTGTAACATAGTAGCTATGGGAACAGCAAGTCCTTGAGCACAAGTTATCTGTAATATAATTTTAATTTTGTCAGGGCCATTGCCTCTGCCATATCCAGTGCTTCAGATTGTTTCTTGATGTCACATGGAGTAAAACAAACTGGCTGAAAACTGACTGGCATATGTTATGCAGGGGATCACTGGAGAAAGTCAAAATGGATCATCTACTCCGCAGTTCTGGCTGAACGTTCTTGCAAATGCTTTACCTTGATCTTTCGTTCTGATGTGCTGGGATCTCCCATCATGGATGATGGAATTACTTGTGGATCTTCTTCTGCCAGTGAGTTGCTTAATTATTCACCATTCATGACTGGATGTAACAAGATTGCAGAACTTACGTTTGATGTTTTGATTGTGGAATTGTTTAGCTCTATTACTTGTTCCTTATGCTATTTGACACACAAATAGTACTGTTTTCTGGCCTCAACTGGTTGATACCTCATTTTCAGGCAAGCCTGGTATTGCTTCTGACATGTCCTCCTGCACTATTCTAAAGGAAGGTCGCTGGACACGAGATGTTAGCTTCCTTTCTCTCCATAGATGCTGCTAGATTTGAATTTTCCCAGCAATTTCTGTTTTTGTCCTCCTGCACTGTTTATTGTACAAGGGTTGATCGCCTAGCTTGGTGTAACGGTAGAGTGGCAAATAAGCTGGGCCAAGTGGTTGCAATTGGCAGTACAATTCTGCTCCTTATCAAGGCACTTAGCACCTCCTAGATGCCCAATTTTGAGTTGCTACATCTGTTCAAAGGCTATCCTACATAACATGGTGATACTATACATGACACAATTGGGCAGGGGGGGGGGGGGGGGGGTCGTATTCTCATTATGAAAATGGAATTTTGTCAACACAACGACTGTGCAGCGGTCAGTCCTAAAGATACTGTTAAGTCCAGATGTATCTGCAACAGGCAAATTGGTGAGATCGAGCTCAATTATATTCTTCCCTAATCATTTGCTGTGGACCAGGTTTCATAGTCATGTCATTTAGGCCTCGACCAGCTGGGTCAGCAGTGGTGCTGCCCACTTAGTGATGGTCATTGAAGTCTCTGCCCAGATTAGATTCCATGCCTTTACCACCTTTAGTGCTTGCTCTAAATGGTGTTTAACATGAAGGAGTACTAATTCACCAGATGACACAAGTGGCAGTAGGTGGCAGTCAGCAGGAAGTTTCCTTGCCCGTGTTTGATCTGATGCCATTATACTTCATGGGGAAATCAATGTTGAGGACTCTCAGAGCAATTCCCGTCTTATTGTATACCACTATGTTGCCAGTCTGCCACCTCTGTTGAATTATCCTGCCAATGGTGGTGGTTTTGGTGTGTCTGAGGTATAATTCAGTGAATATCACTTTGTCAGGCTGATGCTTGACTAATCTGAGACAGTTCACCCAGTTTTAACATTCACCACCAGATGCAGTGTTGACAATGTCTGCGACTGCCATGCCAGGTAGTCTGTCTGGTTTCATTCCTCTTTTGAGACTTTTTAATCTGGTTAAATATAACAGAATGGCTTGTTCTGTCATTTCAAGAGGTCACATGTAAAGATGACAGAGCTTCTTCCCTATATGACATTAGTGAACGAGACTTCAGATTTTCACTGAATCCAAATTTTGCACTGGAATTCGAACCCCAGTTCCCAGAATGTTATCTGGGACTCTGGTTTATTTGTCAGTGATATTATCACTACTCCATTGCCTCCCCTCTAGCAACCTGTTCAGATGTGTCATAATACTCCTCAGCGAGATGTGCCACATAAGTTCAGATCTTCTGGCCCAGAAGTAGGAACATTAATACTGTCCCACACCCCTTACTCCATACCTATGCTAACACTCTTATTTAAAATGCTGCTTGTGCATAGCCCGTAATATATAACAAAAAAAAGATTGAAAATATAGAATTGCTGCTTGGATTTTTATATACAGTTCAAAGAGCGTTTAAAAAAATTCAATCCTTCATTTTACTGCAGGTTTACTGCCATCAAGAATGGATGAAAAACCTCAGAACAGTTTTGAAACCTCAACTCAAACTCACTCAAAAGTAATGACACTTTTGCAAAATGTCCAGTTATGATGACAATTCAGGAACAGAGTAGTCAAAAGTAGACTGAATAAACAAAGAAGTTACAGGAGATCAGAGCATAAACGACCATTCACGTATTCCAGTCATTAAGGTTCATGTACAGGGCCCATACAAACGTTTGTTCAACTCATTTTTTTCTTTGATATTAAACCTCTGTGCTCCATGTTAATGAACGTATCAATCTGGTGTTGATGCTTCAACCACGACATGCATTTGAAAACACCTTTAATAGAGTCTTAGGTGCTTCACAGCAGTATAACTGAGTCAAAATTTGACTCTGACCCACATACAAAACAGGAACCAATGTAGACCATTCATTGCCTTGAGAAGGATTCCATTCCTGGCATATGCATATTCCAAAGGTGAAAACACAGAAGCAGTTAATAGGATGGATAATCAGGAGCCTTGTCAAAGGCACTGGTTTTAAGAAGAGTTTAGAGACACAGAAGTTTAGTAAGGGAATTCCAATACTTAAGGTCTATGAAGCTGTTGGCACAATCACCAATGGGAAAATAGTTTATTTTAGCACCCTTAATGGAATAAAATGTCTGAAGGCATTATGGAATATTATCAAACATCACTTGCCAGAGTCGCATTCGGAGAAACTAGGCCAGGTGATCCAAAAGCTATTCACCGAAATTGCTGTCAAGGTGTACCAACCGCTTATATTCATTCACTGTATAGAGTGGGTGCATTTTTTCTTGAACTGAGCACTCATCCCATATGTTTTGGGGCAGTCTCTACTCAACCAGGCTTCACATTAGCGATTGGCCAGATATAGCCAAAGGTAGTATACATTTAACTACATGACCTTTATTCTGGAACTTCAGAACATCAAAATTACTTAAGTTACCTCCTTGTTTCATTCATTATTTTTAAGTCTAAGCACCTTTGACTTGGCAAGATCACATTTAACTCTCGTCCCTTATTACAGATGACTACATCACTAAATGCTTGACTTGCTAAACCACTTCAGCAGCCTTAAGAGTATGCTGCAGGAGGCGGGGGGTGTCCAGCACGTCAAAATCTGGAATTCATAACACAAACATGATTTCATTGAACTCACACTATTGCTGCCAAGATGTGCAGGTTAGGTAAACTGGCTATGCTAAATTGTCTGTAGTGTCCAGGATTGTGCAAGTGAGGTGGATTAGCCATGCTAACTGTGGAGTTATGGGGATAGAGGGCCATGTCTGGGTGGGAAGCTTTTTGGAGAGTTGGTGTGGACTCGATGGGCTGAATGGCCTCTTTCCACACCATAGGAATTCTATGATTCTATGGTTTGAAGGGTTAAATGGCTTACCTCTACACTTAATTCTTATGTTCCAATGTAATGAAAGGTTCAATAAAAATATTCTGGCAGTAACTCACAAATTACCACATTTATCACCTGGGGATATTCAACCTCATAACTTGCCATATTGAAATTCGAACTCACAACCATTGGCTAGCATGATGACTAAACTCCTAAACTCTGATTTATAATCATATTTCTCATCTCCTTTAGTAGTTTTTCTTCGTCATTACATAGGTTAGAAGATTTACATTAAGCACAAGCCCTTGAATGTTTTGCAAGGAATTGCTTTTTAGTCTCTTCATTAATTATTGTTTTAACACTTGTGACCACAACTGTTGCTGCTCTTTGCACCCTTTCCAATTATTCACAAAGACAAAGTTAAATAATTATAGAAATATCACATTCCAATGAGGACTACACATTGTAAATTGATCTGAAAAATCTCTCTAAAGTATGTTCATGGTGACAGTCATAGCTGACAGATAGCACTGTCACACTGGTGTCATAAACTTGCAATGTTTGCAACTTTAGTATCGTAGTTAATCTCAAAAGCTTCCAAAGACACATTCAGGTGATTTTCACCTTGGTAACATTGCAGTATTTGTCCAGTCTCAGGTAAGCTGATGCTGAAACCATCCAGCTCTGCAAATCCATCTCTTTTCCTCTCAACTTCACTTTCTACCTTTAAGACACTCCTTAAAACCTATCCTTTTCATTAAACTTCTGGTCATTTTACCCAATATCTTAAATGTGGGTTTGTTGTAGAGGTGTCTTTGTTGGACTGGGATGGACAAAATCAGAACTCACACGATACCAGGTTATAATCCAACAGGTTTATCTGAAATCAGAAGCTTTCATGGAGCACCTTTTGTCAGGTGAACTGAGAGAGAAGAGCACAGACACAGAATTTATAGGCAGACAGATCAAAAGAGTGGAATGTCAAATAATAAGTCGTTGCAGGTGACTAAGAGTGTTAGACAGTGTGAGGAAAGCATTAACAGCTGAATAACAAGCTACGAACTATAATCTGGTTAAATGAGGCAAAAAACTTAAATTGCAAAAATCTTAAAAACACGATGGTGCTGGAAACAAACTAAATGACTGAAGTAACATGATAGGTATAAGAGTCACATGCTAAGGTTCTAACCAAAGTAATAAGTAATCCAAAACTGTACAAACTAATTAAGGTAGAGAGATCATAACAATTTATCAAGCTGATGATGTTAAAACAGGACAGTAAGGAAGATTTTACAAATACGGAACAGTGTGGTGGGCTCAGATGTTGTGCGAAATGAACCCAAGATCACAGTTGAGGCCGTCTTCATGGGTACACAGCAGTACCATCAGTTTCTGTTCAGCGATTCTGCATTGTTGTGTATCTCAAATGCTGCATTGAAAGAAGCTTACCCGAATATTGGAGGCTGAATGACCTTGACTGCTAAAGTATTCCCAACTGGAAGGGAATATCCCTGTCTGGTAATTGTTGCCCGGTGTCTGTTCATCCGTTGTTGTAGCGTCTGCATGGTCTCGACAATACATCATGCCTCGGGGCATCCTTGCTTGCAGCAAATGAGATAGGCAACCTTAGCCAAGTCACATGAGTTTCTGCTGTCTGCATGGTGAATGGCGTTCCTACATGTGATGGTAGTATCTATGTCGATGATCTGACGTGTCTTGCAGAGGTTGCCATGGCAGAGTTGTATGGTGTTGTCCTGAAGGCTGGGTAGTTTGCTGTGAATGATGGTCGGTTTAAGGTTTGACGGATGTTTGAAGGCGAGAAGTGAGGCAAAGGGATGATCTTGGCAAGATGCTCATTGTCATCGATGACATGTTGAAGGCTGCGAAGAACATGGTATAGTCTCTCCACTCCAGAGAAGTACTGGAAGACAAAGGGTACTCATCAGTCATACCCTGTGTCGATCTTCTGAGGAGGTCATTGTGGTTTTTCACTGTGGCATGTCAGAACTGGCAATCGATGAGTTAAGCATCATATCCCATTCTTATGAGGGCGTCCTTCAAAATCTTTAGGTATCCATCATGTTTCTCCTCATCTGAGCAGATCCTGTGGATGCACAGGGCTTGTCCGTAGGGGTAGCTTCTTTAATATGTTTAAGGTGGAAGCTGGAGAAGTGCAGCATCGTCAGGTTATCCATGGGACAGCAGAGAGTGAGGTACTGAAGTGTCCATCCCTGAATCACTTAAACAACTGCATATTGACATCTACAAGTTTCATCCCACCATCAGACTTACCATGAACTATTCTTCAGAATCAGTCTCATTCTTGGACTCACGAATTTCCATCAAGGTCACATACCTCAGTACCTCACTCAACTGCAAGCCCACGGATAAAAGTCATCCCCTACAGACAGACAAGCAGGAGGCTGGAAGAACACAGCAAATCAGGCAGCATCTAGGAGGTGGAGAAGTCGATATTTGAGGTGTAACCCTTCTCCAGTCCTGAAGAAGGGTTACACCCAAAACGTCAACTTCTCCACCTCTTGATGCTACGTGGCTTGCTGTATTCCCCCAGCCTCCTGCTTGTCTATCTTGGATTCCAGCATCTGTAGTTTTTTTTGTCTCCATCCCCTACGGATAAGCCCTGCACATACACAGGATCTGCTCAGATGAGGAGGAATGCAACAGACACCTGAAGATATTGAAGCATGCCTTCCATAAGAACGGGGTATGATTGCCAGTTCCGATGTGCCACAGTGAAAAACTTCAATAATCTCCTCAGAAGATGAACATGGGATATGACTGATAGAGTACCCTTCGTCATGCAGTACTTTCCTGGACTGGAGAGATTACGCCATATTCTTCGCAGCTTTCAACAAGTCAATGATGATCATAAGCATCTCTCCAAATCATCCCTTTGCCTCCACTTCTCGCCTTCAAACAACTGCCAAACCTTAAACAGACCAGTGTTCACAGCTTTCAGGATAACATGGACCAAAACACCACACAACCCTGCTATGGCGACCTCTGCAAGACATGTCAGATCTTCGACATGGATACTACCATCACATGCGAACACCACACACCACGTACATGGTAGACACTCATGTGACTCAGCCAATGTTATCTGTCTCATACGCCGCAGGCATGGTATATTGATGAGATGATGCAGACGCTACAACAAGGATGAATGGACACCGCACAACAATCGTAAGGTAAGAATGCTCCCTCCCATTCGGGGAACACTTTAGCAGTCAAGGACATTCAGCCTTTGATCTTCAGGTAAGCATCCTCCAAAGCAGACAGAATCGCCAAGCAGAAACTGATAGCCAAGCTCCCTACCCATGAAAATGGCATCAACTGCGATCTTGGGTTCGTGTCAAGTTACATATGACCCCACTCACTGTTCTACATCTGTAAAATCATCTTTACTGTCTTGTTTTGGCACCATTACCTTGAGAAATTATTATGATCTCTCTACCTTAATTAGCTTGTACAGTTTTAGATTACTTATTACTTTGGTTAGACCCATGGCCATCATGGGTCTTATACCTATTATGTTATTCCAGTCATTTAGTTCAAGCACCACCTTATTTTTAATTTTTTGTTATTATATCTCTGCCTCATTTAATCAATTGAATTGAAACCTGCAACCCATTCTAAAAGATGAAAGAATTAACAGCAATCTAGGTTTGTTCAATATATCATATCAGTTGCATGACACTATGATCTTGTTCTATAAATTGTATCTTATGATCCTGCCCCACTAGCTACCTGACAAAGGAGCAATGCACCAAAAGCTAGCACTTCAAAATAAACCTGTTGGACTATAACCTAGCGTCGCGTGATTTTTAACTTCATTTAATTGGATTATAGGTCATCCCTTTGCTTGTTTGATTGCACAATACAGAACTGGGACAGTGTGAGCACATTTAAATATCTGGCAGAGAAGAGTTCACTTATAGAAACACAGGAACAACAGTAGGTCTTTCAGCCCCTCAAGCCTGTTTTGCCATGTAATGAGACCGTAGCGGATCTGTGCTCAAGTCCATTTATCTGCCTTTGGCCCATATCCCTTCGTACCCGAGATAAATTTTTATTAAGCAATCCCAGATTTAAAACTAACAATTGACATAATTTAGATGAATGTGAGGTGCTGCATTTTGAGAAAGCAAATCTTAACAATACTTATATATTTAATGGTAAGGTCCTGGGGGGTGTTGCTGAACAAAGAGACGTTGGAGTCCGGGTTCATAGATCCTTGAAAGTGGAGTCACAGGTAGATAAGATGGTGAAGAAGGCATTTGGTATGCTTTCCTTTATTGGTCAGAGTATTGAGTACAGGAGTTGGGAGGTCATGTTGCGGCTGGACAGGACATTGGTTAGGTCACTTTTGGAATAGTGTGTGCAATTCTGGTCTCCTTCCTATCGTAAGGATGTTGTGAAACTTGAAAGGATTCAGAAAAGATTTACAAGGATGTTGCCAGGGTTGGAGGATCTGAGCTATAGGGAGAGGCTGAGTAGGCTAGGGCTGCTTTCCCTAAAGCATCGGAGGCTGAGGGGTGACCTTATAAAGGTCTTTAAAATCATGAGGAGCATGGATAGGATAAATAGACAAAGTCTCTTCCCTGGGGTGGGGGAGTCCGGAAGTAGACGGCATAGGCTTAAGGTGAGAGTGGAAAGTTATAAAAGAGACCTAAGGGGCAACTTTATCATGCAAAGCGTGGTACATGTATGGAATGAGCTGCCAGAGGAAGTGGTGGAGGCTAGTACGATCGCAACATTTAAAAGGCATTTGGGTGGGTATATGAATAGGAAGAGTTTGGAGGGATATGTACCGGATGCTGGCTGATGGGACTAGATTGGGTTGGGATATCTGGTCGGCATGGACAAGTTAGACCGAAGGGTCTATTTCCATGCTGTACATCTCTATGACTCTATGAATCTTATAACAGAAGTAGACTGGTTAGCCCTTTGAATTTGCCCCATCATTCAATGGGATCATGGCTGATTTGACATTCCTCACATCCACTTTCCCCATAACAAAGAATAAGATAAGACTGATAAATTAAACTGTACCTATTTCAAAGCAAGAGGCCTAACAGGTAAGGCAGATGAACTCAGGGCATGGTTGGGAACATGGGACTGGGATATCATAGCTATTACTGAAACGTGGCTCAGGGAAGGGCTAGGAGTGTAGAGGTTCCAGGTTGTAGATTCTAGAGGAAGGATAGAAAGGGGGTCAAGAGAGGAGGGGGAAGTGGCGTTTTTGGATAGGAATAACATTACGACTGTACTCGGGGACATTATTCCTGGGAGTACATCCAGTGAAGTTATTTAGGTGGAACTGAGCATTAAGAAAAGGATGATCATCATTTGGGATTATACCATAGCACTGCCTCACCCCCTCCCCCCCCCCCCACCAAAAAATTGCCAGCAGGAAATTGAGAAGCAAATTTGTAAGGATAGGGTTGTAATGGTTGGAGATTTTAACTTTCCAAACATAGACGGAGACTGCCATAGTGTAAGGGGCTTGGATAGAGAAGAATTTGTTAAGGGTGTGTGCAAGAATTTTTTTTTATTCGGTACATGGAAGAACTTACTACAGAAGGAGCAAAACCTGACTTCTTGGGAAATAAGCCCTGAAGAAGGGCTTATGCCCGAAACGTCGATTCTCCTGTTCCTTGGATGCTGCCTGACCTGCTGCGCTTTTCCAGCAACACATTTTCAGCTCTGATCTCCAGCATCTGCAGTCCTCACTTTCTCCTCATGGGAAATAAGGCAAGGCAAGTGACTGAGGTGTCAGTGGAGCACTTCAGGGCCAGTGATAATAATTCTATTAATTTTGAAATAGTTATGGAAAAGGATAGACCTGCTCTAAAAGTTGAAGTTCGAAATTGAAACTTTGTGGGAAGCTAGGGAAGTGATTGCTGGCCCCTTGCTGAGATACTTGTATCATTGATAGCCACAGACAAGATGCCAGAAGACAGAAGGTTGGCTGGAGATGCTGCCAGACCTGCAGTGCTTTTTCAGCAGCTTCTGTTTTTGTGAAAAGGATTTTGCGGGGTTGGAGGGTTTGAACTATCGGGAAGAGGCTGAATAAGGTGCGACTATTTTTCCTGTAGCTTCGGAGGCTGAGGGTGACCTTATATAGAGGTCATGCACAACTTGGATAGGGTAAATAGCTAGGTTATTTTTTTCCCCCCAGAGTTGGAGAGTCAAAAACTAGAGGGCATAGGTTTAGGTGAGAAAGGAAAGGTATAAAAGGAACCTGAGAGACAACTTTTTCATGCAGAGGGTGGTGTGTGTATGGATTGAGCTGCCAGAGGAAGTGGTAGAGGTGGGTACAATTACAACATTTAAAAGGCATCTGGATGGGTATATGAATAGGCAGAGGTCGAAAAGTATAGCACTGAAAGAGCACAGCAGGTCGGGCAGCATCCGAAGAGCAGTAGAGTTGACATTTTGGGCATAAGCCCTTCATCGGGAATGTCACATTCCCAATGAAGAGCTTATGCCCGAAACAGTGATTCTCCTGCTCCTCG
This sequence comes from Chiloscyllium plagiosum, assembly GCF_037043375.1. Lineage (NCBI taxonomy): Eukaryota > Metazoa > Chordata > Chondrichthyes > Orectolobiformes > Hemiscylliidae > Chiloscyllium > Chiloscyllium plagiosum. The sequence continues at coordinate 164,447,533 of NW_028270139.1, read as the reverse complement.
GCTGCTGCCCGACCCGCTGTGCTTTTCCAGCGCCACACCTTTTGACTCTGACTCTCTGGCATCTACAGTCATCGCATTCTCCTTCTTTATGAACAGGAAGGGCTTAGAGGGATATGGGCCAAACGCTGGCAAATGGGACTAGTTTAATTTAGGATATCTGGTCGGATGGACGGGTTGGACCGAAGAGTCTGTTCCAGTCCTGTACAACTTTATGACTCTAACTTTGTCCCAGACTGACCAAGAATCTATCTCAGCCTCAAAGTCTACCCAAGAATTTGCCCGCCCACAGCTCTGTGGCAAGGAGTTCCAAAGTGTCACAACCCTCTGAGAGAAGAGATTCTTCCTCTTCTCAGTTTCAACCTGGCATCCCCTAGATCAATCTGTCACTACCCCTTTGCTGATGGAAAAGCAGGTCTTTCATGGGAGGGGGGGGGGATATAAACGCCCCGCCCCTTTAATGATTGACGGGCGACGCGTCCAATGGGGCGCTGTGTAGGGCAAGGGAGCGGGATGGACGGGTGATTTCCACCTAATCGAATGCAGGGGGCGTGACCAGAGACGCGCGAGGAAACACCTGCTCGCCCTCGCGCCCCACGACCCGGCTGACGGTTGGAGACGACCCCCCCCCCCAACCCAACCCCCGCCTCGGGGACAGCGCGAGAGTCGCGTTCAAACAACCCGCCGCAATCAAACTCGGGCGACTCTACCTGGTCAAAACGTGGTTTCCCCAGAGCAAACGGAGGGTAGTCCGCTTTTCCACTTGCTGCCATCTCCAACAGGTTTGAGATCGCTCGTCCCGACTGTCGCACATCCCTCCGTAGCCCTGGAGTAGGGGGGGGGGGGGTTGGCAGGGCGAGGTCAAAGGGCGATAGGGGGCGGGGACCGATCCCACGGACCGGACGCTGTTGTAGTTCATCGCTGTGGCGAGTTGAACTACATTTCCCGTCGTGCCCGGCTGCGCATGCGCTGTACCCTCGTCTGCCTCCTCTGCCAGGCAGAGAAAACTAATGAGAAAGTGAGGACTGCGGATGCTGGAGAGTCAAGAGTGTGGTGCTGGAAAAGCACAGCAGCATCCGAGGAACAGGAGAATCGACGTTTCGGCCATAAGCCCTTCATCAGGAATGAGGCTTATGGGCTGCGAGGCGTTCAGAGATAAATGGGAGGGTTTAAGGGGGTGGGGGAAGGTATCTGAGAATGCAGTAGGTAGATGAAAGTGAGGGAGATAGGTCAGAGAGGAGGATGGAGCAGATAGATGGGAAAGACCAAGAGGGCGGTGCCGAGTTGGAGGCTTGGGGAATGAGGAAACTGGTGAAATCCACATTGATCCCATGTGGTTGCAGGGTCCCAAGGCAGAATATGGGGCGTTCTTCCTCCAGGTGTCAGGTGGTAACGATCCTCAAGTTGGTGACCTGTCTCCCTGATATGGAGGAGGCTGCATCGGATACGGTAGATGACATTGGTGGAGGTACAGATAAATTTCTGTCGGATGTGGAAGGATCCTTGTACGGAGGTGAGGGGGAGATGTGGGCGCAGGTTTTGCATTTCCTAGGGAGGCAGGGGTAGGTGCTCCCTGGGACTGAGATGTGGGCTGGTGGGGGTGCAAACATCTGACGAGGGAGTCATGGAGGGAACGGTCTCTTCGGAACACTGATAGTAGTGGGTAGGGAAGCATATCGCTGGTGGTGGGGCCCGTCTATAGGTGGCAGAAGTGGTGGAGGATGATGTCGTGTATAGAGAGTTTGGTGGGGTGGGAGGTCTTCTTCAAAGATCACAATTTTCCCTCCCACGTCATCAAAAATGCCCTCCAATGCATCTCCTCCACTTCCCGCACCTCCGCCCTCGAACCCCACCATTCCCAATGCAACAAGGACAGAAACCCCTTGGTCCTCATCTTCCACACTATCAACCTTCGTATACACTGCATCATCCTCCAACCCAACCCCATTCCCCCTCCCATTTACTCTTAGCACCGCCCCCCCCCCACCTCACAAGCCTATTCCTGATGAAGGGCTTACACCAGGATCAATGTGGAGTTCACCAGTTTCCTCATTTCCCCTCCCCCACATTATACCAGTCGCAATCCTCAAACTTGCTCCACCCTCCTCTCCGACCTATCAACTTCTCCCCCACCTTTATCTACCTATCACATTCTCAGCTACTTTCCCCCCCCCAACCCCACCCCTCCCCACCTATTTATCTCCCAGCCCCCCCCCGCCCACAAGCCAATTCCCAATTAAGGGCTTATGCTCAAAACATCAATTCTCCTGCTCCTCGGATGTTGCCTGACCTGCTGTGCTTTTCCAGCACCACACTCTTGACTCTGATCTACAGCAATTGCAGTCCTCGCTTTCTCCTAATGGATAATGAGGCAGCCTTACTTGTGACTCTCACATCCTGCAAATTTTTCTTTCATAAAAAATAAAAATACAATAATGCCACGTGCTGTGGATTTGCATCAACTGGATTTAAGATTCACTAAACTATTTTGCATAAACACTTGAAAGTAAAAGATAACATTTTCATCCAAAAATCTACATACCTGGCAAATATCACTGTCACCCAAGCTCAAAAGAAATTATTAAAAATTCTGACACACAACTTGATTATTTCATGATGTAACTTTATTAACAAGCAGCATTTTTTAAAGCTCCATCTTCACTTTCTGAAAGCAGAATTTTGTTTTAATTACATAAAGGTAGTAGAGTTTAGACAGGGTTCTCTTCAATCTAAAATAGGATAAGATGTATTGAGATACAATACCACAAAGGATAGGGGCACGTTGAGATTCTATACATTCTGACATGAACAGGATAGGGACATGTTGAGATTCTATACATTGTGACTGTCTAAGAAATGGGTAAGTATCCTATACATTGAACACTCCCTATCCACAATGGCAGCTAATAAAGTAGAGAAAAAAAACCAAATCCAAACCTGTCCACTTCAAAATAAATCCATGATATAAATTACTGTTGAAAACATTTCAATTCCACAGAAAAATAAACATTCAATTTATTTGTCAAATTCTTTTTCTTTCAGCCCACGAGTTATTCTATAGATAATGATACAGATTGATTGTTGCAGTGACTGTGTCCTTTAGGACCTTATAACATATGAATCCATATGGAGTAGGTACTGCAACACCAGCATTCAGGATAATGAACTTCTCAACCTTAGGTTTTACTCAGTTTTTAAATTAGATCAGATTTAAATTTTAGAAGCAGCTTATCACAATGGATTTGCTTCAGAACAGATGTACAATTTCTGAACACTCTCACTTTGGAAGCTGAGTTAAGATTATACGAAGTATACTAGCAAGAGAAATATTTATATACAGTGACTTTAAACAATCTTTGTCGATAAATTCCGACTGAGACAGAAACTAACCAACTCTTACAAAAATAACTGAAGTTTTAAGGTAGATGCTTTCCTGAGGACGACTTTGTTGTTTGGGACACCGTTCCTGTCAAAACACATGCAATTTTGCTTGTACACGTATAACCCTTCCTTAACAATATCACTTCAAAAATTTCTGATTTTTATTTAAGCCAACAGTCACCATTCAGTTGGAGGTTTTATTTGCAAATGGAAGCAGACCTCAGATGCGACCTAGGAGTGGGAAACAGCAACAAAATTGTCCTGTAATCGCTTGATAACTTAAGTTTATTCAAAATATATTAAACTGCCTCCATGACCAACCTGTGTCAGTGCTCATTGAACTGTTGTCAAAAACACTACAGTTACCTTCAGTGTGCAGGACGAGGGAAGGGGTAAAATGAAGCAGGGCAGTTTCCTAGTACCAATCCTTTGAACCTTATCAGAAAGTGCTCCAGTGTGGATAGAAGGCGACAATCAGTTCAGGCTCTGACACAATACACTGGTTGGATTATATAACTTCTAGACATGAAGAGAGTCACAAGTCCATGAGGGAATAGTAGGAAACTGCGGTCACTTGAATGCAATTTCTCCAGTACTGATTGGTGAGTGGAAGAAATAGGCAGTGGCAAAGTATATGGTCAGTTATTGTTCTTTTGAAAGGTCATCAGTTCTGTCACATCAATAACAGTTAAATTGCATAGAGAAGCTTTCTTATTCCTAGATATCAGATGGTTACAGAGCCAAAACAGATGAGAAAAACAAATAGGACATTGTTTTTTGTACAAAAAAGTGTGTACTAACAGATGGCTGGAAGATGAGTATAAATGAAAAACAATGAACATATTTTATGGGACTTGTTGCATGCTTGCAAAGGCACAGGTACTTGGTATATAGCACAGGTTATATGCAGTTTAAAACTACTGTTAACTTTGCTTCAACCAGAGGGAAGTCTCCTTACGTGCAAGCTCTGAATATTTTTCTCTTTCAGAACTTACATTTTGCACAGCAAACATTCGTGGCCTGTAAATAAAACTGCCAATTTGTTGTCAATCTGTGCTGAATTATAGGATAAGCTTGATGCTGCAGGATCATGCCCATTAACTATAGGTTCCTCTAATTTAATTCCCGACTCTTGTCCAACCAACAAATCAGAGCTGCATTTGCCTTCTGGCTGCAACTGTGAAAACACTGTTCCAGCTAAAGTGTGACTAAGTCATGTTCCCCTTTAACCATCTCTTTAGCGGATTACGAATGTCTCTCTTGGAACAATCATTTTAAAAACACAGGGCATCTACAGCAGGAAAATGATTAAATCTGTTGTATTATTTGGTTCCAGCATTTACTAGTATAAGGGGTAGAGAGGAAACCCTTCCACAGTCACAAGGCTGTATCATTTGTTAACTGCCTTGTTCTTCATCTTTTCACTCACTGCTTGGAGAATGCTGGGCTTTTGCTCCATGACTTGCACTAACACTATATCAATGTATTCTTCTAAATCTCGCACATGTTCCTCCTTCTTCTTCATCTCCAACTCCTGCTGCAGAATTATTTTGATGAGTTCATCATGAGTCAGGTGGTAGTAACGAGCGACTGGGTCAGTGGGCTTGGATTCCTGCAACACAATTAACCCAGGTAAAAAAAAACACCAATTTGAAGAATTATCCAACAAGCAGCGTTATCCCTTCCTGGCTCAATGAATAAAAACAAGTCTTGACTACTACATGGAGCAGTTTCTACCCCTTCACTGCATGGACTGACTGATCTCAGTTTAAATGGAAGGATAGGCATTGCAAATTCTTTGCGTCTGAATTGCTATTCTTTTGTTGCTGGTGTTGGCTTGATTCAGTTAATAGTACTTGCAAATAGTCTGTGAGCTATAAGCTTCACTCCATGGTTTGAAAGATTAGTGCAGTAAAGAGGCAGCAGTAATGTCTTTTGACTCATATTAAACACTGGACAAGATTTGTTGGGGTTGATGGAACATTTTTGTATTTTCATATCATTCTTAAGGTAGTAAACTAATCAGTTGTCTAGTACAGAATTGCGAAAAAAGTTCAGAATGGAGGAGAGAGATTTAAAATAATAGATAAAACAAATAAGGGCGGGGGGATCCAAGATGGCGGCGACCCAGCAAGACTGAGTCTATAGTGCTCCTCCCAAGACTTGGGTACAGTGGGTCACCCACCCCCTACCACGCTCACCAAATCATTTATAATAGTTGTGTAATTTAATTAGTTGTGTAATATTACATTTAAACAATTTAATCCTAAGTAAAAATGACTAAAGGGAAGGGAGCCCGCAGCTCTCAGCAGGCAGGAACCCCTCCCCCACCCTCTCCAGCTGCAGCAGAGGCGTCCACAGCCGCCCCGGGGGACTTACAGTAACAAGCCTTGCAGAAATGATTTCCAAGCTGGACTCGAAGATCGATGCCTTTATTGCAGAATCCAGAAATCGTTGGGACTCGCTCTCGGCCGCGCTGCAGAAGCACGACCAAGAAATCCAAGAAATTGAACGCCGAGTCGGAGGGGCGGAGTTAAAGGCCGCGACCTCCGAAAATACCGCTCAATCGAGGTCGTCGAAAAAATATTCGTTTGCTGGGCCTTCCCGAATGGGAAGAGGAAGGCCAGCTTACAGCATTCCTGGAGCAGTGGCTGCCACAGCTTTTAAATCTGCAAGCTGGATCAGGCCAGGTAAGGGTGGAATGGGCCTACCGGGTCGCAATACGCGGGCCCGGCTCGAACCAGCGCCCACGCCCGGTCCTGTTCCGGCTGCAGAGCTACAAGGAGAGGCAGATACTCCTAGAAGCCTCTAGAAATCTCGGAAAAGATTCCCAAGCTATGATCTATAAAGGATCCAAGATCATGCTATTTCAGGACTTTTCCCCGGCTCTGGTCCAAAAGAGGAAGGCATTCGACGAGGCGAAGAAGCGTTTAAGGGACTTAAATATTCAATACTCCTTACGCTACCCAGCGACGTTACGCTTTAACCATGAAGGATCCATATATAATTTTGAATCACCAGAAAAGGCTAAGGAATTCTTGGACTCTCTTAGATAAACTGTAAGAGATAATGGATGTTGGTCTGCCTTTCCCCCCGCTTTGGTTTATATCCCCCCCTTTTTTTTTTCTCTTACCTTACTGTCTAATTTTATCATGGGGGGGTGGGGAGAGGGATTTGATTTTCTCCCCCCCCCCCTTGGGGTTGTTTTTCTGTTATTATTTTATGTATATATGAGGGATGTATGTATATGTGTAAAAAGCTGGGGGGTTTGGTTAATGTTGGTGGGGGAGGTGGTTACCTTATTCAATTTTACCTCTGTCTCTAGGAACGGGGTTGTTTTCCCCTTGTTATTTTGTATTATTATATTTAATTATTATTTGTTGAGGCGGTAATTTTATAGTTATATGTTTATATATGGTATTAACATTACCAAATATACCCAGGTGTTGGTATTGGTGGGGGTAGGGTGCTCACTGTTAACTCTAGATTTGTATTATATTTGAATTCTCCTCATTTTATTGAGGAGTGCCTGGTTCAAGGGTGGGGCATTGGTTGGGAGAGGATAGGATGGACTTTTGGAGAGGAAGTGACACCCCCTGGGAACAAGAGGGAAAATCTCCACTTAGATACGTTTTTTTTTTTTTATTTAGAAATAGTTTTTTATTGTATTGTTGTGGGTGTATTAAAGAGGTTTTATTTTTGTAAATTTTATATGTTCTACGCTCGGGATGTTCTGGATAGGGTTCCCCCTCCCGAGGGGTCTCGGATTGGCCCAGAGGATTATGGTTGATCAGCCGGTTAAGTGGTGCACCTGGAATGTCAAGGGGAGTAATTCGCCAGTCAAGAGAAAGAAAATATTATCAAATCTTAAGAAGGAAAGAGTTGATATAGCTCTCCTACAGGAGACACACCTGTCAGATAAAGAACACTTGAAATTACGACAGGGCGGATTTGATCAGGCCTTTTTTTCTTCTTTTAGCTCAAAAAGCAGGGGAGTTGTTATTCTTGTTCGGAAGAATTTCCCTTTCAAAATCCTAAAGCAGATAAAAGACGAATCTGGACGATATATCTTGATTAAAGTCCTCATAAATGGAGAGGAATATGGGATTTTAAATTTGTACTGCCCCCCGGCACACCCCTTTAAATTTATAACGGAAGCCTTTTCAAAATTGATGGCTTTTGATGCCCGTCATATAACTATAGGGGGAGACTTTAATTGTATTATGGATCCGGAAATAGATAGGATTCCCAAGAGTACTGCAGGAGTATCTCCCAGATCGAGACAATTGATGGATCTGAACAAAGAATTAGGATTAGTAGATGTATGGAGATGTCTTCATCCACAGGGCAGAGATTTTTCTTTTTACTCCAATCCACATAAATGTCATACCAGAATTGATATGTTTTTTGCCCCCTCGATTTTTTTAAATTCCATATCATCCTGTAAAATAGGTAGTATAGCAATTTCCGACCACGCTGCTGTATATATGGAAACTAAGGCGAGGAACAATGGGACATCCCCTCGGCATTGGTGTATGGACCCCTTCCTAATGGAAGATAGTAAATTTGTAAAGTACTTCTCTCAAGAATTTAAAACTTTTCTAGAAATTAATTCAGGTACAGCTAGCAACCCGTCAATGATGTGGGAGACCATCAAAGCTTACACGCGAGGCTTGATCATCTCCTACTCAGCGACCCAGAAGAAATTAAAGGGAGAACAACAGTATCTGCTTGAAGCCCGCTTAAAAGCGGCTGAAACAGCATACACTGATAGACCTTCTATTATTAAATTGCAAAGGATTACAGCTCTTAGGACAGCTCTAAACACTACGCTTACTCAAACGGCTAAGAGGGAAATATTATTTGCAAAGCAAAGGTTATATGAAAATGGTGACAAACCGGGTGGATACTTAGCATTTCTTGCAAAGGAAAAAAAGGCCGCTCAGACTATTACATCTATCAAGGAAAGTATGGGTATTTTGACTCATGATCACAAAAAGATTAATGCGATCTTTAGAGAATTTTATTCTGAGTTATATAAATCACAGGATTGTGAAGATAGGACGAAGAGGATGCAGTCATTTTTTAAAAATTTGACTTTTCCAGGCCTAACTCCAGAACAAGTATCGGTCCTAAATGCTCCTCTTACACCCCAAGAAATACTTGATGCAATTAGGCAACTTCAGAATGGTAAGGAGCCATGCCCAGATCGTTTTCAAGCTGAATTCTATAAAGAATTTACAGAAATACTGGCTGGTCCACTTATGGACATGTATAACTATGCATATAGTCAGGGCTGTCTCCCGCCTTCACTGAAAGAGGCAAATATCTCTCTTATCCTTAAAAAAGGAAAGGACCCAGAAGATTGTACATCATACAGACCAATATCCTTGCTAAATGTAGATTTTAAAATCCTCTCTAAAACGTTAGCACTGAGACTAGAAAGGATACTGCCACATATTATAAAGGAGGATCAGACGGGGTTTATTAAGGGCCGTAGATCATCCAATAATGTTAGAAGGGCTCTGAATATGATTCAAGCTTGTCATCAGGGCAAGATACCAGGAGTAGTGGTTTCATTAGATGCGGAAAAAGCATTTGATAGGGTCGAATGGTCATATTTGTTTTACACATTGGAGAGGTTTGGCGTTGGACAGGTGTTTACCAAATGGGTCTCAACATTGTATAGTGATCCCAAAGCAGTTGTGGTTACCAATGGATTAGGTTCGGATAGCTTTAGTGTGGGTAGGGGCTGTCGTCAGGGATGTCCCCTCTCGCCATTGTTATTTACGCTAATAATTGAACCACTAGCAGAAGCTATACGAGCTGATCCTAATATAACGGCCCCGAGGATTGGTACAGGTAAACATAAAATTACCCTTTATGCATATGATGTTCTTCTATTCCTCAGTAATCCTCTGATGTCCATACCTCGCCTAATCCAAGTTATCAATACATTTAGTGCATTCTCAGGCTATAAAATTAATTTTTCAAAATCGGAGGCTATGCCAATGGGTGGCCTTGCTATGATACCCCGCTTAGCGGACGGATCCCTTTTTCCCTTTCGCTGGTCCCTGGAGGGCTTCTTATATTTAGGCATTTTTATTACTCCAGTATTTGGTCAGTTGTATAAGGCTAATTTTGTGCATTTACTGGAAAGGATAAGGCAGGACCTCCAGCGATGGGGAGACCTACCAATTTCATGGTTGGGTAGAATAGCACTAATCAAAATGAATGTCCTGCCCCGTCTCCTATATCCTATGAGAATGCTTCCGGTGATGCTGCCGAGGACGGCTTTATGTAAATTATATGGCTGGCTGGGTTGCTTTATCTGGAATCATAGGCGGCCCCTCATTAAGCTGAAGAAGCTACAGCTTCCACAGGCAAGGGGTGGATTGGACTTCCCAGACTTTAGGAAATATCAGTTAAGTTCCCTATTAAGTTACATAGCTGATTGGGTCTTGTCTGATCCACAATCAATCTGGTTGGACATTGAGGCCTCTCAAGTAAAATACCCACTTATTAACCTTTTATTCTCAGACAAGAGGAAAATCATTACAGATCACTGTAAAAACCCTATAATACTAAATACAATCAAGGCTTGGAATATAATGCGGCAAAATGAGGGCAATTCACATAAAACATCCCCCTATGCACCGATAGTGGGAGCATGGGGATTTCAACCGGGGTTAACAGATGCCACTTTTAAACTCTGGAGATCCAGGGGTATCTCATGTTTAGGGGATCTATTTAAAGACGGGGTCCTGATGTCTTTTGAACAGCTGCGTCAGAAATTCGGATTACCCAATGGAGACCTCTTTCGATACTTCCAAATTCGAGATTATATACAGAAGAAGACTACATTATTAGATAGTCTTTATAAATCCGATAGAGAATGTAGTGTCCTACGACCAGTGGGGGTATCTTCCGTCAGTACTATTTATCATTTACTACATGATGAAGTATCGGGAGATATGGATAATCTGCTTAAAACATGGGATCAGGATTTGGGACTAGAAATCTATATAGAAACGTAGAATGATATTTGGGAAAATGCTCGAAGAATTACTGTCTGTAACAGAACCCAGGCTATCCAGCTGAAGATACTTCATAGGGCCCATATAGCACCAGTTCGATTGGCAAAATTTAAGGCAGGAGCATCTCCAATGTGTCCTAAATGCAAAATAGAGGTGGGCACTCTTGTACATTGCTTATGGACCTGTCATAAGATCCGTAGATATTGGACTAAAGTAGCAAGTACCCTGACAGAAATTTTAGGAACGGAAATTAAAGTGGACCCTGTATCTCTCCTCTTGGGCTTTTCGAACTTTCCCTCCCTGGACACGTACGGGAAGAGACTATTTTCTATTCTTTCTTTCTGTGCAAGGAAAAATATTTTGGTGAACTGGGTGGCTGATGGCCCCCCTGGACTTTCAAATTGGCACAGATTAATTATGGAATGTATTCCCCTTGACTTCCTTACAAATATGGTGCACCGAAAGACCAAATTATTTTATAAAATATGGCAGCCCTTCTTGAATTACATAAATACAGATATTTCGGCTATCCTAACAAGGGCTTTTATTTAATTGAGATTACAAACCTGGCTGGTCCGGGGCCCCTCGGAGGAGGAATCCCGCACGAATACGGGATTACATCTGATGTTAACACATTCCGAGCATGTAAGAGACTTAAATATACACTCTGGTTAGTTGTAGGTTAGATTAGTAGATAGTTGAGTTTTGTTTGTTTTTTTTCTTTTTTCGTTTTTTTAAATTTGTTTTTGTTTTTTTTTGTTAAATTTTGGCTATTGTATATTTGAACTAATTGTATATCAATGTTTATATCTGAGAGTTTTGTTTATTTTTGTAAACTTGTAAAAATGTTAAATTTCTAATAAAAATATCTATAAAAAAAACAAATAAGGGCTTTTAATCTTAATACAGTCTGTGATCAACCCAACATTGGCAATAGTTTTATAAGGATGGGAAAATTAAAGAAATGCTGTACCTAATTAAACTGGTTTACTGATAAACAAGCATTCACAGGAGAGGAGAGCTTTTAATTACCAGTCACCACTTCATTACCTTGGCAGCTAAGAACATTCCTTAATGAGTAATATTGTGATCAGAGGCTATCACATCACACCACACCCAATGCTATCCAAAATAAATATTAACAGCTGAGCATGGCCAGCAGGTCTCCAAGTCCCTTCTCAGCTTAAATAATCAAACTAAGCCCTTCCATTTTATACCAGTGGCAGACACCTTCCAAGTAACGTTCAAAAAGATCACAATCACCTTCTTACATGAAAAGGGCAAGGACTTCAACAGCTGTGTCCCCTGCAGTCTCATATCTTTGCTCAACTGAAATCAAACAAGGAGGCCTTCAGGCTAGGCTTTGTCAATTGCAGTATCCCATCCAGACCAAACCAAGTTTGCTGAAAAACATCTCTTACACCTGGATAACAATACACTCGTCCTGAATGCAAAATAGATTTTCAGCCAGCAAAATGAAGCTTTGACTCACTGTTGCTCTTTGGAAACAAACTCAGTTTGCAAGAATTTCAGGCTCAAAGGCTTATAATTGCCCTCAAGTAGTGAGCTCCCATATCAAATCACTGCAGACCATTTGGTAAAGGTACATGCACAGTGCTGTTCGAGATCCAGGAGTTTGACAATGAAGGACTGGTGATTTTTTTTCTCTATATGCCACGAGCAGACCTTTGTACTCTGTCTCCAAGCGCTCTGCTTCATTCACTAGCATCTTCCCAGAAACCAAAATTTCAGGCAACCCACCTACAACGATTTATGTTCATATAATACCTTTAAGGTAATGCAAGATACTTCACACCAACAGCAGGAAGGTGGTTATAACTGTGTGCTAATGATTGTTAAAGAGGTAGATATGAAAGTAGAGAATCTAGCAAGACAAAGAAGTTAGGGGAAGGAATGCCCAAGATTGCAATGAGGAGCTAGTGTGCAGAAGATGAGTCAAATATCAAACATTATGGCACAGAGGACGAGAAGTGCAGAAACAGATATGGAAGAGATGCAAATTGGGATGTAGGTCTGGAGGAGGAGATCGAGATGCTGGAGAGATTTATAGGAGTAAACAGTAATCTTGAAATAAATACTGTGATGGGCAGAGGACAAGCATGAATTAAGCAAGGATCCCCTTCACATAGTCTCAAGCTTATTTGAGAAGACGTCCATGCAGCTGGAGATGTTATTCAATTGCCCTTGCTATTTTCCTGAGATCCAAACCCACGCATTCACACCAACTACTCCAGCCCACAGCAAATCTGGTGAAAACATACTTAAGATAGTTGTCAATAAGAAAAAGCACAATTCTTTGTCAATTTCCTGTTGCTTTACTCAATGGAAAACACTAACTTCTAGTCATTTGGTCATACAGAACTTGAATATTGCTGAAAAAAGACATTTTGAAGCTTTTCGTCTTGCAATCATCAGAACCATTCACAAAAAATACACAATTTAAAGGAAAACCAGCATTTATACTGAATGAGAGGACAGTGTTGACTGGTCGTCAAGTGGGCTGTGATTATTAAAAAGCATCATCTGAAGAATGCACTAATTAATGATGACTGACAGTTGACTGCAAAGCTTTGGACAAATTTTAAAACTAGCAGCTTGACTACTTGGTCAAGGCGCTTACCTTAGAAATGAAGTAGCAAATGGATGTTGTTTAAGTAAAAGCAAAATACTGTGCACTCAGTAAAGAAACAAGTGCGAAAGAAACTCAGCATCTGTGAAGAGTGAAACAGTTAATGTTTTGAGTCTAGTATGAATCCTCTTCAGATCTGAATGACTGTCACTTGTTTTGTTGAGCTGAACAGGTGCAGTGTATGTACATATCCTTTCTGTCTGCCAAGAACTGGTCTTGTACTTTGACCTATGTTGTGGTTCTGTTCGCCGAGCTGGGAATTTGTGTTGCAGACGGTTCATCCCCTGTCCAGGTGACATCCTCAGTGCTTGGGAGCCTCCTGTGAAGCGCTTCTGTGATGTTTCCTCCGTCATTTATAGTGGTTTGTCTCTGCCACTTCCGGTTGTCAGTTCCAGCTGTCCACTGCAGTGGCTGGTATATTGGGTCCAGGTCGATGTGTTTGTTGATAGAATCTGTGGATGAGTGCCATGCCTCTGAATTCCCTGGCTGTTCTCTGTTTGGCTTGTCCTATAATAGTAGTGTTGTCCCAGTCGAACTCATGTTGCTTGTCATCTGCGTGTGTGGCTACTTAGGATAGCTGGTCGTGTCGTTTCGTGGCTAGTTGGTGTTCATGGATGCGGATCGTTAGCTGTCTTCCTGTTTGTCCTGTATAGTGTTTTGTGCAGTCCTTGCATGGGATTTTGTACACTACGTTGGTTTTGCTCATGCTGGGTATCGGGCCCTTTGTCCTGGTGAGTTGTTGTCTGAGAGTGGCTGTTGGTTTGTGTGCTGTTGTGAGTCCTAGTGGTCGCAGTAGTCTGGCTGTCAGTTCAGAAATGCTCTTGATGTATGGTAACGTGGCTAGTCCTTTGGGTTGTGGCATGTCCTCATTCCGTTGTCTTTCCCTTTAGCATCTGTTGATGAAATTGCGGGGGTATCCATTTTTGGCGAATACATTGTAGAGGTGTCTAGGAATGGGAGTTGGTTGTCCTTTTCTTCCTCTCTAGTGAATCTGATTCCTCTGAGTGTGGCGTTGAACTCCCATTCCTAGATGTGATGGTACAGAGAACACCGAACGGAGAATTCACCACAAAAGTATACAGGAAAGCCACACACACAGACCAAGTCCTGAACTACGAAAGCAACCACCCCAACACACACAAAAGAAGTTGCATCAAGACACTGTTCAAAAGGGCCACAAGCACTGAGGATGTCACCTAGACAGGGGATGAAACGCCTGCAACACAAATTCCCAGCTCGGCAAACAGAACCACAACAACGAGCACCTGAGCTACAAATCTTCTCACAAACTTTGACCTATATAGCTACCAGTACACCATACTAAGTCCAACTGACAATCCTAATTTAGTCATCAGTGTAATTCTTCACACATATAATTATCCTGCAGTTGTCCAACTGCAGAAATGCATTTAATGTTGGGCGCTGTTGCAAGGTTTGCAAACACAAACTGTAGTCAGTACCGTCGAGCCTGCTCCTTCATTTGATAAGGTCATGGCTGATTTTTTCATGGACTCAGCTCCACTTCGCCAGCCACTCAAAATAACCCTTAATTCCTTTACCTTAAAAATATTCAACAAGGTAGCCTCAACTGCTTTACTGGGCAAACAGTTCCACAAATTCACAACCCTTTGGGTGAAGAAGTTCCTCCTCAACACAGTCCTAAATCTGCTCCCCCTTATTTTGAGGCGATGTCACAGCGTTCTAGTTTCACCCACCGGTGGAAACAATCTCCCTGCTTCTTTGTTATCTATTCCCTTCATAATTTTATATGTTTCTATAAGACTCCCTCCTCATTCTTCTAAATTCCAATGAGTATAATCCCAGTCTTCTCAATCTCCCTTCATAAACTAATCCTTTACACTCCAGAATCAACTTAGTGAACCTCCTCTGCACGCCCTCTTGTGCCAGTACATCCTTTCTCAAGTAAGGAAACCAAAACTATACACAATACTCAAGGAAGATATATATATAGCATCCTGAGGATTAATCAATATTTTAATTGTTATCTCTTTACATTTGTACTCAGTGGTCTCATACATAAATCTCAAAATGTTCTTTTGGTCTTTAGGGCTTTCCGTTCACAGCCTATTGTATCTATTGTTTAATTGCTTATTTCCATTACTAGTTTCCCACCAAAATGTATCATCTTATAATTATCCAGATTAAATTCTACCCACCATCAATCTGCCATTTTACTAACTTATCCTTGTCTTCCTAAAATCTTTCATTATCTTCCCCATTATTTGTTAAACATGTTACTTGTTCTGTAACCACCCCCACCACCATCCTGTTGCCCATTTACCTTGACTGTTTCCTGCTCCTCCTGACCGGGTGTTGGTAATCTGATGGGGCTGATACTTCCTGTGGTCACATTCTTCAGTTTCTCAAGCCCGCTGCTTAAAGTGCTGCCAATCCCTGACAGACCAGATTTCTTCTCTGTAATCTGCACTGTATTGCTGATTGGCTTCACGGGATGAGGACTGGTAGGGAAAAAAAAGAAAAGTAACTCAGGTGATATACTACTACAAAACAGGTTGAAAAACCCTCTTTATTTAAAACAAAAATTGATCACCTCAGAACAGTTGCTAGGTTACAGATCCTTATAATACCTTATTGTGACTCTGCAGGAAATGTCTGCAGACATCTCATAGCCCCCATTTTTTGAGAGGCCAAAGATATTTTGGTAATGTATTAAAAAAACCTTTTTTTGCTTTCTTTTCTACATACCCTGATTTGAAATAATTAGGGATTTGATTGTTAGATCACATTAGAGTGTTGTGTATAGCTCTGGCCACCACAACGCTTCTCTTCTCCAAAGAAATTTTATTTGAGATGGCAGACACATGCTTTCCAAGGATGCTTACCAGGAAGATTGAATAGGCTGGATTGTTTTCTTAGGAGAAGAGGAGGCTGGGGAAATTCAGTTAAAGTGCATAAAAATATGAGGAATCTGCACATAAAGGGTAAAGTTTCAATAATCCTACCTGACAATAGGTGTGCTCTCTCATTAGATAGAGAGAGTTAGACGACTGGTGGTGGTTGAACCTGGCTCCAACCATGCTCTCAGGCAATGCATTTCAGATTATAACCATCCAGTGAGATTATACCTTCTTTCACCAATTACCTTTAACCCTTTTTCCTCTTGCTCTCAATCCAGTCTTTCGCTGAAACCAGTTTCTCTTGATATTATCTGTCCAGCCCCCTCATGATTTTGAGTAAATCTCCTGTCAACCTTATCTCTTCCAAAGAAAACAATCCCAGTTTCTCTCATCTATCCACAAACTGAAGTTAGTCATCCCTGGAATGTTGTAACTCTTTTCTACATTGTAATGCTTCACTCTAATCTTCCCTGGACACGTATCCCAGTTGAGGCCAAATGAGCAATGTGTTCACCCAGTACGTTATGGAGGTCTGGAACTCTTGCCTGAAATGATGGGGGCAACAGAAAGCCTCATTGCAATTAAAAAGACTCTTGGATTTGGACTTAGTGCTGCAAGCTACTGGGCTACGCATCAAGAGCTGGAAGGTAGGAAAAGACCTGATATTTTGTTTTTAGTCAGTATGACAACAATGGGCCAAATGGCCTTCTGTGCTGTAAACTGCTGTCTGATTAGTTAGCTAAGGAGAAGTCATTTGTTCTCATGATGAAATCAAGTGTTCCATATATAATCTAAAATTAGATCTGAGCTGTTCAGAGGTGATGCCAGACAGTATTTCTTCACTAATAAGATAATGGAAATCTGTTGATGCTGGAGCTCAAAGGAAACTTTCATAATGGAGTTTAATAATATCCTTAGCCCAAGTAAATGTTAAGGTATGTATATTCAGGGTGATTGATTGGAGTCAAGGTATAAATCAGACAGAATTTAAACAAATGGAGGAACAGGTTCTGGCGGCAAAATGGCCCATTTCTCATGTTCCTCATTTAGTTCCAACCACACAGCACATTCCATCTGTAGGAGTGTGTCACAAGGTACAGTAACTGTCGGTGAGTTACTTGATTGTAGAGGAATCATTCCAAACAAATACAATCCTGAGTTGCAGACACATGTTTCAGCAGAAGTCATTGAATAGGGAAAAGGGGCAGCCTGATTTGTCCCTTCTCTATTTCACAAACACAAAGGCTAAATGCTCATTAGCTAGGATTTTGTAGACAATATTGTGGTTTTGGTGGTGAGGGAAAGAGTGTTAATTCAGTTTAATGTTCCACTACTGAAGGCTTCAATAACTTCACAGCTAAATCAAGCTCTTTGAGCAGGCAGCATAGAGTTATAGCGTTGTATGGCACAGAAACAGACCTTTCGGTCTAACTAGTCCATGCTGACCAGATATCCTAAATTAATCTCGTCTCATTTGCTAGCACTTGGTTCATATCCCTCTAAGCCCTTCCTATTCAATACCCATTCAGATGCCTTTTAAATGTTCTAATTGTACTAGCCTCCACCACTTCCTCTGGCAGCTTATTCCATACACACGCCACCCTCTGCATGAAAAAGTTGCCCCTTAGGTGCCTTTTAAATCTTTCCCCTCTCAGCCTAAACCTATGCCCTCTAGTTCTGGACTCCCCCACCAGGGAAAAGACCTTGTCTATTTATCCTATCCATGCCCCTCATGATTTTATAAACCTGTATAAGGTCACCCTACGGCCTCTGGCACTCCAGAAAAAAAACAGCCCCAGCCTGTTCAGCCTCTCCCTATATCTCCAACCCTGGCAACACCCTTGTAAATCTTTTCTGAACCCTTTCAAGTTTCACAACATCCTTCCTATGAGAGGGTGACCAGCATTGCACACAACATTCCAAAAGAACTCCTTTAGCAGCACAGACTAACTTTTCCCACTGCAGTTTCTCTTCACCTTTTTCTCCTCAGGTCCTAGGCTACATCAGAAAATGAAGTGCACCTCATTCATAGTGGATGCCAAGATGGTAGCTGGAGCACGTCCGCTCTTTCCATGTCTGTATTTTTGCTTTCTCTTTTTTTTCCCTCTTGGTGTTTCTTTTCTTCACTCCCAGTTTCAAAGTGGACCCTGCGATGCATTCTCTTGGCCTGGCCTCACGGCAGCCCATGGTGGTTTCTCAGCCTGGTGTGGCGGTGTCTCAGTGCGTGAGTGGGTCCTGCCTGGGCATGTTCCAGTGGGAACAGGAGGAGTTTGGGGAGGTGGTGGCATTGGCATCACAGCCCAAATGTGGGAAGAATGAGTGATGAGGAGGTCCCCTGGTATCTGTGGCTGCGGCTGCGGCATCGTGAACCGGCAACTGAGATCTCCCAGAGAGCAAGCTAAGCAGTGGACTCAAAGATTTCTGAATTTTTCACTTAATTTTTTTTGGTTTAAATTCAGAAGGGCTTTAAATGTTAACTATTCTTTATTTTTCTATTTATTCTATGAAGGTCATGCTTAACTTTTTTTAAAACCGCTTTTTTTAAACCACTTTATACCCAGGTACCTTTGTACCATATGGTGACATTGGACACTTTTCACTGTACTCCTGTACTTGCACACACGTGAGAATAAAATCTAAATCCAGAAAAAAAAAATCATTGAACAAGTAATGCCACTCAGATTGGTCACAAGTATGATGTATGAGACAGACCAGTCATTGGTCCTGGTTGGAGGAGAGTTGTCTTCTGACATTGAATAAATGGCATCGTTGAAGTCAAATAGATGGTGGCTATCGACTTTGATTACAATTTCTTTCCAGACATAGAAATAACACATTTAGGAGTCAGCAGAACTGTCCTTTGTGTCTTCAAAGCAGGAGATTAAAGATCAAATTGAAACCAAAATTGTCCTTCTCACACCCCAGCACTCAAGCTGTCAAACCACAAACCTCAATGCCTAATTATACCGTCCTCTTTCAACGCAATACTGTACCAATTCAACTGTCTGTTCATTAGGTTTTGAGGTGTAATATAGTGTAAAGTACAACACCGTAATCCCAATGTACTGCAAAGCTACAGGGCAGACGCTCATCCACTTTGCATTTTAGAGGTGGGGTCAGTATTGTTGATAACTAAAATAAACAGTTGCTTCAGTTTCATTTCAAGACAAACATAAACATTATGTTGTCAGTTCAAATCCTTTTTGGCACCCCAGTACATAATCCAGGCTGGCATCTGAATGCAATACTGAGACAATTCTGCAATGCCAAATTTCAATAAGGTATTAAACACACATTCCCCCTTCTACCCACTAGCAGAATCACAGATTCGTTACTGTGCGCTAAGAGGTCATTCTGCCCATCAGTCTGCACCAGCCCTCTGAAAAGCATTCGACCCAGACTCAGCCCCCAACTCTATCCCCGTAATCCCGCACTTACCTTGGCTAACCCATTTAGTGTACATCCCTAGACACTACGGGCAATTTAGCATGGCCATTCCACCTAAGCTGCACCATCTTTGGACTGTGGGGAGAAACCAGACCACCTGGAGGAAGCCCATGCAGACATGGGGAGAAGGTGCATGGTCTGGTAGGATTATGGCAACTTTATCACACAAGGATGTGTCATCACACCAACACTTTTCTCCACTATCCTCACTCCAACACTCCAGCCACCTCCATGAAGTTTCTCACCAGAGTGGAGTTTCAGTACAAACAACTGGGAAATGGCTGAAATTTTCAAAAAAATAATTCATGGGATTTTAAAAAAAAATCATTCATGGGATGAGAGATTTGGTTAGGCCAGGATTTATTGCCCATCCTTGCCCAGAAGTCAGTTAAGTGTCAACCACATTGCTGTGGGGCTGGAGTCACATGTAGGCCAGACCAGGTAGGGATGGCAATTTTCTTCCTTCAAGAACATTAATAAACCAGATGGGTTTATCCAATATTCGACAACAGATTCCTGGTCATGATTAGGCTCTCAATTCCGGACTTTTGTTGAATTCAAATTCCACCATCTGCCATGGCAGGATTTGAACCCACATCCTCAGAACCTTACCTCGGTTTCTGGATTAACAGTCCAGCAATAATACCACCGGGCCATTGCCTCCCATGTGGAGGTTACTGACTGGCCAGCATTTATTGACCATTCCTAATTGCCAAGAGAGCAGTTAAATGTCAACCACATCGCTGTGGTTCTGGAGTACTTGTAGACCAGACCAGGTAAGGACAGTAGTTGCCTAAAGGACATTAGTGAACCAGATGGGTTTTTCTGACAATCAACAATCATTTCATGATCATTAGATACTTAATTCCAGATTTTTATTGAATTCAAATTCAACGATCTGCCATACCTGGATTTGAAATAAAGTCTCCAGAACATTACCTGAGTCTCTGGATTCATTATCTAGCAATAATACTAATTGTTATCACATGTCCCATGGTCCTGGGCAACACCGAGCAAGTTATTGCTGAGCAAGTGCTGCTTGATAGCACTGTTGATGACATCTTCCATCACTTAACAGTAGAGTGTTGTATTGGTAATTGGCTGGGTTGGATTTGTCCTTCTACTTTCATTCAACATACCTGGGCAATTTTCCACACTAGTCAGGTGGATGCCAATGTCACATGGAAAAAGAGCTGCATTCCAAAGGTGAGGTGAGAGCAATCACCTCACACATCAAGGCTGCCCATAACTGTGTGGTATCAAGGAGTGCCAGCAAAACTGGAATCATTGAGAATTGACAGAAAACTCTATCCTGGCTACAGCCATACAGGAAGACTGCCAAGGGTCCAGGACATCTGTGCAGGAGTTCTTCAGGTTAGATTACAGCTTTCTAACCGACCTGAACAGAGACATTGCCACCTTTGGAGAAGGTGGGACTTAAATCCAGGTCTTCTGGGTCAGAGATAGGGAAACTACCACTGCAATACAACAGCCCCAGTTCCCCTGAGCAACATCCCAGGCCCATCCATCCTTGGCCACTCCACCATGACCCTCTACCACAAGGTCAGAAGTGGGGATGTTTGCTGAGAACTGCACATTTCTCAGCACCATTCCTCAAATGCTAAAGTAGTACATGCCCAAACTCAGCAAGGCCTTGCTCAAAATTTCCTTTTCAAGCTGCACTATTAAGATGTAGATAGCACATTTGCATGTGCTCAAACTCAGCAACTAAAAGATTAACCAAATAAGCTTTTTCTGACATTCGGCAATTCCAGAATTTTACTGAATTCAAATTCCACCATTTGCTGTGGCAGGATTTGAACCTGGGTCCCCAGAACATTACCTGGGTTTCTGGATTAAAAGTTCAGCGATATTACTACTATGTCATTGCCTCCTCTAAATGTCAGGATAAGAGATTGCACATTTAAGACAGCAACAAGGAAGAATCGCTTTTCTCAGATGTTAATGAACCTGTGAAATTCTTTACCACAGAGGGCTATCAAAACTGAGTTATCAAGTATATTCAGGGCTGAGATTGGTTTTTAAATCAATATAGAGTCGGGGGTATGGGAGAAAAGTGGGAAAGTGCAGTTGAAGATTATCAGAGTGGCGCAGCAGACTTGGTCATCTGAATGTCTTACATCTGCTCATATGACAGTAATGTTACCAGTTGTTCTGTTTGTACCACAGAAATGGGCAATGTACAGCAGACACCTCAAATCCCTTGAGAAATATCACCAGTAATGTCTTTGCAAAAGTCTGCTGGCAGATTAGCATCTCCAATATCAGTGTCCTCTCTCAGGCCAACATGGAAGCCCTGGTTATGGTCAAGCAGCTGTTTTGGGGCATAGCCATATCAATCACATGTCTGGCACAAGGTCCCCAAAATAAGCGCTCTCTACTCCAAGCTTCATCAAGTCAAGTTGTTAGCAGGATGAATTTGAATCATTTATTGTCACGTGTATTCAATATAAAATACAATGAAAAGTGTGTACTGTTGCCATGCATAGGTGCCATTTTCATTAACTTAAAATAATAAAAGAAAAGATCATTTAAACAGAATCCAATTTTTCCTTCTCCACTGCTGCAGTCTCACTCCGGGACTACACCCATGCCATGCTGTCACCAGGGGCTGACGACACACACCATTTGCCATGGCAGAATTTGAACTTGGGTCCCTAGAAAATTCTCTCTGTCTCTGGATCAACGGTTCAGTGAGAGTTCCAGTTCCAGGCTTCGCAGGCTGGCCGACTCTGTAGCCACATGGCTTCTGAAGACACTGCTACCACTCCGGAACCCATCAAAACCGCCTTCCTACCAAAGAGCTCTCTTTATCAGGTTGATTTGAGCATAAATTTTTAACAAACTGAGAAAAGAAGGGGGAGTAAAGGAAAAAGAAGACAAAGAGGACATGCCTGGACATAGGAATCTCTCACCCATGTTTGTCTGAATTTGAGAAGAAGAATCCATAAAAGTGTCAACCATATTAAGCACCTCTGACAGGTTCAGATGGAGGCCCAAGTGCAATCAGTGGAAGGAGCATACTAACCACTGGCTTCAGGAAACAGCCCCTGTGGACTGTTCCATCACCTCAGGACCTGTAACTCTGGAGTGGAGTTTGTCGTTCTCGATCCTGAGGGACTGCAGGGACGTCCGATAAATGCTGGCCTAGCCAGCAACACCCAATCCCATTAATGAATAAGAGCTGAGTACCCTCTGTCTTCTATGGGTCAGACAACTCTGTCTCCAGAGATAGGTGGAGTTGTGGACAGTGAGGAGGGCTATTGTCGGCTGCAGAGGGACTTAGATATGATGCAGAGCTGGGCTGAGGAGTGGCAGATGGAGTGCAACCCTGCCAAGTGTGAGGTTGTCCATTTTGGAAGAACAAATAAGAATGCGGAATACAGGGTTAATGGTAAGGTTCTTAGTCAGGTGGAGGAACAGAGGGATCTTGGGGTCTATGTACATAGATCTTTGAAGGTTGCCACTCAGGTGGATAGAGTTTGTAAGAAGGCCTATGGAGTATTATCGTTCATTAGCAGAGGGATTGAATTCAAGAGTCGTGAAGTGATGTTGCAGCTGTACAGGACTTTGGTTAGGCCACAGTTGGAGTACTGTGTGCAGTTCTGGTCGCCTCACTTTAGGAAAGATGTGGAAGCTTTGGAGAGGGTGCAGAGAAGATTTACCAGGATGTTGCCTGGAATGGAGAGGAAGTCGTACGAGGATAGGTTGAGAGTTCTCGGCCTTTTCTCGTTGGAACGGCGAAGGATGAGGGGTGACTTGATAGAGGTTTATAAGATGATCAGAGGAATAGATAGAGTAGACAGTCAGAAACTTTTTCCCCGGGTACAACAGAGTGTTACAAGGGGACATAAATTTAAGGTGAAGGGTGGAAGGTATAGGGGAGATGTCAGGGGTGGGTTCTTTACCCAGAGAGTGGTGGGGGCATGGAATGCGCTGCCCGTGGGAGTGGTAGAGTCGGAATCATTGGCGACCTTTAAGCGGCATTTGGATAGGTACATGGATGGGTACTTAATCTAGGTTAGAAGTTCGGCACAACATCGTGGGCCGAAGGGCCTGTTCTGTGCTGTATTGTTCTATGTTCTATGTTCTATGTTCAGACAGACAGATTTCCCTGTATCCCATGCCGCCTTACTTTCTGCTTGAGCCTACCATGGGAATTCTTATCAAATGCCTTGCTAAAATCCACGTACACCACATCCACTGCTCTACCTTCAAAGTGTTTTGTCACAGTCTCAAAGAATTCAATAAGATTTGTGAGGCATGATCTGCCCCTCACAAAGCCATACTGACTATGTCTAGTGAAACTATGGTTTTCCAAGAAATCATAAATCCTGTCTCTCAGAAATCTCCAATATTTTGCCCACCACTGACATAAGACTGACTGGTCCATAATTCCCAGGATTATCCCTATTCTGTTTCTTGAACAAGGGAATAACATTTGCCACCCTCCAATCATCTGGCACTACTCCAGTGGACAGTGAGGATGCAAAGATAATTGCCAAAGGTGCAGCAATCTCTTCCCTCACTTCCTGTAGTAACCTCAGGTATATCCCGTCTGGCCCAGGGGATTTATCTACCTTATGTTTTTCAAATCTTTCAGCACATTCTCCTTCTTAACATCAAAATGTTCGAGCATATCAGTCTGTTTCTTGCTGTCCTCAGAAATGTCAAGGTTCCTCTCAGTAGTGAATACTAAAGCAAAGTATTCATTAAGGACCTCCCCTACATTCTCCGACTCCAGGTGCAAGTTCTCTCCGCTATCCCTGATTGACCTACCCTCACTCTGGCCATCCTCTTGTTCCTCATGTAAGCGTAGATGCCTCAGGGTTTTCTTTAATCCTACTCGCTAAAGTTTCTTCATGCTCCCTTCTAGCTCTTCCAAGTCCACTCTTCAGTTTCTTCTGGACTACCTTGTAATCCTCTAAAGCTCTGTCTGATCCTTGCCTCCTCAACCTTAAGCAAGCTTCATCTTTCTCTTTACTAGATGTTCCACATCCCTTGTCACCCAAGGTTCTTTCATCCTACCATCCCTTCCTTGCCTCAGTGGGACAAACCTGTCCAGCACAATCAGCAAGTACTTCCGAAACAACCTCCACATTTCTGTCATGTATCTCCCTGACAATATCTGTTCCCAATAGAGACATAGAAGATAATCAGAGTATTAGATAGGGTAGACAGTGAAAGTCTTTTTTCTAGGATGATGACGTCAGCTTGTACAACGGGGCATAATTACAAGTTGAGGGGTGATAGATTTAAGACAGATGTCAGAGGCAGGTTCTTTACTCAGAGTGGTAAGGGCGTGGAATGCCCTGCCTGTCAATGTAGTTAACTCATACACATTAGGGAGATTTAAACAATCCTTGGATAAGCACATGGATGATGATGGGATAGTGTCGGGGGAAGAGCTGAGAATAGTTCACGGGTCAGCGCAACATTGAGGGCCGAAGGGCCTGTTCTGTGCTGTATTGTTATATGTTCTAACTTATGGTCCACAGTTCCTGCCTAATAGCATTATAATTCCTCCTCCCCCAATTAAATACTTTCCCATATTGTCTGTTCCTACCCCCTTCCATGAGAAAAGGTCAGGGAGTTTTAGTGATCACTATCACCGAAATGCTTTCCTACTGAGAGATCTGACACCTGGCATGGTTTGTTGTCAGGAAACAAAATCAATATGGCCTCCCCTCTAGTCAGCCTACCACCATATTGAGTCAGAAACCCTTCCTGGACACACTTGGCAAAAACTGCTTCATCCAAACTATTTGAACTAAGGAGGTTCCAGTCAATATTAGGGAAGCTAAGGTCACCCATGACAACAACCCTGTTCCTTCTGCACATTTCCAAAATCTGTCTCTTAATCTCTGTTGCTATTGGGGGTCTGTAGGAAACTCCCAATAAAGTGACTGCTCCTTTCCTGTTTCTGACTTCCACCCAGACTGACTCTGTAGACAGACCCTCCTTGACGACCTTCCTTTCTGCAGCTGTGATACTATCCCTGCTTAGCAATGCCACTCCTCCACTTCTTTTACCTCCCCCTCTATTCCTTTCAAAACATCTAAACCCTGGAATATCCAGCAACCATTTCTAACACTGTGATATCCAAGTCTCTATAATGGCCACAACATTAAATTTCCAAGTTATGATCCATGCCCTACGTTTGTTACTCTTATTCCTGACACTTCTTCCATTAAAATAGACACACTTCAACCTATCACACTGATTGCACCTTTGCCCTATTCCATCTCTCAGACTCTCTGCATGCTGTATCTTCCAAATAGCCTCCAACCTCCCAGGCTGAGGACTCTCAAAGACAATGCCAACATTTACTCCGAAGCAACAGCCTCAGTACGAATACAATCATCTTATGATCATGTGAGATGAAGAAAGGATTTGAGCTTTGATCTTCCCTGTTCAACAACAGCCCTGCCTCTCCAAACTGAACTGTACTGGTTCATTTGCTGATCCACGAGGACTGAGTTATCTCAGTCTATTTATCAGCATATGGACCTCAACGATTCTGGGGCAAGAGGAACGAGTGAGGAAAAGAAATAAAATGGCTATGAATTTCTGCTCCTCATTACGGTTCTATTACAAAATGCACATTTGTGGGCTTTTTGTATATTCACTCACAGGATTTGGGTGTCTCTGGTTAGGCCAGCATTTATTGCCCATCCCCAATTGCTGAGAGGGCACTTAATAGTCAACCTCATTGCTGCTGGTCTGAAGTCATATGTAGGCCAGACCAGGTAAGGATGGCAGTTTCCTTCCCTAAAGATTAGTGACCCAGATGGGTTTTCCCAACAATTGACAACGCCTCCTAGCAGAGCGCTTTAGGGAACATCTCCGAGATACCCGCACCAACCAACCAAACCGCCCCGTGGCCCAACATTTCAACTCCCCCTCCCACTCTGCCGAGGATATGGAGGTCCTGGGCCTCCTTCACCGCCGCTCCCTCACCACCAGACGCCTGGAGGAAGAACGCCTCATCTTCCGCCTTGGAACACTTCAACCCTAGGGCATCAATGTGGACTTCAACAGCTTTCTCATTTCCCCTTCCCCCACCTCATCCTAGTTTCTAACCTCCAGCAACACTGTCCCCTTGACTTGTCCGGACTTGTCCGACCTGCCCAGCTCCTTTTCCACCTATCCACTCCTCCCTGACCTATCACCTTCATCTCCTCCCCCACTGACCTATTGTACTCTATGCTACTCTATCCCCACCCCAACCTCCTCTAGCTTATATCTCCATGCTTCAGGCTCTCTGCCTTTATTCCTGATGAAGCGCTTTTGCCCGAAACGTTGATTTTGCCTGTCCTCGGATGCTGCCTGAATTGCTGTGCTCTTCCAGCACCACTGATCCAGAGAATGATTTCATGGTCATCATCAGATCCTTAATTCCAGATATTCTACATATAGAATATCTGGAATTAAGATATTCTGTCTCCAGAACATTAGCTGACTTTCTGGATTAATAGTCTAACAATAATATCACGAGGCCACTCCCTCTCCAGTTGGACTATAATGTGCTGTTTGCCCTCAAGGCTTAAAATTGATGGCAGAGTTCAAATTTGAAGAATGGTGAAGAGCCGAAGGCCAGCGACTTGCCATCGAATCATACAGAGCATCTAGATTGGTACAACACAGGTGGCAGTCATTCGGCTCATGTGCCTACAGAGTTCATTGAACGAGATCTCCAGTTATTCTGGGTTTGGGGTCAAAATTGGGAGGAATGTTGGACAATTTTGACAATTTCCTGATCAGAAAATACTCAAATGTACGGAAATTATTCAAAGGAAAAACATTGCGAACATAAACATTCTTAGAAAACTTAATTACTCTTTCCGCCATGCTCACCTGATTCTCTGCTGAGGTGAAGGCATCTCAGCTGGCTGTGTCTCCCGGGGCAAAACCGTAAGCGGCGTCACCTTCGAACCACTGGACTGCAGCGAGTGATGGGGGGTGACCGCTGGCTGTGTGGTCTCTGACGGGGGAATAACATTCGAAGGGAAGAAGATGGGAGAGGGGAGATTGGGTACTCTAGAGTTAGTTACAGCCACAGGATAAGGGGTAGAGAAGGCCAAAGGCTTGTTACTTGGTGGAGGATGGGCCAGCGGTGCCCTAGTAAAATTAGTGACTGGAAGGGCATGCGGTGCAGCCTTTAAATGAAGTTCTTTAAAGCTCAGTCCTCCCTCAAAGGAGGAGTCACAGGCAGCAGAGTAGCTATGGGGTGCGGATAAAGAGCGATCCTCAGTCACTGGCCTACCGTTGCTGATAGACTGGAGGTCAACATTCTGGGCAGAAGGCTCGCTTTTATAGGCCATACCATTGGCTTTTTCTGAAATCTGCCCCCAGTCAGATCGTACAGTCAAAGATGGACAAAGATCAGGCGGAGAATGCTCAGCCAAGTTGGCTTCTTCTCCTCTGGTTTGCTGTTCCATTTCTGCTCCAAGTGTCACAGGCACGCAGGATGGGGAAGGCCTGACCCCAACACTCTGACACACAATCTTGCTGGTTTGGCCATTCTGAGTTTCCACTTCCATGTTCCCAATTAGTGTCTGCTCAGGATTTATCAGTGTGGAAGCCCCCCTACTCTTTCCAGCTGCTTCACTCATTTCAGACTTCAGCTCTCCAGAGAACTCAATATCACTCCCCAATGACATTGTGCACTCAGACAAGATAGGACTGGATTTGTGCGGCAGTTCCTCAACGGCTGATATGAACTCCAGCTCTGACTGGTCAGTCTGATCAGGCAAGAACAAGCTGGCCTCCTCTTTCAGAAATGCATTGCAGCTTTTCTGGATTGGTGGTGGTTTCTCCTCTGCCGGTGAGATGGCCTCTAGTGAGTTCACTGCAGCAGTTGTTTTCAACAAACTGGGTTGTAATTTAACAGGTTGCTTAGCCTGGTGGACTTCAATTAGCCCCAAAGAAAGAGGTTGGTGGAAATCATCCAATTTGTTTGAATTTCCATCATCAATCAATGTGTTTATTCCCTCCACTGAGAGCGCAGAAAGACAGGTCTTATAGTGCTCAACCCCTGTCCTCTCATTTGCACTCAACTCAACGGTCCCATAAGAGGCTTCTCCCTTAGTTACCACATCATTTGATGGTCTAATATTATCCACAAGCTCCTTAGCGGCAGACTCTGCAGCAATAAAATCAGTCCGATCAGGATTTACCTCATCAACAGCTGGGCATGAGACCACAAGAGAGGCCTTTTGTTCAAACCTTTGATCTGACTGTCGCTCCGCTAAATTTACAGACTGCGATGAACTTTCTGGAAGGTCAAATGGCATCTCCTTTTCTCTTTTCTGTTCCTTCATCAAGTGGACTGTCTCTTCCAAACCCAGATTGGTGCAAACAAGTGATCTGGGCGGTTTGGGAGGTGGAGGCCCAATCTGTATAAACTCAATGTCCGATTGGACGAGGAATTCAGACCTCTCTTTTTCAGCTTCAATGGTCGCTGGGCTCCCGTCTGCATCCTCACAGGGAATGTCTACATTCTGGAATTTGTGCTCCACTGTGAGAACACATTGACCATATTTAGAGTACTGTTTGTCATCTTTGCCAAAGAAACCTTGGGAACTGAATGGACAAACATTACCTTGAATATTATCCTCACCATCTTGGAATAAAGGCACAATGTTGGCTTTCGTATTTTTGGCTCCTGTTGTCCCATCACTCTCATCTGAAGTGACCTCTGGTGCATATACCGATAATAGAGAATTCCCAACATACTGACAACTCTCCGAGTGTTTGGCAGTATCCCTTGGGTTTCTGTCACTTTCCTTCAGTGCTGACAGTTTCTCCACATTATGATTGTTTGTGATCTTTTCTTGGTGTATGACAGAAGACTCACATACAGTGTTTGGTTCAAGCTCAGTTTTCAGTTCTGGTACAAAAGCATGTCTTTCTTTGTTAAGGGCAGCATTTTGAATCATTGGAGATGAGCTACCACCTTCCACCTTGGATGGCAACTCAATGGATGGCGAAAGGGTAGTGTCCTGTAGTGAGCAAGTTCTAATATCTAAGGGTTTTGCATTGTCTGTAGTGGTTCCTTTCAGCATTATATTGGAAGATGCATCATTCTTGGGTTTTGAGTTGGCCTGCTGTCCAGAGATGTTCTTCGAAGTGCTGCCACTTGAATTATTGACATGGATTGATGTGGTATTTGGAGTTGGAACCGAAGGATTCATATCTACAGTCTTGTGATCCACTGCTGGAACGAACATGGAGGAACATTCCGCTTCTCCCTGATACACCGTTTTCATTTGTTTGGTTTTGAAAGGGGCAGTGACTTTCAAATCTGCCGTTGACAGGACGCTTGTTTGGGCTAACGGTGCATGCATTACTTCACCTTTAACCTCAGCATCAGGTGGCAGTACAGGGAAGACAGCTGACCACACGGCTGAATCTAGGTTGACCAATGGATCCGAAGTCTCTAGCCTTTGGAAGGAGCTTGTAATTTCTCTGGCCATTGTAGAAGCTGGGGCAGGAAGTGGGCTGGCAGCAACCTCTTCGTTGGCAATAGATTTTGCCAAGTCAAACAAATCGCTTTCATTGGAATCGGCTGTATTTGAGGAGGGAACTGACACATCAGGTACACCTTGAGACCCAAAGTTTAAACTAGAGAAACAGGAAGTGAATGGAGGAGACTTTAATATCTGATCAGCTAAGAGATCCTCAAAGAAAGGGTTACTCTGTAGGGCATTGAAAAAAGGATTGGTAGTTGGCTTTGAGGATGACCCAGGGGCTTCCTCAGCAGTTGTGAAAAGGTTAGTGTTAGTTGCGCAATCTGGTGAGCCAGGATTGGTCGAAGTATGAAGAGAATGACGAAGAAGAGACGGAGGAGGAACTGGAAGAGGAGGATGTAATGGTAAGCAAGGAAAGAACGAGGGAGCATTTGAATTGGTTTCTACCATAGGAGACACTTCCAGGCTGTAGAGGGAAGACAGAATGTTCCTCCTGGTTAGTGCTACGTCAGGGCTAAACATAGTAATCTTATATTTTAACCTGTCTTTCTGGACAGTCACAATGTCTGATCTTATTCAAGTAATTTTTGTTCAACTTTGTGCTAGTATTCTAGAATATCTGTCTCATTACAATGCTTACTTCATTGTAGTTTCTGGGACATATCCATATGCTATAATAGGGCCATAAAGGATACAAAATGGTTATAAATTGTGTGTTGTAATACATGGTCTGCACTGTACATTATTCCAGGGAATAGAACGAGATGACCATAATATTAATAATAACTCAGTTTTTGCCTGCCTGGACTTTCTTGATTGTTGATCAATGGAACAGAACTCATATTTCTGAGAAGAGGGAGATGTTGTTAAATAAGGGCATTGCCAAGGGTAAATGGGACAATTGATTTTAGGCTACAATCACATCAGCTTTGATCTTATTAAATGGTGGTGAAGGTTTGAGCAGATCTGCTCCTAATTTATATGAAACATTTCATCCTACACTTCTTGTTTCCCCTCTGGTTCTTCTATCTGTTTGCTGTGGTTATTGACCCTCCTGCCAATTAAAACCTCTGTCTGATGTCCCCTCCATCCTTCGTCTGGTCTGATCAAAGGAGATACACCCTTCATTTCCTTAAAAGAAAATCTATCTTCTTCCTCTTCTACACTTTCACTGATGGAGACTTGAAAATTTCTGATTCAGTTATCCTTTCCAGCAGTGAGTAGCAGACTCACTCCACGCTCTAGTTGAAAACAAAATTCTCAACTCCACCCTTAGCTTTCTAACCTTTACCTTAAATTGGTGCTCCCTAGTTATTAACTCTTATAGTAATGAAAAAAAAGGCCATCCTAAGCACCCAGCCACGCCCCTCTATCAGACCTTCTCTCAGCCTCTCAATTCATTCATGGAATGTAGGCAATACTGCTCGGGCCAGCATTTGATGCCCTGAGAAAGTGATGGTAATTTACCTTCTTGAACTGCTGCAGTCTACTTTATGTATAGACATCCACAATCTTTTAGGAAAGGAGTTCCAGGATTTTGACCCAAAACTGAACGAACAACAATATATTTCCAAGTCAAACTGTTAAGTGATGTTCTCATGTTTCCATCTTTCTGCATGGTCATGGTTGTGGGTTTTGAAGGTGCTGTCAAAAAGACCCTTGGTGAATTCTGCAGTGCATCTTGTAGTATCTTGAGTAGGTAGTATGGGGAAGTGAAATTCCCTGTATGTAGCATTAATAAAATAGACAGCTTTGTCCTGGATGGTATCAACAAGCTTCTTCAGTGCTGTTGGAGCTGCACTCATCCAGGCAAATGGGGAGCATTCCAACTCACTCCTGACTTGTACCTTGTACGTGGTGGACAGGTTTTGGGGAGTTAGGTGGTGAGTTATTCACTGTAGGATTCCTATCCTCTGACCTGCTCTTGTAACCACTGTTTATTAATGGATAGTTCAGTTCAGTTTCTGGTCAATGAAAATCCGCTGGATTTCAATAGTAGGGATTCAGTGCTAGGAACAGTACTGAATGTCAAGGGCAATGGTTAGATTGTCTCTTGCTGGAGATCATCATTGCCTGGCCCTTGTATTGTGCAAATGTTACTTGCTACTTTTCAGCCCAATCATGGAACTTGAACATTGTTCAGCAACGATTGCATGTTGATGATACAGAAAAGGCTCTTTAATGAAGCAGATGAAGACTGCTGGGCCTTGGACACTACCTTAGCAACTGGGGCTCTTGTGATGCAGCAGTAGTGTCTGTGTCTTTGAGCCAGAAGGCCTGTCAAACATCTCTGAACAAGCTGGTAAGAAAATATCTACCTTGAGGAACTCCCTAGAAATGTCCTGTGGCAGAAATAACTGACCTCCAACAACCACAATTATCTTTTTTGTGCCAGGTATAACTCCATGCAGCAAGAGATTTCCTCTGATTCCTCTAATTTTGCCAGGGCTCCATGATACCACATCTGTTCGAATGTACCCTTTATGTAAGGGAAGCACTCTCACCTCACCTCTGGAGTTCAGCTCTTTTGTGCATGTTTGAACCAAGGCTGTAATGAGGTCAGGAGCTGAGTGGCCCTGGTGGAACCCAACCGGGGCATCACTGCCCAGGTTATTCCTGAGAAGGTACTGCTTGATAGCACTGTTGATGACACCTTCAATCACTTTACTGATGATCAAGAGTCGACTAATTGGGGGGGGTGGTTAGCTAGGTTGGATTTATCCTGCTTTTTATGTGTAATACATACCTGGGCAATTTTCCATATTGTCAGGTAGATGCCAATGTGTTTAGCTTTACTGCAACAGTTTGGCTAGGGGTGCATCAAGCTCTGGATCAAAATCTTCCGTCCTACAATTAGATTAGATTCCATACAGTGTGGAAACAGGCCCTTCGGCCCAACAAGTCCACACCGACCCTCTGAAGAGTAACCCACCCAGACCCATTTCCCTCTGACTAATGCACCTAACACTGTGGGCAATTTAGCATGGCCAATTCACCTGTCTGGCAAATCTTTGGACTGTGGGAGGAAACCGGAGTACCTGGAGGAAACTCACGCAGATATGGGGAGAATGTGCAAACTCCACACAGGCAGTCACCCAAGGCTGGAATTGAACCTGGGACCCTGGGTGCTGTGAGGCAGAGTGCTAACCACTGAGCCACCGTGCCACCCTATTGCTGGATATTGTCAGGGCCCAAAGCCTTTGCATTTGCTTGATATCCTACAGAGTGAATTGAATTGATTGAAGACTGGGATCTGTGTTGCTGGGTACCTCTAGAAGAGGCTGAAATGGGCTATCCACTCAGCACTTCTGGCCGAAAATTGTTAGGAATAGTCTGGCCTCATGTTTTGCACTGAATATATTGACTCACCCATTTTTAAGGATGAGAATTTTGTGGTTCCTTCTCCTCCTCCAGTGAGTTGTTTAACTGTCTACCACCATACACGATTGGATGTGATAGGACTGCAGAGCTTAGATCTGATCCGTTGCTTGTGAAATCACTTGGCTGTGTTTATTCCTTGCTACTTATGCTGTTTGGCACGCAAGCAGTCCTGTGTTGTAGCTTTGACACTAGCATTTTACAGTGAAAGACTTGGGTATATCAGTTTTTCAGTGAGTAATACAGAGTATTTCAGAGTGTTACGTGGTGGTGTGAGATAGTTCAGTGTCACAGTGCAGAGTGTGGGGCACCAGTATCGCTCCACATTTAAATCCTCCAAACTTCAAATCAATGTGGATGCTAGATCACAAAGTATTTGGAAGGGAGATAGATGTTTGAAATTTTGAGGAACTGAGTGCTTTGTAGAACTACACAAAAGAAGAGTTGACGCCTGGGGCAGATCAACATGGTGTTACAGGATGGCAGGGCAGGCTGGAGACACCACATTTCCTATTAAAGCTTCTATTTCATATGTTCTTGTTATCACCTGAGGAGGGTGCTAACTCTCACCAAATTCATAAATGATATTCTGACAGACTGTGAGAAATATAAACTTTCCTTTCTCAATCTTCTTGACCTGTCTGCAGCCTTTGACATGGTGATAACACCATTCTTCTCTAACCCTTTCCACTGTAATCCACCCAGCTGGGACTGCTCTCAATCTTATATCATTACAACTAAAAATCATTCGCAATGGTTTCTCTATCTGCGCCTACACTGTTAACTCTGCTGAATCCCCAAGAATCAATACTTGGCGCTGTGCTACGTCTACAGTTATTTACAACATCTAGCAATGACTTAGAAAATGAATGTATTCAGGTCATATTTGTGGACAACTCAAAAGCAGGTGGGAAGGCAACTGATGAGGATGACACAGTCTGCAAAGGATACAGAAGGTTAATTGAGTGGGCATAGATGGAATAGAATTTGGTAAAATTGTGAGGCAATGAGCTTTGACAGGAAAAATAGAGGAGCTGAGTATTATTTAAAAGAAGAAATACTGCAGAAAGTATGGAACAGAAGAATTTGGGAATCTTCCTGTATAAAAGTTAGCATACAGGTTCAGCAGGTAATAGGGAAGACAAATGGAATGTTTTCAAAGGGAATGGAAAATAAAACAGATAAAATTATACTAGGAATTAGTCAGACCATGGCTAGAATGTTGTGGACAGTTTTGGGTCTCTTTTCTAGGGAAAAAAAAAGACTGGCATTGGAGGCAGTCCCAAGATTCAGGTAGGGAGGGACTGACTTGTCAGGAGAAGTTGAGTAGACTGGGCCTGTACTTGGAGTTTAAAACCATAAGACCATAAGAAATAGGAGTGGAAGGAAGGCCATTCGGCCCATCGAGTCCACATCGCCATTTAATCATGGCTGATGGGCATTTCAATGCCACTTACTCACACTCTCCCCATATCCCCTAATTCCCTGCGAAATTAAGAATTTATTAATCTCTGCCATGAAGATATTTAATACCATGATCTCCACTGTGCTCTGTGGCAATGAATTCCACAGGCCCACACTCTCTGGTTGAAGAAATGCTTCCTCATTTCCGTTCTAAATTGACCCCCTCTAAATCTGAGGCTGTGCCCATGGGTCCTAGTATCCCTGTCTGATGGAAACAATTTCCCAGCGTCCACCCTTTCTAAGCCTGGAATTATCTTGTAAGTTTCTATCAGATCTCCCCTCAATCTTCTAAACTCTAATGAATACAATCCAGGATCCTCAGCCGTTGATTGTATATAAGGCCTACATACGTGTGAATCTCGTCTGGATACTCTCCAGTGCCAGTATGTCGTTCCTGAGGTGTGGGGCCCAAAACTGGGGACCCAATATTCTAAATGGGGCCTAACCAGAGCTTTATAAAGTCTCAGTAGCACATCACTGCTTTTACATTCCAACCCTCTTGAGATAAATGAGAACATTACATTTGCTTTCTTAACCACGGACTCAACCTGCAAGTCAACCTTTAGAGAATCCTGTACTAGCATTCTGAGATCCCTTTGTACTTTGGCTTTATGAATTTTCTCACTGTTTAGAAAATAGTCCATGCCTGTGTTCTTTTCTCCAAAGTGCAAGAAAAATGAGAGGTGACATTATTGAAGCCTACAAGATTCACTGCTCAGACTATTGACTATACGAGTTGGGACTTCATATTGAGATTATATAGGATGTTGTTGAGGCCTCTTCTGGAGTTGTGTACACAGTTCTGGTCACCCTGCTATAGGAAGGATGTTCTTAAATTGGAGAGAGTTCAGAAAAGATTTACCAGAATGTTGTCAGGTTGAAGGGTTTGAATTATACGTTACACTGGGATCAAAGGTTAGTGTAGAAAGTTGGGGATGACCTTATAGAGGCTTATAAAATCATGAGGGGCATAGATAAGGTGAATAGCAAAGGTCTTTTTCCAAGGGTCGGGGGGGGGGGTCAAAATAGGGGGCATATTTTTAAGGTGAGACGAGATGATGCAAAAGGGACCTGAGGGGCAACCTTTTCACACAGAGGATGATTCACATGTGGAATGAACTGCCAGAGGAAGTTGTAGATGCAGGTACATTTACAATAGTCAAAAGACATTTGGATAGACACATGAATAGGTTTAGAGGGATATGAGCCAAATGCAGGCAAGTGAGACTAGTTTAGTTTGGGAAACTTGGTCAGTGTGCACAAGTTGGACTGAGGGGTCTGTTTCCATGCTGTATGACTCTAGATGACTTAACAGGATCAAAGCAGAAAGATTGTTTCCTTTTGTGGGAGAGTCTAGGATCAGAAAGCACAATCTCAGAAAAAGGGCTGCTCTTTCAAGACAGAGGTGAGGAAGAATATCTTCTCTCAGAGGAGAGTGAATCTATCGAATTCTTTACTGCAGAGGGCTGTACAGGCTGGGTTATGAAGTTATCTATCTCAGTATATTCAAGGCTGTGTGTGGAATGCTCTGCCCCAGAAGGCAGTGGAGGCCCAGTCTCTGGATTCGTTTAAGAAAGAGTTGGATAGAGCTCTCAAGGATAGTGGAATCAAGGGTTATGGAAATAAGGCAGGAACAGGATGCTGATTGAGGATGATCAGCCATGATCATAATGAATGGTGGTGCAGGCTCGAAGGGCAGAATAGCCTACTCCTGCACCTATTGTCTATTGTCTATCTTCAGTAAGTAAGGGAATCAAGGAATTTAGGGAAAAGGCAGAACATGGAGTTGAGGATTATCAGACCAGGCTGAATGGTTTACAACTGCTCCTGGGTCTTATGGTTTTATTATCTATCCTAGTCCTGCTCTTCAGTTTTCATACGTACACTGATGATACCAATTTGACCTCTCCATCAACTCTCCTGATCCAACCACTTTTCCCAAATTTTATGTAATAAGCAAGGAGTGCCTTCATTTTATATGCTACAGCTATTGTTTTCCTGTCCACACTCCAGACTTAATTCCCTAACAAACAACTCCACCCCTGTCCTACCAGTTCATGACTAACCCAGACTGTTCTCTGTATTATATTTGATCTGGAGATGAGCCTCCCACTTCATATGTATATCATCACTAAAGCTCCTGATTTTAACCTTTCAGCTTGCCCAATTTTGCCTTATCTCAGCTCATTTGCTGCCGAAACACTCATCAAGGCCTTTCCTATCTTTAGTGGAAGGTGTGGCATATTGGTAATGTCACTGGACTAGTGATTCAGAACGCCAGATTCATGTTCTGGGGAAATAGGGTTTGAATCCCACCATGGCAGAAGTGAAAATTCAATTCAATAAAATGTTAGTTAATAAATGACCATGGAATCATTTTGGATGGTTGTAAAAACCTATTTGGTTCATTAAAGTCCTTTAAGGGACAAAATCTTCCATCCTTTCTTGGTCAGGCCTACATGTGACTCCAGACCCACAGCAATACGGTTGATTCAGAACCTCCCTCTGGGCAAAAAGTCATGAGCAATTAATGCTGTCCTGCCCAGTGATGCCTACATTCTATAAACAATTTTAAAAATGTTTACTCTAAGGAAACCCCACCTCAACTTATCATCTATTAAACCTCCCTTCAGCTTCCTCTGTTCAGAAGGAAACAAATCCCATGTTATCCAATCTTTCCTCAGAACAAGAAGTGTCCATTCTCATAAAATTCCTCTGAGCCCTTTTCAGTACAATCACATCCTTCCTGTAATGCAATGAGAAGTGAACAATTTCCTCTAATTGTGGTCTCGTATTTTATACAGTTGCCTGTAACCTCCCTGCTCTTATACTCCATACCTTCCTTAGCCAATTGGTCCAAGTTTCAGAGAACACCTCTGGGACACCCGGAGTTTCAGAGAACACCTCTGGGACACCCGGACCAACCAACCCAACCACCCTGTAGCTCAACATTTCAATTCCCCCTCCCACTCCACCAAGGATATGCAGGTCTTTGGACTCCTCCATCGTCAGACCACAGCGAAACGACTGTTGGAGGAAGAACGCCTCATCTTCCGGCTAGGAACCCTCCAACCACAAGGGATGAACTCGGATTTCACCAGTTTCCTCATTTCCCCTCCCCCCAGCCTGTCTCAGTCAATCCATCAAATTCAGCACCGCCTCCCTAACCTGCAATCTTCTTCCCGATCTCTCCGCCCCCACCCCAATCTGTCCTATCACCCTCACCTTGACCTTTTTCCACCTATCACATTTCCGACGCCCCTCCCCCAAGTCCCTCCTCCCTATCTTTTATCTTAGCCTGCTGGACAAACTTTCCTCATTCCTGAAGAAGGGCTAATGCCCGAAACGTCGATTCTCCTGTTCCCTAGATGCTGCCTGACCTGCTGCGCTTCTCCAGCAACACATTTCCATCTCTGATCTCCAGCATCTGCAGACCTCATTTTCTCAATAAAGGTATCCTGCCTTTCCTTCCAAGCCACCTTATCTACTTGTCCTGCTAACATCTGGCATGCATTCTCTCTAAGGCTCGTCAGTATTTCTCCGTATCTTCCTATTCATTGGGTATTCCCTTAACTCCTTTGCCCTCCCCTTCTCTTTGCCTCACATTTCCTGGATTGAATTCCATTTGCCACTCTTCCTCCCACAGCGAGGGCTGTGGAGTACTCGAGAGAATGTTATAAAATGGAGTGTGTCAGAATGTTCCACTGAGAATTGTTGGGTAATCGGTGTCACAATGAGACATAATCTATCAGAATTATATAGTCGGGAGTTCAAGTGTCAACCCTCATTGTTGCTATTGCATTAGTCAGGTTACTCAAGCGAAATCTTGGGGGGAAATTATGGATAAACAATCAATAACCAATGAAGAAATTTAGAAGGAAATTATGGTTATAAGTACTCTACAGCAGACTGTAAGTGAAGACCATTATCTCACAAAGATCAGCAAATCCTACAGCCAGTGATTTTTCCAGCTTCAGCAGTTGCAACTGCTGTATCAGCGAGGACTCTGCCCTTCAGTTAGATAGCAAGGGATCACATGTTGACCCTTCAGACTGTCACAAGATCTATTATATTCAGAATAAAATGGGCAAGGCAGTTGCGCAGAACCCTCAGGGGAGCTGCCATTCATCCGGACCCAGTGTTGTCATCAGATCTATTTAAGGAATATACATTACAATAAAAATTACAATTCAATGTCCATTAATATTGCAGCATGCTTAATGTGTGATACTCATTTAACAGCTCAATTTGTCCCATATAAACAAACATTCTCAGCAAAACATCCAAATTGTACCTGTGCCTCACAGTAACAGCTATCCACACTAATGTATCCCAATGCCTTAGAGTAACAGCTATCTCTATCAGTATTGTATCCCAGACTCTTACAGTAACAGCTGTCTCACCAGTACTATATTCTGGATTAGTGGTGCTGGAAGAGCACAGCAGTTCAGGCAGCATTCGATGAGCAGTAAAATCGACGTTTCGGGCAAAAGCCCTTCATCAGTAATACAGGCAGAGAGCCTGAAGGGAGTTCAGTACTATATCCTAGTGTCTTACTTTTACGGCTGTTCCCAACAGTACTGTACCCATGTTATACAGCAACACATCTATTCTCACCAGTACTGTGTCCCCATGCTATAACTATATATCAGCATGTGCTGATCAATACTATATCCAGTTATACAATGGTAAACCTGCCCCCAGCAGCACTGCATCCCAATGTTACACAGCAACAGACTGTATGTCAGTGTTATGCAATGACTGAGCTGCATCCACCAGTATTTTACTCTAGTGTTGCACGGTCTCAGAACTGTATCCATCAGTACAGTACTCCTGTGTTATACAGTGTTCTCCCGTGTTATACTCTAAGACACTTGGGTACAGTACTGTCTTAGAGTAACAGCAACTAATCTACACCCAGTGGTATTGCATCCCAGCGTTATGTAGTGACAGACCTATACCCAATTAGTATACAGTGACAAACCTGTATACACCAGTAGTGCACCCCAGTGTTACACAGCAACAGATCAGTTCTCAACAGTGGTGTACCCCATATTACATAGCAACAGATGTGTCTCCATTAGTATTGCTACCCAGTGTTATTTAGTGACAGATCTATACCCAGCATACTGTGCTGACCATTCTCAGACCTGTATCCACTGGTTCTGTGCCCTGGTGTTACATGGTGAAAGACTTCTACGTACCAGCACTGTATCCAAGTGTGATATCTTCATGGACTGCCAATACTGTACCATGTCAAACAGACAGGCCTAACCCCAGCAGTACCGTGCTATGAGTTATACAGTGATTGAACTATATCCACCAGTGCTGTACCCAAGTGTTATACCATAAAGATCTGTATTCATCAGCACTGTATAGTGACAGATCTCTATCCACTGGTATTGTACGTGGGCTATATTGGCTTACCTGATTCCCCTGCACCAAGTACTATTCTCAGTGCTGTGCAGTAACAGATCTCTATCCAACAGTACTGTACCCCGATGTAATACAGTGACAGAAAGGGACTAAGCAGTTCTACAATGTTACATGAGGGTATGGGTTTACCACACTGTAATAAAGCATTAGATTAGTATCCCAGAGGAAAAAAGGAACAAACCTGTACTCACCAGTACGGAATATCATTCTTATATAATGGCAGATACCCGCTAGTGCTGTATCCCAGAACTATGCCACAACAGACAGTAATGGTGGTGATGTGTTTCCACAGGCTGCTGTTACGACTTTACGCTTTTACGTGTATATTGTAACCCGCAGTCAGTGATGGAATACGCTCCATTTTTCTATCCAGGACATGGCTGGCCAGAAATCTCTCCCATTCTTACTGTCTCCCAATGGTGCACGTTGGTAGGTTTTACAGTTTGATACTCTGTTTAGCCACTTTATGAACAGTTTCCTCAGAACAGGACTCAAATGCAGAGCTTCTGGCTCAGAGGGAACACTACCACAAGACTGTTTAGCTACTGATAAATGGACACAGGATGGAGACTTCACAGCCTATTATACTCTAATTACAGTTCTGCTCCCTTTGACCTCATGATCAAACTGTCCGGAATCCAACAAACCAGAAACAAGGGGCACCAACTTAGCAGAGCCTGGAACAAAAGAGCCAGTGAGTTTGCAGTTCTCATTTCTGAGCTAGAGGTTTTTTAAAAAGATAGCCAAATAAGGAAAGTGAAAGTGAAATGAAGTATCAACAAAGTATTAACTTCTTAAAATGCCTAATCAACCCCACAAGCAGACGCACAGTCCAACTCCACATGGATAAGAGTTAACCTTTGTTCTTCTTGACAGAAACTTTCTGCAAAAACAAGGCCCAAGAATGCATCCAACAATTGTTCTCTATTCAAAATATCAGATCTTTGTTCAGACCCACCAACTCCAGCTGTAATAGCAACCATAGAGGCTATAGGATTTCTCCTGTGATAAATAAACACATTACACCTATACACAGCCTCTGCCCCACCTCTGTAATAAACCCCATTCATATCACCACTCCTCACAAATTTTGCAATGCTCTGATTTTGGCCTTGTACATTTTGTGCCTCTTTCATGTCACCATTGGCAGTTAATAGAACATAGAACATAGAAGAATACAGCGCAGTACAGGCCCTTCGGCCCTCGATGTTGCGCCGATCCAAGCCCACCTAACCTACACTAGCCCACTATCCTCCATATGCCTATCCAATGCCCGCTTAAATGCCCATAATGAGGGAGAGTCCACCACTGCTACTGGCAGGGCATTCCATGAACTCACGACTCGCTGAGTAAAGAACCTACCCCTAACATCTGTCCTATACCTACCCCCCCTTAATTTAAAGCTATGTCCCCTTGTAATAGCTGACTCCATACGTGGAAAAAGATTCTCACTGTCGACCCTATCTAAACCCCTAATCATCTTATACACCTCTATCAAGTCACCCCTAAACCTTCTTTTCTCCAATGAAAACAACCCCAAGTGCCTCAGCCTTTCCTCATACGATCTTTCTACCATACCAGGCAACATCCTGGTAAACCTCCTCTGCACCCGTTCCAGTGCCTCCACATCCTTCCTATAGTATGGCGACCAAAACTGCACACAATACTCCAGATGTGGCCGCACCAGAGTCTTATACAACTGCAACATGACCTCAGTGCTCCGGAACTCAATTCCTCTACCAATAAAAGCCAGTACGCCATATGCCTTCTTCACCGCACTATTTACCTGGGTGGCAACTTTCAAAGATTTGTGTACATGGACACCAAGATCCCTCTGCTCATCCACACTACCAAGTATCCGACCGTTAGCCCAGTACCCCATCTTTTTATTACTCTTACCAAAGTGAATCACCTCACACTTAGCTACATTGAACTCCATTTGCCACCTTTCTGCCCAGTTCTGCAGCTTATTTATATCCCGCTGTAACCTGCCACATCCTTCCTCACTGTCTACAACTCCTCCGACTTTCGTATCATCCGCAAACTTACTCACCCAACCTTCTAACCCCTCCTCCAGGTCATTTATAAAAATGACAAACAGCAATGGTCCCAAAACAGATCCTTGCGGAACACCGCTAGTGACGGCACTCCAAGATGAACCTTTGCCATCAACTACTACCCTCTGTCTTCTTCCAGCCAGCCAACTCCTAATCCAAACCTCCAACTCACCCTCAATGCCATACCTCCGTATTTTTTGCAGTAGTCTACCATGGGGAACCTTATCAAACGCCTTACTAAAATCCATATATACCACATCTACCGCTTTCCCCTCATCAACCTCCTTCGTCACCTTTTCAAAGAATTCAATAAGGTTTG
Organism: Chiloscyllium plagiosum; assembly: GCF_037043375.1. Lineage (NCBI taxonomy): Eukaryota > Metazoa > Chordata > Chondrichthyes > Orectolobiformes > Hemiscylliidae > Chiloscyllium > Chiloscyllium plagiosum. Next base: position 164,404,995 of record NW_028270139.1, on the reverse strand, counting down.
TGAGGCACGACCTGCCCTTCACAAAACCATGCTGACTATCCTTGATCACATTATTCCTATCCAGATGTGCATAAATCCTATCCCTTACAATTCTCTCTAAGAGGAGAAAGTGAGGTCTGCAGACGCTGGAGATCAAAGCTGAAACTTTATTGCTGGAACAGCACAGCAGGTCAGGCAGCATCTAGGGAACAGAAGATTCGACGTTTCGGGCACATGCCCTTCTTCAGGAATGAGCAGAGAGTGTTCAGGAGAAGATAAAAGGTAGGGAGGAGGGACTTGGAGGAGGGGCGTTGGAAATGTGATAGGTGGAAAGAGGTCAAGGTGAGGGTGATAGGTCAGAGTAGGGTGGAGGCGGAGAGGTCAAGAAGAAGACTGCAGGTCAGGAAGGCGGTGCCGGGCTGGAGGGATTCGGCTGAGACAAGGTGGGGGGAGGGGGGATGAAGAAACTGGTGAAGTCCAAGTTCATCCCCTGTGGTTGGAGGGTTCCCAGTCGGAAGATAAGACGCTCCTCCTCCGACCGTCGCGTTGTTGTGGTTTGGCGGTGGATGAGTCCAATGACCTGCATATCCTCGGTGGAGTGGGAGGGGGAGTTGAAATGCTGTGCTACAGGGTGATTGGGTTGGTTCGTCCGGGTGGCCCAGAGGTGCTCTCTGAATCGTTCCGCAAGTAGGCGGCCTGTCTCCCCAATATAGAGGAGGCCACACCGGCTGCAGCGGATGCAGTAGATAATGTGGGTGGAGGTGCAGGTGAATCTGTGGCGGATATGGAAGTTTCCTTTGGGGCCTTGGAGAGAAGTGAGGGGGGAGGTGTGGGCGCAAGTGTTGCACCTCCTGCGGTTGCAAGGGAAGGTGCCGGGAGTGGAGGTTGGGTTGGTGGGGGGTATGGATCTGACAAGGGAGTCGCGGAGGGAGTGGTCTCTACGGAAAGCTGATAGAGGAGGGGAGGGAAATATATCCTTGGTGGTGGGGTCAGTTTGGAGGTGGCGGAAGTGACAGCGGATGATGCGCTGTACATGGAGATTGGTGGGGTGGTAGGTGAGGACCAGTGGGGTTCTGTCCTGGTGGCGGTTGGAGGGGCGGGGCTCAAGGGCGGAGGAGCGGGAAGTGGAGGAGATGCGGTGGAGGGCATCGTCGATCACGTCGGGGGGGAAATTGCGGTCCTTGAAGAAGGAGGCCGTCTGTGTTGTGCGTATTTTGAACTGGTCCTCCTGGGAGCAGATGCGGCGGAGACGAAGGAATTGGGAGAATGGGATGGCGTTTTTACAGGGGGCGGGGTGGGAGGACTTTGCCCACAACAGAAGTGAGACTCACCGGCCTATAGTTACTAGGGTTATCCCTACTCCCCTTCTTGAACAAGGGAACCACATTTGCTAGCCTCCAATCTTCTGGCACTACTCCTGTAGACAACGAGGATATAAAAATCAAGGCCAATGGCTCTGCAATCTCCTCCCTTGCTTCCCAGAGAATCCTAGGATAAATGCCATCAGGCCCAGGGGACGTATCTATTTTCACCCTTTCCAGAATTTCCAACACCTCTTCTCTACATACCTCAAAGCCATCCATTCTACTTAATTGTGACTCAGTACTCACATTGACAACAATGTCCTGTTCCTGATTGAATACTGACGAAAAGTATTCATTCAGTGTCTCCCCAATCTCTTCAGCCTCCACACGCAACTTCCCACTACTATCCTTGACTGGACCTATTCCTATCCTAGTCATTCTTTTATTCCTGACATACCTATAGAAAGCCTTAGGGTTTTCCCTAATCCTACCAACTAAGGACCTTTCATGTCTCCTCCTTGCTGCTCTTAGCTCTCTCTTCAGGTCCTTCCTGGCTACCTTATAACTCTCAATCGCCCCAATTGAACCTTCACGCCTCATCTTTACATAGGCCGCCCTCTTCCATTTAACAAGGGATTCCAATTCCTTATTAAACCACGGCTCCCTCACACGACCCTTTCCTCCCTGCCTGACGGGCACATACTTAAGGCTCTGAATTCTCCACAGGTTCCCTTTCTAAACCTCTCCACCTTTAATGCTTATGTGCTATCCAAGGCAGTTAGCAGCAGTGATTGTTGGTATTGGTTTGGACAGCATGGAAGCAGTTTGTATTCTTATACTGGACATGCAGAACAGGAACAAGCCCCTTAGGCCACCTGTCAATACATGTATTTATGTTCCAAACTGGCTGTCACCCACTCTTCCTTCCTTTCACTCCTCCCTCATATGTTAAAATTAATCTTAAATATATCAAAGCATTTGAGGGATCTGGATATCACTAGCTAGAACAACATTTATTGCCCATTCCTAATTGCTCAATAAGGTGCTGCTGAATTGCCTTCTTGAATTGTTGCAATCTATTTAATCATCTTAAATACCGCTACTAGATTCCCTTTTCTTCTGCCTTTTGTATTGTTCTCATACAATCTTCCATGATAGGTAAGACAGTTTTTGCATCTTCTCCAGTCCTTCGCTGTTCCTTACTGTAGGTAAATCAGAACCATTTGCAGCTTAGTGCAGTTTCATCAAGGTTCAATACAAATATAATATCACTTCTCTGCTTTTCAGTTACACCTATGAGAAGTGCACCTCAGTCCATTGCTGACTTAAACTTTTTAATATTCTTATTCCCTTGCGTCATAACTTGCAGTGATTTATGTCTCTGGACTACTGTTCGAAAGGTTAACACTGTGGATTTGTGAAATCTGAAATAAAATTACTAAACAAGCTTGGCAGCAGCTGGGATGGAGAAAATTTTCAAAACTATGGCCTTTCAGCAAAACTGAGGAAAATTCAAAATAGTTTTAAGGTGATGGAAAAGGTGGAAAGGTATGGGTGGGAATATAAGGGTGGGTCTGCAATAACTTGGAGGGTAGTACAGATTAAATAACTACAGGTTTCGCAGTACAAAGCCAAAGGGGGAGTCGTAATAGGATAAATAAATAAACAAAAGATTTGTCAAGAAGCGGGGTGAATGGGATAACTGTCATCCAAATATAAATTAAAGGAATTAAAATAGAAGGAAGAGAAAAATATAAACTAGTGTTGAAAGAAAAAGCAGAACAGAGCAGTAGATGTGATCTATATGGACTTCAGTAAGGCGCTTGACAAGGTTCCTCATGGGAAACTTAGCCAGGTAGATCTCATGGAATAAATGGAGAGCTAGCTGTTTGGATACAGAACTGGCTCAGAAGTAGATGACAGAGGGTGGTGGTGGAGGATTGCTTTTCAGCCTGGAGGCCTGGGATCAGTGGAGTGCCACAAGGATCAGTGCTGAGTCCACGATTTTTCATCACTTATATAAATGATTTGGATGCGAACATAGGAGGTATAGTTAGTAAGTTTGCAGATGACACCAAAATTGGAGATGTAGTGGACAGTGAAGAAGGTTACCTCACAGTACAATGGAATGTTGATCAGATGGGCCAATGGGCCGTGGAGTGGCAGATAGAGTTTAATTTAGATAAATGCAGTTTGGAAAGGCAAATTAGAGCAGGACTTATACACTTAATGGTAAGGTCCTGAGGAGTGTTGCTGAACAAAGAGTTTAGAATGCAGGTTCATAGTTCCTTGAAAATAGATTTGCAGGTAGACAGGATAGTGAACAAGGCATTTGGTATGCTTTCCTTTATTGGTCAGAGCATTGCGTATGTCACAGAAGTCTCATAGAATCCTTACAGTGTGGAAACAGGCCCTTCGGCCCAACAAGTACACACCGACACTCCGAAGAGTAACCCACCCAGACTCATTCCTACTACCCTATATTTACCCATGACTAAGGCACCTAACCTACACATTGAGGTTTGTGGGCGGCACGGTGGCACAGTGGTTAGCACTGCTGCCTCACAGCGCCTGAAACCCGGGTTCAATTCCCGCCTCAGGCGACTGACTGTGTGGAGTTTGCACGTTCTCCCCGTGTCTGCGTGGGTTTCCTCCGGGTGCTCCGGTTTCCTCCCACAGTCCAAAAGATGTGCAGGGTCAGGTGAATTGGCCATGCTAAATTGCCCGTAGTGTTAGGTAAGGGGTAAATGTAGGGGTATGGGTGGGTTTCGCTTCGGCGGGTCGGTGTGGACTTGTTGGGCCGAAGGGCCTGTTTCCACACTGTAATGTAATCTAATCTAAAAAAACATCCCTGAACAATATGGGCAATTTGGGAGTTGTGAGATCATGTTGCAGCTGTACAGGATATTGGTTAGGCCATGTTGGAATATTGCATGCAGTTCTGGTCTCCTTCCTACCGCAAGGATGTTGTGAAAATTGAAAGGGTACAGATAATATTTACAAGGATGTTGCCAGGCTTGGAGGATTTGAACTATAGGGAGAGGCTGAACAGGCTGGAGCTATTTTCCTTGGAGCATCAGAAGCTGAGGGGTGACTTTATTGAGGTTTCTAAAATCATGAAGGGCATGGATAGGATAAATAGACAAGGTCTTTTCCCTGGGGTGGGGAGAGTCCATAACTAGAGGGCTTAGGTTTAGGATCAGAGAGGAAAGATATAAAGGGGCAGCCTTTTTCACCGAGTGTAGTGCATGTATGGAATGAACTGCCAGAGGAAATGGTGGAGGCTGGTACAATTACAGCATTTAAAAGGCATCTGGATGGATATATGAATAGGAAAGGTTTAGAGGGGTATTGGCCAAGTGATGGCAAATGGGACGAGATTAGGTTAGGATATTTGGGTGTCATAGACAAGTTGGACTGAAGGGTCTTTTACATGCTGTACATCTCTATGACTCTACATTACAGAAGGTTGCCCATCGTGTCTGTACTATCTCCAAAAGAGCTACCCAGCTAGTCCCACTCTCCATCCCAATCTCCGTAGCCCTCTAACTTCATCCCATTCTAATATATATCCAGCTCTACTTTGAAATCTCCAATGCAATCCACCTCTACCACTCTCCCAGGCAGGGCATTCCAAATCCTAACAACTCTGAGTAAACTCTAACATCTCACATCCAGCTCTCTTGAATTGAATTGAATTTATTGTCACGTGTACCAAGACACAGTGAAAAGCTTTGTCTTGCGAGCAACACAGGCAGATCACAGAGTTAAGTAGCATAGATAAGTAAATAATAGATAATCAGTGGTAAAAACAAAAACTCAGGCACAGGCAAATGTTAAGGGTTTGAGTCCATTCAGTATTCTAACAACAGTAGGGTAGAAACTGTTTTGAAATTGGCTGGTGCATGTGTTCAGGCTCCCCGATGGTAGAGGTTATAGAAAAGCATTGCCAGAGTGGTATGGATCTTTTGAGAATGCTGGTGGCCTTTCCTTGACAGCGGTCTGGTAGATGAATTCTATAGATGGGAGGTTGGCCTTTGTGATTGTCTGGGCTGAGTTCACCCCTCTCTGTAACCATCTCCAATCCTGAATGGTACAGTTGCCATTACCACGTAGTGATTCGTTCAGACAGAATGGTCTCCATGGCACACCTATAAAAGTTGGCAAGAATATTCACTGTCATGCCAAATTTACTCAGTTGGGCCTTTGTAACCAGTGCGTCCACATGAAGAGTCCGAGAAAGCTTGTTGTGGATGACCACTCCCAGGAGCTTGATACTCTCCACTTGTTCCACCTCTGTACTGTTAAAGTGTAGGAGGGCACGAGTAACATCCCACCGAAAGTCAATAATAAGTTCCTTGGTTTTGCTGACATTGAGAGCTAGGTTGTTCTCAGTGCACCACTCTTCCAGGTTTTCCACCTCCTGTCTGTAGCCTGTTTCATTGCCATCTGAGATTCGACCAACTACGGTCATCGCCGAACTTAAAAATGGCATTTGTCTGGTACTTAGTGACGTAGTCATGGGTATACTGTGAGTACAGCAGGGGGCTGAGTATGCACTCTTGGGGGGTTCCAGTGTTGAGTGTTAGTGAGGATGAAATATTGTCCTCAATCTTCATTGATTATGGCCTGTGGTTCAGGAAACTGAGGATCCAGTTGCAGAGAGTGGAGCTTAGCCAGAGATCACTAAGTTTAGTAATCAGTCTCGAGGGGATAATAGTGCTGAAGGCTGAACTGTAGGATTCTTACATAGCTGTTCTTGGTGTCAAGATGTTTTAGGGAGGAGCCAATTGCAAGTGATATGGCATCTGACGTGGATTGGTTGGTCCAATACGCAAATTGCAGTGGGTCAAGAATAGTGGGGAGGCTGGAGTTGATTAATACCATGACCAGCCTTTCAAAGCATTTCATGACTACCGATCTTAGGGCCACTGGGCGGTAGTCATTGAGTCATGCTGCATGACTAACAAGTGCATAATCATAAGTTAAGACACTGTTCTTGAAGCTTGCAATGAGTTTCATAGAAACATATACAGAGGCTAAGAACAGAAAGGTTATAGTGGGACCAAGGTTGAGAACTAAAATGACAGCAATTGGAAAAATCAGTGCAAGACAGTGGCAGAGGAACAGGGCTGTGTGTGGGCTCTTGTCTGGGGATCATTCATTCCCATATGCTTTCATCCTTTGTTTTACTTTTGCTTCTGGTATTTTATTTTGCTTTATTTTCCTTTAGGCTTTTCTTCCTTTTTGTGCTGGGTTGGTTGGCAGCATTGGGGTGTGGCAGCGAGAGCAGGCCATGTGCGAAGTGGCGGATGTGATTTTTCCCAGGGATATGAGGCAGAGGGCAGCGAGGACGGTCTCCTGGCCATCGGATTCAGTGGCAGCAAGGAAGGTCTCCCAGCGATTGGAGGCCAGCTCCAGCAAGGATGGTCTCCCGGCAATTGGGACCTATGGCAACAGCAGCGAGGTTGTTCTCCCGATGTTCAGGACTGCCAGCAAAGTTCCTCCTCCAGTGATTGGGTACGGTGGTGTTCCAAACTCTTCGAGATGGCGACACCAACAAGGCAACACCTGTAGCCGAAGTGGGCTTCTTGGTCTAGCGATGGCCTGGCAGTGGAACCAGAGACTCTTGGCTGTGGGTCAACTGTGGGTTCAGCAACATCAGCAAAGTGGGCCCAGAGGTGAAGAGATGGCACCAAACGTGGGGTGACCCCAAAGTTAGTGGGTCTGGCGCAGGCAGCAGTGAGGGGGTGGAGGTGTCTCTTGAGGCCAGGTGCCGGTATGGACTGAGACAGAAAGGCTGATATTCTAAATTTTTTGCTTCATTATTTTTCTTATTTATTCCTATGACTTATAATGCTGGACTAGGTCTTCCAGGTCTTCCACCTCCCATCTGTAGTCTGTTTCGTCACCATCTGAGATTCAACCGACTATGGTGGTATTATCAGCGAACTTGTAAATGGCATTAGTCTGGTATTTGGTGACACAGTTATGGGTATACAGCGACTTTTCTAATTTTTTTTTTATTCCTAAGTATCCTAGGTACCTTTGTACCCAAGATGGCATTGGAAAGCTGCAACTCTTCACTGTGCATGGGACACTAACACAAGTCATTCATTCATTTGGAAAGTCTGGCCCATGCTTACAGATTTCATAGGACATACCATACGGATGGAGGACAGAAGGCCATTGGACTCAACCAGCTCATGGAGTTTCTCATCCTTTTTTGTCTTAAACCTGTGTTCCCTTAGCCCCAGCTGCTTGTAATCAGGTTTTCCCTCAAATGTATCTATACTGTTCACCTTAACTACTCTCTGTCTTAGTGAGGTCCACATTCTCAATACTTTTTAGGTATTTAAGGTATGGGGATATTGATGGACCCTATTCCTCAACTGAGTTGTTTAATTGTCCACCACCATTTACGACTGGACGTGGCAGGACTACAGAGCTTAGATCTGATCCATAGTTTGTAGGATCACTTAGCTCTATCAGTTGCTGCTTATGCTGTTTGGCACACAAATAATCCTGTGCTGTAGCTTCACCAGATTGCCACCTCATCTTTTAAGTATGCATGGTACTCATTCTGGCATGCCCTCCTGCACTCTCCATTAAACCAAGGTTGATCCTCGGCTTAATGGTAATGAGTGGGGGATATGCCAGGCCATGAGGTTACAGACTGTGCTGTAGTACAATTCTGCTGCTGTTGTTGGCCCACAGCACCTCATGAATATGCACAAGGACTATGCAGTGGTCAGGCTTACTGATAGCTTTTTTTTTTAAATACATTCATGGGATCTGGGCATTGCTGGCTAGGCTAGCATTTATTGCCTATTCCTAATTGCCCAGAAGGCAGTGAAGAGTCCATCACGTAGGCCAGACTAGGTAAGGGTGGCAGTTTCCTTCCCTCAGGACATTAGTGAACCAGATGGGTTTTTCTGACAATTGACACCAGTTTCATGGTCTTCATTAGATTTTCAATTCCTGATTGTTAATTAAATCAAAATTCCGCTATCTGCCTTGGTGGGATTCGAACCTGGGTCCCCAGAACATTAGCGGAGTCTCTCGATTAATAGTGCAGCCATATAATCACTAGACCATTGCTTCCTCATGACACCTCCATCTCGAAAGACAAAAGAAGCAGATAAATGGGAATATCACCATCTGCAAGTTCCCCTCCACGACATACATCATCCTGTTTTGGAAAGATGTTACTGTTCCCAGGGTCATGATGGACTAGCATCTCTTATTCTTCTAAAATCCCAAGGTTTTTTTTCCCAGGGTCAAAATGCTGGAATTCCCTCCCTTAGAGCATTGGCAATGTACTGACAGCACATGGAGTGCAGCGGTTCAAGAAACTCACCCCCATATTCTCAAGGGCAACTAGGGATGGGCAATAAATGCTGGCCCAGTCAGCACCGCCTATGATTGGTAGCACGGAAACATGGCTATTTACAAGGATGTTGCCAGGGTCGGAAGGTTTGAACTATAGGAAGAGGTTGAATAGGCTGGGGCTGTTTTCCCTGGAGCTTCGGAGGCTAAGGGGAAACTTTACAAAGGTTTATAAAATCATGTGATAGTGGAGGGCTCAATCCTAACACAGAATTTATAGCAAACATTTACAGTGTGATGTAACTGAAATTATGCATTGAAAAATTGATTGTCTGTTAAGCCTTTCATCTGTTAGAATACAGTGATAGTTTCACTTCTTTCATGTGTAAATCACAAAACCTTTTTTTAAAAGTTGCATTCTCGGGTTAGCAGTTAACAGTGTTGTTATTTTGTGAAAGTTTGTCTACTTTTTCTGCAGAGCAGAATAGCAGAGCAAAACGGCCGCAGAATGCTTAGAGAAATGATGATTGATGCCCACAACAGACTCTAAATACAACCGGGAAATTTTGCACCAAAAATCTTTACTCAGTAATGCAACAGACTGTGAATGGACAGACACTGACCATTGACATTAGACAGTGATAAACACAGAAAATGAAACAACTAGACCTGCAGAAAACATGAGACAAACTTATCTGACCGATCCTTAACAGAGATTGAAAAAGCCATCTTAGTAAGAGGATTAAATTACAACTTCCAGGATGCAAACAAGAAAGATTTCTTAGCAGCATTAGAAACAACACGAAAAGAACCAACTCCCTGCAGACCAAGGACACTTGACAGTCATTTTAAATCAAAGAGACTATGTTGAAAAAGCAAACACACTACTTGCAGATACCAACACTTACCAACAAGTGTCAATAGACCCGACCCCACAACTAGAGAACTGAATCACAGCCCTACACAAAAAAACTTCAGAAATCTGGAGAAATAAATAAGACCAACTTCCAAAAAAATGAAATTGGATGGATCCAAACACCACGCTTCTATGGATTACCCAAAATTCACAAACCAGGAGCCCCCCTCAGACCCATTATCTTGCTACCTTGAACACCAACTTGGCCAAGGATCTACACCAAAGACTAAAACACTTCGTAGAAGACTCAAGCCACTCGATCCACTCCACCCAAGAATTCATGTAGACCAAAGACACCAAGATAGAAGGGGATGAAAAAATGGTCTCCTTTGACGTAACTGCCCTGTTCATATCCATCAACATTAACCTGGCCAAGGAAACACTGACTACACTATTAGAAGAACCAAAGACACATACACCAAACATCACCAACTTCATCAGCAAGTGGACCTATGCCTTACCACGCACTTCACCTTCAACAAGAAAACCAACAAACCAACGGAACACCCATGTGATCTCCAATATCAGGGTTCTTGCAATAATGCAAGAATCAAACAGCTCTGCCAACCATCCAACCCAAACTTTGGGTCCGCTACACGGATGACACCTTTGTCATCACGAAACAAATTAGAGTAAACCTTCAAGACCATCAATAATACCCTTACTGGAATAAAATTCACTGAAGAGGAGGAAAACAACAACAAACTGCCATTCCTAGATTTCACAGTAGAGCGAACAGCCAATGGGGAATCTCAAACCAGCGTCTACAGGAAAACAACACAGACGGACAAAATATTGAACTACAGAAGCAATCATCCCAACATCCACAAACAAAGCTGCATTAGAACGTTATTTCAATGAGCCACCACATGCTGCAGCACAGAGGAACTACGAAGAGCAGAGGAAAATCACCCACACCGTGTATTCAAAAAGAAAGCGTACCCAATGAACACAGTCCTTCGATTTCTCAGCAACAAACCCAAAAAGCAGACAAAACACAACCAGAAACCCAGCCACTCTCCCCTACTTCAAAGACATCTCGCAAATGACTACTCAGACCCCTTGGCATCCTGGGTAGCCCACAAACCCACCAACACATTAAAACAGCAGCTAATGAACGTGAAAGACCCTATACAGAGAACAAGCAAGACTGTGGGTGGCACGGTGGCACAGTGGTTAGCACTGCTGCCTCACAGCGCCAGAGGCCCGGGTTCAATTCCCGCCTCAGGCGACTGACTGTGTGGAGTTTGCACATTCTCCCCGTGTCTGTGTGGGTTTCCTCCGGGTGCTCCGGTTTCCTCCCACCGTCCAAAAATGTGCAGGTTAGGTGAATTGGCCATGTTAGATGATAGGGTAAATGTAGGGGAATGGGTCTGGGTGGGTTGTGCTTCAGACTTGTTGGGCCAAAGGGCAAGTTTCCACACTAAGTAATCTAATCTGTAATGTCATTTACAAAATACCTTGCAAATTTTGTTACAAACACTATATTGGACAAACAGAAAACTAGCCACCAGGATATATGAACATCAACCATCCACAAAAGACATAACCCACTCTCACTAGTATCTCACTAGACACCATTTCGACTGGGACAACACATCCATCTTAGGACAGCCAAACAGAGACACGCATGAGAATTCCTAGTAGCATGGCATTTCAACTGGAACTCTATCAACAAACTTGGATCCCATTTACCACCCCTTGAGAAAAAGAACAGGAAATGACATCACCACAGGGAATGATGTCAACACAGGAAATGACATCACCCACCCAAAGTAACCCAAACACCAATGGCTACACCACCACTGCTTCATCTGGAGGCTCACTGAAGATGTTACCTAGTATGGTGACAAAACGTCTGAAAACAAACCTTCCAGCTCAGTGAGCGAACCTCAACCTGAGCTACAAATCTTCTCAAAACTCGTTAAGGGAAAAATCGCAGAGTTTTTTTTAAATGTGAGAGCTTGAAGCCAGGTGGCCGTCTTCATAAGTCACTGCCTGCAACACCTGGATACTGACTTTTCACTCAGAAGTCAAATGGTATTGCAGTTTTTATCAAAGAGGACTTCAGTTTCAATTGTAGAGAACATTGGTCAGATCACAACCGGAGTACTATTGGACAGTTCTGGTTCCCTTGCCGAAGGAAAGATATATCTGTGATGAAGTGATTGCGCTGAGGGTTCACTAGACTAATTCATTAGATTATCCCCTAAGTCATGAGTTCGAGAAGCCCGTGTTGGACTGGGGTATACAAAGTTAAAAATCACACAACACCAGGTTATAGTCAAACAGAATAAACCTATTGGATTATAATGTGGTTGTGTGTGATTTTTAACCTTATCCTATAAGGAGATGGTTGAGGACAATGGGCCTGTATTTACTGCTGTTTGGAAATATGAGACAATCTTATATAAACTTATGAAATTCCTCACAAATTCAGGAGCCTGGGTTTAATTACAGCCACGAGCGACTGAAGTTTGCACATTCTCCCAGTATTCGCTGGGTTTCCTCCAGGTGCTCCGGTTTTCCCAACAGTCCAAAGATGTGCAGGTTGGGTGGATTAGCCATAGGAAATGTAGGGTTACAGGAATAGAGTAGGGGGTGGGTCTGGGTAGGCTGCTCTTTGTAGGGTTGGTGTGGACTCGATGGGCCAAACAGGCTGCTTCCATGAACTCTATTATGTGAATGGACAGAGCAAATGGATAAGGGACATTTCCCCTTACTGAGTAGTCCAGACGAGGTTTGAGGGTGGGGGGGGAGGTCTCAGAATGAAAAAAAAGCAAGCCATTTAGGACTGACAACAGGCAGAACTTTTCATTCAGAAGGTGATGAATTTTATGAATTCTCTACCCAAAGGGCTCTGCAGGGTCAGTTATTGACTGGATTCAAAATGGAGACTGATAGATTCCTAGTTACCAATAAAATGAAGCGATATGTGGATAGCATGGGAATATGGCAATACAGAAAGTGATCATCCATTATCTGGTCTGGCAGAGCAAGCTCAACAGCTGAATGGCCTTCTCCTGTTCCTATGTTCCTTACAATAATGAAGTTCCAAAGATATTCATTTAATGTGTAAGCTAGTCCATATGAGATTTCCCTTTGGGTCATTAACAAACCCAACTTTTCCCCAAGTTAATCTCAAACCTTTCTTTATTCATAAATATTTTAAGGTTCATGTTGTTTGTTGATCTTTTCTGGTAACCTCTCTTTTACTCCTGTATTAGCATTTTCAATTTCCTCCCATACTTTCCATAATCTTTCAGATTGGTAACTGAAACTTGCTGAAAATGTGTTGCTGGAAAAGCGCAGCAGATCAGGCAGCATCCAAGGAGCAGGAGAATCGATGTTTCGGGCATGAGCCCTTCTTCAGGAATGAGGAAAGTGTGCCAAGCAGGCTAAGATAAAAGGTAGGGAGGAGGGGCGTTGGAAATGCGATAGGTGGAAGGACGTTAAGATGAGGGTGATAGACCAGAGTGGGGGATGGGGGCGGAGAGGTCAGGAAGAAGATTGCAGGTTAGGAAGGCGGTGCTGAGTTCGAGGGATTTGACTGAGACAAGGTGGGGGTAGGGGAAATGAGGAAACTGGAGAAATCTGAGTTCATCCCTTGTGGTTGGAGGGTTCCTAGGCAGAAGATGAGGCGCTCTTCCTCCAGCCATCGTGTTGCTATGGTCTGGCGATGGAGGAGTCCAAGGACCTGCATGTCCTTGGTGGAGTGGGAGGGGGAGTTGAAGTGTTGAGCCACGGGGTGGTTGGGTTAGTTGGTCCGGGTGTCCCAGAGGTGTTCTCTGAAACGTTCCGCAAATAGGCGGCCTGTCTCCCCAATATAGAGGAGGCCACATCGGGTGCAGCGGATGCAGTAAATGATGTGTGTGGCGGTGCAGGTGAATTTGTGACAGATATGGAAGGATCCCTTGGGGCCTTGGAGGGAAGTAAGGGGGAAGGTTTGGGCACAAGTTTTGCATTTCTTGCGGTTGCAGGGGAAGGTGCCGGGAGTGGAGGTTTGGTCGGTGGGGGGTGTGGACCTGATGAGGGAGTCACGGAGGGAGTGGTCTTTTCGGAACGCTGATAGGGGAGGGGAGGGAAATATATCCCTGGTGGTGGGATCCGTTTGGAGGTGGCGGAAATTACGACGGATGATACGATGTATATGGAGGTTGGTGGGGTGGTGGGTGAAGACCAGTGGGGTTCTGTCCTGGTGGCGATTGGAGGGGCGGGGTTCAAGGGCGGAGGAGCGGGAAGTGGAGGAGATGCAGTGGAGAGCATCGTAGACCACGTCTGGGGGGAAATTGCGGTCTTTGAAGGAGGCCGTCTGGGTTGTTCGGTATTGGAACTGGTCCTCCTGGGAGCAGATGCGGCAGAGACGAAGGAATTGGGAATATGGGATGGCGTTTTTACAGGGGGCAGGGTGGGAGGAGGTGTAGTCTAGGTAGCTGTGGGAGTCGGTCGGTTTATAGTAAATGTCCGTGTTGATTCGGTCGCCCGAGATAGAATTGGAGAGGTCTGTGAAGGGGAGGGAGGAGTCTGCGACGGTCCAGGTAAATTTGAGGTCGGGGTGGAAGGTGTTAGTAAAATGAATGAACTGTTCAACCTCATGGGAGCACGAGACAGCGCCAATATAGTCATCGATGTAGCGGAGGAAAAGGTGGGTGGTGGTGCCAGTGTAGCTGCGGAAGATGGACTGTTCTACATATTCTATGAAGAGGCAGGCTTAGCTGGGGCCTATGTGGGTGCCCATGGCTACTCCTTTGGTTTGGAGGAAGTGGGAGGATTGGAAAGAGAAGTTGTTCAGAGTGAGGACCAGTTCAGTCAGTCGAAGGAGGGTGTCAGTAGAAGGGTACTGGTTGGTACGGCGGGAAAGGAAGAAGCGGAGGCCTTGGAGTCTTTTGTGATGGGGGATGGAGGTGGACAGGGACTGGATGTCCATGGTGAAGATAAGGGCGTTGGGGGCCGGGGAAGCGAAAATCATGGAGGAGGTGGAGGGCGTAGGTGGTGTCCCTAACGTAGGTAGGAAGTTCTTGGACTAAGGGGGACAGGACCGTGTCGAGGTATGCAGAGATGAGTTCGGTGGGGCAGGAGCAGGCTGAGACAATGGATCGGTTGGGCCAGTCAGGTTTGTAGATTTTGGGCAGGAGGTAGAAACGGGGGTGCAGGGTTGTGGGACTATGAGGTTGGAGGTGGTGGGGGACACCACCCACGCCCTCCACCTCCTCCATGATTTTTGCTTCGCACACAAACCAACAGCCACTCTCAGACAACAACTCACCAGGTCAAAGGACCCGATACCCAGCATGAGCAAAACCAACGTAGTATACAAAATCCCATGCAAGGACTGCACAAAACACTACATAGGACAAACAGGAAGACAGCTAACGATCCGTATCCATGAACACCAACTAATCACGAAACGACACGACCAGCCATCCTTAGCCACACACGCAGATGACAAGCAACATGAGTTTGACTGGGACAACACTACTATTATAGGACAAACCAAACAGAACAGCCAGGGAATTCCTAGAGGCATGGCACTCATCCACAGATTCTATCAACAAACACATCGACCTGGACCCAACATACTGGCCACTGCAGCGGACAGCTGGAACTGACAACTGGAAGTGGCAGAGACAAACCACTATAAATGCCGGAGGAAAGATCACAGAAGCGCTTCATAGGAGGCTCCCAAGCACTAAGGATGTCACCGAGACAGGGGACGAAACGTCTGCAACACAAATTCCCAGCTTGGTGGACAGAACCACAACAACGAGCACCCGAGCTACAAATCTTCTCACAAAGGTTGTGATTACTGCAGGTCAGTCATCTCAAATCGAGGATGTGACTGCAAAGATTCCTCAGACTAGTGTCCTAGACCTAACCATCTTCAGCTGTTTCATCAATGACCTTCCCTCCATCCTAAGGTCAGAAGTGGGGATGTTTGGCAATGATTGCAATGTTCAGCACCATTTGCAACTCCTCAGAAACTGAAACTGTCCATGTTCAAATGAACAAGATGTGAACAAAACCAGGATTGGGCTGACAAGTGGCAAGAAACATTCACACCGCACAGGTGCCAGGCTATGACTATCACTAACAAAAGACAACCTAACAACCTTGGCATTCAATGGTGTTACCATCACTGAATTCCCCAACTATCAACATCCTTAGGTTTACCATAGACCAGAAAACCAACTGGACTCACCACATAAACACTGTGGCTGTAAGAGCAGGTCAGAGGCTAGGAATATTGTGGCGAGTAACTCACCTCCTGACTCCCCAAAGCCTGTCCACCATTAAGGCACAAGTCAGGAGTGTGATGTAATACTCCCCACTTACCTGGATGGGGGCAGCTCCAACAACACTCAAGAAACTTGACACCATCTGTGGTGTAAAATTATGTCCCAATACATGTGTGAATCATAATGTAACACATGTATTGGGCCAAGCAGTGGAATGTGGTGAAACGGTTAAAAATTATGTCCCAATACATGTGTGAATCTAACCGGAATGGAGGTGTTGCTTAGTCCCGTGTGAATCTTATTACACACCTCCCCGTGTGAATCTTCTTATCTGTATGTAACCAGAATGGAATGTGTTTTTTAGCCTTGCTCTGCTGTTCACATGAATGTTTATATCTGGAAAAGAGTATATCAGCTGGAAAAGTCTCCAGTTCGGTGAGTCTGCTCCGGGGTTACGTTTAACCGCCGAGCGTGGGTTGTTGGCAACCGCTCTACGAGAACTGACGGCTCCCAGTTCCGGTAACATGTAGAGTGAGTATAAGCCAGACCCGGGAGTCTGCTCCGGGGTTACGTTTAACCGCCGAGCGTGGGTTGTTGGCAACCGCTCTACGAGAACTGACGGCTCCCAGTTCCGGTAACATGTAGAGTGAGTATAAGCCAGACCCGTTGTAAGTATGAGACCTGGTTGTGGCGACGCTGCGGGGAATAAAATGCTCATATTCTAGCAGACTCGCCTCTTGGTCGTTTGTTCTGTGTCAGACTACTCTCCTACGAACCTGACCTTGAGAATTTTTTAAAACACCATCCAGAACAAAACAGCCCACTTGATTGGCACCACATCCACAAGCATTCACAACTTCCATCACTGACGCTTAGTAACAGCAGTGTGTACTGCAGAAGTTCAAAAATCCCCTTAGCACCTTCTGAAACCAAAACCACAACCATCTAGAAGGACAAGCGTAATAGATACATGGGAACACCACCCCCTGCAAGTTTCCCTCCAAGCCATTCACCATCCTGACTTGGAAATATATCGCCGTTCCTTCACTGTCGCTGGGTCAAAACCTTGGAATTCCCTCGCTAAGGGCATTGTGGGTCAACCCACAGCAGGTGGACTGCAACAGTTCAAGAAAGCAGCTCACCTCCTCCTCAAAGGCAACTACGGTCGGGCAATAAATGCTGGCCCAGCCAGTGGTGCCCACATTCCACAAATCAATATAAAAATTAATCATTAATTTCTTTGATATTTTCTAGATTCTTTTTGTTAGTACTCCAAACCAAAAGGTGTTTTTGCCAATTTAGCTGGATAGTTTTTGTCAGTATTAGACCACCCAGAACAAGGTCTATTATTTGTTTCCTCCCTTGGTAAGCAGTAAGAAAGCTGTATTGCACATGGGGAAGGTATTGGCCTAGTGGTAATGTGGTGAAATATAATTTCAATGAAATAAAAATGTTTGAATGGCAACCATTTCACTACTGATGAAATCCATCTGGTTCATTAATGTCTTCTCAGGAAGGAGGTCTGTTGTCCTTACCCGCTGTGGCCTACAGACCCACAGCTACTGCCTCAGGGCAATTTGGAATTGTCAATAAATACTAGTCTAGTCAGTGACACCCACACCCCATGAACAAATATAAAAATGTCAAATTCTTCTCCTTTCCTCCGTCAGCACTGTACTTTCTCGGTCTGTATTAGATGAATTAAAGTCTCTAATCTTACTGCTCTAGTTTTGTTAGAGACCTTTGAAGTTGACCAACAAATTGTGCTCATCTTTCTCACTACTGGGAACTCAATAATGATTCCCAGTAATGTAACAATTCCCCCTTGAGTCCTTACCACAAATCAATCAGACCGAGAATCAATGAGACAGGGCCCAGTTTAACGCATGCAAAAGGAATCTGTACATATTTTAACTTCTGTGGGTTTCAACTGGGTGCACGGATTTCTTCCCACAGTCCAAAGGTGTGCAGGTGAGGTGGATTGGCCATGTTAAATTGTCTGTAGGGTTACAAGGATAGGATAGGGGGATGCGTCTGGGTGGAATAATCTTGAGGGTTGGTATGGACTCGATAGGCTGAATGGCCTCTGACTGTACTGTAGGGATTCTGTGATTCTATGGGGACAAGATGAAATGCTTTAATTTCTTGTCTTCTTTCAGCAATGTTTAATGTCTGTACTACCAGGCAATTACTTATTTGGTTTTCAATTTATTTCGCTATATCAGGTGCGGCATCAAAGTGCAGGAACATATTCAAAGTGGATCAGAGATGTACCTTGAGGCAGGCACATCAGCTACTAAAGTCAGTGAATGTGGGGTGTGTATGACCCTGAGATGTTGGTGCCCAGTGTCCAACACAGAGGTCATTTGGAGCAAACTTCGAACTGAAATTGTAAGGTACCCAATCTGACTTCCATGTCAAGAATTCTTGGCACCTCAGCAACAAATACTGGCCAAAGCAGTAATGGCAATATGCCCTTGAAATGGTTTTTAAAAAGTAGAGTGTTCCCTAATACAAAAAAAAAACACAGTGGATGTGAAAATCTGCAACAAAAACAAAGTGCAGCAAGTCTGGCAGCATGTGTGGAGACCAAAAATATTAAGTCTGTTTCTCCACAGACACTGACAGATCTGAGTTTCCCCAGCACTTTCTCAGCACTGCACTGGACTGTTAGCCTGGATATTTTGCTCAAGCCTATACAGCAGGACTCAAATCCATAAAATTCTGACTCAGAAGCATGTGACCTCCTTACTGAGCCACTCAGAAATAGGTTTCAGAGCTAATTATTTAGTTGAGAGGTTTTTGCTCAAGACTAATCAGTGACAACCAGTGCACTGGAATTAAGAGGCTCAAATCCGTATGCAATACTTTGTCGGAACCGTTGTTACCAAGGTATGTTCTTCATCAGATCTGTTCAAAGATAAGAACTAGCAGTAGACAATTTGGCCCGTCAGGTTTGCTCCACTAATAATATCATGGCTGAGCTGATTGTAGCCTTGAGTCCCATTTTCTGCCTGTCCTCCATTATCCTTGATTCATTGTTAGCCAATTAATCTTCTGAACACAGCCTCAAGCATCACTGATTCAGCCTCTACTGTTCTCTGGGGAACAGAAACCCACACATTCAGAAAATCTCTGTCAAGTCGGTCTTAAATGGATGACTATTTATTTTGAAACCATGATCCCTGTTCTAGGTTTCCTCACAAGGTAAAACATCCTCAACCCTGTTGAGCCCACTCAGATTCTTATTAAGACCATTACTCATCCTTCTAAAATCCAACAAACATTGGCTCAAACTGCTGAAGATTTCCCCACAGGGAAACAGCTTTATCTCCGGAATCAGCTGACTGAACCTCCTTTGAACTGCTTCCAATGCAGAATATCCCTTCTAACGAGAGGAGACCAAAACTGACAGCAAACATCACCTTTTTTTTTAAGAAAAAGGATCACAGAAGTGTAGGCTGGAATGAAAGAAGTGTCACTCAACATAAGGTGCAGGTATGTCCTAAAGGCAATTTTAATTACAGAGGACTGATAAATATTGGAAATTGATTGAACGTCCTGTGATATAGTTGACTTTCTCAGTCCGAAAAGAGTGAAAGTCAACCTCACCACCGGACAGCCATTGAAGAGCTATCTAAAGTACCTCTTATCCTGCCCATTTATCCAGAACTTTAATAACCTCACTGACCTTGGTTTGTGATTCGCATCCTTCACGAACCAGCCACTGCCTTTACTCTTTTCCGCCAAAGAACTGCATTTCCTCACTGGCGAGGGAGTCCGGGATCTCTTGCTTTCGGAATCTTTGCTCTCACTTCCAAAGGGGAAAATGCTGGCCTTCTTAGTCTCATCTGGGATGTTCTTTGTTGGCTCGATGGTGGAGATAATGGGAGCAGCAGCATGAATGGGCTTGGGACTCCATGTGCTTTTGACTTCCTCCTTCTTCTGACTGTCTCCAGTCAGGACGGGAGCACCTTCTTCATCAGCCACTCTGATGACTGGAGGGATCAGCCTGGCCTCCATCTTTGTTGTGTCCCTGGATGTCACCTCAGACTCATCCAGGGAAGGTGGCCAAGCAGGGGGCTCTTTCTTGCTTGCAATATCCTGGGAGGAATGGGACAGGGACGTCAATTCAGGGAATAAATTAGAAGGTGATTTGGAGGCATGCTCCTCACTGTAGATGTGGCTCCCATTGATGCAGAGCGATGACCTGGACAATGGGCTTGTCTTTGGTGCAAGGCCTTTGATGTTGGGTACATTCGTCTGGCCAACCTCGTCACTAAGAGCCCTCTTGTGCGTCATTTTCTTAGGTAAGGACGGATTGTCATCTACTGACCAGGAAAGAGAAACAAAAATGCAACAACTCAATTGGAATTCAGACAGTAATTCTAGAGCTCATGTTTTATTTCAGTCGGGCAAAACACACTGAACCTCACCATGTACTGAACACAACCAATTATACCGCACCATACTACAGAACACTGCAAGAGGCTAGACAATAAATTGAGAGTTCTAGTTCACAATTTTGCATCATCATCAGCCATGGGTGAGCTCCCAGAAGAGTGGAGGGTAGCGAATGTTGTGCCCTTATTCAAGAAGGGTCGCAAAGAAAAACCTTGGAGCTAGAGATGAGTAAACTTGATATCTGTGGTAGGTAAGTTACTTGAGAAGGTTCTGAGTGACAAGATATCCATGCATTTGGAAAGACAGGGTTTGATTAGGAGTAGACAGCAAGGCTTTATGCATGGGAGATCATGCCTCACAAATTTGTTCGAGTTCTTCGGTGACATGACCAGGAAGGTTGACGAGAGCAGGGCAGTAGACGTAGTCGATATGGATTTCAGTTAAGGCCTTTGATAAGGTTCTACGTGGTAGGCTGCTCTGAAAGGTTAGATCACATGGAATCCAAAGAAAGCTGGTAAATTGGATACATAATTGACTTGATGGTAGGAAGCAGAGGGTAATAGTGGAAGGATGCTTGTCGGACTGGAGGCCTGAGATGAGTGGAATACCTCAGAGGTCAGTGCTGGGCCATTGCTGTTTGATATCTATATCAATGAAGTGGATGAGAATGTACAAGGCATGATGAGTAAGTTTGCAGATGACACTAAAATAGGAGATATCATTGGACAGTGAGGAAGGTTCTCAGAAATTGCAGCAGAACCTGGATCAGCTGGGGAACTGGGCCGAGAAACTGCAGACAGAGTTTAATAGAAACAAGTGTGAGGTCTTGCATTTTTGAAAATCACATCAAGGTAGGAGTTTCATGACGAATGGTAGAGACCTTAAGGAATGCAGTGAAACAGAGGGACTTTGGAGTCATAGGTAGACTGGGCAGTGAAGAAGGCTTGTGGTACACTGGCCTTCATCAGTCAGGGCAGTAAAAACAATGACTGTAGATGCTGGAAACCAGATTCTGGATTAGTGGTGCTGGAAGAGCACAGCAGTTCAGGCAGCATCCGAGGAGCAGTAAAATCGACGTATCGGGCAAAAGCCCTTCATCAGGAATAAAGGCAGAGAGCCTGAAGCGTGGAGAGATAAGCTAGAGGAGAGTGGGGGTGGGGAGAAAGTAGCATAGAGTACAATAGGTGAGTGGGGGAGGGGGTGAAGGTGTTAGGTCGGGGGTGGGGGGAGGATGGAGTGGATAGGTGGAAAAGAAGATAGGCAGGTAGGACAAGTCAGGACAAGTCATGGGACAGTGCTGAGCTGGAAGTTTGGAACTGTGGTGAGGTGGGGGAAGGGGAAATGAGGAAAGTGTTGAAGTCCATATTGATGCCCTGGGGTTGAAGTGTTCAGAGGTGGAAGATGAGGCGTTCTTCCTCCAGGCGTTTGGTGGTGAGGGAACGGCGGTGAAGGAGGCCCAGCACCTCCATGTCCTCGGCAGAGTGGGAGGGGGAATTGAAATGTTGGGCCACAGGGCGGTGTGGTTGATTGGTGTGGGTGTCCCGGAGATGTTCTCTAAAGTGCTCTGCTCGGAGGCGTCCTGTCTCCCCAATGTAGAGGAGACCGCATCGGGAGTAACGGATACAATAAATGATATTAGTGGATGTGCAGGTAAAACTTTGATGGATGTGGAAGGCTCCTTTAGGGCCTTGGATGGAGGTGAGGGAGGTGGTGTGGGCGCAGGTTTTGCAATTCCTGTGGTGGCAGGGGAAGGTGCCAGGATGGGAGGGCGGGTTGTAGGGGGGCGTGGACCTGACCAGGTGGTCACGGAGGGAACGGTCTTTGCGGTAGGCGGAAAGGGGTGGGGAGGGAAATATATCCCTGGTGGTGGGGTCTTTTTGGAGGTGGCGGAAATGTCGGCGGATGATTTGGTTTATGCGAAGGTTGGTAGGGTGGAAGGTGAGCACCAGGGGCGTTCTATCCTTGTTACGGTTGGAGAGGTGGGGTCTGAGGGCGGAGGTGCGGGATGTGGACAAGATGCATTGGAGGGCATCCTTAACCACACGGGAAGGGAAATTGCGGTCTCTAAAGAAGGAGGCCATCTGGTGTGTTCTGTGGTGGAACTGATCCTCCCGGGAGCAGACACAGTGGAGGCAAAGGAATTGGGAATACAGGATGGCATTTTTGCAAGAGGTAGGGTGGGAAGAGGTGTAATCCAGGTAGCTGTGGGAGTCGGTAGGTTTGTAAAAAATGTCAGTGTCAAGTTGGTCGTCATTAATGGAGATGGAGGTGTCCAGGAAGGGGAGGGAGGTGTCAGAGATGGTCCAGGTAAATTTAAGGTCAGGGTGGAATGTGTTGGTGAAGTTGATGAATTGCTCAACCTCCTCGTGGGAGCACGAGGTGGCACCAATGCAGTCATCAATGTAGTGGAAGAAGAGGTGCTGGTGTAATTACAAAAGATCGACTGTTCTACATAGCCAAAGAGACAGGCATAGCTGGGGCCCATACGTGTGCCCAAGGCTACCCTTTTGGTCTTTCCACATCCTGCACCTCCGCCCTCAGACCCCACCCCTCCAACCGTAACAAGGACAGAACGCCCCTGGTGCTCACCTTCCACCCTAACCTTCGCATAAACCAAATCATCCGCTGACATTTCCGCCACCTCCAAAAAGACCCCACCACCAGGGATATATTTCCCTCCCCAACCCTTTCCGCCTTCCGCAAAGACCGTTCCCTCCGTGACTACCTGGTCAGGTCCACACCCCCCTACAACCCACCCTCCCATCCTGGCACCTTCCCCTGCCACGGCAGGAACTGCAAAACCTGCGCCCACACCTCCTCCCTCACCTCTATCCAAGGCCCTAAAGGAGCCTTCCACATCCAAAGTTTTACCTGGACATCCACGAATATCATTTATTGTATCCGTTGCTCCCGACGCGGTCTCCTCTACATTGGGGAGACTGGACGCCTCCTAGCAGAGCTCTTTAGGGAACATCTCCGGGACACCCGCACCAATCAACCACACTGCCCTGTGGCTTAACATTTCAACTCCCCCTCCCACTCTGCCGAGGACATGGAGGTCCTGGGCCTCCTTCACCACCGCTCCCTCACCACCCGACGCCTGGAGGAAGAACGCCTCATCTTCCGCCTCGGAACACTTCAACCCCAGGACATCAACGTGGACTTCACCAGTTTCCTCATTTCCCCTTCCCCCACCTCACCCCAGTTCCAAACTTCCAGCTCAACACTGTTCCCGTGACTTGTCCTACCTGCCTATCTTCTTTTCCACCTATCCACTCCACCCATCCCCCTGCCCTATCACCTTCATCCCCTCCCCCACTCACCTATTGTACTTTATGCTACTCTCTCCCCACCCCCACCCTCCTCTAGCTTATCTCTCCATGCTTCAGGCTCTCTGCCTTTATTCCTGATGAAGGGCTTTTGCCCGAAACGTCGATTTTACTGCTCCTCGGATGCTTCATCAGTCAGGGCACTGAGTATAGAAGTTGGGAAATTATGTTGCAATTGTACAGGATGTTGGTGAGGTCGCACTTGGAGTATTGTGTTCAGTTTTTGTCACCTTGCTATAAAAAGGATGTTATTAAACTGGAAAGAGTGCAGAAGAAATTTACAAGAATGTTGCCAGGACTCAACGGCTTTAGTTATAGGGAGAGGTTGGACAAGCTTCTCTTTAGAGTGAAAGAGACAAAGGGGGGAATCTTATAGGAGTGTATAAATCATAGCATTGATAGGGTGAATGCACTCAGTCTTTTTCCAGGACTGGAGAATCGAGGACTAGAGGGCATCAATTTAAGGTTAGAGGGGAAAGAATAAAAGATCATCTGAGGGTCAACCTTTGTACACAGAGGGTGATATGTATATGGAATGAGCTGACAGAGGAAGTGGTTGAGACAGATACATTAACATTTAAAAGGCATTTGGACAAATACATGGATAGGAAAAGATTAGAAGGATATGGGCCAAATGCAGGGAAATGGGGTTAGTGTTGATGGACATTTTGGTTGGCATGGACCAGTTTGGCCAAAGTCTGGTCTCTGTGCTGTAGGACCTGTGCAAATTTTAGATCTAAGATGGAGGACAGGAAAAATTTCTGGCTGTAACAGGCTGCTCCTTTTTTGAGGTATTTTTAGGTGTTGGAGTTGATTTCCTCGAATTCCAGGAGCAGCAATTACTGTTTTATATGCTGTTGCATTGTTTTGGAACTTTGAAGAGAAAAGAAAAGTCAAAACAACAGCACTTTTAAAAGGGAGAGGAGGAACAGACAAAGGCAACACATGGTCTGTGCAGGAGAGAGACAAAGAAACCCACACTGCTAACTGACACAGCAGTGAACCTGCACAGTTACTGCCTTTGTATCACTGGATTCAGAGTGCGTCTAGGAAAATTAACAGAGTTGTTCAATATTGATCTTGGAGGAACCTTTTTGGGAGAGGTCACAGTACAGAAACAGATAAGTGAATAGTTTTAAGTATAGTCTTGCTGTAAATCTACAATAGTGAGTAGAGTGAATTATTTCTAGATTACATGTTTTATTGAGACATGTCTCTTGATTAAACTTAAAAATGTAAGTCATAAGTATTAAGTTAGCTTGGAGCAGTGTTTTGTAGAGGAATAAGACGGTGCTATTTTCTGGGTCTGTAGGTTGAAAGCAGCAAAAATACCCTTAAGTAGAGTGATATGCTCTTCTTGTCGGATGTGGGAGTTTAGGGTTGTGAGTCCTATCAGATCGAATGGATCGACTGGAGCAACAGGTAGAGGAAATGAGAAATGTACAAGACCAAGGGGATGTGATAGAAGGCTGGTATAGGAAGGGAAAAAAATTTGCTGATACAGTCACATAGATGGGTTAACTCCAGGAAAGGTAAGAGAGCTCGGCAGGTAGTGCAGGAGTCTTCTGTGGCCATTTCAACAAGTATGCAGTTTTGCAAAATGTAGGGAGTGATGGACTCTGAGGGAATGTAGCGCAAACAACCAAGTTTCTGATATCGAGACTGGCTCTAATGCAATGAAGGGTACAGCAGGTTCCAAGAGATCAATTGTGTGAGGGGACTCTCTAGACCGAGGCACAGACAGATGTTTCTGTGGCTAGCAGCGAAAAATCAGAATGGTGTGTTGCCTCCCTGGTGCCAGGATCACGGATATCTCAGAGAGGGTGCAGAATGTTCTCAAAGGGGAGAGGGACCAGCAGGAGGTCATTGCACATATTGGAATTAACGAGATAGGAAGGGAAGGGAAAAAGGACGAGATTCTAAAGGGAGAATATAGGAAATTAGGCAGGAACTTTAAAAAGAGGTCCTCGAGGGTAGTAATATCTAGATTATTCCTGTTGGGACGAGCCAGTAAGGGTAGGTATAGGAGGCTAAAGCAGATGAATGCGTGGCTGAGAAGCTGGTGTATGGGGGAAGGATTCACATTTTTGAATCATTGGAATCTCTTCTGGCGGTAGAAGTGACCTATATAAGAAGGATGGATTTCACCTGAATTGGAAAGGCACTAATATGATGGCAGGGAGATTTGCTAGAGCTGCTCGGGAGGATTTAAATGAGTAAGGTAGGGGGGGTGGAACCCTGGGAGATAGTGAGGAAAGAGATCATCTGAGACTGGTACAGTTAAGGAAAGAAGCGAGTCAAACAGTCTTAGGGCAAGCAGGGACAAGGTAGGACTAATAAATTAAACTGCATTTAGTTCAATGCAAGAAGCCTAACAGGGAAGGCAGATGAACTCAGGGCATGGTTAGGAACATGGGACTGGGATATCACAGCAATTACAGAAACATGGCTCAGGGATGGGCAGGACTGGCAGCTAAATGTTTCAGGATACAAATGCTACAGGAAGGATAGAAAGGGAGGCAAGAGAGGAGGGGGAGTGTCATTTTTGATATAGGGTAGCATTACAGCTGTATTTAGGGAAGATATTCCTGGAAATACATCCAGGAAGGTTATTTGGAACTGAGAAATAAGAAAGGGATGATCCACTTATTATGTATTATCGACCCCCCAATAGTCAGCAAGAAATTGAGAAACAAATTTATCAGGCGATCTCAGCTATCTGTAAGAATAATAGGGTGGTTATGGTAGGGGATTTTAACTTTCCAAACATCGACTGGGACTGCCATAGTGTTAAGAGTTTAGATGGAGAGGAATTTGTTAAGTGCATATAAGAAAATTTTCTGATTCAGTATGTGGATGTACTGACTAGAGAAGTTGCAAAACCTGACCTACTCTTGGGAAATAAGGCAGGGCAGGTGACTGAGGTGTCAGTGGGAGAGTACTTTGGGGTCAGCAACCATAATTCTATTAGTTTTAAAATCGTGATGGGAAAGTATCTAAAAGCTGGAGTTCTAAATTGGAGAAAGGCCAATTTTGATGGTATTAGGCAAAAACTTTCAAAAGCCGATTGGGGCAGATGTTTGCAGGTAAAGGGGCAGCTGGAAAATGGGAAGTCTTCAGAAATGAGATAACGAGAGTCCAGAGATAGTATATTTCTGTTAGGCTGAAAGGCAAGGCTGGTAAGTATAGGGAAGGCTGGATGTCTGGGGAAATTGAGGTTTCGGTTAAGAAAAAGAAGGAAATGTGTCAAGTATAGCCAGGATAGATCGAGTGAATCCTTATAAAGGGAGAAAAGGCAGTCGGATGATACTTAAAAGGGAGATCAGAAGGGCAAAAAGGGGACATGAGATAGTTTTGACAAATAGGGTTAAGAAGAATCCAAAGGGATTTTATAAATACATTAGATTAGATTAGTTTCCCTACAGTATAGAAACAGGCCCTTCGGTCCAACAAGTCCAAACTGACCCGAACAGTAACCCACCCAGACGCATTCCCCTACATTTACCTCTGACTAATGTACATAAGACTATGGGCAATAGGGCATTAAGGACAATAGGGTAATTGGGGAGAGAATAGGGCCCCTCAAAGATCAGAAAGGCAACCTTTGTGTGGAGCCGCAGGAGATGGGGAAGATTCTAAATGAGTATTTTGCATCAATGTTTACTGTGGAGACAGACATGGAAGATACAGAAGATACAGAAATAAATAGTGACACCTTGAAAAATGTCCATATTATAGAGGTAGTGGTGCTGGATGTCTTAAAATGCATAAAAGTGGATAAATCCCCAGGACCTGATCAAGTGTACCCTAGAACTCTGTGGGAAGCTAGGGAAGTGATTGTTGGGCTCAGCAATTTGTATCATCAATAGCCACAGGTGAGAAGACTGGAGGTTGGCTAACTATTTAAGAAAGGTGGTAAGGACAAGCCAGGAAACTATAGACCAGTCAGCCTGACATTGGTGATAGGTAAGTTGCTGCAGGGAATCCTGAGGGACAGGATGTACATGTATTTGGAAAGGCAAGGACTGATTAGAGATAGTCAGCATGGTTTGTGCATAAGAAATCATGTGTCATGAACTTGACTCAGTGCTTTGAGGAAGTAACCAAGAGCATTGATGAGGGCACTGTGGTAGATGTGATCCATAAGGACTTCAGTAAGGTTCTTCATGGGAGGTTGGTTAGCAAGGTTAGAGCTCATGGAATACAAGGAGAACTAGCCATTTGGAATCAGAACTGGATTGAATGTAGAGGGTAAAGGGTGGTGGTGGAGGGTTGCTTTTCAGACAGGAGGCCTGTGACAAGTGGAGTGCCTTGAGCATCGGTGCTTGGTCCACTGCTTTTCGTCATATATTTAATGATTTGGATGTGAACATAGGAGGTATAGTTAGTAAGTTTGCAGATGACACCAAAATTGGAGGTGTAGTGGACAGTGAAGGTTACCTCAGAGTACAATGCTGCCTGAATTGCTGTGCTCTTGCAGCACCACTGATCCAGAATCTGGTTTCCAGCATCTGCAGTCATTGTTTTTACCTTCTTGATTAGATGGGCCAACGGCTGAGTGGCGGGATATGGGGTTTAAATTTAGATAAATGTCAGGTGCTGCATTTTGGAAAAGCAAATCAGAGCAGGACTTATACACCTTATGGGGATTGTTGCTGAACAAAGAGACCTTGGAGTCCAAGTTCATAGCTCCTTGAAAGTGGAGTCACAGATAGATAGTATAGTGAAGGTGGCATTTGGTATATTTTCCTTTATTGGTCAGAATGTTGTGTACAGTAGTTGGGAGGTCATGTTGCGGATCTTGATTAGACCACTTTTAGAATATTGTGTGCAATTCTGGTCCCCCTCCTATAGGAAGGAAGGATGTTGTGAAACTTGAAAGGGTTCAGAAAATATTTACAAGGATGTTGGCAGGGTTAGAGGATTTGCACTATAGAGAGAGGGTGAATAGGCTGGGGCTGTTTTCCCAGGTGTGTCAGAGGCTGTGGGATGACCCTATAGGAGCTTGTAAAATCATGAGGAGAATGGATAGGATAAATAGTCAAGATCTTTTCCAGGTGGAGGGGGGGGCCAGACTTACAGGGCATAGGTTTAAGGTGAGAGAGGAAAAATTTAAAACGGCCCTAAGGGGCAACATTTTCACGCAGAGGGTGATGCGTGATGGAATGAGCTGCCAGAAGAAGTGGTGGAGGCTGGTACAATGACAACATTTAAAAGGCATCTAAATGGACACATGAATAGGAAGGGTTTAGAGGGATATGGGCCAAGTGCTGGCAAATGGTAATGGATTAGTTTAGCATATCTGGTCGGTATGGATGAATTGGACTGAAGGGTCTGTTTCCATGCTGTACATCTCAATGACTCTAGGGGCTATCAATACAAGGAGAGTCACTAATAAATCCAGCTGGGAATTCCGGAGAAACTTCTTTTGACAGATAGCAGTGAGAACATGAAACTTTCAGGAAACAATTGAGCTGAATCATATGGATGAATTAAGGTGGACAAGTAAGGAACAGAAGAAAGTGAGGACTGCAGATGCTGGACATCAGAGTCAAAAGGTGTGATGCTGAAAAGGCACAGCGGGTCAGGCAGCATCTGAGGAGCAGGAGAATCGATTTTTCGGGCATAAGTCCTTCATCAAAAACAGTAGACTATCATTACAGGGTTGGACTGAAGGTTCAAGCGGAGCTTTACTCTGTATCTAACCCTATGCTGTCTGTATCCTGGAAGTGTGCTTGATGCGGACAGTGTAGACGCAGCCTTACTTTCGGTTTAAAAGAGTAGAAAGAGCTTTACTCTGCATCTAAGTCAATGCTGTACCTATCCTGGGAGTGTTTTGTGGGGACAGTGCAGAGTTTCACTCTACTGGATGGGTTTGATGGAGAAAAAGTGTAGAGTTAGCTTGACTTTTAGAATAGAGGCTACCTCACTGTGTCTGGCCTCATGCTGTTCCTGTACTAGGAGTGTTTGATGGGCACGATGTTTAGGAAGCTTTATTTTCTGTTTGAAAGAGTAGAGGCAGCTTTACCCCGTGCTGTACCCGCTGGGAAAGTACTATTCACTTACATCATTCTTAGTATTGGAAAGAGCTTGGTACCCCAGTTTTAAAAAGCCCCTCTGTGACTGAGAGAAAAGTTTCAGTGGAAGAGAGGCTCCTTACCTGTCTCATTAAACAGAGAATGGAACCCAGACGGAGCTCCAGTGGCTTTGGGCGATGTTACTGTCACAGGCCCAGTGCTGCTGCTGACACTTTCCAGCGACTTCACACTTTGCTGGGAGCTGAGGGAGCTGTTGGACTTTGTCAGTGATGACCGATGTAATTTGGGTTTCGAGAAGAAACCCTTCTTGGGCCTCTTCTGCAGCGTCTCCTTCTCATTGAACTCCTCATCACTGATGATCTGCCCCACACTGCTCGGCACAATGGCTGACGCAGACTCGGCCATCAGAGGATTATCGAGCTTCTTCTTGCCTTTCACCCTGTCCTTCAGTTTGCCCAGTGCTGAGCGGGGCTTCTCCTTTGAGGACAGGTCGAACATGCTGGCTGTCATGTTATTGCGCACAAACTCTATGATCACCTGAATCTCTCCTCGCTCCTTCTCTTTCTGACCAGGCTTCGAAGACAGCCTGTACCACCTGAGGAGGAAGAAGATGAGGCAACATTCAGGGCAGACTGGAATAATGATAACAGTAAACAGACAGTGGAAAGAGGCAGATGGGGCACAAAGTGCCACTTACTCATCACCTACTTGAACTTGCCTGGTGTAAGCCATGACTTAATAAAAACCCAAAAGAACTGCGGATGCTGTAAAGTGGAAACAAAAACAGAAATTGCTGGAAAAGTTCAGCAGGTCTGGCAGCATTTGTGGAGAGAAATCAGAGTTCATATTTTGGGTCACTCGACCTGAAATGTTAACTCTGATTTTTCTCCACAGCTGCTGCCAGACCTGAGCTTTTCCAGCAATTTGTTTGTCAGCCAGGTTTACCTCCCTCTCTAGGGATTGGAACACTCTCTAGTCTGACACTCGCAGTGAATTTCAAAGACAGAAATGCACTGTTGGAAACATCATGCTTCAGATAAGCAGTGACAGAGTGACAATGTCACCAGACTGGTAATCCAGAACCCCTGGCTAATGTTCTGGGTACATGGTTCAAAACCCACCATGGCTGATGGTGAAATCTGAATTCAACTAAAATTAAATTAGCCTAACGATCAGCATAATGATTGTCATAAAGGCCTTCAGCAAATCTACATCCTTATTTGGTCTAGCATGTGACTCCAGATCGACAGCAATATAGTCGACTCTCAACTATCTTCGAAACGGCTGACCAATCAAGTTAGTTCAGGGTGATTAAGGATGGGAAATAAATGCTGACCTCAGCAGTGGGGTCCACAATTCGTGAGTGAATTTTGCTTTTCTTGGTGGACAAAACATAACTGGATGATATGATTTGAAGAATCGCAGAAAATTTCCCCCAATCAATATGGATCCTCCCACTTGTCATTGCAGTTTCTGGGGCCTTACAGTATACAAACTATCTGTCACGTTTCCTACATAAAAGTGTCTAGTCAATCATAGCCAATTAAGTGTACTTTGAACATTGCAGAATGTCGTGAGGTATTAAAGGTGTTTTACAAATGCAACTTTCTGGTTCTGTTTCAATTGCAAAGGCTAAACCCAGGTCCTCACAAACAACCCTCTCAGTTCTGGTATCAGAAAGTTTGGTTGAAGGTGAGAAAGAAGGTGAAACCAGATGGATTTGATAAGTAGGTTGCAGAAACAATGTTTGCTATCAAGTATTTACCTCTCTTCTATTAAATTAATAACTTGACATTGGAACACACTGGTAATCAAATTACATTCAAAGGTAACAGTACGACTGGTCTGAAAGATGCAAGTATGCATTGACTGAGGGGCACAATATAGAACCCTTTTCTTCACTTCTTGCATGGGATGTGGGCATTGCTGGAGTAGCCAGTATTTATTACCTTTCCCTAATTGTCCTTGAGGCTACTTCAGAAGGATCAGTCACATGGTTCTAGAGTCATATGCAGACCTGATTAGGTAAGGACAGCGGATTTCGTTCCCAGCAGACATCAGTGTCTGCATTAATACTGAATCAGAGCCCTGGATTATCGTCTCCCAGTGGAGGAGTGAATTGTATCACTAAACACTACACAATTGTTTTGTCACAGAAACAATTCTCCACAACCTAATACCTGGCCTTTATACAGAAGATAAAAAAATGCTGGAAATCACAACAGGTCAGACAGCATCCAAGGAGAGAGACCAAGCTAACATTTTGAGTCTAGATGACTCTTCATTAGAGCCTTTATACAGGTGGAAAAAGTCTTGGACACAAGTACACACACACCTTATCTAAGGTCCAATCCCTATTTTGAGAAACAAAGTTATATTTCCTCTTATACTCTATTTCTGTGTGTTGGTATGATTTTCAGAAACCGTTAAAAAAAAGCACCTCCTCAGAAAGTTCATAACCATCGGGAAAACCTGCTGAGGAGTTGGAAACATTCTGAAAAATGTGTTGACACTTTCAACATTACACTTCGATCTTATGTTGTATCTACTTGTGTTTTAATTGCAGTGATTAATCATAGGAATCTCCCTGGAAAGGTAAGTTAACTATTACATTAACCATCATTGTGCCAGTGGTGTCACACATCACATTTCTCTCTGCATTGGAGAAAAAGCCATAGTGCATTACCAAATGTACAGCAAATCTGTCATATTTTGTACTGTGATTTACACTGACTTACAACTGTATCGGTTAAATAAAACCTAATATGAAAACTGAAAAGAAAATCTGCATCTGCTTCTCCCCATTGACTGACAGCTTTGTCTGCTTTGTAACAGAAATAGATATCGTTCTGCTCTGGCAATGTCGTTGAAAGCTTTTATTATGCCTGCTTCAATCATTATGAACATTTGGGTGGGTTTCAACAACTTATCATTGTATTAGGACAGCAGGCAGTGTATTGATCCAAAAACAATTGAAGCGTTTAAGAGGCTGTAATAAAAGAATATGCATTTAATGCCAGGAAGGTAGGAACAGGAGTAAGCCATTAAGCTTCTCGAAACTTCTGCACCATTCTCCTCGCACAGATGTAAATAACTCCAACTTTTCCACATTATATTCCATCAGCCACTTAGTTTGTCTAAATGCCCTCGAGACCTCTTTGAATCCACCTCATAATTTACATTCCCACCAAATTTTGGGTCCTCGACAAACTTTTGGAAATCCAAATCATGGATATAGATTGTGACCAGCTGGGGCTCAAATACTGATCCTATGATATCCCACTAGTCAGTTTGCCAGACTGAGAATGCCCCATTAATTCCTAATCTCTTTTCTGTCTGTCAACCAATCCTCAATCCATGTGATTATGACACCCTCAATCTCATGTGCTTTAATTCTGTTTACTAACAGCCTGTGTGGGATTTAAGTGAAAGTTTTTGAAAATCCAAATGCACCCCATCCCTTTGATTCCCCCGACCAATTCTGCTGTGAGCGTCCTCTAAAGTTTCATCTAAAGGTCCGTCAAAGCAGATTTCCATTTCATAAATCAACATTGATTGTCCAATCTGGCAATTATTTTCTAAACATTCAGTAATCACATTACTTATAATAGATTTCATATCGCTGACATTAGGCTAACACATTTGTAGTTCCCTGTTTTCTATTTAACTCCTTCCTTTCTTAAACTGTGGTATTACATTGTAACCTTCCATGCTACAGGCATTGTTGCGGAATTAATGGAATTTTGACAGTTGTTTCCCCCCAGATTCAATTATACAGCGTTCACTCTGGGTGAGTGGCTATACATAGAGGGTGTGGGCGGCCATGTACAATGTGAGGATGGTTGGGAGTTGGAGGGATGAGGTTTCTGGGAGCTGGGTTGCTGCACTGAAGAACTGTCGTGAACCTTCTATCTGGCCCCTGTGTGCAGGCAACCCCCACCACACCCACCAGTTCCCACAGGCTACTGTTTGGCCTGCAGAGTCACGATGAACCTGACCTCATGTGAAAGGAGGCATATTCTTGCTCATGTTACATGTGAATCCGATATGCATTTCAGAAGGTGCAGAAGTGGGCTGGTTTCCCTAAACTAACAGGAAGATCCAGCCCAATGTGATAAAGCACAAGAGGTGGCCATTTGGCCCATCGTGCCTGTGCTAGTTGTTTGGTAATTCCATCCAATGAGTCACACTCTCTTGCTTTTTCCTAACAGATCTGAACTTCTTTTTCCCTTTGAGTATTTCTTCAGCAGTCTTTTGAAATGTTCTTACTGAAGCTGTTTCCAGCACGTGGAGGTGCTGGTGTTGGACTCAGTCTGGAGTTATCTGATTTTTAACTGTTTCCAGCAGCCATTGAAACAGTACATTCCAGATCACAACACACTACACAAGAAATAATTTATGTTCCCTCTGGATCATTTGCCAGGAACAATAACCAAAATGAAAGTCATACTTATGTTGCTAATTTCACAAAATTAATTTACGCCCATTAAATACTTTTGCAGTATAGCCACTGTTATAATGTAGGAAATATGGTGGCCAAATTGTGCACAGAAAGATTCCACAAGCAGCAACAAAATAGCTGACCACTACTAGAGTCACAGAGATGTACAGCGTGTAAACAGACCCTTCAGTCCAACTTGTCCATGCTGGTCAGATATCCTAACCTAATCTAGTCCCACTCATATACCCATCCAGATGCCTTTTAAATGTTATAATTGTACCAATCTACACCACTTCCTCTGGCAGCTCATTCCATACACGCACCGTCCTCTGCATGAAAACGTTGCCCCTTAGGTCCCTTTTAAATCTTTCCCCTCTTACCCGAAACTTATACCCTCTAGTTTTGGATTCCCCTACCCTGGGAAAAGGACCTTGGCTATTCACCCTATCCATACCCTTCATGATTTTTGTCCAACGCTCCAGGGAAAATATCCCCAGCCTATTCAGCCTCTCCCTATAGCTTAAACCCTCCAACTCTGGCAACATCTTTGTAAATCTTTTCTGAACCTTTCAAGTTTAACATCTTTCCTATAGCAGATTGACCAGAACTGATCACAAAAGTGACTTAACCAATGTCCTCAACAAAGGAAATCATACAAAACCCCTTCTTCACTACCCTGTCTACCTGTGACTCCACTTTCAAGGAACTATGAACCTGCACTCCAAAGTCTGTTTCTTCAGGGCCTACTCTTAACGATATAAGTTCTGCCCTGGTTTGCCTTACCAAAATGTAGCACCTCATACTTATCTAAATTAAACTTCATCTGCCACTCCTTGGCCTCAGCCCATCTGATCAAGGTCCCATTATACTGAGATAACCTTCCTCACAAATCACTACACCACCAACTTTGGTGTCATCTGCAAACTTACTAACCATTCCTTCTACATTCACATGCAAATCATTTATATAAATGACAAAAAGCAATGAACCCAGCACCGATCCTTGTGGCATGCCACCAGTTACAGGGCTCCAGGTGTAGTCTGAGATATAAATATGTTGTCCAGTGCACGGGTGGTAGTCACCTGCATCTCTTCATGGGAATCTGTGTGTCCACCTTTAATTGACACCTCCGACAGTGCAGCACTCCATCAGTGTCGCATGGAATGTAACATGTTCAAATCATTGAAGTGGGAGTTGAACTAAATATCTTTTGACTTAGAATGCCATCTGGTGAGCTATGCCTGACATCCACCAGGCATAACTGTGCCAGATGGAGGTCAAGACTACAGGGTCTAGGGAAGAAAAAAAATTAAACAACATCTGAACCTCTATATCATTCAGAGGCCCCTTTATAGGAAGCAAACAGGTCAGGCAGAGGTGGCACATTCCCTGAGATACCTCCCATGGTTGAATTTCCTGCATTTCCAAAGAGTGATAACTGGTACGCGGTATGGACAATCATTGTCGCTGAGGAACTGTTCCCTAAACAATGACCAGAGATTTCAGGTGAAGGAACTAGGAGCAGAGAAGGTTGAACACTAACTCATATCCTGTTTTTTGCAGCTTTTGATTTTCTTAAAAATGAAGTCCACGTGGAAATAACAAAATAAACAGGGAATTTGATTATCTCAGTGTGAACAGAAAATGCAGATGTTGCCAAAGAGTCTATAAATGCCCACCAAGGAGATTCCAAGTATCTTATTTTGTGTTTGGGTTATCTGAGGTTGATCACAACCCCCCACCCCCATTTTCTTTACAGGGGTGGGGAGGCATAGTGGTTTTATCACTAGACTGTCAATCCAGAGACCTCAATGACATTCTGGGGAACCCAGGTTCAAATCCCACCTCAGCAGATGGTGGAATTTGAATCAAGTAAAAATCTGCAATTAAGGAGCTAATGATGACCATGAAACAGTTATTGATCGTTGGAAAAGCCCATTTGATTCACTGAAGCAGTTTCCTTCCTGAAAAGGCAGAGAGTTTGTGGCCTACATGTGACTCCAGACCCACAGCAATGTGGCTGACACTGAGCTGCCCTCTGGGCAATTAGGGATGGGAAATAAATGCTGGCCTAGCCAATGATGCCCACGTCCCAGATGAATACCAATAAAAATACACAGATGTTGGCACAACAGCAGAGGGTGGATCTGGAGAGATGGTCTAACCTCCAACAACAGGGGGGGGGGGGGGGGGGGGGGGGGGGGGGGATTACAATGCCTGCACATCCCTGAACAAGACATCAAACAGCAGCAAGCTCCACATGAATTTCACCACACAGACATCATCCACTAGGCCTGAACTGGCTCAGACCTTTATGATTTTCCACCACCCTCAAAACCAGTCTGTAAGTGCCTCCTGCTTTTTTTGGACCTTCACCCACTGCAACCTTCCTTAGCACAACCCTGCAGCCTACAACAGTCAAATGTCCTAAATAAATACACAACTCATTTATAGCCCTGCAACCTGCATGGAGACAGGTACTGGCTCAGCCCAGCTAGCAGCCCATTAGTGATCCCATTTTCACAAAAACTTGATTCCCACATCATAGCGCCAGCCACACCATCGTGCACCACAATCTTCCTGTCAGAGAATAGCGCCCCCCCCTTCCCCACTACCCCCAAACTCCTCTAGCTTCTCTCCCAGAATCGTATAGCATCATCAGCTCCTGAAGCCAGACAATTCAAGTCAGCTCCCCTTCCCTCAGCACTTAGCAGGGTCAGGTGAAGAGCAGGCCTCCTGACCTCAATGCACCTCCCACCCTCGCCCTCCAATGGTGTTCACCCTGAAGAGGGAGCCTTGCCCAGATGACAGGCTCCCAATCCCTGCCCTAAACAAGGAATATTCTCCACCTGAATACAATCCCAAGGGTGCACAACAAAGTCAGAGGTGATGCTTTTTGGATGAAATGTTAAACTAGGTCCTACTTGCCTTCTCAAGTGGACATGAAAGACCACAAGGCATCACTCCAAAAAAAAAAAATCAGAGGAGCTATCCCTGATGTCTTGGTCAATATTTATCTGTCATCATAGAGTCATGGAGATATACAGCACAGAAACAGACCATTCGATCCATGTCGACCAGATATCCTAACCCAATCTAGTCCCATTTGCTAGCACTTGGCCCATATCCCTCTAAACTCTTCCTATTCACATACCCATCCAGATGCCTTTTAAATGTTGTAATTGTACCAGCCTCCACCACTTTTTTCACTTGAACAAATTTTGTGTTCAACATCCATTTGCCGTTCAACAGAATCTTGCTATGTGTGATTGGCTGCTACAGTGTTCCCTGCCCAACAATGGTCAATTCCACAAGTACTGTATTGGTTGTTAAAAGAACACTGGGATGTCTGCAATTTGTGATCTATTTAGACAAGTGAAGTTTCAACCGAAACACAAAAAGAGAGAGCTACTGATTGAAAGAAACTGTCATGAAGTGACTGAATTCCTTCAAAATAATTCTGGGAGAATACTCTAATCCCTTCTGACTGGTGAACAGGGTTCAACAACCAGCCAGTTGAATAAATCAGTGATCACCTTCCAACCTCCAAAGCCTCTCTTCATTTTTGCACATCACACTATGGCCATTCTACCTCCACAGGGTTCTATATACTCCCGGTATCATCACCTGGGCATCCCAATGATACAAATCTATGCTAAGATCCCAGCAGATGATGGATGTGGGAACAGATCTGCCACCCTGTCAACCCACAATAGGCCCACAAAAGCAAAATTGGCCAACGGCACAAAAAAAAACCCAGAATGCCTCAGCAAGGGACCAAGCAGGCTGACAAGCCAAACTAGACAGTACTCACAGACAAGGGAATGCACTAACAGTGACAGAGCACCGCAGCTATCCCAAAGCCCTGAGGGCAGTTTCACAACCCAGTAATACCAAAGCCACACAAAGAACTGGTGAGACAGAAAGGTACTAGCAAGAGCATTGCTCCAAGGACAAGACAATGGAAGCACCTCACCACTTCAGAGGAGACATTAACACCTACTTGCGAAGAGGAATGGAACCTCCAGAACCATCAATACTGTCAGAATGTCGCTTTGTGTAGAGAATCATGATGTTCCTCCGATACATCCATTTGCCGTTCAACAGAATCTTGCTATGTGTGATTGGCTGCTACAGTGTTCCCTGCCCAACAATGGTCAATTCCACAAGTACTGTATTGGTTGTTAAAAGAACACTGGGATGTCTGCAATTTGTGATCTATTTAGACAAGTGAAGTTTCAACCGAAACACAAAAAGAGAGAGCTACTGATTGAAAGAAACTGTCATGAAGTGACTGAATTCCTTCAAAATAATTCTGGGAGAATACTCTAATCCCTTCTGACTGGTGAACAGGGTTCAACAACCAGCCAGTTGAATAAATCAGTGATCACCTTCCAACCTCCAAAGCCTCTCTTCATTTTTGCACATCACACTATGGCCATTCTACCTCCACAGGGTTCTATATACTCCCGGTATCATCACCTGGGCATCCCAATGATACAAATCTATGCTAAGATCCCAGCAGATGATGGATGTGGGAACAGATCTGCCACCCTGTCAACCCACAATAGGCCCACAAAAGCAAAATTGGCCAACGGCACAAAAAAAAACCCAGAATGCCTCAGCAAGGGACCAAGCAGGCTGACAAGCCAAACTAGACAGTACTCACAGACAAGGGAATGCACTAACAGTGACAGAGCACCGCAGCTATCCCAAAGCCCTGAGGGCAGTTTCACAACCCAGTAATACCAAAGCCACACAAAGAACTGGTGAGACAGAAAGGTACTAGCAAGAGCATTGCTCCAAGGACAAGACAATGGAAGCACCTCACCACTTCAGAGGAGACATTAACACCTACTTGCGAAGAGGAATGGAACCTCCAGAACCATCAATACTGTCAGAATGTCGCTTTGTGTAGAGAATCATGATGTTCCTCCGATACCTATTTTCCAATTAGTATCATTATAACAAGATTACTCCATTTCCAGATACATTGTATTGTCCCCATTTCCAATTAGCCTTATTGTACAGCATTATTATAAAAACTGGTTTCATCCTCAGCTCTGGGAAATGAAATTCTGATCTACCTGTACAGACTGTCAGTTCTGTGTCAGCCAAGTCAGTTTCTCTTCCTGCGATATCGCTTATAATAAACAGCATGTCAATTTCACCCGATCTGGTTTGTGTGGTCTCTATTGGGCAAATTTCTCCGACAATGGGTTAACACCACAATAATAGTACTTCACCCCCTCTGTTCCCTCATGCACAGCCAGTAATTGGTGTCAAGCCCATTAACTTAGCGTCAGAGGTCTGGATGGGGTAGAATTTGTAAGAAGCGTCCAGGAGAGTTTTCTAGAGCAGTATGTCAATAGCCCGACGAGGGAAGGGGCCACATTGGACCTGGTACTGGGGAATGAGCCAGGACAGGTGGTAGAAGTTGAGTGGGGGATTTCTTTGGGAACAGTGACCATAATTCTGTAAGTTTTAGAATATGCGTAGATAAAGAAGACAGTGATCCTAAGGGAAGAGTACTAAACTGGGCCAAGGCCAATTATATCAAATTTAAGCAGGAGCTCGGAAATGTGGGTTGAACACAGCTATTTGAAGAGAAGTCCACATTTGAGATGTGTGACGCTAAAGATAGTGCAGGATAGGCATGTCCCGTTGAAGGCAAAGGATAGGAAGGGCAAGATGACAGGAGAAATTGTATGACTAGCCAAGAGGAAAAGGGAAGCGTACATAAGGTCGAGGCAGCTAAGAACAGAACGGGCCCTGGAAGAATACTGGAAGAGTAGGACAAGTCTTAAATGAGGAATCAAGCGGGCTAAAAGGGGTCATGAAATAGCTTTAGCGAGCAGAATTAAGGACAATCCCAAAGCATTTTATTCTTATATAAGCAGCAAGCGGGTAACTAGAGAAAGGGTTGGTCCACTAAAGGATAACGAAGGAAGGCTGTGTGTCAA
Organism: Chiloscyllium plagiosum; assembly: GCF_037043375.1. NCBI lineage: Eukaryota > Metazoa > Chordata > Chondrichthyes > Orectolobiformes > Hemiscylliidae > Chiloscyllium > Chiloscyllium plagiosum. The sequence goes on along the minus strand of NW_028270139.1, from coordinate 164,365,056 downwards.
ACCTGAGAAAATGGGTGAGATTCTGAATGATTACTTTGCATCAGTGTTCACTGAGGAGAGAGGCATGATGAATGTTGAGATTAGAGATAGAAGTTTGAGTAGTCTGGATCACGTTGACATAAGTAGGGAAGATGTGTTGGGTAGGCTAGAGGTTATTAAGGTGGACAAATCCTCAGGACCGGATGGGATCTATCCCAGGTTGCTGAGGGAGGTGAGAGAGGAAATAGCTGGGGCCCTGACAGATATCTTTGTGGCATCCTTAAACACAGGTGAGATGCCGGAGGACTGGAGGGTTGCTTATGTTGTCCCCGTTATTGCGGGTAACTACAGACCAGTGAGCCTGATGTCAGTGGTGGGAAAGTTGCTGGAGAAGGTACTGAGGGATATGACCTATTTATATTTAGAAAAGAATGGGCTTATCAGTGATAGGCAACACGGTTTTGTGCAGGGGAGATCGTGCCTTACCAACTTTAAGTTATTTGGGGAAGTGACCAAGTTGATAGATGAAGGAAGGGCTGTTGATGTCATTTATATGGACTTTAGTCAGGCTGTTTGATAAGGTTCCCCATGGTAAACGAATGGAGAAAGTGAAGTCACATGGTGTGCAGGGTGTCCTAGCTGGGTGGATAAAGAACTGGTTGAGCAACAGGAGACAGAGTAGCAGTTGAAGGGAGTTTCTCAAAATGAAGGAAGGTGACCAGTGGTGTTCCACAGGCGTCAGTTTTGGGACCACTGTTGTTTGTAATATACATAAATGATCTGGAAGAGGGCACTGTTGGTATGATCAGCAAGTTTGCAGATGACATGGTGGAGTAGCAGAAAGGGATTTAGGACTATTTGGTGCAGCCATTTTGGCGCGAGCGATTTGGTGCGGCCTGTTTGGCGCAGCCTATTTTGCCGCAGACCCATTTAGGCACAGGACTATTTTGGCGCAGACATACGGTAGTCATCAACGAAAATCAACATAATAGTAGAAATATTAAATGGGTAGTTTCCAGTAGCTTGTAGTTATTTGTGTATTAACTGCATTCCAGATCCTCAATACCCCCTGGGTGGAGTCTGTGATTAGTCCACGCCTAACTGTGGTTCCTCAAAATTTCTAAACAAAAGAAAATATAATATCGTGCCCTGCTACGAGATGTACAAGTTCAAAGTCACAGTTGATAATGTCAGGGCAGCATTCAGGCTCTATTTCCAGAACCATTTCAAATAATTTATCATATGTTGTTCGTAACTTATTTGGGAGTAAAGCATACAACAGTGGGAACACACCTTTATGTATTTCCGCTAAAATAACATAAACATGTGAAAATAGAGGTGGGGAAATTTTGAATGTCCCATCAACATATAACTTTGATTGTTTCAGAAACTCGGCATTCCTTTTTCTTCCAAATATAAGAATTCTGCAGGTGATGCTACTGCTGTCAGCTAGTAAAAATTGTTCTTCATTATATTCATTAACAGACTATGTTTTAAAGCTATCTGGAATTACAAGTTCTTCTAAATTTCATGGATTTACTGAGTAAGCACCAATTTCTTTCCTTGTCCTACGAACCATTTTCTTCGGCGCTCTGTTGTTAGGCATCGTTCCTTGGCATGCTTCCGACAAATTTCCTAGGCACTCGTTAATCACTTGTAAAGTTCCCTCTACAGTTGGTTTTCTTTGATGACTAGTCATTTTAATAATAACTACAAACCACTGGAAACTACCCATTTAATAATTCTACTATTATGTTGATTTTCGTTGATGACTACCGTATATCTGCACCTAAATGGGTCTGCGGCGAAATAGGTTGTGCCAAACAGGCCGTGCCAAATCGTTCATGCCAAAATGGCTGCGCCGAATGGTCCCACTCCGAGCAGAAAGCATAATGGACTATCAGAGAATACAGGAGGATATAGATAGACTGGAGAGTTGGGCGGAAAAGTGGCAGATGGTTTTCAATTCAGACAAATGTGTGGTGATGCATTTAGGCAAGACTAATTCTAGAGCGAATTATACAATGAACGGAAGATCCTTGGGAAAAGTTGATGGGCAGAGAGATCTGGGAGTGCAGGTCCATTGTACCCTGAAGGTTGCTGCACAGGTGGATAGAGTGGTCAAAAAGGCACATGCTTGCCTTCATCAGATGTGGTATTGAGTATAAGAGCTGGCAAGTCATGTTAAAATTGTACAAGACATTGGTTCGGCCGCATTTAGAATACTGTGTACAGTTCTGGTCACCACATTACCGAAAGGATGTGGACGCTTTGGAGAGGGTGCAGAGAAGGTTTACGAGGATGTTGCCTAGTATGGAAGGTGCTAGCTATGAAGAGAGGTTGAGTAGGTGAGGTTTATTTTCATTAGAAAAAGGAGATTGAGGGGGGACCTGATTGAGGCTTACAAAATCATGAAGGGTATAGACAAGGTGGATAGAGACAAGCTTTTTCCCAGGGTGAAGGATTCAATAACGAGAGGTCACGCTTTCAAGGTAAGAGGTGGAAAGTTTAAGGGGATACATGCGGCAAGTACTTCACACAGAGGGTGGTGGGCGTTTGGAACGCGTTGCCAGCAGAGGTGGGAGAGGCAGGCACGTGGATTCATTTAAGATGCGTCTGGACAGATGCATGAGTAGGTGGGGAGCAGAGGGATACAAATGATTAGGAATTGACTGACAGGTTTAGACAGTACATCTGGATTGGCTCAGGCTTGAGGGCCGAAGGGCCTGTTCCTGGGCTGTAAATTTTCTTTGTTCTTTGTTATTAACTATAACTCAGTGACCTCCACTTTCATCACTGGAGTTTTGCAAGGATTAAGTCCAAACAACTACTCGGCCTTCCTGTGGCTCCCTGGTTATTGAAATCAAGCACCTCAAGTCTACTCAAGTGGTGATGGTCGTTTTCTTAAAAAAAAAATTCCTATTGGATTTGAGCCACAAATTACATGAGTTAGCAATAGAACAAAGCTGACTTTGTTGTTACCAGCAACAGGGGAAGGTTCATCATTCATTCAGAGGATGTAAAAATCTTAGCGAGTTTTGAGAAGATTTGTAGCTCTGGTTGACGTTCTGGATGGAGGTTTGCTCGCTGAGCTGGAAGGCTCATTTCCAGACGTTTCGTCACCCTACTGGGTAACATCTTCAGTAGGCCTCAGGCGAAGCACTGCTGATAATTCCTATCTATACAGCCAACAAGCGAAACTAATGTCATTTACAAAATACCGTGCAAGGACTGTAACAAACACTACATTGGACAAACAGGCAGAAATCTAGCCACCAGGATACATGAACACCAACTAGCCACAAAAAGACATGACCCTCTCTCACCAGTAGCCTTGCACACAGATAAAGAAGGATACCATTTCAATTGGGAGAAAACATCCATCCTATGACAAGGAGAGACACTCACGAGAATTCCTAGAAGCATGGCATTCCAACAAGAACTCTATCAACAAATATATCAAGTTCGACCCCATTTACCACCCCTGAGAAAAAGAACAGGAAGTGACTTCACCCCAGGAAATGACATCACCAACCCAAATAAACCCAAACATATAAATAGAAAGCAGGAATTATCAGCAGTGCTTCGCCTGAGGCCCACTGAAGATGTTACCCAGTAGGGTGACAAAACGTCTGGAAATGAAACTTCCAGCTCAGCGAGCAAACCTACATCCAGATGTAGAACGCCACTGGTTGGGCCAACATTTATTACCCATTCCAATTGCCCTGGAAGTGGTGGTGATGAGCTGCCTTCTTGAACTAATAAGTACTGCCATTGTGTCATTAGGAATGGCAATATATTTCCAAGTCAGGGTGGCTTGGAGGGGAACTTGCAAAGAGCAATGTTCCCTTGTCCTTCTACATGGTATTGATCGTGAGCTTGGAAGATGCTGTCTAAGGATCTTTGTTGAATTGCTGGAGTGCACCTTGTAGATTCTACACACTGTTGCTATGGAGCATTGGTGGTGGAGGGAGTGTATGGGCTGCTGACGAAGCAGAGTTCTTTGCTAAAACATTCATTAAACTGTTGTCCTGATGTGTACCTTATAACTTCTGAAGTAGTTTTGGAGAATTAGTAGGTAAGTCACCTGCCACAAACATCCAGGCTTAACCTGTAACAGCAACTTCCTAGGTTCTTGGAAGGTTTGACATCTGGTTAGCTGAACAAACATGATAGACCAAATGGCCTCCATCAGAACTGCATGAATTGTGCAATATACCTCAAAGCTCAGTGAGAAAGGGATCAGGTAGAGATTAGAAATATCACAATTTTTCTAAACTACTATCATCATCAGCAACTTGACATAAACAACATTTTTTTTTAAATCTCACTACACTGCATTATTCAGCTCGTCTCTGGGGTTGGGTGGAGTGCAGAGGAAATCATCTTCAGTAATTATACTGAAGCCTTGTGCGCCAGGACCTTCCATGCCCCTCACCAAACTGCTTCACCCTCACTCCTTGTATCTACCTGACAATGTGGAACAATGCTTAGGTGTGTCCTGTACACAAAAAGCAGGACAAATCCAACCTGGCCAATTACCGTCCCGTCAGTCTACAATTGCTCACCAATCAGTGGCAGAGAGTCTCATCAACGTGCTATTAAACAGCACTTGCTCACAAAAACCTGTTCACGGAGACCGAGTTTGTGCACAGGCAGGGCCACTCAGCTCCTGACCTCCTTGAATGAGAGCCAAGTTGTCAGACAGGAGTGAGAGCCCTTGACATCAAGGTGCTCTAGTAAAACTGGTGCTAGTGGGATTCAGGGGGCAAATTCTCTCCCACGTAGGTTAGGGTTAGTTACAGGATATCTCTGCAGGTGCTCCTCCACAGAGTTCACTAGGCCCAACCATCTTCAGTTTCTCCATCAACAACCCACTCTCCACCATAAGGATTGAAGTGGGGATGTTCCCTTGATGATTAACCAATGTTCAGCACCATTTGTGACTCCCCAGCTACTGAAGCAGTCCATGCCCGTACACGGCAAGACCTGAACAATGTCCAGATTTGGGCAGGAAAGTGACAGGTAACATTTCCAAACAAAATGCCAGCAGTGACCGTCTGAAACGAGACAATCCAACACTGCCCCTTGACACTCAATGGTATTTACATCACTGTTGAACTTGAACGCTAACTTTTTATCATTCATGGAGGAAGACTCCCAAATCCCTCTGTACTGCAACTTCCTGCAGTCTTTCTCAATTTGAATAATATCCAGCTCCCCTATTCCTGCCAGAATGTATAACTTCATGTTTTCCCTACATGAACTTCACTGACTTACTTCCACACCCAGTGTCCATGTCTTAGGCACTAATTGTAATGCAAAAACTCTGGTCACTATGTGATATGCCAAATTGTTAAATGTCACTTAAGTTGCCATTTTATCAACAGGAAGCACGAGTTTCTCCTTCCTGTAACTTTGTAGATATCTCATTTTTGCTTGGGTTAACATGTTCATATCAGTGTGTGGTGAAGTGACTTGACAGTTCATCCCGTGCAGAACTGGCTGTGTCAGAACAATGGACCTTCCACCCAGACAGCACATTTCCCAAAATGGGAGAACGAAGTTAGCTTTTACATTTGCATGCTCAACGCTGCAGAAAAATGTGAAAGGACAGCACATCGAAGGGTGTGGGGGTGGGAGACAGATAAGTGCGGGTTGATAAAAGTAGTGAGGGACAGAGGCAATAAAGAGAAAAAACAACAAAGTCATAAGACAACTAAAGGGGGTAATGAGAGGAAAGATAAAATAAGGAAGGAGTCTGCTGACAGCAGGGAGGAGGAGGAGGAATAAGAGTTTAAGAAAATGAAAAGGGAGATCTGTTTCAGGAAATGGAAGAAAATAAACAAGACACTAAAGAGCGAGGAGCTGGTGGACGGGATAACAGGAAGAGGAGAGAAAATGGCGCACAGCCAAAGTAGAGATAATTTGTTGAGCAAAGATCCTGGCAGCCGAGGCCGACAAGTTGATTATTTAAGAACCTTGGAGGACTGTGGAGTTGTTGCATCAGCAACAGCAGCAGATCCACATCAGTCAGCAAGTCTGCAACAGTATTGGTGGCAAGTAATCACGGCGCTCCCTCTCACCCAGCACAGAGGTGACAACATTTCCCTCCGTCAACAGCCAGGGCGTGTCGTAAATGTCACATCCAGATGCTAAATCTTTTGTCTAATTGTGGAAGTCGGGTGACCCCTCCTCTAATAGGCATGGATGTCTCTGATCCGCAGTGTGGCGAGAATGTGGACTCGCTACAGAGAGTACTCACAGCAAGCATTACTGCATCAAAAGGGAAGGCAAATAAATAGGAAAGGGAGAAAGAATTATCATGCTGATAGCAATTTACATATGGTAGGAGGAAGCTTGCAAGAACTTGATGGGCTGAAAGAGCTGCAGTTGCAGTGTAGCAGTTGGTTTGAAATGTATGCAGTCCACATGCCAATACACTGCCAACTTTCACTTCCTCGCACATTGTAACTCAGTAACTGAAGGAACATTGCAACAGCTTGCTGGGCCAAAGACTAGAGTGATATGAAAACAAATACAAAGGAACAACTCTGCTCTTGAGAATTACGCAAAGCATATTTCTCGAACACGCTGCCTGTCCCTTTAAAGGAGCAGATCATTTTCACAACACTTTAATGCACATTTAACAGGAAGGCAATTCGAAATTATAAAATATATAATTCCGAGTAACATTCCCCCGATTTTGTTGTCACGGTCGTATTTGTTAGTCAAGCGATTGCCTGTCTGTAATCCACACTCTGCGTCTCTCACATGCTGCTCTCTCTCTCTCGAGTGTCTCCCTGTGGTATTAAGGTGGAAAGTCCAGAATGTTCTGAATGTTCGGCCAGAGACTGCAGCTATGTCCCGTGACTTCTGGCTTGAACCTGAAAATAATTAACCGCCTACTTCTCAAGAGTTTGGATAGGCTGCATAAGACAGTCTTGGAGCACTGCACTGGAGGAAAGGTATTTGTAATTTCAATACAATTCCTATGTTGTTTAGGCTAGTCTCCCACGTTGCGTTTTACAGAAACAATGGCTCATCAAAGACCCCAGTGACCAATATTCTAACGCAGCAAGTCCTGTTCACCAGCTCCCCCACTCCTATCGACTTAACTCAAAATCCTCAACTTTACAGTTCGCATTCTTGTTTTCGTAGCCTTTCACGGCTTGGCTCCTCCCTGCCTCTGTAATCTCCTCCAAGAGATCTACATTCCTTGAATTCCAGTATCACTGATGTTATTCAAAACAGCACTGGGCTCTCCAGCAGATTAGTGGTGCTGGAAGAGCACAGCAGTTCAGGCAACATCCAAGGGGCTTCGAAATCGACGTTTCGGGCAAAAGCCCTTCATCAGGAATGAAGGGCTTTTGCCCGAAACGTCGGTTTCGAAGCTCCTTGGATGCTGCCTGAACTGCTGTGCTCTTCCAGCACCACTAATCCAGAATCTGGTTTCCAGCATCTGCAGTCATTGTTTTTATCTCCAGCAGATTGCCAAGCACCAAACCTTGGGTTTCCTCCCAAGACCCCTCTCTCCTCTTTTCAGATTTTCCTTAAAGTTCTAACTTCTGAAGCAACTTTTTGCCCACATCCAGATAGCTCCTGACATGGCTCACATTTGGTTTCCTGCGAAGATGAAACTTTATTGCTGGAACAGCACAGCAGGTCAGGCAGCATCCAGGGAACAGGAGATTCGACGTTTCGGGCACAGGCCCTTCACATTTTCTTTGAAGTTGTCACATAACTGCTGCTGCTGCTGTTGTTGTTGCCATAAAGTGACACCCCAGTAGGTGTCACCAGTGAGCAAAAACAGTGACCAATGATAACTGCATGCTGAAGATAACCTGGATTCCAATACTGGAGGAGAAAGTGAGGACAGCAGATGCTGGAGATCAGAGCTGAAAATGTGTTGCTGGAAAAGCGCAGCAGGTCAGGCAGCATCCTAGGAACAGGAGAATCGATGTTTCAGGAAGAAGGGCTCATGCCCGAAACGTCGATTCTCCTGCTCCTTGGATGCTGCCTGACCTGCTGCGCTTTTCCAGCAACACATTTTTCAGCTCTGGATTCCAGTACTGCAAATGAATATAGAAAACAAGCCTGCTCCACCATTCAATCTGATCATGGCTGGTCATCGAACCCAGTACCTTATTCCTGCTTCCTCCCCATACCACCGAATCCATTTAGCCACAGAATTCCTCCTTGAAACGCACAATGTATTGGCCTTTCTGATGTGGAGGTGCCAGTGTTGGATTGAGGTGGGCAAGGTCAGAAGTCACAGGACACATGACACACTCTAGCTGTTGACGGAGGGAAATGTTGTCACCTCTGTGCTGGGTGAGAGGGAGCGCCGGGATTACTTGCCACCAGTACTGTTGCAGACTTGCTGACTGATGTGGCCCTGCTGCTGTTGCTGATGCAACAACTCCACAGTCCTCCAAGGTTCTTAAATAATCAACTTAGTCCAACAGGTTTATGTAAAATCACAAGCTTTCGGAGAACTGCTCCTTTGTGAAGTGAAGAAATGCATACAGGCTCAGAATTTATAGGCAGCGAGATCAAAAGATCAAACAAATTGTGTAAGTGGAGTGTTGAATAATAAGTCTCTGCGCGTGATCGAAAGTGTCAGATGGTGTGAGCAAAATGTCAACAGCTGAATAGTAAGTGAAGGGGATGATCTATAATCCAATTAACTGAGGCAGAGCGATAATATCACAAAAAGAACAAAAACAAGGCATTGCTGGAGACAAACCAAATGGCTGGAATAACATGTTCAGAATAAGGAACGCATGTCGAGGATCTAACCAAAGTAACAAATAATCCAAAACTATACAAACGAGTTCATAACAATTTATCAAGGTGATGGTACAGTCTTTCTTTGGCAGAGAACTCCACGTTTACCACTCAGTGAAGAAGTTTCTCTCTACCTGTGCTACATGGCCTAAGCCATATTATTAAACTGCGACCCTGGTTCTAAACTCCCCAATCATTGGAACATCCTTCCTGCATTTACCCAGTCTTCCCCACTGTTCCCCCTCATTCTTCGAAACTTGACTGAATGTAATCCTAACCAATCCAGTCTCTCTTCATAAATCAGTCCTGCAATCCCAGGAATCAGGCTGGTAAACCTTTGTTACACTAACTCCAAAGCCAGAGTCGCCTTGTTCAGATAAGGAGACCAAAACTGCACACAATATTCCAGGTGTGGTCTCACCAAGGCCCTGTGTGACTGCAGTAGGACACCCCTGCTCTTGTTCTGCCCTCTCTTGAAACTACAACCACTGACCTGCCAACTTGTTGGATAATACTTACTCGAAAGGTATCAATGCAGGCACAGTGTGGCGCTCAATAGATGGGAACCACCACTAGGCTTCTACAGCTTTATCCTGAAAGTCCAGAATTCCCTCCCTAAATCTCTGCCCTCTCTGTCCTCCTTTGAAATGCTGTTTCAAACCCAGCGCTGATTAAGTTTTTCATCACCTCTCCAAACTGGATTGGTGCCTTTCTTACATTACAACAGTGACTACACTCATCAGTGTTGACTGTACTAGATGAGATTGGTATCAAACTCTAGCTGATTATCTTCCGGGATGTTTCTGCTACAGCAAGATTGCTAGATAAATGCACATTATTGCTGTCCATCATGTGGGGCTGGTGGGTTGGAATTTAACAGGATTACACAGCATCTACTGATGGCAGGAATCAAGAGTGAGGGCACATCTTGAACAAAGTTCCTCCTATGGGTATCGTTGACAGGGTGGACATTGAATATCCATCCCTAACTGCCCCTGAACTGAGTGGCTTGCTGGGCCATTCCAGAGGGTCGACCATTTGCTGTGCATCTGGGGTGACGTAGATCAGACTGGGTAAGGATGGCACATTTCCAACCTCAAAGGGCATTCGTGAATCAGATGGGTTTTTACAATCAATAAAATTTATGATCATTGCTCCCACTGAGATTTGCTTTCAATCTCAGATTTATTAATTGAATTCAGATCCCTCCAGGTGGGATGCGCTGGCTGGTGAAACATACAAGATCCTCAGTGGAGAAAGTGAGGACTGCAGATGCTGAAGATCAGAGTCGAAAAGTCTGGCACTGGAAAAGCACAGCAGGTCAGGCAGAATCCGAGGAGCAGGACAGTCTATGTTTCAAGCATAAGCTCTTCATCAGGAGGCTCTTCCTGATGAAGAGCTTCTGCTCGAAACACTGACTCTCCTGCTCCTTGGATGCTGCCTGACCGGCTGTGCTTTTCCAGCACAAAATCCTCAGTGGACTTTACAAGGTCAATGCAGAAAGGTATTGGTGGTAGAGTCTAGGACCGGGGCAATAATCTCAGAGCAAGACATTGCACATCAATGACCTCGCCTCCATCACAAGGTCTAAACTGGGGATGTTCAATGATTGTACAATGTTCAGCACCACTCACGACTCCTCGGACACTGGAGCAGCCCACGTTCAAATACAACACAATCTCAATGTGCTTTTTCCTTGTTGTTCTCTAGAACAGTAGCCTGGAGCATCTGGAAAACAACCAAGTGACATTACCACTGCACCATTATCTCCCCATGATTGTATATTTCCAATGTTTTCTCTCTTTACTAAAACAAATGTAACTCCGACTCTTTAGAATGAGGTGGAGGCCACTCAGTCAACCAAGCCCATGCTAGCTCTTTCAAAGAACAGTTCAATTAGTTTCACTCCACCACCCTCTCACCATAGTATGGAATGTTTTACCCTTTCAAATCTATATCAAATTCCCTTTGATGTTACTACTGCGCTTACTTAAAAAAGCTCAATTACACAGAAAGCCACTTCCCCTTTTTACTGCAGTTCTGCAAAGTTAAAAGCAGCATTATATTTGGGACCACACCCACATCAAGGGATGTTGTTCTCCCGCAAACAGCAAAGTCAGAGAGAGAGGACAGCAGGACAAAGGCAATCAGCAAGAATGGTACTCAACTCTCTCCTTCAAAACATTTGCTGTCTCAGGCACATCCAGAGTCACTCTCGGGTTGACAGTTCCCATCTGCTCCACATCTTCCCACATACTTAGAGACAACCCCACTCTGCAACTTTGCGGAACTTGCAATGTTCCTTGGTCAAGCTCAGGTTCCTTAGACATTATTTTCAGACTGCAATGAAGGTAAAGTTTGCCCAAGGCTACTTTCAAACCCAAACAAAACCCAACCTGGCCTGGGAATCAAAGTGATGCAGCTCAGGAAGCCATTCATGGAATCATAGAGTCAGAGATGGACAGCTCAGAAACAGACCCTTCGGTCCAACACGTCCATGCCAACCAGATATTCTAAATTAATCGAGTCCCATTTGCCAGCATTTGGCCCATATCCTTCTAAAACCTTCCTATTCGCATACCTATCCAAATGACTTTTGAAGTTGTATTTGTACCAGCCTCCACCACTTCCTCTAGACACAAAGAAAACCTGCAAATGCTGATATCCAAAGTAGATAGGCAGGAGGCTGGAAGAACACAGCAAGCCAGGTGGAGTTCTCCACCTCCTAATGCTGCCTTGCTTCCAGCCTCCCGCCATCCACTACTTCCTCTGGCAGCTCATTCAATACACACACCACCTTCTGCATGAAAATGTTGCCCCTTAGGTCCCTTTTAAATCTTTCCCCTCTCACCTTAAACTTATGCCCTCTAGTGCTAGACTCCTCCAACCTAGGGAAAAGACCTTGTCTACTTACCCTATCCATGCCCCTCATGATTTTATAAACCTGCATAAGTTCACCCCTCAGCCTCCGAGGCTCCGGAAAAACAGCCTCAGCCTATTCAACCTCTCCCTCTAGCTCAAATCCTCTAACCCTGGCAACACCCTTGTAAACCTTTTATGAGCCCTTTCCAGTTTAACATCTTTCCTACAGAAGGGAGATCAGAACTGCATGCAGTATTCCAAAAATGGCCTAACCTATGTCCTGTACTGCTGCAACATGACCTCTCATCTCTTATATTCGATGCTTTGACTAATAAAGGAAAGCATACCAAATGTCGTCTTCACTATCCTATATACCTACAACTCTACTTTCACAGATCTACGAACCTGCACTCCAAAGTCTCTTTATTCAGCGACATTCTCTAGGACCTTACCATTAAGTGTATAAGCCCTGCCCTGATTTGCCTTTCTAAAATGCAGCTCCTCATATTTATCTAAATTAAACTCCACTTACCAATCTTCGGCCATTCGGCCCATCCGATTAAGATCCTGTAATACTCTGAGGTAATTTTCTTCGCCCTCCACTACACTTCCAATTCTGGTATCATCTTTGACCCAACTTGCAATGTCACTTGTATAAGAGAACTATCGAATTGGTCTCACTGTCACCTACTCTATCTTCAAATGTTTATCCAACTCTGCTGAATGAAACGGTTTCCATCACCCTCCCAGACAGTGACCTCTAATGTCTTCCTTATTACTAAGCCTGTTGCCACCGGAAACAATCTCTCCTTACTTACTCTGTTGAGTATCTCTATTCAGTCTGCCCTTAAACCTCTCAACTCTTCAGAATCTCCACAACCCCACTGAAATCACTCAATCCTGGTCCGAGTAAATCTCCTTTGCAGCCACTCCACTCCTGGCTTTGACATCTTTCCCACAGCATTAGACTACACCAGCTGAAGCCTATAACCACTGTCTAATAAAATGGATGGCACAGTGGCTAGCACTACTGCCTCACAATGCCATGGGTTTGATCCCATCCTCTGGCGACTACGTGTGTGGAGTTTGCACATTCTCCCCGTGTCTGCGTGGGTTTCCTCCGGGTGCTTCGGTTTCCTCCCATAGTCCAAAGATGTGCAGGTTAGGTGAATTGAGCATGGGAAATGCAGGATGGGGGGAAATGGGTCTGGGATGATTGGTGTGGACTCAATGGGCTACTGTAGGGATACCATGAACCTGACCTTATTAGGCTTTGCATGTAAATTAATTAGTTGGAAAACATGGGTGATGTAATGGTTGTAGTTAAGGATCACCACAGGCGATTTTGATGATGGGAAAAAGCTGTTCGATTGCGTGTGTTAGATTAACACGGGAAATCTGAAATAAACCTAGGAGGTCTGGCTTCTACTTGTCCAACATATCTCAATCCCTCCAAACTCCATTCCCTTAAATGGAAATTACCTCCTGGTGAACACTATTCAGGGCAGCAGACACCTTGTTAATGACAGAGGGAATGAACAAATGTGGGACCAATGTTTAAGTGAAAGCCTTATCTTCCCTTTTCCAGTGATCATTAAAATCCTATGATGCCTTTCAAAACGAAAGAAACTGTCCCACATTTATCGACACCAATCAGTAGTTGCCCAATCTAACTAACCATTCATACCTCCCATTGCTCTTTGCTGGTGTTTTTGTCTGTTTGTTTCCAAGTATTTCATTCAATTCCTTTGGTTTATTCCGGAGATGCAGAGAGGAGGAGCAGATTGGGATTAGCCTGGGTGAGATATTAAGGATATAAGGAGCGAGGGGGTGTCGGGGTAGACTGGGTGGGATATTAAAGGTGTAGGGAGCAAGGGAGAGTGGGGCTAGACTGGATGAGATATTAAGGATATGGGGAGTGGGATTAGACTGGGTGGGATATTTAAGGGTGTGGGAGCAAGGGGGAAGTGTGGTTAGATTCGGTGGGTTATTAAGGGTGTGGGGAACGAGGGGGTGTGGCGTGAGGCTGGGTGGGATATTTAAGGGTGTGGGGAGCAAGGGGGGTTGTTGGGTGCAAGGGGGGTTGTGGGGTTAGACTGGGTGCGATATTAAGGATATGGGGGGGTGAGATGGGAGTGGGGTTGGACTGGGTGGGATATTAAGGATATGGGGGGTGAGGGAGGAGTGGGGTTAGACTGGGTGGGATATTAAGGATATGGGGAGGGAGGGGGAGTGGGGTTAGACTGGGTGCGATATTATGGGTGTGGGGAGTGAGCGGTTGGACTGAGTGCAATATTAAGGGTGTGGGGAGTGAGGGGGGAGTGGGGTTAAACTAAAGGACATAGGAGTAAAGGGTGTGGGAGTGAAAAGAGAATGGAATTACATACTAAAGGGTGCAGGGAGAGATGGGGGAAGAGTGGAATTAGAACGCGAGAGATGTTAAAAGATGCAGGAGCAAGAATTGGATTGAGTGGGATATCAAAAGATGTGAGGATTGAGGGGAAGAATAGGATTAGTCTGAGTGTGATATTAAAGGGAATGGGAAGCAATCAAGGGAATTAAACCAGAACATTCATGGTAGAGAAACATCAGCATTGATTTGACGTTCTATTTCCATTCTCAAATACTCTTTGATCACATTACCTCGTGGGTCAATTTATTGAGCTAGTAGCATAGACTCTGACATCCTGAAGACATCAGTTCTGTTTTGTCAGTGAGCTGACATAAAAACAGCATTACAGCAGAGGTTCACATTCTGGGTGCGGGAATGGGGGGGGCGGTGCAGATGGGGACAGGGTGGTCATTTGGGTAACAGGGAGGGAGAGGTTGACATACTGTGGCTGTGATGCCACATTTGGTCTCTGTGCCTTGGGTGATCGTGGTGGGATCTGGGAAATCGGCCAGAGTTTTCAGCAGTCACTTTCTGGTAACTGCTGGGGAAACAAAGGCTTGCTATAGCAGCAAACCAAACCAGTGGGGGGGGGGGGGGGGGGGGGGTGTTAAGGGGGTAAGGCCAACCTGAGATATCTCACGGTTTAATAGTTTACCAGGTGGAGAACGGACAATAGTAGGGGAAACCAGAAATAAAACAGAAAGTACTGGAAAAAGCCAGGACATCTGAAGAAACGTCATACTGAACTTGAAATGTTAACTCTGTTTCTCTCTTCATCAATGCTGCTGAGTCTCTTCAGTATATTCTGTTTTGATTTTGGACTTGTACCGTCCATGGTATTTTGCTGTAATGAATAGTGACTAGCAGGAGGAGGGATCAGTGAAAATAAAAAAAAGTCTGCAAATAACTGGAGATGACAGTTGATCAGACAGAATCCGTAGAAAGACAGCAAGCTAATGTTTCGAGACTAGATGACTCTTAAAAGACTTTATTTGGAGAAGCTGTTTTAAAGTTCAGGAAATTGTCCTGTCCTGCATACGAGAAATCTACTGCTGTTATATGAAAGGACACATCCTTTGCATTGAACTTGGTCACACAGCTGGAGTCCGCTGTGTGCTATTCAGCACATACTGCTGGAGTTTCAGTCGGAACAGCTCATGTCAACCAATCCCTCTGTAAACAAACCTCAGAGTTTCCATATTCTCTGCGCTGGCAGAAGAACCAGAGCTGATACATGTGGAAACTTTTCTTGTTTTTAAAAACAAATTTTAAACAACATTTTTTGGGGAGTTCAATAGCACTGCTTGGAGAATTTTTCAAAGGACAGTTGGATAGTTAGTTTTGAGGGAAATAATTTGCGGGAATGGGGAGAAACTGGAGCAGTGGGATTTGTTGGATAACTCAACCAAGGGGCTTGTCCAGGCAAAAGCTGCTGAATGTCCTCCTTCTCTGCTCTATCGTTTTAGAGAAATAGAGATGTACAGCATGGAAACACACCTTTTGGTTCGATTCATCCATGCCAACCAGATATTCTAAATTAATCTAGATTTTATGATTGTTTGATTAATAACTGTAATATTGAATTATGAGGCTTTATAATCTTCTGCAATCAAGCTACAAGTAATAAGTTTTTAAAGGTACTTTAAAGTGATTACTGGAATTGATAGTGCAGACAGGAAAAAAAAAAAAATTTCTTTGGAGATGGTATAATGGGCTATAAAGTGAATTTGAGTAGAATCGCAGGCAACAGTGCATCCCTCCCCATTGAGCTGGTTTTTGAACAGAAGGTCAGTGAAATGAATGTCAGCTACCCTGACAGCCTCAGGTGGACCTGTACCCACAGTCACTACCGCAGACGTCAGATTAGCCTTCCTGAGAGTGAATCCATGGAAAGCAACTCGCCCAGATGTATCCCCCGGCCGTGCCCTCAGATCCTGTATTCGCAGACATCTTTAACCTATCCTTACTCCAATGTGAGGCTCCCACCTGCTTCACAAAGATTACCATCAGCCTAATGCCAAAGAAAAATCAGGCAGCTTGCCTTAATGGCTTACGCCCAGTGGCTCTGACATCCATCATTATGAAGTGTTTTGAGAGGTTAGTAATGATGCACAGCAGTACCAGCCTCCCAGACTGCCTTGATCCACTACAAGTTGCCTACTATCACAGCAGAACCTTAGCGACGCCATCTCTCCAGCTCTACATTTATCCCTGGAGCATCTGTTTACAAGGACACCCAGGACTCTGCTCCCCCCTCAGCAACTGGACTCCTTGACTTTCTCACCCACAGTCAGCAATCAGTAAGGTGAGGCAATCACCTTAGCCCCTCACTATACTCCTTATACACTCGTGACTGTGTGGCCAAATTCAGCTTGAACTCCATTTACAAATTTGCCGATGACACTACCGTAGCGGGTCAGATTTCAAACAACAAGAAAGAGATGGACAGCTTTGTGACAATGGTGTAAAGACAATCTCTCCCTCAGTGTCAGTAAAACAAAGGAGCTAGTCATAGAATTATAGAATCCCTACAGTGTGGAAACAGGCCATTTGGCCCAACAAGTCCACACCGACCCTAACCTATACATCCCCAAACATTATGGACAATTTAGCATGGCCAGTTCACCTAACCTGCATATCTTTGGACTGCCTTAACCTCTGGAGCACCCGGAGCAAACCCACGCAGACACGGGGAGAATGTACAAACTCCACACAGACAGTTGCCAGAGGCTGGAATCGAACCCGGGTCCTTGGCGCTGTGAGATAGCAGTGCTACCACTGAGCCACTGTGTCACTCAAGTTGGTCATTAACTTTCGGGCAGAAATGTCTACACAAGAGGGCATAATTTTAAGGTGATTGACGGAAGGTTGGGGGAGATGTCAGAGGTCAGTTCTTTTCTGGCGGGTACATGGAATGCACTGCCAGTGGTGGTAGTAGAGTCAGAGACATTAGGGGCATTTAAGCAACTCTTAGATAAGCACATGGATGATAGTGAAATGAAGGGTATGCAAGTTGGTTTGACCTTAGAGTCGGATAAAAGGTCAGCACAATGTTGAGGGCCAAAGGACCTGTACTGTTCTATGTTCAGGAAGCAGAGTGGAGGACACCCCTGTTTGTATCAATGGTGCTGGTCGGTGGGATGGTCGAGAGCTTCAAGTGGATAGATGACAATGTTAATTATTTTTCTACAGCTCAAAATTCAATTTCTAATTGGGCCTGTACTGTAGAGAGAGATCTCTCAGAGTGGTCTCCTTAAAAAGCTCTGATGGGATAGGAAGGCCAGAGATAATTTTCTAAATTTTCAATTTCAATTTCCAATAACAATTGCTAACCTCCTCAATCCCCCTGCAAGTTTTAACCAACAGCTTACAGTATCACCCAGATTATAATACTAACTCCAGTGTCCAGATCTCTTATTTGAGGGAAAATTCTAAGGGGTTTTGGCTCAGGATCCAATTCACAGACTGATCTGAGCAAAAATAAGGGTCTTACATCAGGATCATTGAGCAATCTGATGGAGGCAATATAAGGTCAAGGATTAAGCTATGAATCGATGGTTTCCATTACAATGGATGAAGATGAAGACAACAGATTTCCTTAACCAGCAACAGATCTGAGGAGAAGGTGGGCACGATCAGAGGCCGCAGTGGCTTCAAACCATCAGTGACCCTCACTTCCTGCAAGAGGTCATGAGGACATGGGGGTGTCGACCCTCCAGGAATGGCCTAGTGTTTCCAGAAATTGACTTCCAGGACACAGCTGCCTGAGCAAATGGGAGAAAAATCTATTGAAGGACAACTTGTTTCATTTTCTGTGAACACCTCTTTCAATTTATTGTTGGAATACTGGAGTCAGGAGGATGTTGGGAGGGAGAAAGGGAAAGTTCCCCTCAAATGTTATCCACCTCAACCAGTCCCTGTGACCCTGATGTATCATCCAACTGGACAACAAAGACTCTTTTCATGTTTCGATAGCTGTGGGAAGACATGGGGATGGACCAGACTGGTTACCAGTGGTGGGATAGTGGGAGCACAGGGCAATAGGAGGCATCAGGTCACGTGATGAAACCTCCAGCAACACAGTCAACCAGAGTTGGAAAAGCAAACGCTCAAATCCAGCACTGACCGAAAGCATCGTCTCAGAAGTGGTTCAGTAAAACACAACATCCCAAGCCATTCTCCCAACTCTCTAGAAGGCACAAACTGAGGCCTGACATTAAAAGGTTTAATATATTCCAATGAACAGAGCTGATAAAGAATCTTGAGCACAAATAAAGACAGACCCTCTGGGATACTTGATATTGGTAGGTCAGAAGTCAAGGTTCATAATGCTGCTTTTTGTAAATAAGCCCAATAAGAGAAAGGTTTCTATCTAGATTTATATTTCACCATCTGTCTGGGATCCATCAAACACCTGTAAACAGTGTTCGTGCTGGTGCACAGGATGGAACCAATGCTAAAAACAGAACACACAAAATATCAGGTTGCAAGGATGCAGTGCAACGGAATTCACAATTACTACTGCATCTGGAATCCTGCTCAAAAGTCAGTTGACACCAGGTTATAGTCCAACAGGGCTATTTGAAATCACAAGCTTCGTGTGGCAGCGGTTCGAAAGCTTGTGATTTCAAATAAACCTGTTGGACTATAACCTGGTGCCATGCGACTTCTGACCTTGTCCACCACAGTCCAACACCAGCACCTCCACATCATCCATAACTCTGAATCGAGGAGACAGATCTGCCAGAAACTCAACACCAGTTTCTGCCTTAAACTCTCCCACACATCAGATGACAACATAACTGCCACACCATCACAAGATTAGCTTCAACAAAGAAAGTGTTAACTCAGCAAACAATCTCATCTTCCCACCCTCCCAATGCACAAGCCGCTGATGACCTGAATTAGAGAGAAATATGGATCAGAGACAGGACACAGACATTCCCCTGAAGATTCTTTCTTCCTTCCTAATTTAAATTTCAACATTACTTTCCATTCCTTCCTCCCCTTGTAGCTTCTTTATTCACTCTCAGACGTCGCTGGCTGGACTAACATTAATTACCCATCCCTTGTTGCCCTGGAGATGTGGTGGTGTAAGGTGCCTTCTAGAACTACTGCAGGCGTTAGGGCATAAGGACACCACCATTGCTGTTAGCAATAGGGTACAGAATTGGAATCTTTAATAAACTGGTATTTTCTGCAGGGTAAAGAACTTATGAAATTTGCTGATTTTTTTCTCACTCTCAGAGTCTACACAATTGTAAAGAGAGTCTCCAAAGCATCAGGATCAAGGCTACTATGTTCACGTGCCAAAGTTCCACGATATATCGTCAACTGGGTGGGGTGCTCACAGTTTCAAGATTGTCAGCAAGCGAGCTAGGAGTGAGATAAGGAGAAACTTCTTCACTCAGAGAGTTGTTAGGATTTGGGATGTGCTGCCTGGGTGAGTGGTGGAGGTGGATTCCATCAGAGATTTCAAAAAAGAGCTGGATATTTATTTGAATGGGATGAAGTTGGAGGGCAACAGAGATAGGATTGGAGAGTGGGACTAGCTGGGTAGCTCTTTTGGGAGTTGGTACAGGCACAATGGGCCAAATATACTGTACTGTAAAATGCTATCATTCTACGGTAAGACCATAAGATGCAGGAGCTGTAGTAGACCCATCAGCCCATTGATTTTGTTCCATTAATCAATGAGATCATGGTTGGTCTGATGATCCTCGGCTCCACTGTCCTGCCTTTTCGCCACAACCCTTACTAATTAAAAATCTGAGTCTCTCAGCCTTCAATATACTTCACGACCCAGCTTCGACAGCCCTCTGTGGTAAAGAATTCCACATATTTACTCCCCTCTGTGAAAAGAAACACCTCCTTATTCCATCTTAAACTTGTGACCCCTTGCCCTGAGATGATTCTCTCTGGTGAAGCTGGACCACACGAGGAAGAGCCCAGGAAGAATCTTCTAACGTCACAGTGAGAGATCAGGCTGATGCCTTCACAACCTTAATGAGGTCGATACACAATTGTAAAAAGAGTCTCCAAAGTGTGAGGATCAAGGCTACTATGTTCACGTGCCAAAGTTCCACGATATATCGTCAACTGGGTGCCTTCACAATCTTAATGAGGTCAATACACTTTGTGGGAACCCAGCAAACCACCCTCAACGGTTATGTGTCATACAATTGTTTTGTCTACTTAACTGATGTGTCACACTTAAATGCTGCTTTACAAATTTAATAAATCAGTGACAATTCCTTACAAATTGGTAACTGCCTACATTTGGTAATCCTGAGACACGAATCACAAATTTTAAATCAGGACTCTGGAGCATTACATTATGGTGTTTACCTAACTTCCCTTTAAACGCACAAATTACTCCCTGTGGTAGCAAGTTCCACATTCTCACCATGGGCTGAGCAAAACTTCAACAATAGCTATTTATATTTATATAGCACCTTTAATGTAGTCAAATGTCATAGAGCACCTCACACAGCGTATGACACTGAGCTATGTAAGCAGATATTGAGGCAGATGATCAATAGCTTGTTGAAAGACCACTTCAAAAGGAAGAAAGCTGGCTCAAGAGAAGATTAAGCAGAAGGAGAAGGAGAGAAACTCAACAGGCCTGGCAGCATCTATCAAGGGAGAAACAGAGCTAATGTTTCGAGTCTGGTATGATTCTTCTTTGGAACCCTCAGTGAAGAAGTGTATACCAGAGCTTGGGCCCAGGGAACAGAACATATGACCACCAATGATGCAGCAATTAAAACCAGGGATGGACAAGAGGCCAGAATTGTAGGAATGCTGATATACTAAGGGTTAGAGTCAGGTTGAGATTACAGAAATAGATAGGGGAACAAGTGTTGGAGTGCATACACAGAGGTAATAGGGTGACTTAAGACAAGGGCAACATATTTGGACAAGGTCAAGTTTATACAGAGTAGAATTTGGGATTCAAGTAAAGTTATGTCAATAGTTCGCAAAGGCATGAACGAGCAGGAAATGGTGATGTCAGCTATGTTACAGATGTGGAAACTGACAGTCAAACTAATGGAACTCAAGGTCAGAATTTCAAGATCAAATGTAACACACCAACATTAGCAATACACTTGGAGTCTTGGAGTCATAGAGATGTACAGCACGGAAACAGACCCTTCGGTCCAACCCGTCCATGCCGACCAGACATCCCAATCCAATCTAGTCCCACCTGCCAGCACCCGCGCCATATCCCTCCAAACCCTTCCTATTCATATACCCATTCAAATGCCTCTTAAATGTTGCAATTGTACCTGCCTCCACCACATCCTCTGGCAGCTCATTCCATACACGTACCACCCTCTGTGTGAAAATGTTGCTCCTTAGGTCTCTTTTTATATCTTTCCCTCTCACCCTAAACCTATTGAGTTTAAGAGCCGTGAGATCTTGTTGCAGCTCTATAAAACTTTGGTTAGACCGCACTTGGAATACTGCGTCCAGTTCTGACTCCCAGACATGCATATGGTCACAGAAATTTGAGGGTGCATACATGAGGATCAATGGTCGGCACAACATCATGGGCTGAAGGGCCTGTTCTGTGCTGTACTGTTCTATGGGCGGCACGGTGGCACAGTGGTTAGCACTGCTGCCTCACAGCGCCAGAGACCCAGGTTCAATTCCCGACTCAGGCGACTGACTGTGTGGAGTTTGCACGTTCTCCCCGTGTCTGCGTGGGTTTCCTCCGGGTGCTCCGGTTTCCTCCCACAGTCCAAAGATGTGCGGGTCAGGTGAATTGGCCATGCTAAATTGCCCGTAGTGTTAGGTTAAAGGGGTAAATGTAGGTGTATGGGTGGGTTGCGCTTCAGTGGGTCGGTGTGGACTTGTTGGGCCGAAGGGCCTGTTTCCACACTGTAAGTAATCTAATCTAATCTATGTTCTATGCCCTCTAGTTCTGGACTCCCCGACCCCAGGGAAAAGACTTTGTCTATTTATCCTATCTATGCCCTGGGAGAGGGGTGGAGTTGGTAGTTTGTGAATGGAGTTTGGAGCGAGACTGAAAACAGTAGCTTCAGTCCTCCCAATATTTAATTTAAGGAATGGAGAGATATGAACTGAGGACAGGCAGAAGGGATTAGTTTAATTTGGTGTCATGTTCCGCCCAACAATGTGGCACGTGGCTCAGTGGTTAGCCCTGCTGCCTCACAGCGCCAGGGACCTTGGTTCGATTCCAGCCTCGGGTGACTGTCTGTGTGGAGTTTGCACATTCTCCCCGTGTCTGCGTGGGTTTCCTCCAGGTGCTCTGGTTTTCTTCCACAGTCCAAAGATGTTAGGTAGACCGGGCATGGGAAATTGCCCATAGTGTCCAGGAATGTGTAAGTTAGGTGGATTAGCCATGGGAAATGCAGGGTTACAGGGATGGGGGAGGAGCAGCGTGTTAGTGAGAATCTGGACGGGTTGCAAATTGGTATGGGCTTGTTGGGCCTAGTGGCCTTTTTCTACATTGTAGGGATTCTGTTCTATGGGCCAAAGGGCCCATTCCTATGCTGTATTGTTCTTTGTTAATTGAAATAAATTCCTGCTCATCCAATACTGATGTGGGACAAACAATTGGAAGGTTAGTAACAGTGGGGGAGCTGGAAAAGCTGATGGTGAGCTTGAATTGGGTGTTGTCAGCGTATGTCTAAAAATTGACAGCATGCTTGTCGAAAAAGTTAACTTCGTTTCTCTCTGCACAGGTGCTGTCAAGTTTCCCCAGCATTCTTTGTCCTTACAGAATCCCTTTTGGTCCACGCTGAACTGCATCCCACCCTTACCCCTGCATTTCCCTTGGCTAACCAACCTAACCTGCACATCCCTGAACATGATGGAAAATTCCCATTGCCAATCCAACTCCCTTGCATAATGTTTGGACTGTGGGAGGAAACTCACACAGACAGTCACCCAAGGGTAGAATTGAACCTGGGTTCCTGGTGCTGTGAGGCAGCAGTGCTAAACCTTGAGCCACTAGGTTGTCCCCACCATGCATGTTTCAGATTTCCAGCAATTTTGCTTTTACTATATTACCAAGCTTTCAGTGATTGACTGTAGACTTGGAAGAGGTTGCAGAGATTGAGAAGGGGTAAACAGATAGAGTTTCTGCACAGGCTTACATACTCAGTCCTTGAAAAGAGTTGATTCACACAAGATAGTTTCAAAGGAAGGGAAAACAACGAGACTGAGTCAAAGTGACAACCAGATCCTGAGATGGCTGGATGCAGGTCGGAACAGGCCGTTAGTGGTGAGACAGAGATCCTAGAACTTGCGTCTGTACAGTGCATCTCACATGGAAATAACAGAGGGCTCAATAAAGTGAAAGTTGGACATCAAACAGTGGTAAGATGAAGTACAGTTAAAACAGCACTGTCAGGAGACCTCCGAGGGTTGCAGCTGATAGCTAGCCTGAGTGATTTCAGAGGGGGTAGGGCAGAAGCTAATGATCCACACAACCAGATAGAAAGGAATCTGGTATATTCAAGAAGGGGCCTCACCAATGTTCTGTACAACCTTAACATGACTTACCAAACCCTAGACTCAAAGAGCTGAGCCATGAAGACACGTGTGCTAAGCACCTTTTTAACCACCTGTCTATATGTGACGCAAACTTCAAAGAATTATGTACCTGCATCCTTGGGTATCCAATGCCCTACCCTTGTCTGATTTACCAAAATGCAATACCTCACATTTATCCAGATTGAACTCCCATCTGCCATTTTTCAGCCAATTGACCCATTTGACCAAGATCCCTTTGTAATCCTAGAAAACCTTCTTCACTGTCTACTCTGTCACCAATTTTGGTGTCATCCGCAAACTTACTAACCATACATTCTATATTTTCATATGAATCATTCATATAAATGACAACTAAAAGAGGATCTGGAAATAATCCATGTAGAACAGCGCAGGTGACAAATCTCCAGTCCAAAAAGCCCACCTCCACAACTACTCTCTGGCTCCTAGCTGCTAAGCTAATTATGTATCTATTTAGCAAGCTCACCCCGAATCCCATGTGACCTAACTACTAATTATTCTACCATGCGGAACCTTGTTGAAGGCTTTAGTAAAGTCCAAGTAGACAACATTTACTGCTCTGCCCTCATCAATCTTTTTGGTGACTTCAAAAAACTCAATCAAGTTGGTGAGATAATTTTCCTCGCACAAATCCATGCTGACTACCCCTAATCAATTTTTGCCTGTCTAAATATTCATAAATCCTACCTTTTAAAATTCCCTCCAACAATTTACGCCCAACCAAAGTCAGACTCTAGGGTCTATAGTGCTCCGGCTTCTTCTTACAACCTTTCTTAAAGATGCAACATTAGTCACCTTCCAGTCATCAGGCACCTCACCCATAGTTATAGATGATGCAAAGGGTCTCGCAATTTCCTCCCTCACTGCCCACAATGTTCCGGATAGATCAGGTCCTGGAGATTTATCCACATTTCTACTCTCTCAGACCTCCTAAACTTCCTCTTCTGTAATGTGAACCATTTTTAAAACATCAAAGTTTATTTCTCTGCATTCCCTAGCCTCCATTTCTTTTTCAACAGTAAAATCTGATGCAAAATATTCATTTAGTATCTCTCCCATCTCCTGGGGTTCAACACAGAAAACCTCCTTGATCTGTAAGGGGCCTTGTCCTCTCTCTAGTTACCACTTGCTCTTAATGTAAAGTCTCTTTGATCTTATCCTTAACCTTATCTGCCAATGCTATCGCACATCCCATCTTTACCTTCCTGATTTGTTTCTTAAGAATACTCTACATTCTTTATGTTGATACTGTGTCCAGTTCTAGTCACTCCATTATAGGATGGATATTATTAAGCAGGAGGGGGTTGAGAAGAGATTTACCAGGATATTGTCAGGTATGGAAGGCTTGAGTAACAAAGAAAGACTGGATTGGCTGGACTTTTTCACTGGCACATAGGAGATTGAGGGGTGACCTTATAGAAGTTTATAAAATAACGAGAGGTATAGATAGAGTTAATGGTAGTTGTCTTAACCCTAGAATGGGGATTTCAAGACAACTGACCACATTTTTAAGGTGAGAGGAGAGAGAGATTTAAAAAAGGAATAAGGGGCTTTTTTTTTTTACACAAAGGGTGATTTGCACGTGGACTGAACTTGCTGAGGAAGTGGTGGATGTGGCTATAATTATAACATTCAAATGACATTTTGATAAGTACATGAATAGGAGAGGTTTGGAGGGATATGGGCAAGGAGCAGGCAGGTGGGACTAGTTTCGTTTGGGATTATCTTCGGGCATGGACTAGTTGGACCGAAGGGTCTGTTTCCGTGCTGTATGATTCCATATCCCTCAGATAGTTGTGGAATCATGAGGAACCGAGTGACCCCACTGCACTACATGTGCGCGCGTACACGTATATACACACACCCACCCCTCTACAGGCCCAGAGACAAGCTCTCTCTCACACTCTTACACATACACTCCCACACTCACATGCACCCTCTCAGAGGCCTATACCCCTTTATGCTCACACACACTCTCTCCCAGACACTTATAAACTCCCTCAACTCACACACACACACATGTTTGTGGGGTGAATTTGTACTTGCAGAATTAACTTTTATTTTGCTCAAAAATTTCATGAATCCATGTAAGAATCTGTAAATCCATTTTAGAGAAGAGAATCAGTCTGACCATTGTGGCACAGACAGCCTCACACAGGGCACCTCACACCTTCAATGTATTATCTGGGGCCGACATGACACCAATTGTCAAAGTTCACTTGCAAATGTAACTTTAAAAAAGTTCTGCGATTTACATATGAAAGAACTGAAACCAACATGGTCATTCTAAAAAATGAGAGACTTAACAAACAATCCAGGTCTTTTTCAATATATAATTTCAGTTACAACACACTCAACTTTCAACATAAATTCTGTGTCTTATGATCTTATTCTCCACAACCACCTGATGAAGGAGCGGTGCTCCGAACGCTGGTGCTTCCAAATAAACCTGTTGGACTACAACCTGGTGTTGTGTGATTTTTAACTTTGTCCACCCCGGTTCGAAATCAGAAAAAATCCCAAGTTTAGAAACAGGCATCAAACATAGTCTGAACAATACCCTGTGCCCAACAGATCGACAAATACAGCAACAGGCCAAGACACAGCCTCAGGTAATCAGCACCAGTTGCTGATGTAGATTTTTTTAAAAAAAGAGTCTCTTTTAAAAAGAAGAATCAGTTGACTTCACCTATTCTCCTCACTTCCTCAAGTTCTTCTGGATTATAAGAAAAAAGAGCCAATGTTGAGAGCCTATCCCGCACTGGGCGATAAGAAACATGCTGCCCTAGCAGCGGGGGAGTGCCTGCCAGAGGGTCAGCACGAGGCTGACTCACCAACTCTCTGAGGACACAAGCACTTGGGGGCTTTCAGAGCACGTTATCTCAACATCTCGTTCCTCAAATAATGTCTTGCTATTAATGCAAGGCAGTGAGCAGCACGGTTTGCTTTAGTGGGTGTGGGAGCTCTCTATCAGATGGTGGGGACCAGAAATATTTCTGGTTCTGGAGAATGTCGACTGAAGGTTATCATGACTGCAACTAATCAAAAAACAAAGCAAACCGCTACAAGACATAACCAGGCTCTTGGAACTATTATAGTGCAGGAGGAGGCCATTTGGCCCACCTACACCAGTTCCATGACCCAGTGCAATCTCCTGCCTTTCCCCTATGTCCCTCCACACCATTACCATCCAAATCAAAACATCCATTACCTTATTGGATGCCTCAGTTGAGCCTGCTTCCACATTTCTAGACAGTGCATTCCAGAACCAAAAAAAAACCCTTCTTCTCATATCACCCTTGCTGAGTTTGAAAACCACGTTAAACCTCTCATTTCTTTTACAAGCAGAAACAGCTTGTCCCTATCTACTCTGTCCAACCCACTCATGATTTTGAAACCTCAATCAGATATCCTCCCAACAGCCTTCTCTCCAAGGCAAACCATCCCAATGTCTTCATAGAATCCCTACAGTGTAGAAACAGGCCATTCAGCCCAATAAGTCCACACCGACCGTCCAAAGAATATCCCATCCAAACTCATCCCCTTAACCTATCCCTGTAACCCTGCATTTCCCATGGCCAATCCGCCCAATTTACACATCCCTGGACACTATGGCCAATTTAGCATGGCCAATCCACTCTAACCTGCACATCTTTGGATTGTGGAAGGAAATCAGAGCACCTGGAGGAGACCCACACAGATAGTGGGAGAACGTGCAAACTCCATACAGACAGTCACCCGAGGCTGGATTTGAACCCAGGTCCCTGGCACTGTGAGGCAGCAGTGCTAACCACTGAGCCAATCTGTCCTCATTGCTGAAGCTTCTCATTTCTAGAAGGTTTTTTGGTAAACTGCTTCAGTTCTCTCTCCAATTTGTTCCCGATAATGAGGTGCCCACATCTATAAACAATACCCTACAGGCCAGCAAAGGACTAATTCCCGGAGGACAGAATGCCATCCTGCAGCAAATGGGCACTAATGTTAATGCAGCCCACCTCCTGAACATTCAGGTCAGGGCACAGCTTACATTCAAGTGAGTCTCAGCATGAACTGCAGAAAAAGCACAAAATCAGAAATTGCTGGAGAAATCAGCAGGTCTGGTATGGGGAGAAATTAGAGTTAACATTTTAGGTCCACTGACCCTTCTTCATTGGACCAGAAAGGTAACTGCTTTCTCTCCACAGATGCTGCCAGACCTGCTGAGTTTCTCCAGCAATTTCTGATTTTGTTTCAGATTTCCAGCATCCGCAGTTCTTTGTATTTTGTTTACTTTGGAGGAAAAGCACCTTTACTTTTGTCTCAGTACATTACAAACCTCTAGACTCAGTACTGAGCTGCAGACCATAACCTCTATGCTCAGCCTGTACTGTGTATTTTTTCACTTGCATAGAAACATGAAATGTAGCAGTAGGCCATTCAGCCTTATGATCCTCCTCTGCCATTCAACAGGACTCATGGCACAGACCTTTGAGTTTAGGAGTTGGGACATCATGTTGAGGTTGTATAGGACATTCATAAGGTGTAGAAGCAGAATTAGGCCATTCAGCCCATCGAGTCTGCTCCACCATTCGATCATGGCTGCGATGCTCCTCATCCCCATTTTCCTGCCTTCCCCTGTATCCCTTCAGCCCATCACCAATTAAAAATCTGTCTAACTCCTCCCTAAATGTACTCATTGTCCCAGCATCCACCGCACTTTGGGGATAGTGAATTCCACAGATTCACAACCCTCTGGGAGGAGGAGCTTCTCCTCAACTCTGTTTTAAATTTACTATCCCTTACCCTAAGACTATGACCTCTCATCCTAAAATGCCCCACTAGTGGAAGCTTCCACTCCATGTCTATTTTATTCATACCTTTTATCATCTTGAATAGCTCAATTTGATCTCTCCTCATTCCTCTAAATTCCAGACAGCATAGGCCTAAACTGTACAATCTCTCTTCATACAACAAACCCCTCATCTCTGGGATCAATCTAGTGAACCTCCTCTGAATTACCTCCAATGCCACTCACATCTTTCCTCAAATAAGGGGACCCATACTGTGCCCGATACTCCAGGTGCAGTCTCACCAATGCCATTAATGAGGCCTCTTCTGGTCACTACTACAGGAAGGATATTATTAAAAGCTCGTGAGGGTTCAGAAAATATTTACTGGATGATGCAGGGAATGGAGGGTTTGGGTTATAAGGAGAGGCTGAATAGGCTGGGACTTCTTCCACTGGGGTGTGTAGGATGTTGAAAGGTGACCTTATAGAGGTTTATAAAATCATAGATAAAGTGGATGGGAGGTGTCTTTTCCCTAGGGTGGGGCATTTCAATAGTAGGGGCTATATTTTTAAGGTGAGAGAAGAAAGATTTAAAAAAGAAAGACATGGGGACAATTTAGTTTTAAACTCAGCGGTTCGTGTGTGGAATGAACATTTGAGGAAGTGGTGGACGTGGGTACAATTACAATACTTGAGACACTTGGATAAGAACATGAATAGAAAAGGTTTGGAGGGATATGGACCAGGAGCAGGCAGGTGAGACTAGTTTAGTTTGGATATACGGTCGGCATGGACTGATTGAACTAACGGGTCTGTTTTTGTGTCGTATGACTCTATGATCTTGACTAGTCATCTAACGCAGTACTCAATTCCCACTCTCCCCCCATACTTTTTGTTCCATTTAGCCCAAAGAACCATATCTAACTCCTCCTTGAAAACATGTTAAGCTTGTTCCTTCCCTTGTCCTTTCATGCTATATTCAGCTGGTTACTAGGCACACTGGTTACCACTCACACCTCATCTTTACCTCCATCAGCACTCTCTTTGGCTGTTGAAGTATGTGATGAAAGATCATCGAACTGAAACAAACACACGGTTTGTCACTAGGGACACTGCCAAGCCTACTGCAGATTTCCATCAGATCCTTTTCTTCCTAATTCACCATCCCAGCTTCTGTGGTCTTTAGACCATGTGCTTAAATGATATGAAGCAAGAGGAAAGCTAGAAGTCTTAGGTCTTTCCTTCTCTTTACGCGTACTACAAATGATGCAAAAATAGGTGGGAAAGCACGGGCTGAGGACGATACACAGAGTCTACAGAGGGATTTAAACAAATGGGCAAAAACTCAACAGATGCTCTATAATGTGAGATTATACGTTTTGGCCGAAAGGATCGTTGAGCTGATTATTATTTAAAGGGGGGAACAACTGCAGAAATCTCCACCACAAAGGGATTTGGGAGTTCCAAATTGTATAGTAATTGATCAGTGTGTTTGGCTGGTAACTGAAAGATTGGTGGTTCGACACCATCCAGGGAAGAATTTTTCATCATTTCTGGGATTGAGGATTTTCAGATCAGCCATGATCTCACTGAATGACAGATCAGACAAGATGGGCTGAATGGCCTACTTCTGCTCCTACATGGGTCTTAAACATTTAGGAGATATGGGTATTGCTGTCTAGGCCAGGATTTGCTGAAGATGGTGTTGGTGAGCTGTCAGGAGGAGCATTCCATGATGTTGG
The DNA here is from genome assembly GCF_037043375.1 of Chiloscyllium plagiosum. Lineage (NCBI taxonomy): Eukaryota > Metazoa > Chordata > Chondrichthyes > Orectolobiformes > Hemiscylliidae > Chiloscyllium > Chiloscyllium plagiosum. Next base: position 164,334,980 of record NW_028270139.1, on the reverse strand, counting down.
CACAAAGTAAAGAGATTGAACAGGGCTAGACAATGGCCTAGTGGTATTATCATTGGACTGTTAATCCAGAGACAAAGGTAATGCTCTGGGGATTCAAGTTCAAACCCTGCCATAGCAGATGGTGAAATTTGAATGCAATAATAATGTGGAAATAAAAGTTATAGATTCCCTACAGTGTGGAAACAGGCCCTTCGGCCCAACAAGTCCACAATGACCCTCTGAGGAGTAATCCACCCATTTTACATTTCCCCTGACTAGTGCACCTAACCTACACATTCCCAAACACTATGCGCAATTTAGCATGGCCAATTCACCTGATCTGCACATCTTTGGATTGTGGGAGGAAACTGGAGCAAACCCACGCAGACACGGGGAGAATGTGCAAACTCCACACAGACAGTTGCCCGAGGCTGGAATCGAACCTGGGATCCTGGTGCTATGAGGTAGCAGTGCTAAGCACTGAGCTATCGTGCTGCCCCAAATACACCCAGATATACACCACAGAAACAGACCCTTTGATCCGTCTTATCCATGCCAAGCAGATATCCCAAATTAATCTAGTCCCCCATTGCTGGTCGTCAGGGAAAAAACCCATCTGGTTTACTAACATCCTTTCAGAAAGGAAACTGCCATCCTTACCTCATCTGGTCTACATATAACTCCAGACCCACAGCAATTGTCTTAACTCTTAACAATTAGCATGGGCACTAAATGCTGGTCCAGCTAATGACACTCTCATCCCCATGAATGAATAAAACAGCAACACATCTTTGGTTTAAACATAAGCAATTGATGGAAGCATTCTCACAGTTTAATGGAGAGTTAGTAATAGTGGCTAACCTGGCTTTTGTCTGAATTATTCCCAAATACCAGAAACTCCTCTACAGCTGTGGGGTTAAGCGTGACTTGCTGTAGACCATTGACTACCCTCCACGGGGCCCCAGTGATCATCACAAGTGGAAATAAACACAAGGTCTGTCAATATCAAATGCAAGTCGGTATCTCTGGTACAAACCTCAGGTCAGTTATTGTTTCCAAGATCCTGCGTATGAATTTCCCATGTTTCGTTTTGTTCGAAGTTGCCCCCACGTGTACATTCGTGATTGACTTTCTCCGTGGGTTTGTGTAAATACAGCACTGTCTCTGTGTGCTTCACTTCTCCATGGGCCTGATTGGAAGCCCCTGGACACTATAGTCAGATAGGTGGGACCTGCAGAGCAGGGTAGGGGGAGATCCAACAGACTCCATGATTGCAGTTGTCCTGCCATAACCATTATGCCACAGCGAAGGACAGTCAGCCCATTGACTCCACCTGTCTGTCCTGCAGTCTAGACAGTCCCATTCCTGCTGCTCTGTTCCCATCAGGGTGGTATTTCAAAGCAAAACTAACTTCACACTGTGAGAAGATAGTTGGAAAAAGACCCATTTCTTTTAAGTAACGTGTGAAGTACTCTGTCATGGGACATGGGGATCAACATGGAAAGGAGTTCTAAACTGAACACCAACTGAAAGAATTACAGATGCAGTAAATCAGAAAAAAACCCAGCAAATGTTGGAAAAGTTAAACAGGTCTTGCAGCACCTGTGAAGAGAAATTACCGTTAATGTTTCAGAGCTGGTGACCCTTAGAGATCATGCCAGACCTGCTGAGCTTTTCCAGCAATTTCTGTTTTCGTTTTTGGAAAAGAATTTTGTTTTCCGGTCTTCCAGCAAGCAAAACAAAACAGAAATTGCTGGAGAAACTCAGCAGATTTGGTAGCATCTGTCGAGACAGAAGTAGTGTTAAGGTGTTAAGAGTGGCACAGTGGTTAGCATTGCTGCCTCACAGTGCCAGGGTCCCGGTTCGATTCCACCCTCAGGTGACTGTGTGGAGTTTGCACATTCTCCCCGGGTCTGTGTGGGTTTCCTCCAGGTGCTCTGGTTTCCTCCCACAATCCAAAGATGTGTAGGTTAGGTTAATTTTCCTTGGGAAAATACCTGCAGTGTTCAGGGATGTGTAGGTGAGGTGTATTAGTCAGGGGTAAAGTAGACTAATAGAGTAGGAACATGGGTAAAAACAAGGACTGCAGATGCTGGAAACCAGATTCTAGATTAGAGTGGTGCTGGAAAAGCACAGCAGTTCAGGCAGCATCCAAGGAGCAGGAAAATCGACGTTTCTGGCAAAAACCCTTCATCAGGAAGAGAGGGTAGGAAAATGGGTCTGGGTGTGTTACTCTTTGCAGGGTCAATGTAGACTTATTGGGCCAAATGGCCTGTTTTTGCAGTAGAGGGATTTAACTTAAGGTTAAGTTAAGCTTTGAGTGCAGTGACTTGTCTTCAAAACAGAAGAACCAAAAAGTGGGTATTTTTATAAATGACTCAGATGAGGGCGTAGAAGGATGGGTTAGTAAATTTGTAGATGACACGAAGGTGGATGGAGTTGTGGATATGCCATAGGATGTTGCAGGTTACAGAGATGCATAGATAAACTACATAGCTGAGAGCTGACAAATAGAGTTTAATGTGGAAAAGTGTGAGGTGATTCACTTTGGAAGGAGTAACAGGAAGGCAGAGTACTGGGCTAATGGTAAAATCCTTGGTAGTGTGGATGAGCAGAGAGATCTCGTTGTCCAGGTACACAGATCCTTGAAAGTTGCCACCCAGGTTGATAGGGTTGTTAAGAAGGCATATGGTGTGTTAGTTTGGCACAGGGACTACGTTTTGGAGCCATGAGGTTTTGTTGCAGCTGTATAAAACTCTGGAATCTTGCACACAGTTCTGGTCACACCATTATAAGAAGGATATGGAAGCTTTGGAAAGGGTTCAGAGGTGATTTACTAGGATGTTGCCTGGTATGGAGGGAAGGTTTTACGAGGAAAGGCTGAGAGGCTTGAGGCTGTTTTTGTTAGAGAGAAGAAGGTTGAGAGGTGACTTAATTGATACATACAAGATCATCAGAGGGTTAGACAGGGTGGACAGAGAGAGCATTTTCCCTTGGATGGTGATGGCTAGCATGAGGGGACATAGCTTTAAATGAAGGGGTGATAGATGTAGGACAGGTGTCAGAGATAGTTTTTTTATTCAGAGCACTAGAAGCATGAAATGCCCTGCCTGCAACAGTAGTAGACTCACCAACTTTAAGGGCATTTAAATGGTCATTGGATAAACATAGAACATAGAAGAATACAGCGCAGTACAGGCCCTTCGGCCCTCGATGTTGCGCCGATCCAAGCCCACCTAACCTACACTAGCCCACTATCCTCCATATGCCTATCCAATGCCCGCTTAAATGCCCATAATGAGGGAGAGTCCACCACTGCTACTGGCAGGGCATTCCATGAACTCACGACTCGCTGAGTAAAGAACCTACCCCTAACATCTGTCCTATACCTACCCCCCCCCCCCTTAATTTAAAGCTATGCCCCCTTGTAATAGCTGACTCCATACGTGGAAAAAGATTCTCACTGTCGACCCTATCTAAACCCCTAATCATCTTGTACACCTCTATCAAGTCACCCCTAAACCTTCTTTTCTCCAATGAAAACAACCCCAAGTGCCTCAGCCTTTCCTCATACAATCTTTCTACCATACCAGGCAACATCCTGGTAAACCTCCTCTGCACCCGTTCCAGTGACTCCACATCCTTCCTATAGTATGGCGACCAAAACTGCACGCAATACTCCAGATGCGGCCGCACCAGAGTCTTATACAACTGCAACATGACCTCAGGACTCCGGAACTCAATTCCTCTACCAATAAAAGCCAGTACGCCATATGCCTTCTTCACCGCACTATTTACCTGGGTGGCAACTTTCAAAGATTTGTGTACATGGACACCAAAATCCCTCTGCTCATCCACACTACCAAGTATCCGACCATTAGCCCAGTACCCCATCTTTTTATTACTTTTACCAAAGTGAATCACCTCACACTTAGCTACATTGAACTCCATTTGCCACCTTTCTGCCCAGTTCTGCAGCTTATCTATATCCCGCTGTAACCTGCCACATCCTTCCTCACTGTCTACAACTCCTCCGACTTTCGTATCATCCGCAAACTTGCTCACCCAACCTTCTAACCCCTCCTCCAGGTCATTTATAAAAATGACAAACAGCAATGGTCCCAAAACAGATCCTTGCGGAACACCGCTAGTGACGGCACTCCAAGATGAACCTTTGCCATCAACTACTACCCTCTGTCTTCTTCCAGCCAGCCAACTCCTAATCCAAACCTCCAACTCACCCTCAATGCCATACCTCCGTATTTTTTGAAGTAGCCTACCATGGGGAACCTTATAAAATGCCTTACTAAAATCCATATACACCACATCTACCGCTTTCCCCTCGTCCATCTCCTTAGTCACCTTCTCAAAGAATTCAATAAGGTTTGTGAGGCACGACCTGCCCTTCACAAAACCATGCTGACTATCCTTGATCACATTATTCCTATCCAGATGTTCATAAATCCTATCCCTTACAATCCTCTCTAAGATTTTGCCCACAACAGAAGTGAGACTCACCGGCCTATAATTACTAGGGTTATCCCTACTCCCCTTCTTGAACAAGGGAACCACATTTGCTAGCCTCCAATCTTCTGGCACTACTCCTGTAGACAACGAGGACATAAAAATCAAGGCCAATGGCTCTGCAATCTCCTCCCTTGCTTCCCAGAGAATCCTAGGATAAATGCCATCAGGCCCAGGGGACTTATCTATTTTCACCCTTTCCAGAATTTCCAACACCTCTTCTCTACATACCTCAAAGTCATCCATTCTACTTAATTGTGACTCAGTACTCACATTGACAACAATGTCCTGTTCCTGATTGAATACTGACGAAAAGTATTCATTCAGTGTCTCCCCAATCTCTTCAGCCTCCACACACAACTTCCCACTACTATCCTTGACTGGACCTATTCCTACCCTAGTCATTCTATTATTCCTGACATACCTATAGAAAGCCTTAGGGTTTTCCGTAATCCTACCAACTAAGGACCTTTCATGTCCCCTCCTTGCTGCTCTTAGCTCTCTCTTCAGGTCCTTCCTGGCTACCTTATAACTCTCAATCGCCCCAATTGAACCTTCACGCCTCATCTTTACACAGGCCGCCCTCTTCCATTTAACAAGGGATTCCAATTCCTTATTAAATCACGGCTCCCTCACACGACCCTTTCCTCCCTGCCTGACGGGTACATACTTATCAAGGACACTCAATAGTTGTTCCTTGAACAAGCTCCACATATCAATTACACCCTTCCCTTGAAGCTTACTTTTCCAGGCCACACATCCTAAGTCATGCCTCACAGCATCATAATTTCCCTGCCCCCAGCTATAACTCTTGCCCTGTAGTGCACACTTATCCCTCTCCATCACTAGAGTAAAAGTCACCGAATTGTGGTCACTGTCCCCAAAGTGCTCACCTACCTCTAATTCTAATACCTTGCCTGGTTCATTACCCAGAACCAAATCCAGTATGGCCTCACCTCTTGTTGGCCTATCTACATATTGTGTCAGGAAACCCTCCTGCACACATTGGACAAACACTGACCCATCTAACGAACTTGAGCTTTAGCTTTCCCAATCAATAGCAGGAAAGTTAAAGACCCCCATAACAACCACCCTATTACTTTCACTCTTCTCTTGAATCATCCTCGCAATCCTTTCTTCTACGTTTCTAGGATTGTTAGGAGGCCTGTAAAAAAACTCCTAACAGGGTGATCTCACCTTTCCTATTCCTAACCTCAGCCCAAACTACCTCAGATGGCGAGTCTTCATCCATCGTCCTTTCCACAGCTGTAATACTATCTTTGACAAGCAATGCCACACCTCCCCCTCTTTTACCCCCACCTCTGACCCTACTAAAACATTTAAACCCTGGAACCTGCAACAGCCAATCCTGTCTCTGTTCTACCCATGTCTCCGTAATAGCCACAACATCGAAGTCCCAGGTACCAACCCACATATGGAGGAGAATGGAATAGTGTAGGTTAGATGGGCTTCAGATCAGTTCCACAGGTCAGCGCAGCATTGAGAGGAAAAAAAGTAGGCTGACAAAAGTGCCTATTGATACTGTTATGGACTAGGCCAGACCGCTCAAAACATTCTTAAGCAGGCAGCCCAGATGATAACCTTGCAAGTTGCTTCGGTAAGTGTACAGTGAGAATTACTCTGAGGAAGTTAGCTAGGTTGACTACTAGGTTTTAAAACTGACAAAATTACACAAAGAACAGAATAAAGAACCCACACAGAACTCAGTCTGTGCAACTAGACTTAATTATGCTGTTGCGAATGTACACAACAGTCCTAGTAACCAAACCCACTTAAAAACAGTTTTTAAAAAAATGGAATGGGTACTTACAGGTTGAAGTTAGAGGGGCAGAAAGAGAGAGAGAGCCTGTTTCCACATAGCTGAACTCCTAACTAGTTCTGGACTGACCTGCTCAGCAAGAGAGCTGACCACTCCTTTTTTATTATACAGGTCACTTCTAAAACATGACCACTTTAACCTGAAGTCTCATCTGTTTACATGTAAACAAAAAGGCCTCTCAATACCCTTTAATCTCTGGACCAAACGAGTCTAATCAGAACCGGGAGCAATTGATTACCCCTCTGAAAAAGACCAAGGGCACAAGTATGGGAACGGCAAATATGAGGGGACACAACTTTAAAGTGAGGGGAGGTAGGTATAAGACAGATATCAGAGATAGTTTCTTTACTCAGAGAGTAGTAAGGGCATGGAATGCTTTGCCTGCAACGGTAGTAGATTTGCCAAGTTTAAGTCGTCATTGGACAGGCATATGGACGTACATGGAATAGTGTAGGTGGGATGGGCTTCAGATTAGTATGACAGGGTGGCGCAACATCGAGGGCCAAAGGGTTTGTACTGCACTGTAATGTTCTATGTTCTATGACACAGTATCCTTGAGAAAAGGAACAGCTTTCAGAAAAAAGGGACCAGCTTTGTGACAATACTACGCTCATAGAATGTTATGCTTTATTCGAAGGGAAATGAATTCAAAACTGCGGAAGATTATGCTTCAGTTACCCAGAGCACTGGTGTGACCATATCTGCAGTACAGTGTACAATATTTTGAAATTCCATTCCTCAAAAGGCAGTAGTGCAGAACCTTTAAATATTTTTAAGGCATAGGTTGATAGACCAAGGGGATGAAAGATTATTGGGGACGTGCAGTAATGGAGAGTTGAGATTAAAATTAGACGGGCCACGGTGGAGCAGGCTTGAAGGGCCAAGTGGTCTATTCTTCTTCCTTGTTTGTACAGCCCCTATCCCCACTGCCCACCCCCTCATGCTCCAGCTAATTCATTTCCAGCCCCTTTCTCACAATAGATTACATGCATTTCACAGCATAGAAACAGGCCATTCGGCCTTCTGCTAGTATTTCTGCTCCACGAGTCTCCTACACACCCTCACCCCTTCCCAACTCATATGGGCCGGGGGATAAATGCAATGGAGGTGCACAGTCATTCATGATCTTGTTGAACAACAGGCCAGGCCAAACAGCCCCTATTCGATATTGTTATATAAAGGAGGCACATAGTTAGCCTGACTCCTTCTGCTCTGCAACATTTCCTCTTCATGCATTTGTCTAATTTCCTCTTGGAATATGGGAATAAACTTGCCTGCGAGCCAGTACATTCCTGATCATCCTAATTCACGGAGTTAAATCAGGACTTGAAACTACCCCCAGAACATAAGCACATTTTTAATTCTGTCCTATCCCTTCCCATGTCTTCTCACTTGTCCTTGTTAAAATCCTTGAGAGTGTTTGTCTCCAAGGAGAACGATATAACATTTAGCCACGCTGTAATTTCAGGAAACAATTGATTTTCAAATCACATCTGTACAAAAATGCTGTATAAAGTTTCTTCAAATATTGGGCCTGCTCCTGCCAAAGACAGCAAAACTAACTCCTTCGCACCACTCCCCCCCCCCCCCCAACACTCTCTCTCTCTCTCTCTCTCTCTGTCCTCCCCCACCAGCTGTGAGCTTGTAAGGTTCCAGTTCAGCAGTCTGTAGAAGCCGTAGTGATTGTGCATGTACAAAAAAGCAATGACACAGCACTAAACGATGGGCTGTTTAAACAGGATAAATGGCTTGCTGGCCAGCAAAATGTTATGCTTACATTAGGAGTCTGACGGACTATGCAAAGTGAAGAACCAATCTGCAATACTTGCTACTCACAACCCATCAATCAGGCAGAGTTCAAAACACCATCAGTCTGCACTTTCAGCAGACTGACGTACACAGAATTACTGAGAAAGTACTCAACTGCTCTACACTTTAATTTATTCTGTGACTGATTGGGGAATAACATTGTCCCTTTGGGATTTTAGAGTGGGAGTAATTTGGAAGCAGTTTGCTCCACTGGAAGTTTACACATTAGGAGGTTGCAGAAATTACTGGTTAGGCCACAGCTGGAGTACTGTGTGCAGTCTGGTCATCACATTCTAAAAGATAAAGTCTCGACAGTCTCACCAATCCATAGGATGTCTCGAATGAGAGAATAGATCGGAGGTGGTGGTTTAACCTGAAGGTCACCTTGTCTCATAAGGGGAGAGTTTGAGAAGGAGAGTCCTTCACGCTAACTTCAGCTAGTACAGGAATTGAATCCACACTGCAGCCAGCACTTCCTTGCAAACCAGCTGTCCAGCTTTCAGCTTACTTAAAAATATAGAACTTTTCACAAACTCTCATGAATCCTAGCACAGGAGCCATGCTAAACATCTCTGCATTGTTTCAATGTTAGTATATTTGCTGAAGTGATCATGACATTATAACAAGATATGGGAGCACTGGAGAGGATGCAGAGGAGATTTACCAGGAATCAGCCTGGGCTGGACGGCCTGAGCTATGAGAAAAGACTGGGCAGGCTTGGGTTGTTTTCCTTGGAGTAGCAAAGGTTGAGAGGGGACTTCATACAGTTCTGTAAAATTGAGGGCCATAGATAGGGTGGATAGGAAGGCACTTTTCCATTAGTAGAGGGGTCACTAACCAGAGGGCATAGATTTAACATAAGGGGTATAAAGCTGAGGGGAGTTGAAGCGAATATTTTTCGCCCAAGGATTGAGAGAGTCTGGAACTCACCGCCTGAAAGTATGTTTGAGTCAGATACTCTTGAAATATTCAGCAGTATTTAGATATTCACTTGAGTTGCCACAGCCTCCAGGACATAAGAATGTAAGAAACAGTAGCAGGAGTAGGCATCTGGCCCGTCGAGCCTACTCCACCATTCAATAAGATCTTTTTGTGGACTCAGCTCCACTTACCCACCCACTCACCATAACCCTTAATTCCTTTACTGTTAAAAAATTTATCTTCACCTTAAAAACATTCACTCAACTGCTTCACTGGGCAGGGAATTCCACAGGACTATGGACTAAAATCTTGAAAATGGAATTAGTGTAGATAGGTCTTTGTTGGCCAGCACACACATGATGAGTTGAATGGAGCCCTTCTGTACAAACATCCGTGAATCTACAACAGGAATTTCTGGGAAGGGGTCTGCTGCATTGAGATTCCTGGGAACATATGTACACAAATCCTTGAAGCTCAGGTTATACGTTTTGCTCACTTGGCTGGTAGATTTGTTCTCAGACATTTCATCACCATGCGAGGTAACATCAGTGAGCCTCCGTTGAAGTCTGAGAATAAATCTACCAGCTCAGCGAGCAAACTTACAACCTGAACCTCAATCTGATCTCCAAATCTTCTCAAAAAAATCACAAACATCCTTGAAGCTGTCAGATAGGTGGAGATGGCTGACCAAATGATAAATGAGGATTCCTGGCTTCATTGATAGAGTTGTAAATTAGCATCCATGTAAACTATATAGAGGGTTTATCAGTCTGACATAGCAGTGGGACACAGACAGACTTCACGCTATTGTTTAAAAAGTTGAGTCCAAAACAATTTCTGGGATTTACATATGAAAGAATTGAAACCAAACTGCTTATTCTAAAAGATGAGAGAGTTAAATAATCCAGGCCTTTCTCAATACATAATTTTAGTTCCATCACATTGTAAACTTTTGCTATAAATTCTGTGTCTTACGATTTTATACTCCACAACCGGCGGCACGGTGGCACAGTGGTTAGCACTGCTGCCTCACAGCGCCTGAGACCCAGGTTCAATTCCCGCCTCAGGCGACTGACTGTGTGGAGTTTGCACGTTCTCCCCGTGTCTGCGTGGGTTTCCTCCGGATGCTCCGGTTTCCCCCCACAGTCCAAAAGATGTGCAGGATCAGGTGAATTGGCCATGCTAAATTGCCCGTAGTGTTAGGTAAGGGGTAAATGTAGGGGTATGGGTGGGTTTCGCTTCGGCGGGTCGGTGTGGACTTGTTGGGCCGAAGGGCCTGTTTCCACACTGTAATGTAATCTAAAAAAAACCACCTGATGAAGGAGCAGTGCTCTGAAAGCTAGTGCTTCCAAAAAAACCTGTTGGACTATAACCTGGTGTTGTGTGATTTTTAAACTTTGTCCACCCCAGTCCAACACCAGTACCTCCAAATCATTAATGGAGGGAGAGAGTACACAAGCTGGGAAGCTTTGATTAAACATTTCTAAATCATCAATACTCAACCTAAAGTATTGTGTACAATTTTGGAAATGTGTCATGGGTTGAAGCAGAGGGGACTGACCAGATTGAGGGACTTCAGTGACTTAGACAGAGTGGAGGCGCTGGGTTTGGCTGCTTGCTACAAGTAGGGAGGGAGATGTTCAGCTTGAGAAAAATCAATAAGGCAAAGCTGCTCATGAAGAGGAAGAACCCAAGCTCAACATCAAGTTGCTGTGATCTGAAATGCACTGCCTGATTCAATAATAATTTCAATAGAATCCCCACACCGTGGAAGCTAGCCGTTTGGCCCATCCACTCCACACTGACCCTCTGAAGAGCATCCCACCCAAACCAAACTGTGTAACCCTACGTTTGTCACAGTTAATCCACCCAGCCTGCACATCCCTGAACACTATGGGCAATTTAGCATGGCCAATGCACCCAATCTGCACATCTTTGAACTGTGGGAGGAAACCCATATAGACGTGGGGAAAGCGTACAAACTTCACAGAGACAGCCGCCCGAGAGTGTAACCGAATCTAGGCCCCTGGTGCTGTGAGACAGCAGTGCTAACCACTGAGTCATTTTGCTGCTGGTTTCTTTTCAAAAGAAAATTGGGGAAACCTTTGAAAAGGAGACACGCGCAGGGCAATAGAGAAAGAGAAGGGATGGCACATTAATTGGAGAGCTCTTTTAAAAGGTACAGCTCAAGGGGCCGAACGGTCTGTCTTTTGCTCTGTTAAAATTCGATGAAACGGCATGAGAAACGACTGGATCTAGCAGCGTGGAGTAAATGGAAAGTTGTCGTTGCTCAATCCCACGTTTGCTGTACTCAAACTGCAGGATGCAACTCCTGTTTGAACAGTTGGTAGCTTACTGAGTAAGCGAGTGAAAACAGAGTTTACAATAAACTGGAGAAGGACTCTCGCTCATTCCCACTTGAAACACCCTCAACATCCTGAATAAATCAGCCTTGTGAGACCAGCTGATGCAGTTCAGAAGAATCCTGCCTGTGTGCTAAATAGCTGAGTGATGCAGTGCACTTAATCTCAAGAGGCTGGACAGAGTCCAGTTTGAGCAGAACGCTCAGCTGCTGTGTCAGCAGCCTACTGCAGTCACTGTGCTCTGTCAGGGACAAGCCTAGGTGTGAGCAACGAAGCCCATGGTCATGAAAGAAAGGAAACATTCCACTTTAATAGCCTTGAGCACCAGGATTCGGAAATGTTCTGTTACTATCACATTTGCTACTTTCTTCATTTATTGCCACTGTCTTCCTGAACTCTGCAGGAAGCACTGACCTGGACGAGATGCTCGCTCCCAGCCACTCTACAGTGCTCCCCCTCCCAGTTTAACTTCCCCCACCACCAGGATAAATAGGTTAATCTCAGGCATGCCACAGGGATCAGAGCTATTTACAATCTACATCAGTGACTTGGATAGAGGGACTAACTGCATTGTAGGCAGATTTGCTGATGACACCAAGATAGGCAGGAAAATAAGTCGGGAGGAGAATGCGAAGAATCTACAAAAATTCATTAAGTTGGCAAAGACATTGACAGATGAAGTATAACGTGTCCACTTTGGCAGGAGGAAGAGAAAAACAGAATAGCATTTAAATGGAGAGAGAACACAGAATGTCACAGTCCAGAGGAATCTGGGAGTCCTGGTACACGATCACAAAATGTTGGCACACAAATACAGCAAGTAATTAGGAAGGCAAATGAAATTTGTCATTCGTAGACAAAGGAATAGAATTAACTTTACTGCAAAGGGGGCAGAGCACCAGTGAGCTCACACCAACAGCACTGTGTGGAGTTCTGGCCTTCTGACCTAAGGAGGGAAAAACACTTCAGAGAAGGATCATGAGGCTGACTCCTAGGAAGGTAGGGCACTTCCTGACAGGGAATCGTTAGACACACAGGCCCTGTATGGAATGCAATGCCTGGAAATGTGGTGGATGCAGCTCAATTGAGCCATTCAGGAGGGGCAGTGGGTGATTATTCAGATAGAAATGGTGAGCAAGAGTATTTAGGAAAGGCAGGAGATTACCTTGTGCCAATGAGGCTGGTTTGAAGAGCCAATTTCACACAATGGACCAAATTCTTTCTTCATCAAAACAATTTTGTGATTTTTTTTAATCTATTGGAATTGAGATAACATTTTTGAAACACAAGATCCTGAGGGGACAGGAGTAGGTTGGGCTATGGTGGTGAAACGTGTGGTGCTGGAAAAGCAATAGACAATAGGTGCAGGAGTAGGCCATTCTGCCCTTCGAGCCTGCACCACCATTTATTATGATCATGCCTGATCATCCTTAATCAGTATCCTGTTCCTGCCTTATCCCCATAACCAATGATTCCACTATCCTTGAGAGCTCTATCCAACTCTTTCTGAAATGAATCCAGTGACTGGGCCTCCACTGCCTTCTGGGGCAGAGCATTCCACACAGCCACTACTCTCTGGGTGACGAAGTTTCTCCTCACCTCTGTCCTAAACTATCTACTCCGTATTTTTAAGCTGTGTCCTCTGGTATGGCACTCACCCATCAGTGAAACATGTTTCCTGCCTCCAGAGTGTTCAATCCTTTAATAATTTTATATGTCTCAATCAGATCCCCTCTCAGTCTTCTAAACTCAAGGGTATACAAGTCCAGTCGCTCCAGTCTTTCAGCATAAGATAGTCCCGCCATTCCAGGAATTGACCTCGTGAACCTACGCTGCACTCCCTCAATAGCCAGAATGTCATTCCTCAAATTTGGAGACCAGAACTGCACACAGTACTCCAGGTGTGGTCTCACCTGGGCCCTGTGCAGCTGCAGAAGAACCTCTTTGTTTCTATACTCAATCCCTCTTGTTATGAAGGCCAGCATGCTATTAGCCTTCTTCACTACCTACTGTACCTGCATGCTTACCTTCATTGACTGGTGTACAGCTGGTCAGGCAGCATCTGAGGAGCAGGAGAGTCAGCATTCCTGATGAAGAGCTTACACTTGAAACGTTGACTCTCATGCTCCTCAGATGCTGCCTGACCGGCTGCTGTGCTTTTCCAGCGCCACACTTTTTGACTCTGATCTCCAGCATCTGCAGTCCTCACTTTCTCCTGGGCTGAGATGTTTCCACTCTTGGTGGTAACTAGAGCTAGAGGGTGCAGTTTCAATTAAGTGTCTCCCATTAAGGAACAGTCCAGTGCAGGAACAGGCCCTTCGGCCTACCATGATGCCATTCTAAACTAATCCTATCTGCCTACCTATGGTCCATATCCATCTATTCCCTGCCTGTTCATGTGTCTGTGTAAATGTGTCTTAAAATTTTGCTATCATATCTGCTTCTAGCACCTCCCCTGGCAGCACATTCCCACCATCCTCTGTGTAAAACTCATTTAAACATTTCCCCCTTTCTCCTTAAACCTATGCCCCTAGTATTTGATATTTCCACCCTGGGGAAAAGACTCTAACTATCCACACCTCTCACATTTTATATAGTTTATCAGGTCACCCCTCAGCCAACAATACTCTAGTGAAAACAATCCAAGTCTGTCCAACCTCTCCTTATAACTAATATACTCTAATCCAGACAACCCCCTGGTAAACCTCTTTCACCCCCCCCCCCCCCGCCAAGTCTCCTCATCTTTCCTGTCGTGTGGCACCAGAATTGCACACAATACTCCAAATGTGGCCTCACTAAAGTTTTAGACACCTAAAAAAAATGACTTGCCAGCCTTTTATTCTCAGTGCCCTGACCGAAGGAGACAATGTATCATAAGCCTTCTTTACCATTTTATCCAATTGCGTTGTCATTTTCAGGAGCTATGGACTTGCACACCAAGGTCCCTCCTTATATCAATGCTCTTAAGGGTCCCACCATTTTCATGTCCACCATTTTCATAGTCAGACCGCCTAATTTTTTTCATCCAAATCATTTATATTTACAACAAGCAAAAAGGGTCCTATCACTGGTCCTTACAGAACACCTCTGGTCACAAATCTCCAGTCAGAAAAACACCCCTCGACAACTACCTTCTGTTTTCTGTAACCAAACCAATTTTGATCCAAAATTTTTACCAAACCTTACCAACTCAGTGTGGATCCCATGTGACCTAATCTTCTTGTCCAACCTACCAAGAGGCACTGAATTAAATTTGTAAGACAATACCACCCCTGCATAAAGCCATGCTGATTATCTCTAATAATATTTGTTTTTCAAATGCAAGTAAATTTTGTCCCTCACAAGCCTCACCAATAATTTTCCAACCACTAATGTAAGGCTTACCAGCCCATAATTTCCTGCATTTATCCCTGTTGTCCTTCAAATACAAAAGAATAACACTGGCCATTCTCTTTGAGACCTCACCCGTGGCTAAAGATGAAACAAAAATCTGTTGAGATCCCAGCAATCTCCTCCCTTTCCTTGGATAGATTTAATTGGGCACTGGAAATTAACATACCTTAATATTTTTTTAAGATACATGACACTCCCTCTTTCTTAATATCAACATACCCCCTCCCTAATCTTACCATCATCTGTGTCCTCCTCTTCGGTGAATACTGATGCAAAGTATTCATTGGAGCTTCCTCTGACTTCACAAACAAAATCCCTCCTTTGTCCTTTCCCGAGTTATCCTCTTGCTCCTAATATATGTGAAAAATGCTTTGGGATTCTCCTTAATCTGACTTGCCAAGGACATTTCATGGTCCCCTTTAGCCCTGCTAGTTCCCCGTTTAATGTATTTCATGCTTCCTTTATAGTCCTCAAGAACATTGTCTGATTTCAGTTTCCAAAACCCTACATAGATTTCCTTTTTCTATTTGACCAAACTTTCATTATCGCGGCATCCTGCGTTCCTGAATCTTGCCGTTCTAATCTTTCATCCTCACAGGAACATGCAGGTCCTGAACTCTGATCAACTGGCCTTTAAAAGACTCCCACATGTCAGATGTGGATTTACCCTCAAACAGCCACTCCCAATCTAATTTCTCCAGTTCCTGCTTAATACTGTTGTAATTAGCCTTCTCCCCCATTGTTGGAACTTTCACCCAAGAACCAGTCTTGTCTTTATCCATAACTATCTTAATGCTTACAGAATTATGATCACTGTTCCCAAAAGGTTCCCCCACTGCAACTTTGGTCACCTGGCCAGACTCCTTCTGCAACAAAAAGGTCTAGTATGGGCCTTTCCCTTGCTGGACTATTTACATATTGTTTCAAGAAACCCTCCTGGATGCACCGAACAAATTCTGCCTCATCCAAGCCCCTGACACTAAGGGAGTCCCAGTCAATATGGGGGGGGGGGGGTTCAAAATACTGACTACAACAACTGTGTTGTTTAACATCTTTCCATGATCTGTGTACATATCCAATTCCTGCTGGCTATTGGAAGCCTACAGTATAACCCCATCATAGTGACTAGACTTTTCTTATTCCGGAGTTCTATCCATATGAACTCGCTGGATGAGCCATCCAAGATCTCTCTTAGTACAACTGTGACATTAAAATGGAGATAATGAGGAATCTCTTCTCTCAGAGAATCACCTTTGGAATTCACTTCCTTGCAAGTGATGGAAGCCGGATCGTTGAGTAGATTCCAGACACCCTCCATGTTTGACAGGGCCTGTTCAAACAATTGGGATACAATTTGGGAGTATCTTCTCCCAGAGAAGGTTCACAAAAAGATCATTCTACAAAACCTACAGCACGGAAACAGACCATTGGGTCCAACTCGTGAGCCATGATCACCATTCACTTTCCACATGAGTTGGTTGTCATAACTGTGGTTACCTGTCTCTTGTCACATCCCATTCCCTTTTCTCCTTTGTTCAAATCTCCAATTGAATCTCAAATTCTGCTTCAACGAAATGATTTCCATAACCACATACCTCATTGTGAGAAGGAGGTTCTCCTGCCTTCGATCCAATTTCTTTCACGTAGTCTTGTATCATCCTCCTGCTCTCACCCCCTTGCCCAACAAAGTCTACTTCTACATACATCATTCCATTCTTTATACTTCACAGAAATGATCGTGAACAAGGTCTGACCCTGAGCCCACAGGAAGATAGTCAACCACATGACCAAAAGCTTGGTCAAAAAGAGGTAGATTTCAAAGTACAAACGTAGGAGGAGGAGGAGAGATATATAGAGAGGTTTACAAAGAGGATTCCAGTGCTTGAGGCCCAGTAAAAGGCATAGCTACCAACGGGAAAGCAAATAAAATCAGGGTTTCTCGAGGAGCTACATATGGAGATTGTCAGACTACAGAAGATTAAAGCAACAGACAAAGCTATGGAGGGAATTACAAAGAATTCTTTTATTCATATAAGCCTCAGTGGCTGTGCCTGCATTTATTGCCCAGAGGGCAATTAAGAGTCAACCACATTGCTGTGGGTCTGGAGTCACGTGTAGGCCAGACCAGGTAAGGATGACAATTTTCTTTCCTAGAGGATATCAGTGAACCAGAAGGGTTTCTCCTCAACAATCATTTCATTGTCATCACGAGATTCTTAATTCAAGATTATTATTGAATTCATAATCCACCATCTGCCACGGTGGGATTCAATGAGGTAAAAGTAATGACTGCAGATGCTGGAAACCAGATTCTGGATTAGAGTGGTGCTGGAAAAGCACAGCCGTTCAGGCAGCATCCGAGGAGCAGGAAAATCGACGTTTCGGGCAAAAGCCCTTCATCAGGAATGCATTCAAATCCACATCCCCGGATCATTACTGGGCCATTACCTCCTGATCCAGCGTGGAAGATCCAATGTGCTTTGAGTCAGTCACCTGTTCTCATGGATAAGGGGCAGACAGATGGGATTTTAGACAAGTAACTGCTTCAAGTGGCAACCCCAGGATTCCTGTCAGGTCTTAACAGTCCAGGATTGTCCTAGAATTCCAAGGAATGGTCTGGAGAGCCAGGTTGGTTCAATGGTTAGTACCACTGCGTCACAGTGCCAGGGGCCTGGGTTCAATTCCAGCCTCGGCTGATTGTACAAATTCCACACAGACATTCTCCCTATGTCTGTGCGAGTTTCCTCCGGGCGCTCCGGTTTCCACCCACAATCCAAAGATGTGCAGGTCAGGTGGATTGTCTATGCTAAATTGCTCATAGTGTCAGGGATGTGTAGGTTAGGTGCATTAGCCATAGGAATTGCAGGGTTTTAGGGATGGGTCTGGGTTGAATGCTGTAGACTTGTTGGGCTGAATGGCCTGTTTCCATGTTGTGGACATTCTATATTAAAAAGCACTCTGAGGAACACCCAAGAGAAAATCTAACTTAAATGCTTTTTTTTTAAAAAACGATTTCTTTGAATATATGTTGTAAAGATACTGGATGAGGGTCAATGGCAGGACAAAGCAAAATGAAACTTTGAGGAACATGCCCATAACTGCCAACTCTAAAACGAGAGCAAGTCAGCCACTGCGAGAGTTATCAGGGAAAGCTGCAGACACACACTGCTGGCACTTTACTGCGCGCGCACACACACACACACACAGCAAAAGTAGAGATTGACTTGAATGTTGGGTGGGGACTCTGGCTATGAGACTTTTCCATTACTGATAATGTCGACACCCAGACTATTAACTTATCATTAAGGCTGCTGCTACACAATATCGGTTTTCATTTCTGCCTTCCTCGAAAAGAGAGAAATACCGCAGCACTTTAGATTTTTGGTGAATTAGTCACCCCAATCCTAAAAGGCGGGGGAAGTGAGGGCGGTCACTCAACTAGTTACACAAAGTGAGTTCAACAAACTGAAAAGTGAATCAAATTTGATTCTGGCAGTAATCAACCCTCACTCTCATTGAACTAAATTCCCTGCACAGTTATACCGCGATTAACCCTTACCCTGCTGAATTAGTATCACTGTATAATTACAGAGATTAACCCTTACCCTGAATTATTAGCTCTGTGCCCTTACACAGTGATTAACCCTTAGGCAAACTCTTATCAGCAAACACTGGTCGCAATCAGACAGAGATTGTCACAATTCTCTCAACTGTAGATCCACTCATTGATATCATTTACCTCAATCTAATTGCCTAACCCAATTTTATCTCCAGAAGCAATGAAATTTCATTACTAGGATCTGGTGATACAGCAGCAGTGGGAGGACAAGGCTAGGTCTTACAGGGTGGGAGTGAGACAGACTGAGGGGGAGCAACGAAAGCATACAGGTTTGATTCCTGGGACAGAATGAATCAGAGAATGACAGGTCACTTTGGGTCTTAAGTTAAATTCAGGAAGCTGGAAGAGAGTGAATGTCTGTGAGAGAAATGCACACGGGTATAAACGAGGATGGTGTCAGTAAGGGAGAACAGATGAGACACTGAAGGGGGAATTGGGATCTGAGGTTACTGAAGAATTCAATTCCTATCAGGAAAGCAGTTTGCAGGCACACCCCATGTACACCCACACTGAAAAAATGGTATCAACCACACTCTGTCTATTTAGAAACACAACATTAAGGATTAGAGAAGTTTCTATGTATGCAATGTTTCCTCTGCACGGCACACAGCCCTGAGGTTGCAACACCTACACACTCACTGGGATGTTACATTCAACACAAGCACAACATTTTCTTTCATTTCACAGTTTGTTCCAAGCTCTAGCTGAGGGAGCTTGGAAGAAAAAAGAGCAAAACGTGGTGGATGTTGGGGCTGGGAGGCAACCTCTACTTTAAGCTGCTCCAGCTTGACAGCTTCATACAAGAGAAACACGAGGGCAGTACAGACTGCTCAGCTGCAACAGCTCATGATGAGTGACTGAGCCAAACAGGCTCAGAGACTGCTAAGCTCTCGCGCTTCTTTAGATAGAGTCAGCTGGACTGAGTCTGGCCAGCAATAACAATGCTACAAGATGACTAAGAACCTGGAGCTCAGAGAGGGTGAGGCTAACCCCACTCACTACCCCAGTGAACACAGCTGGGAAGGCTGGGGCACATCAAGTGTACACACTTTACCCTCACTCCAATCTACATTAAACAGCCAGCCAACACTAAACCCTGCAACCTCTAACACTCAACATTGAGTTCAATAACATTGCAGCCTGAATCCACCCTTCCATATTTTTAAGGAGAAAGTGAGGGCTGCAGATGCTGGAGATCAGAGCTGAAAATGCTTATGCCCGAAATGAAGGGCTTATGCCCGAAACGTCGATTCTCCTGTTCCTTGGATGCTGCCTGACCTGCTGCGCTTTTCCAGCAACACATTTTCAGCTTCCATATTTTTACCCACACTCGGTTCTGTTATGACATGAGTTGCCTTTAGCATAGTCATCCATTCCCATGTACTCCCAGGTCCAGTATCACATTAAGGTTGGATTCAGCACAGTGAACCCATTCCTCACTCTAAGCTCCTATTATCACCTATTCAGCATTTTATTTGTCCCAGCATGCTGTCCATAATCTCATTTACCTACCTCTTTCATACCTTTTCCCTTTGCCCTCACTTCAGGTTCATAAATACCACTTATTCCCAGCCACTAACAGTTCTGATGAAGAGTCACCGGACTCAATGTTAACTCTGCTTTCTTCCCATACACCTGAGTTTCTCCAGCATTGTCTGCTTCCCTCACCATTGTGGTTCCCAGGAGAGGAGGCTGAAGTTGGCCAGCAAAGTTGGCCAATGGTCACACTGGAGTCAGGAGAACAAGCTGTCTGCCTCAAAGTATGTACACCTTAAGAAATAGGAACAGGAGCAGGCCATTCAGCCCTTTGAGTCTTTCCCACATTCAATGGGATCATAGCTGATCCAACATTCCTCATGTCCAATTTTCTTTCCCCGTAACCCTGGATTCTCCTAATCAGACATCAGAGCTGGTTGGCCACACACCTCATACCGCAGCCATTCAACACCTGTTCCCCAAACCTCACCCTTCCCGTTCCCCCAACCCCACTCTCCCTGTTTCCCTGTCCCTCCCACTCCCTATAGCCACCAAAATCCCCAGAACCTAATCCCTTCCACCACTGCCCAAACACACTTCCCCCTCCTCCCAAAAAAACAGCCAACCCCAACATCCCTCACCTTCTCCCCAGCAACCCTAATCTCCCCACCCGGCACTCCCTCAGTTCTGAGGAAGGGTCACTCGACCCGAAACGTTAACTGATTTCTCTCCACAGCTGGTGCCTGGCCTGCTGAGCTTTTGTTTTTGACTCCCTCAGCACTCACTGTCTTATATTGATGGTCTTTGGTTAGCCCAAGTGGCAACTCTCCATTTTCATAACTTTAAAAACACTTCATGAAGTCACCTCTAAGCATCCCCTCCTTTTTATAAAGGAGACCGAGCTTTCCAGAAAAATAGAACCTCTCGCCATGACACGTCAGGTATCTCCCCATTTCCCCATCACATAAAACATTGATGTTTGGCTGCACAAACGACTAGTTGCCGCTCAGTGGGTCACATTCTTGCTCTGAACGAGACATTTGTGGGTTCAAGCTCCACTGCACAGAGCTGGGCACAAAGTTCAGTATGATACTTCAGTGCCAGTTCACTGACAAGAGAAGATATAAAATTAAGGTAAACACAAAGGTTCTGATGCCACTATTTCAAAACCCACAACCACTTCCATTCAGATGGACAAGGGCAGCAGATACATGGGAACACCACCCTCTGCAATTTCCCCTCCAAGCTGACCTCCTGACTTGGAAGTATAGGTAGTTCTTCAATAGCATGACAGTTGTGTTTTTGTACAACCTCGCATTATAGAAAAATCACACTTTAGAAACAGCGCTTAAAGTGTTGGCGATGTAACCGTATTTACTGTCACTGGGTCAAAATCCTGGAATTCCCTCCATGACGCACTGTGGGTGAACCCATAGCACATGGACTGCAGCGGTTCAAGAAGGCAGCTCACCCCACCTTCTCAAGGGGCAACTAGGGACAGGCAAAAAATGCTGGGCCCAGCCAGTGATACTTACTTCCCACAAGTAAATTAAAAATTGCAATGTTACCTAAAACTGAAGCAAAATACTGTAGATGCTGGAAACCTGAAATAAGAACAGAAAGTGCTGGAGAAACTCAGCAGGAACAGAAGAGAGGCAGAAACATAGTTAACTTTTTCAGGAAGAGTCCGATTAGAGATGTATTGTTAACTCTGTTTCTCTCTCCATCGTTGCTGCCAGACCTGCTGAGTTTCTCCAGTACTGTCTGTTTTTATTACAAACAGGATGTTATTCCCAGTTAGCAGTATAGACACAACTGTTGAAAATGTGTTGCTGGAAAAGCCCTTAGGGCTCATGCCCGAAACGTTGATTCTCCTGTTCCTTGGATGCTGCCTGACCTGCTGGGCTTTTCCAGCAACACATTTTCAGCTCTGATCTCCAGCATCTGCAGCCCTCACTTTCTCCTGGACACAACTGTTGTATGTTCACGGTCACAGATGAACGAGACAGGTTTTTAAACCAGGAATGGAATCCAAGGTTAAGGGGATAAGGCAGGAAAGATGATGAGGATTATCAGATCAGCTATAAGCTAGAGAGGCGATGGTCGAGTGGTATTATTACTAGACTAACAATCCAGAGGAACATGTACTGTTCTGGGAACCTGAGTTCAAATCTCACCATGGATGGTTGGAATTATATTCAATTAAAGAGTCTAATGATCATGAAGCCATTGTCAGGAAAAACCCATCGGTTCACTAATGTCCTTCAGTGAAGGAAATCTGCCATCCTTACATGGTCTGGCCTATATGTGACTCCAGACCCACAGCAATGTGGCTGACTCTTAACTACCTTCTGGGCAATAAATGCTGGCCTAGCCAGCAACGCCTACTTTCCATGCCGGAATAAATCAAAAATCCCAATGATTGGCAGCACGGATCCAATGGGTTGAACATCCTCTTATCTTATTTTCCATGGGGAAAGCAATGGCCTGTTGATATTGTCACTGGACTGTTAATCCAGGGACCCAGGTAATGTTGTGGGGACCTGGCTTCGAATCCCGGCATGGCAGATGATGGAATTTGAGTTTAATAAATATCTGGAATTAAGTGTCCATTGGTGACCATAAATCCATTGTCGGTTGTTGTTAAAAACTCATGTGTTCACGGAGGAAGCTGCCATCCTTCCCTGGTCTGACCGACACGTAACTCCAGACCCGCAGCAATGTGGTTGACCCCCCCAATTGCCCTCTGGGCAATAAATGCTGATCTAGACAGCAAAGGCCTCATCCTGTGAATGAATTTTTAAAAACTATCCCTTTGCACAAAATCCAGCTGCTGTCTAATAATAATGAGATCTTGCCAACTGACCACCGTGTGACCACAGTGACCAAACACTTCAAGCACTGAGACACTTTGGGACAGCCTGCGGTTAAGAAAGGTGCTAGAGAAACGCAGGTTCTTTCTTCTTCGAGCACACTTCTCCCACCAAGAAAATTCTTTTTCTGTTGCCAGGAATGCAGCCATTCTACTTTGTGAAACCCGTTCACTCCCTTCTCCCCCGGGTCCCTCATTAAAAACAACAAAAAAATACTAAAACACTGCTTCTGGCAACTTTCGGGTGGAATGAAGCAAGTGGCTGGAAGAGCTCCGTGCCCGGAGCCACTGGGACTGCAGGGAGAGGGGGTTTGTTTTTCTGCTGTACACTGTAAAGAAGCGAGTCAGAGTGCGACCTGGCCCCCATCGAGGGGCCTCCACCCAAGACCCATTCCACAGACTCCGGGAAACTACACACAGGCACTGGCTCTCCATTCATCGCCGCTGCAGTGGGAAGCCAAGAGGCTGCCGCACACACACTTCACCTTCCCCACTGCACTCTGTAACTATAACCCTCTTCTAATTTCACCAGCTGGCAGCTGGTGGGGGTTGGTGTGCAGGGGCGGGGGCGGGGATGGGGGGGGAATGAGGGGGGGGAATGAGGGGGGGGAATGAGGGGGGGGAATGAGGGGGGGGAATGAGGGGGGTGGGGAGGGAAGGGGGGGAGGGAAGGGGGGGAGGGAAGGGGGGGAGGGAAGGGGGGGAGGGAAGGGGGGGAGGGAAGGGGGGGAGGGAAGGGAAGGGGGGAGGGAAGGGAAGGGGGGAGGGAGGGAAGGGGGGAGGGAGGGAGGGGAGGGAGGGAGGGGAGGGAAGGGGGGAGGGAGGGAGGGAAGGGGGGGAGGGAGGGAGGGAAGGGGGGGAGGGAAGGGGAGGGGGAGGGGAGGGAGAGGGTGGGGAGGGTGGGGAGGGTGGGGAGGGTGGGGAGGGAGGGGAGGGAGGGGAGGGTGGGGAGGGTGGGGAGGGTGGGGAGGGTGGGGAAGGAGGGGAAGGAGGGGAAGGAGGGGGATGGGGAAGGAGGGGAAGGAGGGGGATGGGGAAGGAGGGGAAGGAGGGGGATGGGGGAGGGGGGGATGGGGAGGGGGGGAGGGGGGGAGGGGGGGATGGGGGGAGGGGGGGATGGGGGGATGGGGGGATGGGGAGGGGGGATGGGGGGGGGATGGGGATGGGGAGGGGGAGGGGGGGATGGGGAGGGGGATGGGGAGGGGGATGGGGAGGGGGATGGGGAGGGGGATGGGGAGGGGGATGGGGAGGGGGATGGGGAGGGGGATGGGGAGGGGGATGGGGAGGGGGATGGGGATGGGGAGGGGGATGGGGAGGGGGGGGAGAGGGATGGGGAGGGGGATGGGGAGGGGGAGGAGGGGGATGGGGAGGGGGAGGAGGGGGATGGGGAGGGGGAGGAGGGGGATGGGGAGGGGGAGGAGGGGGATGGGGAGGGGGAGGAGGGGGATGGGGAGGGGGAGGAGGGGGATGGGGAGGGGGAGGGGGGGAGGGGGAGGGGGGGGAGGGGGAGGGGGGGGAGGGGGAGGGGGGGGGAGGGGGAGGGGGGGGAGGGGGAGGGGGGGGGGAGGTGGGGGAGGGGGGGAATGGGGGGGGAGGGGGGGAATGGGGGGGGGAGGGGGGGAGGGGGGAGGGAGGGGGGGAGGGGGGGGAGGGGGGGGGAGGGGGGGATGGGGGGGATATGGGGGGGGAGGGGGGGATGGGGGGAGGGGGGGGGATGGGGGGGATATGGGGGGGGGGAGGGGGGATGGGGGGGAGGGGGGGAGATGGGGGGGGAGGGGGGATGGGGGGGAGGGGAGGAGGGGGAGAGGGGGGGAGGGGGAGAGGGGGGGGAGGGGTGAGGGGGAGAGGGGGGGAGGGGTGAGGGGGGTAGGGGGGAGGAGGGGGGGGGAGGGGGGAGGGGGGGAGGGGGGAGGGGGGGGAGGAGGGGGGGGGGAGGGGGGAGGGGGGGGAGGGGGGGGGGAGGAGGGGGGGGGGGGGGGAGGGGGGAGGGGGGGGAGGGGGGGAGGGAGGGGGGGGAGGGGGGGAGGAGGGGGGGGAGGGGGGGAGGGGGGGGAGGAGGGGGGGGAGGAGGGGGGGGGGGAGGGGGGGAGGAGGGGGGGGAGGGGGGAGGAGGGGGGAGGACGGGGGAGGACGGGGAGGAGGGGGGAGGACGGGGAGGAGG
This sequence comes from Chiloscyllium plagiosum, assembly GCF_037043375.1. Classification (NCBI taxonomy): domain Eukaryota; kingdom Metazoa; phylum Chordata; class Chondrichthyes; order Orectolobiformes; family Hemiscylliidae; genus Chiloscyllium; species Chiloscyllium plagiosum. Next base: position 164,310,023 of record NW_028270139.1, on the reverse strand, counting down.
GGGGAGGACGGGGAGGAGGGGGGGGGACGGGGGAGGGGGGGGGACGGGGGAGGGGGGGGGACGGGGGAGGGGGGGGGACGGGGGAGGGGGGGGACGGGGGAGGGGGGGGGACGGGGGAGGGGGGGGACGGGGGAGGGGGGGGACGGGGAGGGGGGGGGGACGGGGAGGGGGGGGGACGGGGGAGGGGGGGGACGGGGGGGGGACGGGGGGGGGAGGGGGACGGGGGAGGGGGGGGGAGGACGGGGGGGGGGAGGGGGGGAGGGGGACGGGGAGGGGGGGGAGGGGAGGGGGACGGGGAGGGGGGGGAGGGGAGGGGGACGGGGAGGGGGGGGAGGGGAGGGGGACGGAGGGGAGGGGGACGGAGGGGAGGGGGACGGGGGGAGGGGGACGGAGGGGAGGGGGACGGGGGGAGGGGGACGGGGGGGCGAGGCGGAGGGTGGGGCGAGGCGGAGGGGGGAGGTGAGGCGGAGGGCGAGGGGGTGTGTGGGGGAGAGGAGGGCGAGGGGGGGAGAGGAGGGCGAGGGGGAGGGGGGAGGGCGAGGGGGAGGGGGGAGGGCGAGGGGGAGTGGGGAGGGCGAGGGGGAGGGGGGAGGGTGACGGGGAGGGGGGGGGAGGGGAGGAGGACGGGGGGCGAGGCGGAGGGGGGGGCGAGGCGGAGGGGGGGGGCGAGGCGGAGGGCGAGGGGGTGTGTGGGCGAGGGCGAGGGGGGGCGAGGGGCGAGGGGGAGGGGGGGCGAGGGGCGAGGGGGGGGCGAGGGGCGAGGGGGGGGCGAGGGGGAGGGGGGGGCGAGGGAGTGATGGGGTGGAGTGATGGGGTGGAGTGATGGGGTGGAGTGATGGGGTGGGGGGGAAGGTCGGTTAGTAATGGGGATGGCGCGATGTTCCTCAGATGCTGCCTGAGCTGTTGTGCTTTTCCAGCAACACACAGTCTCGACTCTGACTCTCCAGCATTTGCAGTCCCCACTTTCTTCTGGTGGGAAGGAAGGTGGGGTTTGGAGGGGAGTGGGGGGAAGGAGGGTGGAGGGGAGTGGGGGGAAGGAGGGTGGAGGGGAGTGGGGGGAAGGAGGGTGGAGGGGAGTGGGCGGAAGGAGGGTGGAGGGGAGTGGGGGGGAAGGAGGGTGGAGGGGTGTCGGGGGTGAACTCACTCGGGTTTTCTGCTGGTCTTCTGCTGGAAGGCTGCAGCCAGGGGCAGGGCGAGCTGTCCCAGGAACTTGTCCATGGCCAGCAGCGACCTGTGCATGATGGTAATGAGCAGCTCCTTGCCTGTTCCATGTCCCCCTCCTTCAGCTTCCAGCAGCCAGTCCGGGAGAACCTCAAAGATACACTCCTCCTTCCACTCGGGCTCCCGGCTCTGCTCCTGCACTGAGGTGCAGTATCTCTCCTTCCCCAGCTGGATGATAGCAAACGCATCGCTGCTGTTGTGTTTGCCTTTAGCTCTCAAGCCTCTGGCTCTCAGCACGGTGACCTGAACATGACTGGGGAACCAGTGCGGACTCTGTAAGGCCAGAATACCGGCCATCAC